>NC_135168.1:24836869-26036869 GCF_041146795.1 Maylandia zebra | reverse complement strand
AACACTGACAAATCCCGATGAATAGGAATGCCAACATGATTCTCAAACTCACTTTATCAAGCAGCCATACTTTTCTGACAAATCACTGCAAAAAGTGCTGCATTTATTCCAAAGACAGAGCGCAGCCGCATCAACAGATGCATGAAATACAATGCATACACACATCTAAAATCAGGCGGTAACACATATACACAAACACAGATGGTTTATTCATCTGTTGTTCTTCAGTGCTGTATAATAACTGATGTATTTGTATCAATTGTAAGTACTGCATGCTGCAGAGGATAAATGCGACAGTTCCACCTGGACTGCAGGTTGTATGCATGTTAATATATATTTATAAGGTACTCTATGTGTCTTTTATTAGACTTCATGACTTGTTAGCTCAGACCTCAGATCCTTGTACACACTCAGATTTACTAAAGCATGTAAATTCGCAGAAGGCTGGAGTCGCAAAAAAGTGTCTCTGTGATTGGAAAGCTCATCCAGTGTTCTACTAAAAATGCACAAATATAACCACATCATGAACACACACAGAGACATTTTATTTCAAGCAAATATGAATTTGGATAAATCTGACAGTGGAGCACAGGATTTATCATAGAAGGGTTGGAAGTGCTTTATAACAAGTCTCCCATATAAACCTGAAATATGTGTCTGAGATTATTTACCCCCTGATGCTGAACAATCTGTTTATTCATCAAGTTACTGCTATCATGTGACTTACGTAAATGCAATGCTTCTCTCATTTCATGCATGTAAGACTCGTTGATAGCATAAAAGTGTTGCCCAATAGTTAATTGTATTATGAAGTTGTGTTATGAAACTATGATCTGATCATCTTGCTGTTACAACCAGACGTGATGGCCAAAGGATGGATCTGACTGAAACTGAACACTCACTGTGACTGACAGAATGATTGTCTAGTATATCCTCACAGGCAGTGTTGGGGAGTAACGGAATACATGTACCGCCGTTACGTATTTAAAATACAAAATATGAGTAACTGTATTCCGTTACAGTTACCGTTTAAAAAGGTGGTATTCAGAATACAGTTACTTTGTTGAAATAAATGGATTACACGGCGGTAGTTTCCTGTTTCATTTTGTCGCGGGTCAGGACTGTTTGGGTTTTGTTTGACAGCTACGTTCTGTTGTTCCAGGCGGCAGCGTTCCGGTTGCCATGGTTACAGGGCGACGCTCTCTCTCTCTGCGACTGTGTGTTTCCTGGGTGAGAGAGCGCCTTTTCGTTGTTGTTGTTGTGCTAAGCTAACAGGCAGAATGCTACAAGCATAGCGCTAAAGAATGTAGCATCATGGGCAGTGTAGTCCGTGTTGCAGGGAGAATGGACTGCCATACACGTTATGGGTCTGTGAGCGCGAGGAGGGAGAAGAAGGGGAGTGGAAAGGTACGAGTTGTCATCGAGGAAAAACGGGAGCTGGAAGCATGTAAATATAATAATAACCACTGCAGCCAAGAAGAGTGCCTGACGAGCCCAGTTGTAAGTAAGCTATTAAGACTCGACTGTACACCATGTTCGTGTTTTCCTCCGAAAACAATAAGTTCCGTTGGAGCAGCCTTTCAACGCCTCTCTCTGTCTCTCTCGCAAGAAAAGTTGACCCACACAACAAAGTAAAGCTATTTTTCGGCTATGAGCCGACAGGGACCCCGCCGTATTAGTCAGAGGTCCCTTTACTACAGTTCGGAGTCGCGGACCTTCAGTAATAGTAATAAATCACACAGCAATAGTACATTCACGTTGTTGTAAAAAGCATGATAATATATTAAGTAATCCAAAGTATTCAGAATACGTTACTGTCATTGAGTAACGTAACGGAATACGTTACAGAATACATTTTGGGGCATGTATTCTGTATTCTGTAATGGAATACATTTTAAAAGTAACCTTCCCAACACTGCTCACAGGCTAACAACCTGTTACTTTGAATGACCATAATTTGTGAATGAGTTTAATGTTGATTCAGGAAGTGTCTTATATCACAATAAGATCAAGTCAAGTTTGCTTGACATTTGCACAATCTTTTTGCACCCACAGATGTCCTCCCTAGGGACAATTAAAAAGACTGCAGGTTTGGGGCACTTTTTCATACTAGAAAGCTACATTCATGTTTTAATGTATGGTGAGCCTACACATATTTTACAGGAAATAATTCAGCAAGATGTGGGTAACAAATAAAGAGTTTCTGTAAATTTTTAAATTAGAATTATCTTCAGCACATTCTGAGATCAAAGACATTCTTGCCTGTGACAAACATACCTTTGCGTGTATATAAGCTCCTACAATTCAAACATATCAGCACAAAATCCAAACAATGAAGTTTGCTTCAGCAATGAAGGAATTATAGTTGTACCAGGACTACAGAGATCTTGATCAGTGTGATTTGAAAAACGTTTGGGATCACTAAAGTCTTCTTAGACTTGGTGAGCCAAGCAAACTGAGTGACACACTTTTGGAAATCTTTCCAGAATGAAAAAATGTGTTAGAAACACAACCATCTCAGAAGTTCTTTATCACTCAGACTTTAACAGTAGATCAGCTACACAGAAGGTATTATGGCTAGAAGACAAATGAAATCAGGCTTAGAGTTTGCCTAACTGAACTGAAAGGACCCTGAGACATTCTGGTCTAGTGATAGAAAACCTAAACTCCAAATACTATGTATGAACATGATTTTCCGCAGTCTCACAGTGGAACAGGTAAAACAGACTTTAGAGTGCACCAACCTGAGACTGTACATTCTGGACAGCGCTAGTTTGTTGCAGTGCTAACACAGAGAGACCTACAAGCATTCACACTCACATTTATGCCTGTGGATAATTAGAAATGACCAATCAACCAAACCTCTGTAACCACATGTCTTAGGATTGTGGAAGGACTCTATAGTACCCGAAGATAACTCACACAGACACAGTAAGTTTCCCGGGTCAGGAGGAACCCAGGAAACTTACTGTGAGGAAACAGTTCTAACCACCGTGCCACCATGCTACCCTCATTGTGGCTTATCAAAATAAATCTTTTATTTTTGAGTATACACTTTAATCCTTTAATTGGCAGTTGTAATCAGTTACTACTTAGTTAATTACTTAACACTTAGAGTCCCCCGACAGCAGCAGTGCCCAGCCTTCTACCTTTCTACCTTTAAAACCCGCCTTCCAGCCAAATGGCTGGTAGGCTTTTAGCTAGGCTTTAGCTTCAGCCAAGTGGAAGCTAAATTGTCTAGTCATTCATATGTAAATTAGGTTGTTATCTGGGAATTCTGGAGGGGAGTGGGGGTGTGTGAATGAGGGGGTGGGGGAGCTGCTAAAAGCTGTGAACTTCCTTTTGTGTTCGTCTTGATGCATTCTCAATCATCCAGGGAAATAAATCTCCAAAAGTCACCAACTTGGAGTGTTTCAGTTTGCCATCTTAGGGAGAAATCAACACACATGGGTGTATTTCCTTTGTTGCTGAGATTTATTGATAAAAACAGTACAAAAAAACCAACCATTTGTACACATATTTACAAATAATAATAAAAAGTGAGTGAGTACATTTCAACATTTTCAGCAATCACTCACAATCCTGGCACTGCCATGGTATCTGTAGTCTGCATTTACCACATGTGTATCTGTAGCAGTGAACACATCGCACAGTGGCATGATTGTTCTTGCATTTGTGTTTGACCTGACACATGGCTCTTTTTCCAGGGCTAGGTGTGGAGGGTTGTGTCCAAAGCAACTGTTCTTTTCTTGCCTTCTTCCCAGCTTCCCAACACTACCAAAAGGAAGCCAAACACTGTCACCCTTTACAACAAAACAAAGTGTGGCGTAGATGTGATGGACCAGATGGTTCGGGAGTGCACTGTCTGCAGAGGAACACGGCGCTGGCCAGTTGCCATGTTTTACACGCACACTTTACTTACTTTTTACTTTACTTTACTTACAACATGATTGACATGGCAGCACTGAATGCACATGTGCTGTATCAAGCATGCACCGGGACGAAGGAAAGACGGGTGGACTTCCTGGTGGAGCTTGCAAGAGAGTTGGCTCACTCTCATGTAGCTGGGAAGAAGGCAAGAAAAGTATACTTTGTTAATATTATTTTGCATTAATTTTGGCATTTATTTATCATTTAAGGTTTTAGGTTTAATTCAGCTCAATTCAATTTATTTATGATGCTTCAAACCACAACAGTTACTTTAAGTCTATAAGCAAGCACTTGATAACAGCAGGAAGGAAGAACTCCCTTTTAACAGGAAGAAAGCTCCAAAAGACCCAGGCTGTGCAGCCATCTGCTGCAACTGGGTGGGTTTGGTGGAGGAAGACAGGACAAAAGACACAATATGGATTACTTCTAACTGAATCATAGAGTCTCTCTTGTTCTTTCTGATCTCTAACCCTTGTCTTTTTAAATTTTATTTTCTAGTTTGTTTGGGTTTTTTTTTTGCAGAGACATTTTATTTAGTATAGTGGTACAGAGTGAAAATTATATTAAATAAATCTCTTAGTGTGTTAATACAGGTGGCTACGGAGCTGGATCAACCGTCCACCACAAGCACAGCGGCCAGAGCAAAATGATAGATTAACATAATGGGAACCACACCCAGCAAGAATCAGCAGCTGTGGAATGGACAGCAGCGACGAGAGAATTAGAGGAGAAATTAAGGTTTATTGGGGCCAACTGACTTGTGGAGGTTGAGAAAGTGTCCGGAGCATCGCAACAAAAGGTGAAACAAAAACACAATCAAAAGCAGCTTACACTTATGAACACGGGAAGATTTTTCAGGTTCCATCCATTCACTTCCGCTTCTCCTTTTCAGGGTCGCGGGGGGCGCTGGAGCCTATCCCAGCTGTCATAGGGCGAGAGGCGGGGTACACCCTGGACAGGTCGCCAGTCTGTCGCAGGGCCAACACACAGGGACAGACAACCATTCGCACTCACATTCATACCTAGTGGCAATTTGGATTTTCCAATTAACCTATCCCCACAAGCTGCATGTCTTTGGACGGTGGGAGGAAGCCGGAGTACCCGGAGGGAACCCACGCAAACACGGGGAGAACATGCAAACTCCACACAGAAAGACCCCGGCCTGATGTTGGAATTGAACTCAGGACCTTCTTGCTGTGCGGCAACAGTGCTAACCACCGTGCCACCGTGCTGCCGGACGGTGGGAGGAAGCCGGAGTACCCGGAGGGAACCCACGCAAACACGGGGAGAACATGCAAACTCCACACAGAAAGACCCCGGCCTGATGTTGGAATTGAACTCAGGACCTTCTTGCTGTGCAGCAACAGATTTTTCAGGTTGAAGCAGGGAAACTTAACACACACTTGTTGTTAAATGTTAAGTTTATCCACTACTAACAAATAAACTCTACGGGTTGCAGGACAACAGCTTAACTTTAAAAAAAAAAGAAAAGAAAGAGACTGGTATGACCAACCAGTGATGAAACAATAAATTTAGCGTTTAAGATAGTCAAATTGTGAGATGTTTTCTGCTGATTGAACAACACAAGTGATTTACTTAAGGAAGGATTTGTGAGTTTAAACATGATCTTAAGAATTTAAACATGTACCTGTGTTGTCCTGTCAACTTGTCCGTGTGTTCGTCTTAGATGTTTATGTTCTAAAATACTCAACAGCCGTCACAGAAATACGAGTAGGAGACATCAGTGAGCTGTGTTTGTTGCCAATCTGTGGCCCGTGTGGCTGTTCTAACCATCGGGCCTAAATCTTTTGCTTGATGACCCCCGTGTATTGCCAGCGACACATGTGGAACTGCTTCATCCCCGATTCTGTACCAGCTCGTTCGGTCTTCAGGGAGCGCAACAAACGCTGCCACTCCAGCCGTGCCAACATAAATATCCTGTGAGTTGAGCTCCCAGGTTTTCTCATTTAAGCACTCATGGAATAAATCGTCATACCACCCCGTGAATTCGCAGTCATAAAACAGGGTCAGGGGTAGAGGTCACGCGGGGGTGAGTAAACAGACATGGACATTATCCAGGGGTGCCAAAATACCGTCTGATGTGGTCAGCCTCGCCCAGTAGACATTTGGTAGTTACCAATTAAAACACATTTAAACTAAGGTTTCTTGGGAAATACCGCCCTGACAACACAGAGATTCAAGCCAGGCAGCTAAGTCTAGGTAGCACCTCTCATAATAGGACATGCTATTTAATCTGCTTTAAAGTGTTCATAGTTTCTGTTAATCTACGAGCCACTTTACAAACTATCTCAGTTGTGGCTTCTTCATGCTGAATCTAATATATAATAAGCAGCGACATATCTGTTACCGCTGATGACTCTTTTGTCGTGTGCAGCATCCTCGTTGATGTTCTCCATGGTGCTGGATTACCATGTATACGCATGGGAATGTGTTTCATCTTTTTTAAGTAGAAGAAAAGTGAAATCTTTGATCAGTAGTGGAAAAATATGACCTAAAAAAATCTTAATGAAAAAGACAGATTAATAATGAACTTTAACACAGAGATTAACACCGATGAGTATCTGTGTAAAAACTGTGCTGCAGTAACACTGTTGGAATTCTCCACCCAGTGGCACTCCATGCAAAACGGAACACAAAATCTGAATGGGACTGCCAGTCTTTTCTATAACAGCACCACTTATTTATCTGGTAATTACACTCATGCCCAGAAATTAATGTGCTTTTGATTTATTGATCTTTAACTGCTCCCCATTAGAAGCTCCCTCGTGTGTGTGTGTGTGTGTGTGTGTGTGTGTGTGTGTGTGTGTGTGTGTGTGTGTGTGTGTGTGTGTGTGTGTGTGAATGGGGGTGGTGGGGGTGGCGGTGCATTTTCTGTGTGCATCTCTTTCATTTTGCATAATGCAATTCAGTGAAATGAAATGCAAGAGAATCTGTGAACGCTGGCTGCCACAAAGAGTTACATCAGCAGGATGGAGAACAGAGCAAAACAAAACTGTGCCTTCTGTCTGACTTGTTTTCTCAGTCTTATCTGCCTGCTATTCTAAAGAGGCCAACACCACAATAACACCGTGTCTTGCAGTTTACAATCTGCCATCAATTATATATTTCATCTGCTTTGTTGTCTTTGTTTAAGTCAAGGATGCATGGTCGCATGAGAACACTGATTAACTAACTTACAACTTACAACCCCCCTGTTATCTTTCTGTTCGTTTTTCATACAGCTGCATAAAGATGGGCAAAAAAGTATTTCCTAAATCACTGCAACAATCACAGCAGTTCATCGATCCGGTCCCAGATGTTGCTGGCGGCAACATCTGTATCCAGTTCTGTTTTTCAAAGATGAAGAGCAAACTGAGTATTGCTGTGACTAAACAACTCTAATTGCTTAGCAGCACTAGAAATTGTGAACAGGGACTGCCTTTTTTTTGTTTTTTAAGATATTTTAATGCATTTTTAGCTTTTCAGTCAGTATTCACACTCTGTTGTTAGTCTTTGTCATTCTTTTAAATGCTCCCCATGAAGACAGAAATACTCCTTCCTCTTGTTGACATTTTCACTGCTGAGAGTAAGTTTGTTCTTTCAGCTGGAAAGTTTGCTTTATAGTCCCTCTGTTCTCACTGTGTTATATGTCTTCACATGCAAATCATTTCAATTTTTAATAAGCTATTTATTATCTTACAATACTAGTCTAGGCTCAAAAGGAACCAAGTCTTTCAATGCATGCTACAGTATACCCATCTGGTCTAAATCCTTGTATCCATCAAGAATTTTCAAACTATGGTTATATTTGTTTTCTGTTTTCATATATATTCTGTTAAAATGATGGATGATGGTTGTGTTCAAAATCTCAAATAATGAGATGAGCATCTGTTTTGGTGGCTTCTGCTTCACAGTAAAAGCATTTTGCATTTTGTGTGCTTCCTTTGGTAGTTGAAACAATTCATTTTCAACCTGCAAAACTGAAACACTTTTTCTATGAAAATCTTTAAACAAGCTGAATGAACCTTATTCTTCAAGGACACGGCTCGTTTGTCAAGCTTTGTAGTTTGTTATCAAGTCTACATGCTGCAGATATTTCTGACTGTAGATACTGTGTAATGTGGAGTTCAACGAAACCTCTCCACTTCAACCTGTTTGCAATCTTATACCTGTCACTCAGGTATAAATAATGTTTCATACATTTAGATGGTAGTAGTAGAAATAGACATGCTAGAAAAATAAGATTTGTCTTTATTTATTTTTCATTATTGTACTCAGTGTGCCTTGGGGTACCTGCTGAAGCTCCCCCTCATTTGTAACAATCATATACTTATACCACTGATTGCCCCCACGGTTTGTCTGTGATTCATCAAATTAGCTCTTTTTTTAACACAAACAGTCCCTCTGCTGTCAATTAAGTTGATCCAGTTAATCCTCAAAGTAAAGGTTGAGGTCAATAGAGAATCTACAAAACTCTGTGGATGTTACAAGCTTGGTTTGAATCAAAAGTCCACAGAGTTTTCCAAGGTATGCCTGCATGATAAGCACACCGTCAGACCAATTTGAAAGGTGATTTTACCAATTCTCTCGAGAGTCCAGGATTTTTTATTCTATTACATACATCTAGCTAGTAAAACCCGTAAGCATAGAAGGCATAGAATTAAAATGATAGTTTCCAACCCTCGAAAGAAAAGGTACAACACTTACATTATAAAAAAATTAAGAAGTGTGTATCTTACCATTTCAAGGTAGATACACTCAAAAATTATTCTTAAATGATGATTTAAGAATCATAGATTAAATTATGAGTTTGAGTAAAAAAACATTTTTTTTCCAGATAATAAATAAATAATGACTAGGAAAATATACTTGGTGCAAACTAAATGTATAGCAGTAATGTGCATTTCATTTCACCATAACCCATTAAATGTAATGTTTTACACTGTACTTTTGTAATAAAATCACATGGAACATTTACATGACATCAATATTATAGTATTCTGTTGTTTTAAATGTTCTTTCCTGGAACATTTATGCATGTAAACACAGTTTTGCAGATTACAGTTTTGTCTGGTTGTGACAATAGCTAAGGAGTGAATATGGTGTAGGCAACAGCTCCTGGGAAAACAATATCCATATCTTCTGTACTGGAGGTTAGTGATGACAGCTCTGCAAATGAAGATGTACCTGAATTTATTGAGGATGTGGGATGAGAGTGTTGTAGCTATTCAGAGCTCCTGGTGGCAATCTACACCCAATTTGGACTGATGAGGCAATTTCATGTAGTTGAGTTTTTTTTCCTCCCCAATTTAGGGAACTAACAGAACTGAGAAATGTGTGATCTTCTTTCTGCTGCTGTGGGAATGGCTGGAGATAAGACTAAAAAGGGAAGAGGTGGTGTTACTTCCAAAAGTTCATAGAGACTCCAAAAGTCTTTTGTTTGTTCAAAATCAGTAGAAAGACTTACAAAAACACCAGTGATGCCCCAACTGTCCATGCATACTTGCCTCTGGAGCAATAATTGTATACATATGACTGTGGTTACTGACTGTTGTGCTGACTAATGTCATAAAATGCCATTCTGAAAAGTTACACAAGTGTGGCGGGAAAAAAAGTATATATGAAAAAGATTAAACTGTAGCAAGATAGAGATATTCATGTATTTAGAAAAAACATACTTCTCTAGTGGACTTTGAGCTTCAGGTCAGGCGATTGGCTGGGTCAGTCGAGAGTTTCTTTGGTTGTGGGGTTTGAAATCCTCTTCTTGCCGAAACATCCACCCTCATTTCATCTCCATCATTCTGGTGGCACCAGAATTCCATTAAGAATATCTTGTTACATTTTGATATGCAGTGCCCTGTGACCTCGGAATACAGTATATACAGTGGGGCAAAAAAGTATTTAGTCAGCCACCGATTGTGCAAATTCCCCCACTTAAAATGATGACAGAGGTCAGTAATTTGCACCAGAGGTACACTTCAACTGTGAGAGACAGAATGTGAAAAAAAAATCCATGAATTCACATGGTAGGATTTGTAAAGAATTTATTCGTAAATTAGGGTGGAAAATAAGTATTTAGTCACCTCAAACAAGGAAAATCTCTGGCTCTCACAGACCTGTAACGTCTTCTGTAAGAAGCTTTTCTGTCCCCCACTTGTTACCTGTATGAATGGCACCTGTTTGAACTCATCATCTGTATAAAAGACACCTGTCCACAGCCTCAAACAGTCAGACTTCAAACTCCGCCATGGCCAAGACCAAACAGCTTTCGAAGGACACCAGGAAAAGTATCGTAGACCTGCACCAGACTGGGAAGAGTGAATCTACAATAGGCAAGCAGCTTGGTGTGAAAAAAATCAACTGTGGGAGCAATCATCAGAAAATGGAAGACATACAAGACCACTGATAATCTCCCTCGATCTGGGGCTCCACGCAAGATCTCATCTCGTGGGGTCAAAATGATCATGAGAAGGGTGAGCAAAGATCCCAGAACCACACGGGGGGACCTGGTGAATGACCTGCAGAGAGCTGGGACCAAAGTAACAAAGGTCACCATCAGTAACACACTACAACGGCAGGGAATCAAATCCCGCAGTGCCAGACGTGTTCCGCTGCTGAAGCCAGTACATGTCCAGGCCCGTCTGAAGTTTGCCAGAGAGCACATGGATGATACAGCAGAGGATTGGGAGAATGTCATGTGGTCAGATGAAACCAAAGTAGAACTTTTTGGTATAAACTCAACTCGTCGTGTTTGGAGGAAGAAGAATACTGAGTTGCATCCCAAGAACACCATACCTACTGTGAAGCATGGGGGTGGAAACATCATGCTATGGGGCTGTTTTTCTGCCAAGGGGACAGGACGACTGATCCGTGTTAAGGACAGAATGAATGGGGCCATGTATCGTGAGATTTTGAGCCAAAACCTCCTTCCATCAGTGAGAACTTTGAAGATGAAACGAGGCTGGGTCTTACAACATAACAATGATCCAAAACACACCGCCCGGGCAACAAAGGAGTGGCTCCGTAAGAAGCATTTGAAAGTCCTGGAGTGGCCTAGCCAGTCTCCAGACCTCAACCCCATAGAAAATCTGTGGCGGGAGTTGAAAGTCCGTGTTGCTCGGCGACAGCCCCAAAACATCACTGCTCTCGAGAAGATCTGCATGGAGGAATGGGCCAAAATACCAGCTACTGTGTGTGCAAACCTGGTAAAGACCTATAGTAAACGTTTGACCTCTGTTATTGCCAACAAAGGTTATGTTACAAATTATTGAGTTGTATTTTTGTTATTGACCAAATACTTATTTTCCACCCTGATTTACGAATAAATTCTTTACAAATCCTACCATGTGGATTCATGGATTTTTTTTTCACATTCTGTCTCTCACAGTTGAAGTGTACCTCTGGTGCAAATTACTGACCTCTGTCATCATTTTAGGTGGGGGAACTTGCACAATCGGTGGCTGACTAAATACTTTTTTGCCCCACTGTATTATAGCATCCAAAGAGGTTTGGTCTCATGTGACCAGACTATATTCTCCTAGTATTTCACAGGCTTGTTTCGGCAAACTTTAAACATGCTTCAACATGCCATTTCTACGGCAATAGAGTCTTGATTGTTGAGTGTGCATATAGGCCACTGCGGCTGAGTGCGTTACTTATTGTTTTCCTTGAAACAATTGTACCTGCTGATTCCAAGTCTTTCTATAGCTCTCCACAAGTGCTCCTTGGCTGTTGGACAACTCTTCTGAAAATTCTTTTCACTCCTGTCTGAAATCTTGTAGGGAGCACCTGGTTGTGGCTGTTTATGGTGAAATGACATTCTTTCCGTTTCTGGATTTTGGCCCCAATTCACTGGAACCAGGACCGGTCTCTGGTATATGCAATTGTTTAGGGCAGGGGTAGGCAACCTTTCTGATGGCGAGTGCCATTTAAAATTTCCTCAGAAGTCAGTGTGCCATATGATTACATTAGCAATAAATTTAATAACGCTCTATATGAACAGTTACACACTATATAGAACAACTTTATCGAATTATATTTGTTCGCAGATGTTGGCAGCTATCAGCGAATATTTATCAGCTATTTTGAAACAAAAAAGGACACCTTTTATCCATAACAAGAACTCCATAACAGCAAATGAACTGTACAACAGAAAATGCAATTGCTATTTATGGTCTCCTCACAACAACGATAAGAAAAATAAACTGGGCCAATATGGCATGTCTGTTAATACAGAGACACACATGTTAATGTGATCTCTGGTCTTCCACTCAGAGACACAGGTCTCCAGGTGTCCAGCATTCAGACGGCTACCTGAGGACACTCATGTGAGAGAAAATCTGCTCACACAGATATGTAGAGCTAAATACCGTCAATAAGGCCTCTGCAATGTTCTGAAGACAGTTAAACTTGAAAATGCAAGCTCCATGAGCACGGAAAACTATGGATCCCAGCTTCTTCGATGTTGCATTAACTGGCATTAACTCAGCCAGTTAATGCGAGACAAATCTAGCTGCTCATTAAAGATTTCTGGTTTGATCAGAAAATAAAACATTGGTCCATACACATGAAAGTCCCAATTTGCGATATGCACCGTTGGCACGGCCATTTATTTTTTGATGCACCTTCTCAGATTAATTCACTGCGTGGTCGTGCACAGGGCTGGACTGGGACAAAAAATCAATCCGGGCAATTTGACTACAGACCACCAGGTATAGGAAAAGCCATAAAGCCTTTGAATGAAAACAAACGCTGTGGTGACAGTGATGTACACTGTCTTGTTGGTATATGCATGATTTCTATACATTTTACATCAGATAAAAACTTTGGTTGTAAGCTTCAGATAATTATTTAATAACACCCAGACATTTTAAATGAGAATAAGAAAGTATATCTTTGTGACCCCCTGTCCCTGTTAATGCCCTACCTGACCCTCTGCAAAACTTTGCTAGATCCGCCCCTGCACAGTTACCAGCTGTCAGCTACTTAGAAAAGGATCCTGGTGTTATTTGTCTCTTAGAAACAGTTCATAACTTCCCTTCAACTCATTCATGTCTAGCGCAACATCCGGCGGTTTTTCCTCTTTCTGGCACAAAGTGGGAGATAAACAAATAAGAGAGAAAAGCCGATCAGCTGATCATTGATCAGTTTCATGATTAAAGTAGCAACAGGAGAGGGAGGGAGAGAGAATGAGAGAAGAAGAGGCAGCTGTGCAGCAAAGACAAAGAATAACTCCAACTTTGTGTCTTTTTTACATTCTAGCAGAAGTACGGGACAAACTGCGTCCCTTCTCAGCTCAACACGAAACGCGTAATAATTTCTCTGAATGCGGGACGATTTCATCTTTTTATGGGACAGTTGGCAACTCTACTAACTAACCTTATGAATAAAATAAAGTTCACTATCAGTAATGTGGCAGGATGAATGTTATTCCTTGGTTCAACCCACTTTCAGCCTGGCGCATTAGGGGGCGCTAGTATAAATAGTGGCCATTTGAGCATTTCAGTATCGCTTACCTGTGATCTCCTTTTTGGTCACCTGACTTCCCTTTGGTGTTGCAGAGATCATTCTGAAGCCTCCATCGCGGCTGGTAGGTGTTTACTCATTGTAGTGTGTACATTACCTTACTTGGTGGTAAACAGATATTGTTTTTAGGTCATAGCTGTAGAAGCCTCCTATGAGCCACTCTGCTCATGTTTGATGACGCGGTTTACTTGGTACATAATTAAATTTTGTTACGATCTCTGCCTTTTATTGTTCTCTTATAGTAATTATTATGCTTTGCAGGAAGTGTGGGCCTTAGTTTTACGCAACGCTACGCTAGCTGAAGTGCTGCTGCTTTGCTTTGCTTTTACCGTCTGTTCCCGTTGCGAGGTTTCTTTTCCTGCTGCTGCCAGCTTTTTAAAGTGGACGTCGGCGTGGACAGCGGCCATATGCATGCCGGTTATGGGAGTCAGCTGGCGTACATATTGATTGACCGGATGATTAACTTATAGTCGGGAGGATGGCAAGTTGGAGCAACACGGCGATTCCGTTTGCTCCAGATTTTAAAGTTTTATCCAGATTGTATGTTGTTTTTATGTTGTTTTAATCTGTTGTTTGGATTTTTGTTACGCCACTGGTGGGAGGCCCTTTTTCTAGCTGCAGAGCACCAGTGTGGTCCTGCACTTGGGTTATCCCCCAGCGCTACATATTATATTTGTTGTAATATATTAACATTTCTTTGTTTCTTTTATTCAGATGCGGAGTGCCGACGTGGAGGAGACTAGGGTGCCTTGGTGGTGGGATCCTTTGAGTGTACACACCTGCCTTATTTAGTTTATTAGTGTGAGTGTGTGATTTTGTGTTGCACTTGTGTCTTGGTGTGTTTTCTTTTTTTTGAGTTTGTGTGTGGCATCCCTGCCCCTCCACTGGTAAGCCTCAGCTCTGAATACCTTTTTAAGCATATTTGTACATGGATATTTATGATTGTGCTTTTATACGGTGTTTTAAATAATTATTAATAAATTGTCAACTTGTTTGATCATTGACCTCGTCTCTGTACTGAGTATAACAAACCTAACTGCCTTCTTGGTGATTAGTGTTACTTCCAGTATCCTCTGGGTGAAATTCCTAGAGTGGCGTTGTCTTTTAAACTGTGAAGAGTATTTACTTTATTCTCACCTCGTGCTACCACAGTAACATCATAACACATACCCAGCTGTATAGAAACTCCATCATGCTAGCTAGTACGCAGTACAAGTTATTGTAACTGACTGTAAAAAGTCAGCACAACGAAAATAAACTACCCCTAAACTTGGTTTATATCTGACCCAGATAGACTGCAGGTCATAACTTCTTACCTGAAGTTCAGTTCACCTGACACTCGGACCGGGGGCCACCTCGGGTCTCTCCTCCTCCTGCCTCCCCTTTCCCTCATCCACCTGTTGGCCTCCACCACTTGCTAATGTTACTGAATTTGTGGAAGCTCCGCCGTAGCCACCACCAAACAACTGAGCTATTTTTACACGCCGGCCAGCATTTGGCCAATCCATCATCTTTCATCGTTTATACCGTTACAAAAAAAAAAAAAATCATCGGGCCACCAAGCAAATGCTCGGTATGCCCGATGGCCAGTCCAGCCATGGTCGTGCCATCAGTTAACCCCTGGTTTAGGGCAAGAACCACTCAGGGGAGGGAAATTGGAGATAGGGGGGGGGGGGGAGGTGTATTTATAATGAGACTAAATTACACACAGGTGAACTCTAATATTTACTTGTTTATCTTATTCAGATTTTTTTCAGATTTGTATTTGCTTAAAATTGTATTATTTTTGTACCACTTCACAATTGTGCTACTTTGTGTTGGTCTATCACAGAAAATCTCAATAAAAACACTTAGGTTTGTGGTTGTAAGGTGAAAAAAATATGTAAAAGTTCATGGAGTATGAATACTTTTTAAAGGCACTATAAACTGTCACGGCTCAACGGCACGAGGGAACAGGGATGGACACAGGCGCAGAAACCAACCCGGAAGCGAGGTGACAGAAAACAAATGATTTATTTCCACCCACAGGTAAACAAAGGTGAAACACAAAGCGACGCCACCACACTAGTGGCGCGTAGGACTCGTCGGTGATAATGAGGGCGACCTAGACACCTCTAGGAGACGGCTGAGCAGCGGGGACAGCGGGGAGGTAGAAACAGGACTAGGTAGGGGCCGGGGGCACTGGAACAAGAGGAGATCACGATCAGAGGGATCCAGCAGACAACCAATAATCCTCCGCAGTTGAATTGAATTGCCTTACTTGGTTTCAGATGGAGGGGACAGGTGGAGCGGAAAACCCGGAAGCGGTCGAGGCGTGGGGAGGCAGGCAGGTGAGCGGTGGGCCGGCAGGCCACGTTGTGTAAGCAGCTGGCGGCCCAGGTCCAGGAGGACGGGAGCGAGGGGAACAAGATCTCCACTCCGGGTGCTATCGCTGAGGACAAGAAAAGACAGGTCAGTCATCACACGGCGTTAAGACAAGGTTTAGGATGCTCCACTGAACTAACATGGGAATAGCAGATACTCAGGCGATGAGTGGTTGAGAGCGCAGGTCTGATATACCGCTGGCACGATTGCTCACAGGTGGTCAGCCAGGGAGGGGCAACCGGACTCCGCCTAAAGGAGGAGGAGCCGCTGTCTGAGACCTGCAGGTGCCCAACCAGACCATGACATAAACTGAATCACAGGAGCATAAGAACATGAGAAGCTGGAAACTGGAGAAGTACCAAGGTTTGAGAGAAGAACTCAAGAAGATGTGGAGGGTGAAGGTAACAGTGGTCCCAGTGGTAATCAGAGCACATATTTATATATACATACTCTAGTTGTTTTATTTAGTCACTGTGTTGGAGAGCAGTTTGTTACTTTTCTTTTACTAAATGTGCTGTGAAAATAAAACTATTATAGAGTAGCATAATCGCTCAGAATGGCAATGGCATTTGCAGCACTCTCTGGGGGATCTTAGCGCATCAAAATCATGCCAGGAAAATGCATCACACACTTAGCAAAGCTGCCAGATACTGTCAGCACATGCACCTCCGGCGTGTGAATGTTTTTTAGCATGCAGTTCAAACATCATTACTGGGTATTTATTCAGACAGGAGTGAAGGATAATTCAGCTCAGTAAGTGGCCTTTAGTTGATGTCCTTGGTGGGTAGAAGTACATTACACATTCTCATCAAGCCACTCCCACCTTCTTTCTACTCTCTGCTCTCAGCACATCGGCTGCATGAAGCTGTGAGCACACTGCTACTGGAAAAAAACTCCTGTTCCATCCTTACAGTAGGTTCACTCTCACAGTTATCAGTTTATGTTTGTCATTTTCATCAGGTTGTGTGTGGAACTTTTTAACTGTCTGTCAAAGTCAGTTTCACTTTGTGCCTAGTGCAGGAAAGGGACAGAAACAGCTTGGCAGGTGTTTTGGTTTAATATTATGCACCAATCAAATCAGCTCAGAAATAACTGGTAACTGTTCTGGAAATGCCAAACTATCCACAAAAACTGAGGTCTTGAATTAGCTGCTGGAATAACTGTGTGTCTACAGTGCTACAGACACAGGTGTGTACCTGTGTCTGTAGCACTCCAGGAGGAGGAACAACTTAATTTAGCATTGCTGTTTGATTGGGTCCATATGTATGTACTTAGTTGCTTCTGGTGGTTCTGTCAAAAAAGTCACCAGATCAGAAAACAAGATTCAGTTTGGGGATTGTTTGTTTTTATGTGATCAGAACCTTTGAGCATTTTTGACATTAATTGCTAAAAATTGTTAATACAGCACACAAAATAATGCATTGCCATTATATATGACCTTTGAAATAAAGCATATGGGATAGTTCTATTAAATAAGTATATTTATTTGGTTTCATTTACAGACTCTGTTGGTAACGACAAGTCGAGGTCAGTTTTCTGGGGCACTGAAAAAAACCTTTGTACATTAACAGGTTCATGGTTAATGGGGCTTTGTACGCATGCTCATATTTTTTGCAATTTAAGGTATTTATTTGACAAGAGAATTTAATTTACCTTAAAGCCCCCTGGATCCAGGCGATAGGCTCACTCACCACAGCACTGATCAATGACTATTGACATTGTGTGGCTTGACCATTTTTCAGTGCGAGCTCTGCTTTTGTCATTTATCTTTAAAACTCTTTAAGCCTTTTGTTATCCTAGTTTCCATTCTAACTACTTTTACTACTTTTTTTTGTTTTATGGAGAGCTGACTGTTTGATCCAGCTGGTCTTGGCTTTTTCTCTCAGTGGATGTTGGAGGTGAAAGCCAGCTGTTGGGTGGCACTGTTTTTACTTCCATCAGCTTCCATAGTTCTCAGCTGTTTAAAGATGTTTCTGTGTTTTTATTAACAAAAGTGGGCTGCCAAGCATCTCCAGATGCTGACCTCAGATGCAGTAAACAAAATTCATCTGTCCATCCGTCCATTCACCCATCCATCCATCCAAATATCCATTTTCTTCCGCTTATTAATACTCCATCCTCATTCATCCATATTTACAGTGCTTCCTATCTAAAAGTCACACTAGGTTGAACACATCGGGAGAAACTTGGGTCAGTGTCTTGCCCAAAGATACTTTGCCCAAAGATACATTGGCATGCAGACTGGAGCAGCCAGTTATCAAGCCACCAACCTTACTGATTAGTAGGCGACCTCCTGAGCCACTGGCACCTCTAAATATACGTAAATGAATATTTAGCTCTTTTTCAGTTCTTTTTCAGTCTTGATTTTCAATGTTTTCTGCTCTGCCAGTACAGTCAAACAGCAGTAGAGTTTTTCTGTAGTTGTTTGCCTTTGTTGTAGGTACTTTAAAGCCTGTAATAGGTACCAGTATAACAGAGTTTATAACAGCAGTATATATACTTTGATCAGTGTTGGGGAGTAATGGAATACATGTACCGCCGTTACGTATTTAAAATACAAAGTATGAGTAACTGTATTCCGTTACAGTTACCGTTTAAAAAGGTGGTATTTAGAATACAGTTACTTTGTTGAAATAAATGGATTACACTGCGGTACTTTCCAGTTTCATATTGTCACAGGTCAGGACTGTTTCAGTTTTGTCTGACAGCTATGTTCTGTAGGGCTGCCACAAACGATTATTTTGATAGTCGACTAGTCACCGATTATTTTTGCGATTAGTCGACTAATCAGATCATCATCCATTGAACGTAAAACTACAGCTTATTGCACCAGCAGCATCTGCTCTTATATAACTATCATTAGCTTACAGCTTTAAGTCAAAGGAGCTTGCAAAGAAAAGCGTCTGGACTTCTTTAAGTTGCTTGAAGACGTTTCACCTCTCATCCGAGAAGCTTCTTCAGTTCTAAGGTCAAATGGTGGAGAGTCCCAGATATAAACCTAGTGGGAGTGACCCCCCACAGAGGGACAAAAGGACCCCCTGATGATCCTCTAATCGCCTGAGCCAAGGTGGGAAACTGGATGTGGGTCCCAATCAGCCAGAGTTTCGGGTGTGTTCATTGTGAAATCTGGCCCCACCTTATCATGCGAATTCCTGAGGTCAGATGGCCCAGGATGTGAGTGGGCGTTAAGGCGTCTGGGAAGGGATCTCAAAACTGGA
Source organism: Maylandia zebra (assembly GCF_041146795.1). Lineage (NCBI taxonomy): Eukaryota > Metazoa > Chordata > Actinopteri > Cichliformes > Cichlidae > Maylandia > Maylandia zebra. The sequence goes on along the minus strand of NC_135168.1, from coordinate 26,017,832 downwards.
TTATAGATGGCAGAGAGTTGGTGTCGTAAACCCCCGCCTCTGTTCAAAGATGGTCGCTCACAGTGGACATAGGAATTCGCAGCGCGCTATAGAGAGGCGGCTACAGCGTCTGGTGACCGGTCTCCCATGGCTTCTGGGCTCGCTTTGTTCGTGGGAGCGGGAGTTCCTCCTTTTGGACCTCGGACTTCACCCCCCGTCTGCTTTTACTTTCGAGCAGCCTGAGGCGGTGAGCGAGCGACATGTTCTGGCTTCCCCAGATTCCGGGCTCTGTTTTCTGGGGTTATTCAGAGCGGGATGAGAGACAGTGTAGATAGCTTACCTACCTTCGTGGTAACGGATCCTTCGCAAGTGGGCGTCTACAAACACTCTGTAAAACCGAGAGACTGTTTCTCTGCCGCTCCTTCTGAGCCAGGACTTTATCACCATTCTCCGGCTCAGTTCTGTGTCCGGCCACAAGCTCTCAGGTCTGTGGCTCAACCGTTAGCCTCCCTAAGGGCTCAATTACCCGTTCTGCCGCCGCTCCGGTTAGCCACTCAGCCACCACCACCGCTAGCATCGCTACAGCCCACAGTTCCGGTAATGGCTGAGCCACAATTTTCGCACTGTTTTTCCACCGCTGTTTCTGGGCAGGGAGACAAACTGTTTCGCTACGGACCTGTTCCTCAACAGCTGGCAACATTAGTGACTGTTACTCACTCCGGGGCTTCCCCAGAGGCTGGGTTACTGCCCTCAGCTTACTCTGGACCCCTGGAGGCCAAGATGCCGGCTGTGAACTGCACCGGGCTGTCACTGCCTGAGCAGGGTCAGTGCTCTGCGCAGCTGCAGCCCTCCGTACGTGCGCCAGAGGCCCACGTGCCTACTGGTTTTGTTTCACGTGTGCCGGAGGCCCACGTGCCTCCTGGTTTTGTTTCGTGTGTGCCGGAGGCCCACATGCCTCCTGGTTTTGTTTCGTGTGTGCCGGAGGCCCACGTGCCTACTGGTTTTGTTTCACGTGTGCCGGAGGCCCACGTGCCTCCTGGTTTTGTTTCGTGTGTGCCGGAGGCCCACGTGCCTCCTGGTTTTGTTTCGTGTGTGCTGGAGGCCCACGTGCCTCCTGGTTTTGTTTCGTGTGTGCCGGAGGCCAACGTGCCCGCTGATTCTGCGGCTGTTTTCGCTGGGGGGCCCAAGGAGCCCGTCCAGCCTCCTGCTCCGCCTGCTGGGGGGCCCGAGGAGCCTGTCCGGCCTCCTGCTTCGCCTGCTGGGGGGCCCGAGGAGCCCGTCCGGCCTCCTGCTTTGCCTGCTGGGGGGCCCGAGGAGCCTGTCCAGCCTCCTGTTTCGCCTGCTGGGGGGCCCGAGGAGCCCGTCCAGCCTCCTGCTTCTCCACCTGTGGCTGCTTCTCCACCTGTGGCTGCTTCTCCACCTGTGACTGCAGCGCCGCCTCCTGAAGTACCACCACCGGCAGTGCTACCGCCTGCTACGGCCACACCTCAGCCTGAGGACGCATCCTCACCTGCCCCGGGTTCATCCTCGCCTGGTCCAGCTTCAGTTTCATCCTCACCTGGCCCGGCTTCATCCTCGCCTGGTCCAGCTGCAGTTTCATCCTCGCCTGGCCCGGCCTCATCCTCGCCTGGCCCGGCCTCATCCACGCCTGTCCCGGCCTCATCCACGCCTGGTCCGGCTTCATCCACGCCTGGTCCGGCTTCATCCTCAGCTTCATCCTCGCCTGATTCTGGTCCAGCTTCATCCTCACCTGGCCCAGCTTCAGCTACAGCTTCGCCCGGCCCAGCTTCAGCTACAGCGTCGTCCTTGCCCGGCCCGGCTTCAGCTACAGCTTCTTCATCGCCTGGTCCGGTTTCATCCACGCCTGGCCCGGTTTCATCCACGCCTGGCCCGGTTTCATCCACGCCTGGTCCAGCCTTTGTGTCTGCATCCTCGTCTGGTCCAGCCTTCGTGCCCGCATCCTCGGCCACAGCATCCTCATCTTCACCCACTGCGCCTGGTCCAGCCTCCGCTTCGGCATCCTCATCAGCCTCGCCTGGTCCAGCCTCCGTGTCTGCATCCTCATCAGCCTCGCCTGGTCCAGGCTCCGTGTCTGCATCCTCATCAGCCTCGCCTGGTCCAGCCTCCGTGTCTGCATCCTCATCAGCCTCGTCTGGTCCAGCCTCCGTGTCTGCATCCTCGTCTGGTCCAGCCTCCGTGTCTGCATCATCGTCTGGTCCAGCTCCGTGTCTGCATCATCGTCTGGTCCAGCCTCCATGTCTGCATCATCATCTCCGCCTGCTGCGGTCCCGGCTTCCGTGCCCTCAGCCTCGCCTGGCCCAGCCTCGTTTGGGTCTGGAGCTAAACGGCCGTTTTCTGGACCGCTGGCTAGGCTACTGGCCGGGCGCCGTCGCCTGAGCGGCCGCCGTTGCCTTCCGCACGGCCGGCCCCCGGACCCTCTTCGCCTGAGCGGCCGCCGTTGCCTTCCGCACGGCCGGCCCCCGGACCCTCTTCGCCTGAGTGGCCGCCGTTGCCTTCCGCACGGCCGGCCTCCTGAACCTTTTGTGCGCCTCCACGGCCTTCTTCGTGGCCGGCCTCCTGAACTGTCCCATCCTGGCCTCCTGTGTTATCGGGCCCCTGGCCGGCCAACTGAACTGTGTTTTGGACTCTGTTCCCCTGTGAGGTTTTTTTTGTGAACATTTGTTTGGGACTCTGGGGCCTCCGTCTTTGGTCTTGGCCCGGTCCCTCCGTCCTGGGCCCCCTGCCGCCCGCCCAGATCTGGTGGTGTGTTTCTGTGGCTGTCGGGGGCCAGCCCTTGAGGGGGGGGTACTGTCATGGTCCTGCGACCATGACTCAGTGACTTTATGTTTATGTTCTTTATTGTTATTACTTTCATTATTATTCATGGCTGTTTTGGGATGGTTTGTGTTTGGGATTTTAGACACTGGGTTCTGGGTTTGTGCTCCCTCTGTTGGTCCCTGGTGTTAGTGTTCCCCTGTCTCGTCAGGTTAATCAGGTCCAGCTGTTTCCCCCACCTGTGTGTGATTTTCCCAGTGTCTCTTTGTGTACTTATAGTGTGTGATTTCCTCTGCTCCTCGTCGCGTCGTCTGTGTTCATACCTGGTGTAATCCCCTGCGTGCTCTCCCTGCTGTTCTCCCTTCATGCTCAGGTTTGCTATTTCTTTGTGTAGTTTCTCCCAGTTAGTTCATCCTTAGTTCTGTTTTACCATCCCCACTTTATATTTGATATTATCAATAAATCACCCTCACACCTGAATAAGTGCTGCGTTTTGAGTCCTCCTTCCACTCTCCCCACGGCCGCTGCCCCGGACCGTGACAGAAACGTCTTCAAGCAACTTAAAGAAGTCCAGACGCTTTTCTTTGCAAGCTCCTTTGACTACGATGACCTGGATGACTGAGAACCTTCACAGACACTTACAGCTTTAAGTGTGTAAGGTGTGTGCTAACTAACAATAAAGACAAGATGGTAGTTTATTAACTCATTCACTGCCATTGACGTCTATAGCCGTCAATTGCAGTGCATGAGTCAATGGGTTTAACTCATTCACTGCCAATGGCTGGCAGTGAATGAGTTAAATTTTAATGAAATTTGCAGATTGTTTCGGTGAAGTTTAATAGACTCCTTGCTATCTAAAATATAACAGGACACCGGAGTAAATTCTGGAGCATCTCACACTTCTGATAATCAGCTGTCTGCTTGACGTTTATTCAGCTGTGTAAAAACTATAACTTTAATCTCAGCCAAACCGATTTACTCAGGAACAGATAAAAAAAAAAAAAAGCCAAACAATAACGTTTTGAAGTTATCTAAGTGACTTATGTATCATGTTTAACCTGAGTAGCGAAAGACGGCAGTGGGTTTGAAAACGATTTGCCGGGAGTCCGGTGTTCTCACGGCTCTAGTGAGCCTAGTTCCCGGCTAGCTATCGAGCTAGTGGGTAACAGACGTCTCCGAAAACGTCGGAGCGCTTTTGAAAATATGCGGTGTCTTGATAAACTGAGCAGATATTTGAGGTTTACACAGCTACATTCTCGCCTGAAAATATGTTAAACATTTATTTTGTGACCCAGAAAGAATAATAAGAGTAATATTAAAACTAACTAGCTGCCGCCATTGTTGGAAACTGAGCTGGGCTGCGCTATGAATTCTGGGACACAGCTACTTCTTCTTCGGGGTTTAACGGCAGCTGGCATCCTTGTACAGGCAGTGCTGCCATCTTCTGTTTCAGTCCGTTATTACACTCTTAAATCCTACTACTTATTCCTGCGTCTTTTGTGATCTTACAAAGCTTCAAACGACGCGTCGACTATTAAATCAGTCGTCGATGATTTTGATAGTCGACGTAATCGTGACTAGTCAACTAATCGTGGCAGCCCTAATGTTCTGTTGTTCCAGGCGGCAGCGTTGCGGTTGCCATGGTTACAGGGTGACGCTCTCGCTCTGCGTGTTTTCCTGGGTGTGAGAGCGCCTTATTGTTGTTGTTGTTGTGCTAAGCTAATAGGCAGAATGCAGAATGTAGCATCATGGGCAGTGTAGTCCGTGCTGCAGGGAGAATGGACTGCCATACTCGTTTATGTGTCTGTGAGCGCGAGGTGGAAGAAAAAGGAGAGTCGAAAAGTACGAGTTGTCATCGAACAAAAATGGGAGCTGGAAGCATGTAAATATAATAATAACCACTGCAGCCAAGAAGAGTGCCTGACGAGCCCAGTTGTAAGTAAGCTATTAACACTCGACTGTATGCTGTGTTCGTTTTTTCCTCGGAAACAATAAGTTCAGTTGAAGCAGCCTTTCAACGCCTCTCTCTGTCTCTCTCTGTCAGAGTTGACCCAGACAACAAAGTAAAGCCATTTTTCGGCTATGAGCCGACACTGAACCCGTATTAGCCAGAGGTCCCTTTACTACGGTTTGGAGCCGCGGACCTTCAGTAATAGTAATAAATCACACAGCAATAGTACATTCACGTAGTTATAAAATGCACGATAATATGTTAAGTAATCCAAAGTATTCAGAATACGTTACTCTCATTGAGTAACATAACGGAATACGTTACAGAATACATTTTAGGGCATAGGTGTCAAACTCTGGCCCACGGGCCAAATTTGGCCCGCAGCCTAATTACATTTGGCCCGCGAAGCCATACCAAATTACTATTAGAGCTGGCCTACTGGTATTATACAGCTAATATATATATTGTTTAGTATTAAGCTTTGCTTGTTCCATATTCAGTTTTTCAGCAAAACGTGTTTTAGTCCATAAGAAAAGATTCATTCTTATATCTGGAGGAATAAATATATTTCAATAAATATTAACGTTAGCCCGCAACTTTGTTCCAGTTTTGAATTTTTGTCCCACTGTGTATTTGAGTTTGACACCCCTGTTTTAGGGCATGTATTCTGTATTCTGTAATGGAATACATTTTAAAAGTAACCTTCCCAACACTGACTTTGATATCACTGGTTTCTGGGTGCCAGTTTATGAAGCCTCAAAAATTAGCATTAAAACTAACATGGTGACAGCTAAAACGCTAAGTACACTCCACCCTTCATACAGTATGTGCAACACAGAGACAGAGGTACCTGTGTCTGTAGTACTCCAGGAGGAACAACTTAATTTAGCATTTTAGCTAAATTTAGCTGTTTGATTGGGTCCATCTGTATGTACTTATGAACTAGTAGAAAAATGCTTCTCTATCTGCTGTGTATCATTGCTGCAAAAAGCTTCGATATAGGGAATTTGCTGCAGGCCTGATATATAGCTCATACTTTCTTGCCCCCTTTGCCTGGCAGTGATTCATTTCATAAAGAAGCAAAGTATATGATATTCATAAAAACATAAACCAAGCACAATTTTAAAAGGCTGCAGTCTGTACTCCAGGCTATTAACAGCCCAGTCTATCAACTGTGGGAGAGTGCAGCAGGGTGAATGATCAACTGTTAACCACCACTGCTACTCCACTGATTACACTGCTGGGCCCTCCATCTGTCTCACCCCTCCCTCCATGGCTCTTCTCTTCTCCATCAGGATACACAAATAATTCTCTCTCTAGATATTTGTCTGTATTCCTCTCACTGCACGCCCCCTCTTAGCGCTCTCTCTTTCTCTGACCTACAAATCCTTACGCACATGCTGCCTCACCAAGAAATACTCATGATTGCTACTTCTCTTCCTCTCTGCTTTATTTCCATGAGTGCTCACAGAAAGACCCTTGCCAGCAGAGTGAAAGGGGAAAGAAAGAAAATGCATTGTAGGCTTTGGCATGAAAGCAATAAGTTTTATTCCAGAAAAGAAGGTTGACAAATTCAGCAGGCCTTTATGCATCTATTCATCTGGTATGCTAGACAGCCCTCATCATGCAGGGAGACTTATCCTGCAGAAATTGACCTGCACTCATTGATTTGTCTCCTGTTGCAGCAGTTGTCTTGTTGCCGGGTGGAAGGGGGTGGTTGTTCCCCCGACAGGATGACATGGTCCCATGTCAAGCTGCTCTTGGTAATTGGCTCATTTCTATTTAGGCACTGCGTAGAGGGACATGTAGCAAGACAAGCCTCAAGGGGTGGATTAAAGGCAAAAAAAGCAGTATGTGGTTGTTAGACTGTCGAGGGTGGGTGTGGGGAAGTGAGTGCCTAAAACTTAAAGTTGGACTCTTGGAATGACTGAAGTTTCATTGTGATGTGTTTGACATGGCAGTGTGACAATTTGTGTCCAAACCACTACACTGTGACTTATGTTCATACTTATTTCTTAAACCTCACTGGTGGCACAAAATGTCACAAGTGCCACATGCAACACCATCAGGGATTGTTGGTTTCAGCTGGTCTGAGAATGTTCACACGATCTGCTTAAATCTGCTCTAGTCAATTTTTGTCAGAATGATTTGATGTGATTTATTGCTGTATTTGTGAGCATGCTTTATTTCCTGGTCTTATAACCTATACTGTACTATGGAAACTTAACACTTAGAGTCCCCAGAGAGCAGCCATTTGGCTTTTCTACCTTTAAGGTATGCATGGAATTTTAGAAGTACATAGGCTGGTCACTGTTGCGCTACCCTCTTTACAGAGGATATTTATTCGTACTTTGGTCTCCATCACATATCAACAACTAATCTCGAACCTCTAATGACAGTTTTGTAACTTTACCTTCCCCTTGTGTTAGCACTGACCCTGTTTTAGGTTTTAAATGCATTAACAAAGTCATCATTGCTATTATAGACCTTGAAGGACAAATATCCATGGCAACATTTGGAATGGTGCTGATGAGGAATACCTGGATGCCTATACTGGTGTTCTTCTTGCTGGAGTGTACAAATCCAGCAACAAGACCACTGATAGTCTCTGGGACACACCGCAGGCAGAACTATTTTCCAGGCAACAATGTCACTTTAGACCTTTTGAATAATATCAAGAGTCCTCAGATTTGTACAACAGCAATACTAGAGCAACATCTGGCAAGTATGCTCCCATTAAGGATGTATGGGAGAGATAAGTGCAGCTCCTTCCACTGATGTTCAACCCAAGGCCAGAGATGACAGTAGATGGATGTTTTGCCCCTTTTCATGGAAAATGCTCCTTCTGGTAATACATGCCCAGTAAGTCAAGTAAATACATCATGATGGGATGGGATGCAAAAACCAGCTATGTATGGAATTAAAGAAGACTGGAATATTTGGAAAAGGCAAACCTGGGAGTGGCATCCCTTGAGAAACATAAAGGAAAATGTCTAGTCCTTGATATGACTACTAACATGACATGACAATTTCAAGAACTTCTCAGGAGGAAACTCACCAAACTGGGGGAAAAAAAACAAAAAAAAAAAAAACAAAAAACTTAGCTAACTGTGCTAGCGCGTTAACGCCGTCCAGCCCCACGCACGGGGCGATCCGTGGTAACTCGTTAATGGAGATTTCCTGCGTTAATCTCCTAAGACCCGAACTCTTCCACAGTATGCATTTTTAATTGCTCTTTGATATTTGGGCATATTGGGGCCCGATGAATGTAAAAATAAAGAATTACCAGATTATTTTTTTTACCTTATTTTTGTTTTTAAGAAAAATAAGAGCCAGATATGAGGATAGTCGTTTAAAATTGTATTTTAAACAGTCCTCGTAAGTGGATATCAGGCCCTTGTAGAGCAAAATTGAGTATTTTGGTCTAAATAACCCAAAATGTGATGTCCACATATGTGGACGCCAGGTCCTAGGAGGTTATTTTAAAGAGATTAACGCTGACGTCACTAATTCATGCATTTGGAAATGCAGCAGGAGCAGCAAACACCTCAAACAGGGAAAACAAGGGCAGAGTCAAACCCAGAACCTTCTTACAAGACAGATATAGAATGAAACAATGTTTCAGCATTTTCAAATAAATGAAAACCATAAAATCTAAGAGTAAAATTTAAATACTTTTAGGTCAATAAGGAATGGTGCAAATGTATTATTTTTTAAAGGTTGGAAGCATGAGCGTTTGGTGTACCTACAGTAATTAATGTCTTAACCACATATTCAGTGCCCACCAGGGCTAGACTGGGACAAAAAATCGGCCCGGGCATTTTGACTACAGACCGGCCCACCAGGTATTATAGGAAAAGCCATAAAGCCTTTGAATGAAAACAACCCCTGTTGTGACAGTGATGTACACTGTCTTATTGGTATATGTATGATTTCTATACATTTTACATCAGATAAAAACTTTGGTTGTAAGCTTCAGATAATTATTTTTTTAAAAGCGAGACATTTTAAATGAGAATAAGAAAGAAAAGTATTTCTTTGTGCCCCCCTCTCCCTGTTAATGCCCTACATGGCCCCTGTTGAAATCTCCCAATTCTTTGAATCTTTGGGCTGAAGGAAGGACAATACTCGGTGTATTTATGCTCAATCAACAATCATTTATTTCCATACAATTCAACACTTAAGAGCATAAGGACCATCATGATGGGGAGACATGCCTGAAGAGGGTCACAGCAAGTCTCAAAATGGTGACGGGTTGCTCAGCTTTTTATAGTCTCTAGTGGCCCCCATCTAGTCGTAAAAGCCAAAACATCACATTCTTTCTCTGTTACAGCGCCTAAGTTATGACCTCGGCAGTTGTTTCTCTGCTTTCTGTAAGGTGGGGGTATGGAATGTGGTCTGTCTATCTCCCCTGTCTTAGACACAGAGTCTCCTGCTTACAATCTTCTCTTCATGATTCAACAATTAAGCATGTAACACATTCACAGCAGATCAAGGATACAGAGTGATGCACACTTGTCTAATAAACTAATAAGTGAATATGTTCTTTTAACACAAAAGTATAACGAGAACTAAACTACATACAGCTCACACACTCTATATTAAAGGGTATAATATGATCTACAGCAGTATTCTAATTCAACTACTTTGATTACATATATAAGGTAACATATAATAACAGAATAATCTAATAATTCCCCCTTTTGATCTCTTAAAAGAGATCACTTATAACATGCACTCCAGGGTCGCAAGGTCCAGTTCTTCTTGGTCCTGAGGCCCTCTGTCCCCCTTTAACGGGTGGACCATATGTGGGATGACCTCTGTGCTCACGCAGTTCAGATGCAAGCAAAGTTAGATTTACAACCATAACAGCAGTTACAGATGACACTCCCATCACTCCCCAATTCTCCCACAGCTTTATTTTGGTGCTCCAGTTTTCCACCCCCTTTTTAATGCCCCCTTATACCTTTCAAACGTACTTAGACTAGAACCTCTGTCTAAGGAGCTTTTAACCTTTATTTTTATTGCTGCAGCTACCAGTGTCTTCCAGTTGGGTGATTCTCAGCTTCTTTCTTCGACCTCCGGGGTTAGACCACCCTTTAGTCATTGCACAGTTCTGGGGATTATTCTGCCCCGATTTCAAACAAGGATCTGTGTGTTTTTGGGATCACCGCTGTGTCCCCCTTTTTGCCAAGAGCCTCTCGAACCTCGTTGGTCTGGTGTTCCTGGTTTTCGCCAACCCCTTCATGGTTATTGCTGTGTTTGTGGGATCCATGTTCTCCAGGAGCCCAAACGCCATGACACTTGACCCCAGTTGCTGTCTCGGCAGTCCCTACATCTGTCTCTGCTGTGAAGGGTCCTCACATCTCCGTGTCCCCGTCTGGTGTCTGTTCCTTTCTCTGCAAGAGACAGAAAACCAAAACACCTCTCTCCCTAGCCTTGATAATCTAATATTGTTATCCATTGTTCTTCTAATGATTCAAATTTGGTTTAAAATATTATGTTCAGGACCTATTCTAATCATAATCTATGTGTGTGTAAAAGAAATCAAAAATTAATGAACCATTTCTAAGTGTAACACCTTATATGCTTAAGTTTTGCCATACCTAAATTATTAAACACAGAAATAACGTCATAAGATGTTCATAAAACCATTGTTTGGTATTCGGACTCAACTTCCCCCTTTTTGACACACTCCCATGTGTCAATTCATTGGAGCTACACAATTAAAAGAGAAGGTTAGTGACATCATATCTCAGAAAGTATCAGAAATTCTTCTCTCGAGTACCGTTGCTCCAGCCTTGTCATCCCAGAGGATCCTCAATCCCGGAAATTTCCCTTCTCCTCATGTAATAAAGTCTGTCATCCTTCCATGCCCTGGTAACTGGTCCATCCAGAGCTGTAACATTTTGAAATGTACATACAACAAGCCAAACCACACCTTGGTCACACCAACCCTTTTCTGCCCTGAAGATGTCCAACGCCATCTTAGTCTGGACCAGGGTTGTAATAGTTTTGCAATTTTCATTAGTTTTTATTTTTATTTAGCTTCGACTTCAGATTTTCAATTTTATATCAGTTTTAATCAGTTTTTACCAATTGTTTGCTAGTTTAGTTTAGTTTTGATTAGTTTCAGTTATAGTTTTAGTTGTGTCTGCAATAATTAAGTGTAGCAAAATCCCAGTCCCATCATATCAGTCATGCTCTTGTGCTTATCCTTGGGTATTGTGACTATTAACTCTTGCAGCACCGGGTGCTCCTAGTTTTGGTTCAAGTGAATTTATAAACTTTGTGAAGGGAATTGACTCCTCTGCACACTGGAATAAACATAATCAACATGATCCACATTTTACTGCGTGTTATTTCACCATCTTATTGATTCAAATGCTCCATCCTTATGTGGTTTGCGACATTATGTTTATCCACTCTGTCTCTAAATATTTGAAGAATTTTCAAGTTTGGGGTCAAATTTCGAGAATTTGACCATAAGTGAAAGTTATGGTGTTATCACCCCCTTCGGGGCTTACCTTTCCCAGTTTTGATGATATTCCTCCCTATTCTTTGCAAATACCCCCTGTTGGTGGCGAGGAACTGTTGGTGTGGTCAAGTGGGTGCTATAGAAACAAAAGCTCAGGACAGAACAGTTATCAGTCATGTACTTCATACAAATTTTGCATATATTGAATTTCATACTGATCCTCTGAGTGTAATGGTACATTTTAATTTGAATTTATCAAAACTAAACACAATAGGTTTTCTTTCTTTACTTTGCTCTTGTTCTTTTTCAGTACCACATCCTATCAAATGTCCCTGTCGATTATATTCTACTTTTAAGATAAGATAAGATAAGATAACCTTTATTAGTCCCACACGTGGGAAATTTGTTTTGTCACAGCAGGAAGTGGACAGTGCAAAAGTTATGACGCAAAAATTAGAATACAATAAGAATAAATACAGTACACAACTGTACAGAATAGAATAAAATAATACACTATATACAGTAGAATAAAATAGAATAAAAATATACAATAAGATAAAAATAGAATACGAATGCTATATACAACTGAGTAAAAATACAACGATGCCAGAAAAGATTATTGCACTTAGTGTTATTGCACATGTGTGGATGTGTGTGTTTGTTCAGTTAAAGTCTTTGTTGTGGAGTCTGACAGCAGTGGGGAGGAAAGACCTGCGAAATCTCTCCGTCCCACACCGTGGGTGCCGCAGTCTCCCACTGAAGGAGCTGCTCAGTGCTGTCACAGTCTGCTGCATGGGGTGGGAGACGTTGTCCAACAGGGATGACAGCTTAGCCGCCATTCTCCTGTCACTCACCACCTCCACTGGGTCCAGAGGGCATCCTAGAACAGAGCTGGCCCTTCGGATCACCCTGTTCAGTCTCTTCCTGTCCCCAGCAGAGATGCTGCCGCCCCAGCAGACCACACCATAAAAGATAGCAGAAGCCACCACAGAGTCAAAGAAGGTCTTCAGGAGTGGGCCCTCCACCCCAAACGACCTGAGTCTCCGCAGCAGGTACAGCCTGCTCTGCCCTTTCCTGTAGAGGGCGTCTGAGTTATGAGTCCAGTCCAGTCTGTTGTTCAGATGAACACCAAGGTACCTGTAGCTGTCCACAGCCTCAATGTCCATACCCTGGATGTTCAGTGGTTTTAATAACTTACTATTTCAAGCGAGAACCTAAATCACGTGGCCCAATGTTTGTTATTGCATATCTCTATTCTGAATGTGGCAAGTCATTCATAGGTATTGTTAAAGTTTTGGCGATTTTCCTCTATAAAATTTAATTAACTTTTTACAGTGGCCTGCTATGGTTAATAATAACATATTCCAGTCATGAGTGATATCAAACGTTTTTCTCCACTGTAGCATTTGGCATTCCCAATAATATAACATGATACCTTAATCAAAACACAGCTAATATAGCACAGTTTTGTTAATGCAAACATCAGTAACTCAAAATCAGCAACCAAAGTGTTAAGTCTGCAGTTCATACTCATGTGAAGCTACAGTCTCCTCCTCCAGTCTCTCTTATCCTCCTGCTCCTGCAAAAACAAAACAAACAAAACGAAGCATCCACCCTTCTCTTGTCCGCTGGGTGAATTGTTTATTGGCATTTACTAATCCTAAAGTGGGTGCAGTCATTGTCTCAGTATCAAGTCAGTCAAAACTTTTAGTCGTCAGTCCATCACAGTCCATTCACATGCATACCTCCACACACATTCATACCAGATGTTGCTGATAATGGAGTCTCCCGCGCAACCTATTCGAGCCTCCATCACCAGCAAGATGACGTCATCATTTTAAAAGGAAAACAATTCTTTGTTCTTTTATTCTGGATTGACCCGCTGCAATCCTTTTTAGACTAAGGACTTCTCATGTGATCAGTGTCCCATATAAGTGAATTTCTCCCAAGCCAATTACAATCATGGAGAAACACACTTTGCAACTGTTTTTGTAAGAATATTTCATAGCGCTTTAAATTTCAATCTTTCAGGCCTGGTTTAAAGAGCTGATTGTTAAATCATGAACTCACAAAATATCAACATATCACCACCGGTGGATCACACCTCTCAGATTTTCTTATCTCAGTGCACTGTAACAAAAACGAAAACAGACATAACCAACAAAATACTACTAAAACAACACAAACTAGGGCCCGTTGCAGACATGTCCAAGCATAAAACTATCCCTCTCTCGCTTACGAGAAAGCACACAAGCCAAAGCTCACTGATAACATCAAGCTAGCGCTAAGCTAAAACCAAACAATCAACCAGAAATTCACAGGAACATTTTGCTTCCTGCCGGGACAATATTGTGTGGGAATGAGAACCTCAGGTGCCGTAACTCCTTTTATTCCTCCTTGAATTAAATCTCAATCACAGAAAATGCCGTACTCCAACCTAAACTTACACTATTAATTCATCATTTTTCACTCTGTGCCACTGTTCCTCATCAGGGCTGTGTGAAGCACAGCAAAGAATTCAGTCAAGGCCTTGAGCCATAAACAGACATCACGCACAGACATTGTTTTCATAACCAAACCGTTTTAGAGCTTATTCCTAAAATCTACATAAATGCCCTCTGAGTGACATATAACACATTCTAAGTAATCAATGGTAATCAATGGCTCCTCATAAAAATTATGCATTGGGATGTTTGTGTGCAGCATTTTGCATATCAGCATAAGCAAAGCATTCTTCACTGCATCAGCGTGTGTGTGTGTGTGCGGATCACTTCTCAGTGAATCAGCATTCCAATGTGTGTGTGTGTGTGTGTGTGTGTGTGTGTGTGTGTGTGTGTGTGTGTGCGTGTGTGTGTCATTTCTCACTCACTCAACGAGTGCCCGTGTTCATGTGTGTATTTCACTTCATTCTGAATCTGTGTGTTTGTAGACGTGTGTGTGTGTGTGTGTGTGTGTACTCATCACTTTCCTGTTCTGGTGTTCTGGGTAAACCACGGCCTGAAGCATGCCCTGGGGTCCTGCCCTCCTCCTTTTCAGTTTGTTTGCGACCATTGCTGCTGCTGCTGCTCAAAGTTCAGTCCGCCCTGGTTCTGACCCCAATTGGGGCAGTCCTTTCTCCAGTGTCCATGCTCACCGCAGGTGAAACCTGCCTCTTCTTCTGTGTTTTTTGTCCATTCTGAGGTGCCTTCTGACCTTAGTTACTCCTCCTGTCTCGGTCACGCCCTTTTTGCTGCCCGATCCTCCGTGTTGGTCCATCACTGTCCTGCACAGTGTAAATGCAAAGTTATCAAGGTCAGCATTCTTTTGCTCGGCCTTACTTTTCCTTCGGGCTTGGTGGGCGTCTCGTCACAGCTCTGTCAGCTGAAGCTGTCTGAGAATTTTCCCCCCGTGTAGTGAAACGGGCTTTAGGTTTAGTGCTCTCCGTCTCTGCTGCATGAGATCGCATTCCTGCAGCACAGTTGACTTTTCAGGTCGTTGTTGTGGGTCCAGCTGTTGCAGCATTTGGTCAGTGTCACGTGTGGGGGAGAGCAGGAGTCCAGTCCGCCTCGGCTTTCAGGGCGGCAAAGCAGCCTGTAATTAAACATAAAGAGAAAAAACAAAAACAAAACAAAAACAAACAAAAACAAAAACAAACGAACAGGAAAATGATGTTGTGTTGGCTGCTCTTCAGAGAGGGGAGAAACAACGGGGCCAAGCCCTGTGTCAGCCTTCTCTCCCCCCTTTTTTTGTTTTTTCTCTCCCGATATAATCAACTCATAACCCACCAAGCTGACAGGACAACACATGTACATGTTAAAATTCTTAAGATCATGTTTAAAAGCCCAAAGAGAATTTTTCTTTCATTCAGTAATCACTTGTATCAATCAATCAGCAGAAAACATGTCACAATTTGAATCTTTTAACCACTAAATTTGTCGTGTCTTCACTGATTGGTCAGACTAGTGTCTTTTTCTTTGAAGTTAAATTATTGTCCTGCAACCCAGAGAGTTTATTTGTCAGTAATGTATTTATCCTTTAACAACAGGTGTATGTTAAGTTTCGCTGCTTTAGCCTTGCTGGAAAATCTTCACGTGTTCATGAATGTAAGCTGTTTCTTCATTGCGTGAGTGTGCATTTGTAGGCAGGCAGGTTAATTGTATCTTTTTCTCAAACTAGGCGTTACCTTAAAAGGAGCCTTTCTCTCAGATTTCTCTGCTTGTGTGTTTTTGTTTCACCTTTTTGTTGTGATGCTCCGGACGCCTTCCCAACCTCCACAAGTCCGTTGGCCCCAATTTTATGTGTTAAAACTTCTCTTAATTCCTCCTCTAATTCTCTCCTTGCTGCTGTCTGTTTCACAGCTGCTGATTCGTGCTGGGTGTGGTTCCCATTACCTATAATTTTGCTTCGGCCGCTGTGCTTGTGGGGGCAGTTGGTCCAGGTCCGCAGCTTCCTGTATTAACACACTAAGAGATTTATTTAATTTCATTTTCATCACATGTTAAACAGATAAGCAGGCCACACGCCTACCTTGACAGCGTAAACTGTACGCCAGTCTCCCAACACATTCCTCTCTCTACTCCTCCATAATTCTCCACTGCACACCTCTTACTATCTCTCCTTTTTATTTTTATTACACCACAGAGTAATACACCCAATTATGCCCGTCTATCTCTATGTGGCTCCAAATTCCCTCTTTATTTAATTTCACACTCGTCAGGGGACAGGCACACAACAATTTCAACCACTGAAACGAGGAATTCAACCTTTTTATATTTCTTTACTAATCTAGACTCAACCTTTGTTCGCAAAATGTGTCTTGTTCTAGTCCGGAATAAATGTGAACCCGTGATTACACGGCCGTTCCAGTGTTATTTCCGTAGCTAATGCGGGAGTCCTCAGTTCCCAAGTTGCCACCTTGGCATCCAGACGCCGCTGGGCCTGGCCGTGCGTCCACGACCAGGAGGGTCGCCACACCTTGAACAAAATTATTTCCACAGGTACACTAGGCATCAACCTTTGATCCTAAAATGTGTCTTTGCTCTAATGTCCTCCCATTCACACATCAACCGTCACTGTCACCATGTTCATATTTCACACGCAGAAACACACAGAGAGCGCGTCTCACAAGCAGAAACACACACAGAAACCTCTGAGCTCACCTTTGAAAATGCAAGCACACCATAAGCCAGACTCTATTTCACCTCTATTTCATATGCTAAACTTTGGCCGCGTCTTAGAAGTTTTCCCCATTTCTTGCAACAGAAGCCAGTCATAGACAAAGTTAAATGTGGAGGGTAAAGTGGCTGCAACTAGCTCAACGTAGTATCTTATTAGTTTCTCGGTAGAAGCAGTTTACTGCAACTAGCTCAACGTAGTGTCTTATTAGTTTCTAGGTAGAAGCAGTTTATTTAACACACTGGAACTCAGCCTCAACTTATGTTGTTAGTATCTCGCGCCAAAAACCAGACACCGACAAATTTACTGCGAAAATATGTGTAACTCAGTGAACAGATTAATTTGGAAAGTCCAATATGCACATTTGGTATTTATAATACAACAGGCTGTGCTTACCTTTTTATATTTGGACCGGTCCTCTGTTCACCTTGCCCCACGATCTCACCAAAGGCCAAATCTGCACCTCCTCAGCACGCCAAAGATCCGGGTCACACGGCACCAAGTTGTTGAAATCTCCCAATTCTTTGAATCTTTGGGCTGAAGGAAGGACAATACTCGGTGTATTTATGCTCAATCAACAATCATTTATTTCCATACAATTCAACACTTAAGAGCATAAGTGTTCTAACAAAAGCTGATCAAGCTTAAACATGCTGCTGGTTTTCTTTTTCTGGCGCACAGTGGGCGATAAACAAAAAAGAGAGAAAAGCCACTCAGCCGATCATTGATCAGTTTCATGATTGAAGTAGCAACAGGAGAGGGAAGGGGAGAGAATGAGAGAAGAAAAGGCAGCTGACAGCATAAAGACGCAGTATAACTCCAGCTTTGTGCATCAAAATAAACTATTTCCCTCTGTGCAATTTCAGTTCTAAGCATCACAGAAACTATACAGAAAAGCATAGTCAAACACGACTTTTAAGAACACCAGTGTAGGCTTACAAGGCCCCGAAGGTAAAAAAAACTACATTTTCCGTGAAAATGATGTCACTTCCAGTTGCGGGCAGGTAATGGCGGACATGCAATAGTTCGCGCTGATGTCTATTCCAACGTTGGAAGTGTTACAAACAGCTGATCCAGTGTGTTTCTGGAATATTAAGGTTTTTTTGCTGCAAGTGCTTTTTATGCAATTTTTGCAAAGCTATATGTGGAAGGAAACCATGACCTAGGGCAAGCTAATGGCATAAGATGTAAGTACAACTCCTCTGGTTTCACATGCAAAAAAAATTAATGCGCTAGCTTATGTGGTTGCAGTTCTACAGGGGTTTAAAAATAGTTACACAAACCAGCTGATCAGTGTGCTTCCTATCGCCCAATTAGTCTAATAAATGTTGATAGCAAAATTTTGTCCAAAATATTGTCTAGCAGACTAGAAAATTATATACCTAAGCTTATTAAGACAGATCAGACGGGCTTTATCAAGAATAGTGAATCAATTACAAACATGAGAAAATTACTGAATATTATAGAACACGCCAATGTAACCAAAAAACAAGGACTTGTATCACTTGATGCAGAAAAAGGTTTTGACTGCGTTGAGTGGACTTATATGTTTGCTGTGATGGAGAAATTTGGCTTGGGTAGGGGTTTTATAGACATGATCAGACTGTTATATGTCACCCCAGAGCATGTGTTTTAGTAAATAGTATTAGATCATCAGAATTCTGTTTACAGAGATCAACAAGACAGGGGGACCCGATTTCCCCATTAATTTTCTCTTTAGTAATTGAACCACTGGCAAAGCCCATTAGAAATAATCAAAGTACAGTGGGGCAAAAAAGTATTTAGTCAGCCACCGATTGTGCAAGTCCCCCCACTTAAAATGATGACAGAGGTCAGTAATTTGCACCAGAGGTACACTTCAACTGTGAGAGACAGAATGTGAAAAAAAAATCCATGAATTCACATGGTAGGATTTGTAAAGAATTTATTCGTAAATTAGGGTGGAAAATAAGTATTTGGTCACCTCAAACAAGGAAAACCTCTGGCTCTCACAGACCTGTAACGTCTTCTGTAAGAAGCTTTTCTGTCCCCCACTCGTTACCTGTATGAATGGCACCTGTTTGAACTCATCATCTGTATAAAAGACACCTGTCCACAGCCTCAAACAGTCAGACTCCAAACGCCGCCATGGCCAAGACCAAAGAGCTTTCGAAGGACACCAGGAAAAGTATTGTAGACCTGCACCAGACTGGGAAGAGTGAATCTACAATAGGCAAGCAGCTTGGTGTGAAAAAATCAACTGTGGGAGCAATCATCAGAAAATGGAAGACATACAAGACCACTGATAATCTCCCTCGATCTGGGGCTCCACGCAAGATCTCATCCCGTGGGGTCAAAATGATCATGAGAACGGTGAGCAAAGATCCCAGAACCACACGGGGGGACCTGGTGAATGACCTGCAGAGAGCTGGGACCAAAGTAACAAAGGTCACCATCAGTAACACACTACAACGGCAGGGAATCAAATCCCGCAGTGCCAGACGTGTTCTGCTGCTGAAGCCAGTGCATGTCCAGGCCCGTCTGAAGTTTGCCAGAGAGCACATGGATGATACAGCAGAGGATTGGGAGAATGTCATGTGGTCAGATGAAACCAAAGTAGAACTTTTTGGTATAAACCCAACTCGTCGTGTTTGGAGGAAGAAGAATACTGAGTTGCATCCCAAGAACACCATACCTACTGTGAAGCATGGGGGTGGAAACATCATGCTATGGGGCTGTTTTTCTGCCAAGGGGACAGGACGACTGATCCGTGTTAAGGACAGAATGAATGGGGCCATGTATCGTGAGATTTTGAGCCAAAACCTCCTTCCATCAGTGAGAACTTTGAAGATGAAACGAGGCTGGGTCTTCCAACATGACAATGATCCAAAACACACCGCCCGGGCAACAAAGGAGTGGCTCCGTAAGAAGCATTTGAAAGTCCTGGAGTGGCCTAGCCAGTCTCCAGACCTCAACCCCATAGAAAATCTGTGGCGGGAGTTGAAAGTCCGTGTTGCTCGGCCACAGCCCCAAAACATCACTGCTCTCGAGAAGATCTGCATGGAGGAATGGGCCAAAATACCAGCTACTGTGTGTGCAAACCTGGTAAAGACCTATAGTAAACGTTTGACCTCTGTTATTGCCAACAAAAGTTATGTTACAAAGTATTGAGTTGTATTTTTGTTATTGACCAAATACTTATTTTCCACCCTGATTTACGAATAAATTCTTTACAAATCCTACCATGTGGATTCATGGATTTTTTTTTCACATTCTGTCTCTCACAGTTGAAGTGTACCTCTGGTGCAAATTACTGACCTCTGTCATCATTTTAAGTGGGGGAACTTGCACAATCGGTGGCTGACTAAATACTTTTTTGCCCCACTGTATATCTGGATACCAAATTCAAGGATTTGAATTTAAAATTTTACTATATGTGTCAGGGTCCTGGGACTGGGCGACCCAGGATCCCTGGGCAGTCATGGACCTGTGTATTATTATTATGTATTTTTGGTGTCGTTTCCCCTTCTCTGTGCGTGTACATACAGTGGGGCAAAAAAGTATTTAGTCGGCCACCGATTAAATACAAACACAGGCTCTAATCCAGTCAACCAGTCTAACTATATTCAATTTAAATCCTACAATGACATGCTGCCAAATAAGGGCAGGGTCCTCTCTCTCCCACTAAACACACACACACACACACACACACACACACACACACACACACACACACACACACACACACAGACAGACAGACACAGAGGGAGAGAGCTGCCGAATTTAAATCCACCAATCAGAGTGGCTGTTTACGTTTTCCCGCCAAAACAGGTGCATCTTTTTACACACGCAGCACAGAGAGGCACAGGATTATTGCAGTCTATTTCTCATAGTGACGACTCCCCTCAAACAAATGACCATAATTTCCTAACCGTAGGGGCTAGAGCGGTCATTCTTACACCGTTTTGTTCAGAAGAGATGGGGGAATCTTTCAGTGTTAACAATTTATCATTAAAATATCAATTATTAAAGATATTTGACTTGTAATGCACCATAACTGAGTAGAGCGAAGCAAAAACTGCCTTGACTTGCCCTCAAGCAACGCTTTCTAACTCTAAATCTATTTGGAGTATCGATATCATTCTTTCACCGTAAGAGACAGCACGCTTTGGTGAACAGTCATGGAAATTTTCAGGTCTCTGTGGAAATCCAACAAAAAGTTATGACGAGAGAAAAAAGTGGTTCATTTCCACAGTTTGAAATCTGAAGAAATCTGAGCGAAGGACGAATTTCCTACCCTCAAACAAGTCCAACTCATTTCAGAACGGTAATAGGTGAGAAAGAAATTCTTGAATTGTGAGCGTCAGGAGTGTGTGAAGATATACGGGGACAAGCCTCATGTCTTAACTTTGCTTCGTTAAGGAGATATGACGATTCGAATATGCCTCTCATTACAGAAATCCAGCGGTGATTTTGAACAAGCTCTCCATTCACTTTATATGGAGAGTTTTCTGACATTGTGTTGGTCTGAGGAGATTTGCCAAAATTCTATGAATCCCACAACAATGATAGTGACATTTTCTGAAAGCCAGCAAAAATACCTACGTTTTGATGTATAATTTGTGGAAGTTGAGTGAAAATTGAGCAAGTAGCAAGAAGTTGTTCGGACATGAAGAGAAAACTGCAAAAGCTTCAGTGTCACACTGGAAGCCAAGAGCATAGCAACCATAACAACGCATGTATTTTGTGAAAAATCACAATTGTGCAACTCAAAACTTTAAGAGGCATAAAAGTAAAACGGTAAAAAATTTGAAAAAGCTGAATCATACATGAAAAGCCCAATAATTTGTGAACATTTTAAAGTTTGAATGGTTGTTCTAGGTGAAAGTATGAGCAAGTAGTTAAGTTTCAAAAACAAGCAAAATTTAGCAGAATTGTGGAAGTTTCCCATTCATTTCGATGGGACAAATTAAAGGAAAAAAGCTTAATATTTTAAAAAGTATAATAGCAAAAAATACCAAAAGTCATAGCGCACATTAGCAGAAATAGCAGAATAGTTTAAAATTTGAACGGTGAAAATCGGCTGAAAATTGTGGAAGTAGTTAAGTGCCAAAAAGTGTACGGAAGCAACTGGAACTAGAAAAATTTGCATTTCCTGCGAAAATGCAGTGTGGATGCTTAAAGCTGAAGCTGTATGCAAAAAGTAGCTGAAAAAGCTGAAAAGTTGCAGAAATTGTAAAAACTTTGCAGAAGCAAAGGAAC
Organism: Maylandia zebra; assembly: GCF_041146795.1. Lineage (NCBI taxonomy): Eukaryota > Metazoa > Chordata > Actinopteri > Cichliformes > Cichlidae > Maylandia > Maylandia zebra. The sequence goes on along the minus strand of NC_135168.1, from coordinate 25,996,254 downwards.
ATTGCTAAAATGTAATAATTTAGCAGAACTGCAATATCTTAGAGGAAACATAATACAATAGCATAGCAGAACTTAGCAGAAATATTGTAACTTACCAGAAACATGATAACTTCTCAAAAATACAAGAATTTAGGAGAAATAGTATAAGATAACAGAAAGAATATATTTAGCCAAAAATACTTAAACATTACAGAAACACTATGATTTAGAAAAATAGTACAACATAGCAGAAATATTGTGATTTACCAGAGACACTGTGATGACCTATGAATATTGTAATTTTAAATTAAGACTATGTTTTAGCACAAATATTATAATTTGGCAGAAATACAATTATATAGCAGAAATGCTATATTTAGAAAGAAAAATATAATATAGTAGAAATACAATGATTTAGCAGAAATACTACAATATAGCATAATAACAATGATTTAGAACAAATACTATGATTGAGCAGAATAGCAATAACTGAAGTAGAAATATTGGAAAAGTTAAATGACAAGATGAAAAAAAAAAACAGAATATGGTTAAGTTCCCTCAAAACTAATTGTTGTTCACATGTGGAAAAAAAAGAAATAAAAATAAATTAAAAAACAAGAAGGAACAGCCAACAATTACACATAAAATCAAATATGTATACACAAATGCACAGAGAGAGAGACACACAGAGGGTCTATGCCAGTCAACCAGTCTAAATATATTATATGTTTTTCCAACAATGAGATGCTGCCCTAAAGTTGGTCTCTCTCTCTCTCTCTCTGTCACACACACACACACACACACACACACACACACACACACACACACACACACACACACACACACACACACACACACACACAGAGTGAGAGAAGTAAGTTTCTAGCTCAGTCAAGCAGCCTGGGAGCTGCTGAATTTGGACGAATTTCCTACCCTCAAACAAGTCTAACTCATTTCAGAACGGTAATAGGTGAGAAAATAATTCTTGAATTGTGAGCGTCAGGAGTGTCTGAAGATATACCAGGACAAGCCTTATGTCTTAACTTTGCTTCGTTAAGGAGATATGACGATTCGAATATGCCTCTCATTACAGAAATCAAGCGGTGATTTTGAACAAGCTCTCCATTGACTTTCTATGGAGAGTTTTGCGACTTTGTGTTGGTCTGAGGAGATTTGCCAAAATTCTATAAATCCCACAACAATGATAGTGACATTTTCGGAAACCCAGCAAAAATACCTACGTTTTGATGTATAATTTGTGGAAGTTGAGTGAAGATTGAGCAAGTAGCAAGAAGTTGTTCGGACATGAAGAGAAGACTGCAAAACCTTCAGTGGCAGACTGGAAGCCAAGTGCATAGCAACCATAACAACGCATGTATTTTGTGAAAAATCACAATTTTGCAACTCAAAACTTTAAGAGGCATAAAGGTAAAACGGTAAAAGATTTGAAAAAGCTGAATCATACCTGAATAGCCCAATAATTTGAGAACATTTTAAAGTTTGAATGGTTGTTCTACGTGAAAATATGAGGAAGTAGTTAAGTTTCAGAAACAAGCAAATTTTAGCAGAATTGTAGAAGTTTCCCATTCATTTCAATGGGACAAATTAAGCTTAATATTTTAAAAAGTATAATAGTGAAAAATACCAAAAGACATAGCAGGAATTAGCAGAAATAGCAGAATATTTTAAAATTTGAACGGTGAATATCGGCTGAAAATTGTGGAAGTAGTTAAGTGCCAAAAAGTGTACGGAAGTCCCAAGAGGAACTCAATAGTGTGGATGCTTAAAGCATCCACACAATAATAAAGTAGGATAAAGAATAAAGAGAAACAGGAACTCAATAGTGTGGATGCTTAAAGCACTTGTGTGGATGCTTTAAGCATCCACTCAATGAAGATATTTTTTGGATATATGGCGCCCGCTATTGGATTACTTACCTGATGATCTGAAGAGAACCTTAGTGAGAGCGGCAGCCCCACTCCAATGGCAGGTTGAGTTTGTCAGGACAAATGTGTAAATGACTGGTAGACTGAATTATATAAACTGTATTAGTTTTTCGTTTACATGTCTCAGTCTTGTGTTTGTTTGTTTTTGTTTTTTTCTCTCTGTTGTTGTTGTGGTAGTTGTTTTTGTCTTTTTTTTTGTTTTGTTTTATTTTTCTATAAAGGAAAAAGTAAATAAAAATATGATGATGAGAAAAAATAGTTACGCAAAACGGAGCATACCCGCTCCGACCAGTTTTAAAGGGTTAACTTATTAATTATTCTTGACTGTAAAGAATGTTTTATGAAATGACAGGAAGGCCACAACATTGGCATCTTCCACATTGTGTGTCTGACAACGTAATCAGCAACACAGGGGCACCACAAGGGACTGTCCTCTCCCCCTTCCTCTTCACCCTCTATACCACAGACTTCAGGCACTGCATAGAGACCATCTGCCATCATCAGAAGTTTTCTGATGACTCCGCAGTGGTTGGATGCATCGTACCGGGCTGTGGTTGACTCCTTTGTCACGTGGTGCAAGCAGAATCATCTGCAGCTCAACGTGGTAAAGACCAAGGAATTGATTGTGTATTTCAGGAAGACCAGGAAACCCTTGACCCCTGTTCCAAACCACGGGGTCAATGTGGACATTGTGGATGACTACAAATACCTTGGACTATACATAGACAATAAACTGGTCTGGATTAAAAACACTACTGCACTTTACAGGAATAGCCAGAGTCGTCACTATTTTCTGAGTCAGTTGAGATCCTTCAACATCTGTAGGACAATATTCTGGATTTTCTATGAGTTTGTTGTGGCTAGTGCTATCCTCTATACTGTTGCATGCTGGGGCAGCAGGTTGAGGGTTGCTGATGCCAACAGAATCAATAAACTGATCTGCAAGGCCAGTAATGTGCCAGTAATGTTGTGGGTATGGAACTGGACTCCCTTGAGGTGGTGTCGGAGAGGCGAATCTTGTACAAGATAAAGACAATGTTGGAAAATACCTCCCACCCACTCTATGACATACTGGCTAGCCACAGGAGCACGTTCAGTGAGTGACTGAGATTACCAAAAAGCACCACTGAACAGCACAGGAAATCATTCCTCCCTGTACAATTCCTCTATCTAATACAATGTAAAAGTTACAATAATTACATCCTTTTTGATCACACTTTCTTAATCTGTAATGTTGCTGTCTATTTTGATACTTTTTTATAATCACATGCGTGAACCCTGAATATTTATCACTTAGTGACTTGTATATATTGTGCTGTTTCTCATATCTTAACATATTGTATTGATAAATAGTCTAGTTTGTTTTTTGTTAATGCTACTGTACTGGATCAACTGTAACCAACATAATTTCCATAGGGATTAATAAAGTATCCTGATTCTGATTCTGAAATACTGTTCATCATAATTCGATTACTCACATTTGACCTCATAGCTTCAAGAAATCAGTTTTTCAGAGAAATGATGCAGACAGATACAATAACTTTGGTACCTTCCATCTTTGAACCAATTAACCAAGTAAGATAAAACATTTTAATTACCGAGCGGATAGGTGCTGGTAACAGAGCACTCAACCTTTGGAAAAAGAAGTGGGAACCCCAGCCCACCACTTTCAGTCATTGTTCAATGCAAAAACTAACTAGCTCTCAGCTCTGATGTTTCATAGGTGATGTCAACCTGTCTCACTAACTCTGGAAAAAAATAAGAAAACATAGTAAAAGCTTCAACTCTGCAGAAATTTATCATCACTTGGTAAAATCTTGGCCCCTCAAAGATTTTCTTTTTCTAGTTCACTTTTTCAGGTAATCAGCAAACAGTGAACATTGCATTTTCTTGCTTTAACTAGGTCTGCATGTTGCCACGGAACAAATATGCAAATCCTCTCTCCCACATATTTTATATTTGGTAACAGAAGAAAAGTAGAATATTCTTAAATTGGTGCTGAAATGAATCCTCTAATACAGAGAGGTGGCTGTCAAGTGCAAGTCATATCCTCTATCAAGCCCATCATGCATCAAACATGCCCTTGAACAGAAAACATGAAGAAAGATTAAAAACAAACATGACAGTTCTCACAGACACAGGTATAACTCCCTAGAGACTCTACAGAGCTTGCATTCTTTTATTGCAGTGGTTGGTGTCTGAGACAGACAGACACCCACCCACACAGATTCATACACACACACACACACATTGCCAGGCTTGCACTACTCATGACACTGAAGCAGACACTAACGCACATTTACACTCATATAATGCTCAGGATGCAAAGAGTGGAGCGCCAGCAGCGGGCTCCTACTGTCTCAGCTCAGAGAACAGAAAAGAACGCACTGCTGTCGTGCCAGACAGTGCTAGTGTCAGCAAAGTGACACCCAGAATAGATTAGATTACATTTTCCGATTTGGGGGTTTCTCAGAATGTTCCTAATCTCCAGAACAAAGTGAAGATGTGACATATTTGTGACCTTTATTGTTGGGGTATTTTTTATCACATTAAACCAAAGGTGTGTATTTCATACAGGACACTTCACTCGTGTTTATAAGAAATGCATTTGCCCCCTGAATATAATTATGAAAGAAACAGGAAATTCTTAGAAAAACTTAGAACATTTGCATTTTTTGTTAGCAATGCATTCGCTTTACTTTCAAAACAAATTATCAATACAACATTTAAAAAGTTGTATTTTAGTTCGATTGAATAGCACAGTTGTGATGTATATGATTCCCCCAAAATAAACTGAAAATACAGACTTCTGTAAAGTGTTCTCAGTGTGCAGGAATTTTGAATGTTTCTCTCCAGCAAAAATTCTATGGACAAGCGACAGACACTGTAATGTGTAAAACTTAGTCAGACTGTTTCTGTTCTCTCTGCACTCCAGTGTTATCAGAATAATCTGATCTGCTAAGAAAATGCTAACACCATGGCCTTGATATAGTTCACTAAATTTTTCTCAAGTTTGTTCTTTCTGTAGTGAAGTAGATTTTGGGTAGGCTTTTACATGATGTCCACAAATGCAGCACTTACATCCACAACTTCCCAGCTGATAATTAGAACCTTACAAGAAACAGCTGTGCTTCGCTACCAAACCGAGACATTTGGCATTCTTTTCCCATCCAAGGTGGCCGATAGCGTTAGGGGGCTAAGCACTGCAGAGCGGTTTGATTTCTTCAGGAAAGCTGCTCATTTCAGTATTGCCCTTTAGAGAGTAGTACGTGGGACTCTTGCATTTGTTATAATGTGGCATATAGTAGGGTGGACCTTGATGACTGCTTCCCTCTGTTTTGTTACAGGATTGTTCCACATTGCTGCAGTCTTGTTGTAGCCTTGTTGTCATTTTACAAACGTTTACGCACTGGGCTTGACTGACTCCTGGTTTTATGGTGTTTTACTCTGAACGGTTTGATATATTTTAATCATGGTTTTACAAAGAACTAGTGATGCAAACGAAATGGCTCTTAGAGCCAGATCTTTGACGTGAACGACACGAGCCAGCTCCTTATCGCGAGCCGTGGATTGTTTTTTTTTTTTTTTTTCCTTCACTCACCCTCTCTCTCTCTCGCACTTTTTTCAGCTTTACTCCACACCTGAGCCTTGTGCTCTGGGCTGGGATGAGGGGGGAGGGGCGGTAGTTACACTCGCAGTAGCACAGGAACAGAGCGGGAGGGACAGCAACGTCACATTAGAAAGGTGTAGTAATCATCCACAACTTGCGGATGCAACTTGCAGTTGCGAATGCAAGAGAAATGATCAAATAAGTTGTGAAGGGCCAACTTGTGATCACTAGAGAACTGAGGAAAACCACCTTGAAGCTGGAGCTCTTGTGGGGTATCCCTGGTTTCAGTTGTCAAAACTGGACAAAGGAAAGAATAGTAGTGAATTTGCGACAGAGTCACCCCATACGGTAAAAAAATACATTTTTCCTGGCCAAAATATATTTCAAATATATGGTAAATATATTTTGTATTTGTGATGCTCCAAAAAAATATATTTTTGAAATTGAAAATGTATTTCTTTCAAACCAAAATACATTTCAAAACATATTTTAGGGTGAAGAAAATACATTTCCAACCTTACAGTAGAATGTATATCAAAGTATCCTTTATTTAAAATATATTTAGTGCAATAATGATGATAATGATAACAATACTAAAAGTAACATGTTTTATGCACATCTGCAAAAAACAGTTGGATTCAAACAAAACAGAGTCAAAGGTCTATCACGAATTAGGTTGTTTATTCATTTGCTTACAGTATTTCACATTACACAATATCTCACTATAATGTAGCGTTCATTGACTTTGAAATTATCTGTCAGTGATACAGTAAACAAGATACAACAACTGCTATGTACACTTTAGTTTTTGACAATATATACAATTTAGTATTTAAAGGAACACACTCCACTGTTTTGGAAATAGGCTCATTCTCCATCTCCCTCAGAGTTAAAAATGCAGCGTCTTCTTTCTAGATCCGTACGTTAATAGGGCTCTGGAGCGTGATCTTACGGGATGGGGCGTAGCCACGATTTTTGGTCAAGGCACCATATTAGCAGGCCAAACAAATGCTTGCTGTGTGGTCGGTTGTAATGTTAGATTGCACTACCGACAAAGGAATAAGCTTGAAAACAGGCTCTCTTTTCATTGTTTCCTCACCTGGAAACATCATGAGGGAGCTTATGTGTTGGATGTTACCAAAAGAAGGCGTCTAGCCTGGATAGCAGCTGCGAGACGAGCTGATATTCAGTTCTCTACCAGCCACAGATATCTGTTGGTGTGCTCCAGTATTTTCATTCAGGTAAGTTCTAAATAAGTTCATATTATTATTTATAGCCTGTTAATTTTATTTTCAATAGCACAAACTTAGAACAAACATGCAGAACTACCTTCTATTTATAGAGTTGCTAATTATTTGGCATTATTGCAACAAACCAGCCTATGAAATGAATGAAACAAATCCTGACTGGGTTCCAACACTACACATGGGGCACTACGAAATCCCTGCTTCAAACTACATGCTACATGCCACCATGCCAATCAGATTACTTCTTCCATGTGAGGGTAAAAAGGTGACCTTCCTGGATAAGATGGCAAAGGTTTGCTGCGTTTTGGTGAACATGTGCCCCAGTGTGGTAGTAAAACCAGGGAAAAATGCTCTTGTTAAATACTTTTAAGTCTTGTGCTGTTTATGTAGTGATAAGTTTTCAAAAGAGACAGTAAATTACAGAATGCTAGTAGTGGGTGATATTATACAAATGCTGTCATGATTTTATGTGAACATTTTGTCATTTGTAAACTATACATAACATTTTTTCTACATTGTAACTGATGTGATGTTCGACAAAGTGCTTTTAATTAAAAATAGGCAAACATTTCTTTGTTTCTTTATTCAACTTTTGAACAGTGGTATTTAGTAAGTACATATTCAGTAAATGCAAAGTATTTACATGGCCCCCTAAATTAAAACATTATGGGTTATTCAGAACAGAACTATGCTTGGAAAAATATTGTCCCATCAGTTGATCCAACTCCTCCACAGTAGCAGGTGGAACTTTTCTTTTTTGAGGATGGCTTCTTTTACCTGTCACAACGAATGGTCTGTTTATGTTTTGATCAAGAACCTTTTTTTTGGGCAGCTGAAGAGGAGAAGTCTATCTTATGGCCAACCTCTGGCTGTATCTTGGTCATATTACCCAGCAAAACCCAGTATGCAGGTTCATCTGTAACAGTCCTTGTGCCACAGATCCTCACTGTTGCTTCTACATTAAACAGAAGAGCAGTGACGTGGCTGCAAGTCTCCACGACTCTAGTCATACAGCTGCAGTGGGCGGCTTCAACCTTCCCTGTGATGCTCACAATGACCTGTGGCTGCAATGCTGCAATTCAGTCTTTAAGAGTGCAGGACCTAAAACACACACAGACAAAGTTCATTTAAAGACAAGAACTTTAATAAGCCAAGTCCGACACAAATGTGTTTTATTTACTTTCAAATCCATTTATCATAAATGTAACAAATAAAGTGTTTTTATGTATCCATCTATAGAACGCTGCATGTTATATTCTAAATCTGCATGTTTCTTTTTAGAAACCTATCAGCAAAAAATGAACCTAAAGTATGTAATGAATGTATTTTTAGTGACACAGGACACAAACAAGGAAGCAAGTCAAATCAAATCACAAATCAAATCACTTTTTATTGTCACATCACATGTGCAGGTACATTGGTACAGCACATGTGAGTGAAATTCTTGTGTGCAAGATGTGTAATTAGGATTATTTATAATAAATATGAATTAATTAGGGCAATTTCTTTAACCATAAAGAATAACTAAATCCTTCAGGACAATGTCACATCAATGCACTGAACTCACTATGTTATCCCTCTAACAGAGCCTCTACATGTTCTCACTGTAATTTCCCCCTCACGAATGAATTTTTACTAGCACTAATTTGAATGCTGGGGGGAATCAAACGCATTTTACTCGCAGTACTCAAGCTGACTTACCTTTGCTTGAATGACGCCGTACTCACAACGTGGAGGCTTAAAAATAGCCAAATCTTGTACCCAGTCCTTGGTGAATTGGATGTGCGCCTCAAGAGATTTATAATTGCGAAATTGGTGCGCCGTGTATGCTCTGACTCCACAGACAAGGTATGAGAGTAGATCATGCTAAGTCAATAGCGGTTTGGTCTTCAGGGTTTCTACTCCACGGCTATATTTCATACGGGTCCACATTTCAACAATCAAGTACCGTCTCTTTGCATCTGGACAGAATCTGTCTCTATACCGTCATTTTCTTTTGAGCTACGTTTCAGAATGGTTCGTAGCAATCTTGTTTTGATTCGTGACCTGCCAAGATGGTGCTGCGCTCCCACAATGCATTGCGACATTACGTCAACTCCAAAGCCCTTTGCGTGCAGGAGTGTATGCGCATGCGCATTGCCACGGTGGTTTAAAAAATAAAGATATAATGAAAAGTAATTAATAAAAATTAAATATTTAAACATTCCCACAAATGTGCAATGAACGTGCAAAAACTCTCTTTAGTAGTTGTTGCTGTTTCTTTCTTTCTTCTTTTTTTTTTTTTTGAAAAATAACGACGTCTCTGAGGCGCGAAATTTGACAGCGAGAGGAACGGCCGGATACAGGAGACGGGAAGAAACAAGCCGATTATGTTCGCGTTAATTAAGTGGTTGGAAGATGTAAAATTCTCAATTCTGCCAACTGAACATATACGAGATTTTAATGAGGATGAATAATTAGCCGGCATGGAGGAAACGGACCTTTATTTCATGGAGTGGCGACAAGAAGCCAAGGCGGGTGGCCAGTCTAAGAAGCCTCCATCATCAAGCTAGCAGGTGCCTTTTCCCATATAACTTTATTCTCGTGTATTTGGAACGGAAGCGTAGAGCTGCCACCCAGGCAAAAGAGAAATATAAGTATATCACGTTATAACGTGAAAAGTTTATCGTTCTAACAATATACTATCATGTTTGAACAACATGTTTGAACAACATTGTACGAAAAATGTACATAATTATCACGTCCGTACAATATTGTGCGAACGTGACAATTATGTATATTATAATAACGTGATATTATATTATACAAACATGAAAAGCATAATGTTAGAACAATAAACATTTCACGTCATAACGTGATACAGCTCTATTTTTCTTTTGCCTGGGTGGCAGCTCCACGCTTCCATAATTTGGTAATCAAAATATGTAACTTAATTAATTATATTGTGACGTACTTTTGCCTTTTCTTATTATTCTGCCTTCTCAATAACTATCAAAGCCTATTCACATTTAATTTGGCTTTCACAGAAATCCTACCTCTCCTTCTGGCTACAGAGTACTTACCAAGGTTAGAAACAAAGAACAGTTATGCTTTATTAATGTTCGCTAATTACAATGTTCCACATTTCCTTGCTTTTTAAGTCATTTTTAGGCTTTTTAGAGTTTTTGTTTTTTATTTTTTTAGCAGTAATGTTTCTGCCTATTTATTTCAGCCCATGAAATCGAATGCAGATCTTCCTAATGTGAGATTTACATAAATGTAAGTAATTTTGTTTGTCATTGTCATTAATGTTGTTGCTGTTGTTGTTTTTGTGCAGTTTGCAATCATATAAACCTAGTAAGCATCAGTCAGCACAGTGACTAACCTAAACAGATTCTTGCTTTATTCACATATATTATATGTAATTATATATACCTGCACATTGTACCTAGGGTTGCAGCCACTTGGCCCCACCCCATTGTTGTGACAGCCCTGATTGTACTTATACACTGCATCTGAACAGGGAACAGTCTGCCACATTAATGTATTTTTAAGTGACTTGTTTGTAATACATGAATTTGTTTTTTACAGATGTCAAAGTCTCAACCTCATGCTGCCCTCCCCCATCCTCCTAAAGTAAGTATTTGTTGTTGTAGTTTTTTATGCGGTGTCTGTGTCACATGCTAATCATAATTATTGAAATAACTGTTTTCTAACAGATTTTCCAAAACACTAGTTAGGTTTGTTGTCATTCAGACCAATACTACTGCTTAGACATTGCATATGCATAGATACAGTCGTAGTGCTTGACACATGCAAACAGCAGTAGATGTACTAAAAAGGAAATAATTACAATCATGATGTTGATTGCTGATGTCAGTATATATATTTTAGAGGAATGTTTTGTTTTTCACCCAAAATGAACTATATTGCTTCAGAAGAGATTTATTACCCTACCGGACTCTTATATATTGTTCTGTTTTTTGTTTGTTTTTGTTATTTTCAGGTTCAATGGTGCGTGTTCTTCTAATGGCCGCCTTCCCACTGGAGGTTTTGATCCACAGCAATTTAAAAGGTAATCAGCTTTGAAAGTCAGTTCAAATGGTTAGCTAATAGTACTTTAAAAAGCCTACAACTCTGTCACCAGTTTCTTTACCAAAAATTACCCATAAAAGTATCGCTCAATAGCATATATTGTAGTTCAAATGTTTAGTTGTACAAATATCAAATTTTTGGAAATCTAAAACTAGTCAAACACTCAAATGTTCATGCTTTTTATAGGAGGACAGAGCAAAACGGACATCGGCGCAGAGTGAAGAACTGCCCTTGATAAGGACACTATGACAGCCATATATAGTAAGTGAAGACTTTCTGTGTATCTAAAATTGCATACAGCACAAGTAACTTACTTTGCAACCATTAAAATAGGTTGTAAAGTAAGTTACCAATACAAATAGGTGATGATGCATTGTAGTGGTTGGTCTCAGACAAAGAAGGTCAACAGATTTATGAATGCTGGAAGGTAAGGAGAGACGACCAAAAGGGGTGTTAGCATTACTGTAATGTGAACTGGATAGACTTCCCATCTAGGAAAAAAAAGAGGTAAAATTATGCGTAAAATATATCTGTATTAATATCTGTATCTATATAAACAGAAATATCTGTTTGCTAAATGAAGCCAGCTAACATAAATCACATTTGTATTTTAACTCTGATAAAAGTAATAGAACTGTGACTTTTGTTTGTTACAGTGGCGGTAAGGAAGGGGTTTCCCAGCGTGTCCAGAAGGGCTTTGAGGATTGCCGTGAAAGCTGGGGGAACTGAGACTGCTGGAAAAGGAAAAGAAATTACATTTTAAGTATGCTGACTTATGTTCATACAATCACACACACATATACACATACACACACATATGTGTGTGTGTGTATGTGTATATATATATATATATATATATATATATATACACATATATGTATATGTGTGTGTGTTTCTTTTAGAATGTTTAAGTATGTAATGAGAATAAACTTATAAAATGAATATTCCTTGCTTGATTGATATGCTATATGTATGTTTTAAACATCAAATAAAGATTTCTTTCAGATGTTACATGTGAATGTGTTTTCTTAGAAATATATGAAGGGTTAAATTTATATTTTTTTGAATGATTTTAAATAAATTTAAATTGTATTTTGAAATATATTTTATTAATATATTTCAAAATATACAAAAAATGGCCAAAAAATATATGTGCTAAAATACATTTTAAATATATAAATATATTTTAAAATGTATTTTAGCACATATATTTTTTGGCCATTTTTTGTATATTTTGAAATATATTTCAAAATGTATTTTAAAATATATTTTTTTACCGTATGGGACGAGTGGCCAAGGCTCACTGATGCACACGGGAAACAAAGTCTGACCCATGTTGTCTGATCCAAAAGACCTGCTACAGAAAAAGTCCATGCTAGTTTTGGTGGAAAAGTGTCAGAATAAATAGCACATCATGATTTACTGTGTAGGGGGCTACATAGCTGCAGTCAGGGTGCCCCAGTAGATCCTTTTCTACAGCTGAAAGCGTCAAAAATGGACACGGAGCATCAAAACTGAATCACAGAGCAATGCAAGAGTGGAATCTGTCTAAATCGCACATTCTTAAATGTCACATGAATGGCTGGGTGTGTGCATTGCTCACCAGGGGAACACACGGTTGCTTTAGCAACAAAAAGGGGGTCAACATAATATTAGGCAAGTGGTCATAATGTTATAGCTGATTGGTTTACATAAACAGCGGCTCGACGCTATCCGATCGTTCAGTCTGACGTCACTAGCCGTGTCTGGGCCTAAACTCTGCTGCAGGTCCATATATCAAATGATCACTGTGGCATTACTGAGAGTTAAAACACTGTCTTAAGTCTTTCATCTTTAATAAAATTATCAGCATTCTGCTCTACCAGGTGTAACAACTGAGTTTAACATCCAGGCATCCATGAAAACGGAATTTATGACATTTAATGGAGTTAGAAGTTAGCAGGAAGTTAGCTCGCTAGCTTCCATCTAAATACAATATAGCATGTCCTGACTGCGGCGGTTTGGAAACAAATTAAAACAGCTTTCTTATCACTTCCAACATAAATGAAGAAAGAAAACTAAACAGCAGTGACATTTGTAGGGTTACTGAAGTTTGGCTAGCTGGTATATAATGATGTGCAACGTGACCGCTAGGTTAGTCATTCATATGCTGCTGCATGGGCTGTGCTGTAGTTACATCGAAAGGTTTTAAAAACTGAGCTTAAATAAATGATTAGCGGTAATAAAAGCCGAGGGAGGTCAACGGTGATCACTGACTTTTTTTAGGAGCTTTTTGAGATTAAATAGAAGAAAATACAAAGCATTAAACATGTTAACAACACAAAAGCCATATTAAATGCAGACTACTTTAGGCCCGGAAGTAGGATTCGTCACGTCATCACTTAGCTAAACTATGGACACGCACACACACACACTTACACTGATAAGCACTCACTCATCCCCCCTCCCTTTCCAACGCCTTCGATGCTTGTGCCCTACCGGGGAAGATAGCAGTCAACTGGACCAGCACAGATGCTGCAGGACCGGATGCGCTGTCTACACCGGCTCTCTCTTACCCTTTACCCGCCCCTGTTGCTTGTCTTGTGTTTCTATGGTGTGCTTTTGTGCTGAGGTGTTTTTTCTGTTATCAAACTGTTCTCCCACTAGGAGCTCAGTCTGAGTGGAGTTTTTTTTTTCTCCTCTTACCTCATGTAGTGTATTTTCGTTGTTTTTTCCTATCAGCCTACCTTTCTGACATGTCTGCCCAATGTGATGTTTGTGTAAAGTTGGTCAGAAGGTTCCTTTCTAAGTGCGCATGCGCCATTAGCGTGCTGCCTGCTGTAACCCTAATCTCCCTCGGGATGAATAAAGTATTCTGATTCTGACTTAATAATCGGATAGCTTCTCTGCAAAATAAGGCAACAAATCAAAGATGCTTGACTCCCTGTTATAACTCACAAACGCAAGCCCTTAATGCAGATAATACCCAATCTGATAAAGAAACGGCACTGCACTCATTTAGAAAATCTTCCTTTGGCCTACTAAATAAATATGTAGGGCTTCCTTCATTCATTTGCACAACATCGCTAAAATTAGAAATATTTTCTTCCAGAGTGTTGCTGAAAGGCAACTTTATACATGTATCACCTCTAGGATGGACTAGATATAATAATTCATTATTTTCAGATGATTCTAAAAGCTTCTTAAAATGCCTCTGTTTCATCCACAACACTGCAGTGAAAGTATAACTGAGAATACAAAGAGAGACTGTCAAAGGAGCTTGCAAAGAAAAGCGTCTGGACTTCTTTAAGTTGCTTGAAGACATTTCACCTCTCATCCGAGAAGCTTCTTCAGTTCTAAGGTCAAATGGTGGAGAGTCCCAGATTTAAACCTAGTGGGAGTGTCCCCCCACAGAGGGACAAAAGGATCCCCTGATGATCCTCTAATCGCCTGAGCCAAGGTGTGAAACTGAATGTGGGTCCCAATCAGCCAGAGTTTCGGGTGAGCTCATTGTGAAACCTGGCCCCACCCAATCATGTGATTTCCTGAGGTCAGATGGCCCAGGATGTGAGTGGGCGTTAAGGCGTCTGGGGAGGGAACTCACAACTGGATTATAGATGGCAGATCCGCCAGCTATCTGACCTCAGGAATTCACATGATAAGGTGGGGCCAGGTTTCACAATGAGCTCACCCGAAACTCTGGCTGATTGGGACCCACATTCAGTTTCACACCTTGGCTCAGGCGATTAGAGGATCATCAGGGGGTCCTTTTGTCCCTCTGTAGGGGGTTACTCCCACTAGGTTTAAATCTGGGACTCCCCACCATTTGACCTTAGAACTGAAGAAGCTTCTCAGATGAGAGGTGAAACGTCTTCAAGTAACTTAAAGAAGTCCAGACGCTTTTCTTTGCAAGCTCCTTTGACTACGATTACCTGGATGACTGAGAACCTTCACAGACAAAGAGAGACTGTATTTATCCCATATTAGCTTCTCTTCTTTGGCTCACAGTGAAATTCAAACACAAATTCTTGAATAATCAGGCTACATCTTAAAGACGGCATAATATCTAACAGAGCATTTTGCTCTCAGACTGTTGGCTTACTTGTGGTTGATAGAGTATTTAAAAGTAGAATGGCATTAGAGCCTTCGGCTACCAGGCTCCTCTATCTTTGAACCAGCTTCTTGCTTGGGTTTGGAAGGGAGACGTTCTCTGTGCTTTTAAGTTAAGCCTAAAATGTTTGTTCTGGTGTGACTTTCCCCTCACCCCCCAAACAATTGGGCCATAGCTGCTCTTCTAGGAGTCAGGTTTCTTCCTGTTAAAGGGAGGGTTTTTTTTCTTCGCAATGTCCCTAAGTGTGATTCTGTGATTATGAGGGTTTCTTTCTGACTGTGTAATTAAGTTAACTTATGTTAGCTTTCTTTTATTCGCCAATAGGATCCAGTAGGTCTGGACCGCTCCATGTGTCCATATGGCTGCTCTTCTCTTCCTCCCAAACACTGACATTTTGTGGTGTTTTCATGAGAAGCATGAAATGAATTGAACTTGCAAACAATCACTTGTGAAACACGAAATATTGTGCTGTGTTTTTAATGCAGTGATCTTTAATTGAAAATGTATTTGGTTTGGAAGGCAGATAAAAAAATATATATAAACAACATTTTCATGTCATTTACAAGTTTGAGACTCTCTTCTAGCTTATCACCTTTGCATGAGTCATGTATTCTGCCAAGTAAGAATGTTTTGTTTATTTCATGTTGTTCTCACTGATAAGTGCAAACTTTTTTTTAGTCAAACTAGGCATTTAGAAAAGGACAGTTATTGACAGAGATGCGATGCCATTTGCTTATTAAAGGTATTTTCCCCAGCACCAGCAAACAGACGAACTGTTCTGGAGCTGTTCAGACCAAATTAGCATGCAGCTCTACAGTAAAGAGTCAGCTGCTAAAACACACGGGTGGAGCGAGTTGCAGCAAATATGAAAGAACAAGAAAACTCACTGAAGTGCACAACAAAACAAACTAGTTATACGTCATGGAAAGATGGGGACACATAGATGCAATGGAAAGTCACAGAGCTCTCAAACGGGAGGAGGCTTGCTGTAGAGCATCAAAAACACCCACAATCAGACTCACAGGGGAGACACAAAGCAGACTTTGGTTGGCTGACTTTGGATTGGAACAGCTTTCAATTACTGGTAGTGTTGTGCTGGCTTCTGGCCTGCCTGAGACAGCCGCCATCCCACATGGAATACAGGGAAGACCTCTCACTGTTAAGCAGCCAAGATTGCAGGATTCAGCTTGATCCATTACTGTTGTGTGTGAATGCCATTAAGAACAATGTTTACCTGTGTTATGTTTTTTTGCAGATAATAAAGCAATGTCAGATACAGTAGGTACTGACTGTCTGACCGATCTCATGTAAATATACCTGTAGCAACATCATTCAGTTTGTACTGATGTGAAAAAAATATTGCCACAATTTCCTGATCATCAACCTACCTGGTCCTTGATGAAAAAGTAAATGCTCACTACTAGAAACTCCTGAAAGACAATTTCTAGCCATAAGCAAACCAGACTGCTGCACCTATGCAGGAGGACAACAATCTGAAACACACTGGCAAACCCATCCCTGAATGGCTACAACCCCCCCCCCAAAAAAAAAAAAAAAATTTAAAAAAATTAAGGTTTTGGAGTGGCCTGGTCAAAGTCTGGCCATAAATAGGCTGTTCATGCTTGAAAGTGTGGCTGAATTAAAACAATTCTCCAACATAAAGTAGGCCAGAATTCCTCTACTCTCAGAAAAGTTATGGTTCTTAAATCTTCAGATGTCATATGAACCATCATACATCAAAGAACCTTTTTATTTTGTAGATGGTTCTTTAGGTATTGCAAATGGTTCTTTAAAGAACAAAAGGTTCTTGATCCTTAGCTATCTAAATTTGATGGTGTAAAATGGCATAAATATTTATTCACTATAATGAGGTTGTAAATTATACTGTGTGTTTTGTTTGTGTGCAAGTGTGTGCAAAGGGGGAGGGCGGGTTACCTGGCAATTACCTTTTAAGAGGAGATGGTAGAAAAATGAATATTCAAATAAAAGTTAGAAATACTTGCTTAAACTGCTGAAACTACACCTTTATTGGCTGCTATTTCCAAGCACATTGTGCGCTGTCGGTCCCGCTTGCTACTGTGAGATTATTCTGTTATTATATGTTACCTTATATATGTAATCAAAGTAGTTGAATTAGAATACTGCTGTAGATCATATTATACCCTTTAATATAGAGTGTGTGATCTGTATGTAGTTTAGTTCTCATTATACTTTTGAGTTAAAAGAACATATTCACTTATTAGTTTATTAGATAAGTGTACATCACTCTGTATCCTTGATCTGCTGTGAATGTCTCATACTGTGTTCTTGACATGTTTTATTGCTGAATCATAAACAGAAGGAGACTTTGTGTCTAGAGCAGAGGAGCAATGAGCCGAGGTCATAACTTAGGCGCCGTAAGGGAGAAAGAATGTGAATGTTTGGGCTTTTACGACTAGGTGGGGGCCACTAGCGGCTATAAGAAGCTGAGTAACACGTCACCATTTCGAGACTGCTGTGACCCTCTTCATGCATGTCTCCCCATCATGATGGTTCTAAATGCTCTTTGTGTTGAATTGTATGGAAATAAATGATTGTTGATTGAGCATTTATACACCGAGTATTGTCCTTCCTTCAGCCCAAAGATCAAAAGAATTGGGAGATTTCAACACTACACAACAACATTCAATATTTAGTATTTACTGCTGTTTACACTTAGATTAACGTGATGGTGTTGTGTTTAGTATGTTGCTCTGTATTTTTTTTGCTTGTTTTCTCTTCTTTTTCTCTCAACAGGCGATCCAGGAGATTTTTTTTCTCTTCTCTCTCTTTTTAAGTGCCCTCTCTCACTGTCCCTCTTCCCTTCTGTTTTTCTTTTCCTTTATCTTTCTTTCTCCCTTTCCTATCCCTCAGTCATGTCTGTCCCGTCTGTAACAACTGAAAATAAAATAAAATAAATAATAACAACAAAGGTCGATCAAATGATCAAATGGACCAAGGCCGTGACGATATTGTTAAAATCACTAAAATGGCGCCTGAAGCCTGTTGTGATGTGAGCTCTGTGTCTGCTCTAGAAACTCAGAAATTCAGTAGAGCTGACCCGTACATTAAATACTCACATCAGCCTGTACTGTGAATTCTGGAAGAGCTGTATAAAATACAGCTATGCATAAGTGTTTTGAATGAATAGCAATGTGACACATGAGAAGCTGTGTCTTGGACTGCTCCTGTATAACTTCTTTTCGGAATAGTTTACAAGTTGTGCTCCGGACATTTATCCAACATCATACATAAAGCCAAGAAGAGGTCATTATACTAACAAGAGGTATCAACGCTGAGCCAAAGTGGTACTCAAGCAAGTGGTTAAAGTTTGTAATCCAGCCAGGGTGTAAATATCACTCAGCAGCCAGAGCTGAAGCAGGTAGCATCAACACATAAATCTACCCGGCTTAAATCACAAGACCACCTCTAACTGAAAAGCTGTAGATTTTTCTTGTTTGCACAAATTAATTCAGATTCACACAAATTCTTTTCACAGCTCCAACAAAATGAGGAAGAGGGTAGGGAGAAACACACTTAGATTGAATTACAATTGGATGGAAGTCAAGGACAAGAACAAGGAAGCTTAGGATGAGGAGAAAGAAAAACAGCAGGAGCATCTTTAGGGATCTCTATGATGTCATTAAGGTTGGTTTCATTAATATTGTCCTCTCACTAAGAAAGATGACTTGTTCACCTACTTCCTGTATTAAATAGTGACGTGTAAAACGTTGTGGAAAACCACAGAGCAGGCACATATAGTGCATCTGCAGGTAAATGAACATCAAATCTCTTAGACTAAAATCTGTATTATACTTTTAGTCTTAAGAACATATGTTTTATATTTACGTATACCCTTATGATAAAACCCATGTCAGCCATTGGTTTATGGACTTTGTATTTAGAAGCCTCAACATTTGCTTTATTGCTATTGCCATGTTTTTTTTTTTTGTGTGAGCATTTTGGGACCATATTAGGATGAAGGATCAGAATCTGGAGTTGTGCACACTACTGTTTCATTTAGTGTGTATCTATAAGATTTGTACAGCAGATCCGAGTTGTGCCTTGAAAACAGGAAAGTCGTCTGCATAGAGGAGAACTTTAATAGCAGGCTTGTACAAAGGGAGGCTTTGTGCTCACATTTGCTGCAAACACTCATTTTAATTCTGTCACCCTGTTTTGATGCAGAATTCAGTTGAAATCAGGCAAGAGCAGGACTTGTTTTTTATAATGTGTTCTTGTGAATTAATTGTGTATCGCATACATTTGATTTGACTTTCTGCAAGACAACCCATATGGAAAAGAAATAGTAAAAACATATATGATTTACTCATGAAAGTGGCCACTTTCATGAGTAAATCATATAAGGATTACATGATTTACTCATGAAAGTGGCCACTTTCTCATTACTTTCATATATTGTTTTAGTAAGTATCCAAAACATACAAGTTTCATTATATAATTTTTCAAGGGATCTTATATGTGTTTTCACTCTTGTATGCTTTTCATACAAGTTTCACACAAGACAGATACAAACTTTATAAGATTTATATATATCTTTTCCATATGGGAACAGTTGGCCAAAAAAGTTTTCCAAATACCTCCACGTGATCAAGGCTGGATTTAGAAAAGAATAGCAAAAAAAATCTGCACCTCCTGCTTCACATGCAATTTGTGTTTGTGTGTTCAGAGGCGGCGTCGAGAGGGGAGACCTCGGCTCATCCATCTGGAGCACCTGACCAGGAGGAGTCAAACATTAACTCTGCTCTTCCAGGGCACCCTGCAGACTCGGCTGCTGGCAACAGTGAGGGAGTGCGGCCGCCACTGGGATGACGTGAACGCCAAACAGGAGTCCATCACAGATCAACTGCAGGTATGCGAGTCAGAGCTTCTGAGGGGGGTTTCACTTTTCTCTCTTCTTTATAATTGACCCTGTGCACGAGAAAATGATAACTTCCTGGTTTGAGACCGGATGTGGGGTTGTACATTTCCGGTAGCTTCATTTTGCGGTCAATTGCTACTGCAAAGATATACTCCAAAATCATGTCCAAAACTCGAAAACGGAAAGATTGCGTTAAATTACAAAGAGGAGAAGGTGGGAACACTCACCACTGTTGTGTCATAAAAAAATCGAATGATCAATTTTGACGTTTAAAGAGTTTAGATCGATCAGTTGTTTACATCACTCAACACAAGCAGAACTGCATTACTG
Organism: Maylandia zebra; assembly: GCF_041146795.1. Taxonomy (NCBI): domain Eukaryota; kingdom Metazoa; phylum Chordata; class Actinopteri; order Cichliformes; family Cichlidae; genus Maylandia; species Maylandia zebra. The sequence goes on along the minus strand of NC_135168.1, from coordinate 25,976,078 downwards.
CATGCAGAAGACACATCGTCCACATTCAGAAGCACATCTCTGTATAGTGACTGGTCTTATGATTTAAACAGGAAAATGTTCAGCATTCAAACTACAGGTGAAGAATAGTCAAACTAGATGTTTCCTCCATTATGTCGAGATCAGCTAGTCAAGTACACACCTACACAACATGTTAACAAACCGTGAAAAAAGCCACACAAAAGATGAATGATTGCTGGTAAGAGTTTCTATACATTAGTATGTACGAAGGGTATGTTGTGACTTACCTTCAAAATTACAGCGGTCCCTCGCTAATAACGCGGTTCACCTTTCACCTCGCTGTTTCGCAGATTTTTTAATGCAAGTTTGCATGCTTATTTTTTTTACGTCACATTGTGTCCTGCGTCCTGATTGCTGCAGACGATCTCCTCTGTGACGTCTCTCCTGTACAGTACAGAATCACTGCATCGATCGCTAGCAGTGTGACTCTGAAGTGCAGTACTGTATGTCCACGATGTCCACGAAACGTTTTGCACTGTCAAAAAATAAAATTGGCTACTTGATTTCACCTATCACTGGTTATTTTTAGAACATAATACCTGCGATAAACGAGGGACAGCTGAGAAATATAACATTTGAATCCATTTTCTCTTTTGCCCTGAGGCATAGGGAAAAAATATCGACAAGTCGATGAACATCACTTACAGATATATTGGGTAAATGCTCAAGACATCTATAGAAATGTAAATCGCCGCTTGATTCATTCATTTGCTTGACTTGTTTTGGACCGTAAACCAGGTACGAAAAGGACAATGGAAACAAAGCTCCCCACAGGAGTTTCAGCACCGGAAGTAGGATATGCTAATGTGCACATAGTCAATTGACCATTTTGTTTCTCTCTCTCAGTTTCTTGTCTCAGAGTGGGAGGGATTTGAAGCACAAAGGGAGGAGCTTGTCATTTGGTTGGCTGATATGGATGTCCACCTGAGTGAGGCTGACCAGCTGACAGGAAACACCTGTGAAAAACTGAAACAACTGCAGGTGTGGGGTTGTTTTGTTATGACATATACAGGGAGTGCAGAATTATTAGGCAAATGAGTATTTTGCCCACATCATCCTCTTCATGCATGTTGTCTTACTCCAAGCTGTATAGGCTCGAAAGCCTACTACCAATTAAGCATATTAGGTGATGTGCATCTCTGTAATGAGAAGGGGTGTGGTCTAATGACATCAACACCCTATATCAGGTGTGCATAATTATTAGGCAACGTCCTTTCCTTTGGCAAAATGGGTCAAAAGAAGGACTTGAAAGGCTCAGAAAAGTCAAAAATTGTGAGATAGCTTGCAGAGGGATGCAGCAGTCTCAAAATTGCAAAGCTTCTGAAGCGTAATCATCAAACAATCAAGCATTTCATTCAAAATAGTCAACAGGGTCGCAAGAAGCGTGTGGAAAAACCAAGGCGCAAAAATAACTGCCCATGAACTGAGAAAAGTCAAGCATGCAGCTGCCAAGATGCCACTTGCCACCAGTTTGGCCATATTTCAGAGCTGCAACATCACTGGAGACATGGCCAAGGTAAGAAAGGCTGAAAGACGACCACCACTGAACAAGACACACAAGCTGAAATGTCAAGACTGGGCCAAGGAATATCTCAAGACTGATTTTTCCAAGGTTTTATGGACTGATGTAATGAGAGTGAGTCTTGATGGGCCAGATGGATGGGCCCATGGCTGGATTGGTAAAGGGCAGAGAGCTCCAGTCTGACTCAGACGCCAGCAAGGTGGAGGTGGAGTACTGGTTTGGGCTGGTAGCATCAAAGATGAGCTTGTGGGGCCTTTTTGGGTTGAGGATGGAGTCAAGCTCAACTCCCAGTCCTACTGCCAGTTTCTGGAAGACACCTTCTTCAAGCAGTGGTACAGGAAGAAGTCTGCATCCTTCAAGAAAAACATGATTTTCATGCAGGACAGTGCTCCATCACACACGTCCAAGTACTCCACAGCGTGGCTGGTAAGAAAGGGTATAAAAGAAGAAAAACTAATGACATGGCCACCTTGTTCACCTGATCTGAACCCCATTGAGAACCTGTGGTCCATCATCAAATGTGAGATTTACAAGGAGGGAAAACAGTACACCTCTCTGAACAGTGTCTGGGAGGCTGTGGTTGCTGCTGCACGCAATGTTGATGGTGAACAGATCAAAACACTGACAGAATCCATGGATGGCAGGCTTTTGAGTGTCCTTGCAAAGAAAGGTGGCTATATTGGTCGCAGATTTGTTTTTGTTCTGTTTTTGAATGTCAGAAATGTATATTTGTGAATGTGGAGATGTTATATTGGTTTCACTGGTAAAAATAAATAATTGAAATGGGTATATATTTGTTTTTTGTTAAGTTGCCTAATAATTATGCACAGTAATAGTCACCTGCACACACAGATATCCCCCTAAAATAGCTAAAACTAAAAACAAACTAAAAACTACTTCCAAAAACATTCAGCTTTGATATTAATGAGTTTTTTGGGTTCATTGAGAACATGGTTGTTGTTCAATAATAAAATTATTCCTCAAAAATACAACTTGCCTAATAATTCTGCACTCCCTGTATTTGATATGATACATACAGACATTATCGTAAACTGGTCTAACAAAAGACAATGAGTCCAACATTAAACTTACCTTACATAACGTGAGGCTGAAGTTCATTGATGATTTTAATCAAAAACTTGTTGTTGAAATATTTTTACTGAACATGCAAACATCTGCTGATGAAAATGTTTTGATTTATTGGTCTGTTATGAAGCTATTGCTATTTCTAATGTGTTCTTATCACTTTCTAATGTCTTATTAATTCTTCTTTTTTTTTTTTTTGCCTGTCCCATTTGGTTCTTTAGCCGTCAGAATTGTTGTCTGAAGACCAACAAGGACACCCAATGGATTTATTTTGCCAAATGGATCATCGTGTCTTATTGATTCAACAATACATGTATTAATTGTTGTGTTATCTATAGATATAGTATTTATTAGGGCTGTAATACCGGTATAATGTTGGGGACAATAGGAAAATGAAATGAAACGCGCATGCGCAGTGCCTTTGTTTTCATACGCACATGGCGGAAAAAGTATGGCGGCGGCGACGGAGAATGAGAAGGGCAAAAGCGGATCGTTGAATGAAACGGATGAACCAGAAGTGGTTTGTAAAAATGCTGCAACTTCAGTGGTGTGGATGGTTATTTTTGGTAGAGCGTGCTAGCGGGCCGTTGTTATTACCATGTTTTTTGGAAAATACGGCACACTTAAAATCAATCCTTTGATTTTTCTGAAAATTGACAGTGCCCCTTATAGTCCCATGTGCCTTATGTATGAATTCTGGGTGTGTTTACTGACCTGGAAATGATTTTATGTCGTACACGGCGCTCGAAAATCTATCAAATGTTTTAGTACAACTTTGCTAAGCTACGAACCCACACCGCTTGATGGATTGTCGGAGCATTACTGCTATTGTAGGCAGGAGCCTCGCAGAGTGATACGTACTGTGCTTCAACATAATATTACTGTATCGTGTGTGTATAACCTCTTATTAAGTTTTGTGGATAATATACATGGTTGTGTTGAGGTTATGTCGGCCAATTTCCATTGGAAATGCCTTTTGGTTAAACTGTCAGCAAGGAATTGGCATTTGCACTGTTAAATTTTTATATAACTTTATATGCACATAAAAAACAGCTGCTTGTTTAAGTGAAAATACATTGATGTCTTTTTTTGTTTTGTTTTTTGCACTAATAAAGTTGTGGCGTTGTCTAGTGTCAATTATAACGTCAGTTATATCGTTATCGCAAATTTTCAAATGTATATTGTGATAAATATTTTTGGTCATATCACCCTGCTCTAGTATTTATATATATTTGTTCATTTATAGTATAGTAAAAGTGTTTAATTATTACTGTTTAAATGACTAATATGGTACATGTATTAGTAGTGATGTTGTGCTGACGGTTAAAATGTCTTTTTGTCTTTTGGTATATTACGAAACGGCAATAAACCATTAGTATATTTCTATGCTGTGCTCGTATTTATTTTACCCTACTCAAATTCAATTTATGTTACACTTTATTTAGAAAGATTTGAAATGGTTCTTTAAAGAATGTTTTTTTAAAAAGGTTCTGTGAAAAACCATTAAATGTGCCCCAAAGAACCATTTCTTGATGGTTCTTTGTGGCACCAAAAAAGGTTCTTCTATGGCATCAGTCTAAAGAACCACTTTTGGTTCCAGTTGGCACCTTTATTTTTCTGAGTGTACAATGGTGTGAAAGACTTGCTGCCAAAACCTTGATTGCACTTCTTGCTGCCAAGGGTTGCACAACCAGTTATTACCCATATGGAAAAGAAATAGTAAAAACTTATATGACTTAACCCTTTAAAGCCGGTCGGAGCGGACGCGCTCCATTTTGCGTAACTATTTTTAAATCCCGGTAGCACTGCAACCACATAAGCTAGCGCAATAATTTTTTTTGCATATGAAACCGGAGGAGTTGTACTTACATCTGATGCCATCAGCTTGTCCTGGGTCACAGTTTCCTTCCACATATAGCTTTGCAAAAACTGCATAAAAAGCACTTGCAGCAACAAAAACATAATATTCCAGAAACACGCTTTGCCGATCCGATCAGCTGTTTGTAACACTTCCTACGTCCATCAGTGTGAACTATCACATGTCCGGCATGACCTGCCCGAAACCGGAAGTGACGTCATTTTGCGGAAATGTAGTTTTTTACCATCGTGGCCTTATGAGCCTATACTTGTGTTTTTAAAAGTTATGTTTGACTTTATGACTTTCTGTGTCGTTTCTGGGATGCTGAGGACTCATATTGCACTGCTGGAAATATTTTATTTTGATGCACATGCTGTTATTTTGCAAATTTGCACTATAATATATTTTTTCGTTTTTCCTACAGTATATGAAAATTGGTGTATCTCCAAAATAAAACTATGAAGACACTTAAAATAAATTTCCTTTGGTGGGAAACTAGTTTGTGCAACTTTTTTGTATTTACAGTTTTGAGGGATAAGCCCCTAAAATTTCTCTAACTAGAAATATATGTTAAAAAATCAAAAACGATTTTACATTTTTTTGTAGTTTATTGCACTTTTTTGCAATTTATGTAATTACTATGCACTTAATGCAGACATATTATTAAAATTTGGGCTATAATGGTTGCATTGATGTATAGCAACTTGAAATGCTCCAAAAAATGGCTCCACAGCATGTAAAAATATACTATAAGCTCTGGCGGACTTGGTTCTACGGTATGTCTTAAAGGGTTAACTCATGAAAGTGGCCACTTTCATGGAAATGCTTGGAGCAGACTAACCTGTGAGCTGGAGTGTTCTGGGACGTTATAATTGGTCTTTGAATGGCTGCAATCCAGTCGCCTCTTTGTTACTTCGGAAACATGGCTCGAACAATTTCTCTTCAACGACGTAATCCGATAACAACCGATCTCTTTACCCGTCGGCTTCCCGTGGCTGTCATGCGACCAGCTATTGCAGTTAATAACACAACAGCTTCTTGACATTTTTGTGTTTCTTTTTATCGCTGTGTGACTGATTTCAATTGAAAGCCTGCGTGCGCTAGTACCGCTTGCCACAAGTTCCCAGAATCCTTTGCGGTTCTACCCGTGAATGACGTCACATTTTCAATCTCTATATAATATGCATGTTAAATTTTATATTTGGGGTAAAATATCAAGTCTTTTCAAGTAAACCGGTTCAAGTCCAATTCAAGTCCCAAGTCATTGGTGTAAAAGTCCAAGTCAAGTCACAAGTCTTAGAACATTTTTTCAAGTCAAGTCTAAAGTCATAAAATTAATGACTCGAGTCCAAGTCATGTGACTCGAGTCCACACCTCTGGTAACGCGCTCCCTCTGCAACTGTGTTTCCTGGGTGAGAGAGCGCCTTTTTGTTGTTGTTGTGCTAAGCTAATAGGCAGAATGCTACAGGCATAGCCCTAAAGAATGTAGCCTCATGGGCAGTGTAGTCCGTGCCACAGGGAGAATGGACCCGTTCTGTGTCTGTGAGCGCGAGGAGGGAGAAAAAGGAGAGTGGAAAAGTACGAGTAGCCATCGAGCAGAAATGGGAGCTAGAAGCATGTAAATTTAATAATAACCACTGCAGCCAAGAAGAGTATGGAACGCCAGGATTGCCATAATGAATTAATTAAATACACCATTAAATAATTAATTAAATGTGGCAATAATTAATTAAAATTGGAATTAATTAATTAAATAAATAGTTATGACACATGTAATTAATTAATTATTGACACATTTAATTAATTATTTAATGATATATTTATTTATTTCATTTTGGCAGTCCTGGCGCCTGGCTCTCATCTTGAATTAATTTTATCAGTCAACCTCACCCATCAAACACAGGGGGCGGGGTTAATGCTGAGTCAAAACCATTGCTTTGGCCTGGTGGCCATTGTTTTTAGCACACAACAACCGGCATGTGGAAACTAACAGAACTGAACACTGATAAACCCTGTTTGTGTGTCACCAAATACAGTTTTAATCTTTTTTAGCCGAGAATGTAGTGGTTTGACCTTCATATGTCTGGTCGGTTTGTCAAGATACAGCCTCTTTACAAAAGTGCTTCGATGATTTCGGAGATGTTTGCCCAGTCTCACGGCAAAGCGTGGGATAGACCCGCTCGCCTCGCAAGCAATCGAGCTGTTATTACCACCGACAAAGCGCAGGCCCCGGTACACAGCTGTAATAACCCCTGCTGACACTGACTTCTTTTACTGAGGTTATATTTATCGGGGTTTTATTTCCTGATGTTCTTATGTGTCCTACGTGTTTCAGTCGCCAATTCTGAATTATAACTAACATTAAAAACATGTTTAAGGAGGAGAGAGAGCAAATAAATTCGATTAACAGCTGATCTTTGGGTTTTTGTTCATTAATCAGCGTGACCTGTGTATAAACGCATAAAAGAGATATCGTTGGTGTTTCCGTCATGTAGTAACTGCTGGCTTTAACTGTACAAAAGTTGTTCGACACTATGAAACACATACAGACTTCATGATGTTCGGCTAATATTTTTATGTGAATATTATTCATGAGGGTAAACGGCCCTGTACACCACGGAGCAAGATCAGCATATCCACGATATCTTCAGCTCTCTGAGTTAATGCAGAGTTTCCCAGCTGACTATCTAACTGTCATCTACGAATATGTCACGGGTCATATCAATATAATTTTACAGAAAAGCATCCTTAATATTGCCAACTATTCCAGAGACGTGAAAATCTACAGCATAAAGACCAAAAAATATAGCAGTCTAACGCAACACTGTAACAGAGATGAACCGTCAGTTTGTCGCAGATCAAAGTGGAATGAAAGTGATTGGTTGAACAGGTGTTCGTGATCTGTGTTATCTGCATTTTCATCAGTGTAAGAGATTCAGCAGCAGATTAGAATAACAGTTATACATTTAATAAATTACCAAATGAATACACGCAAGAAACGAGCAAACCTGTTCCAACAATTTGAGTTTGTGTTCCCTCAGCTGCAGACTTGCTGCTGTTTAAATGTTTGAAAAGGAAGATAGAGCAAACGTCAAACATAGACTCAGTCTGCATTCACATTTGATATGAGGCCAGCACGTATAGTGGCTGTGTCCTGTTTTAAGATCATACATGTAAAATTGTTGTCTGACCTCCGTCGATCCAGCCGCTCAGAGTCCATGGTTACCATGGTTACTGCATAAGCAGCTATAATGTTAACAGCTGGCACTGAGGAAACCTACCGACAGCATGAGTGTTTATGTTTTTCATTGCAAAAGAACCATCTGAATGGTTAACTGAAGTTAACTTGGATAAATTATAGTTAAGGAGTATCACAGATAACGCCCATGTGAGCTGTGTGACTGTTCACCACTACAATGAAATCAGTAGGCTATTACTGAAATACACGTGCTATATCATAAACTATGATATAAATAGGGAGGTCCTACTAACATTTACTTTTAAAGGACACCTTCCTGCCTTTAGTCTCATTCATAAGCAGTATTAGTTTTCTTCTAACATCCAGAAGTCTGCACGATGTGTTTCATAGTTTGTAACAAACCTTTGACAGTTAAACATAACATGACCGAAAAAGCAAAAAAAAAAAAAAAAGAAAGAAAGAAAAGAGAGAGAGAAAAAAATCACACAAGTTATATGTTAACCCCATTTATTTCTAGTTAAGTAAACTCTAAAAATTCTAACAGATAGCTGGTGCTTAGAATACAGTTGAATAACTATTAAAAAACAGATGATATAATATTTCTGTCCAGGTTGCAGTCTTCATGATGAACATGCTGTTGCAAACTCTGCTTCTCTCGGTGGAAATGTGCCTTCTCTTTCCTCTTTGTATAAAACATTTTAAAAGTCAGTTTAATCTCAAAATTCACTGTTAAATCCAAAACACACCAGATAAAGAAAAGCGAATAGTTCAGTCTAACACATGTGCCAGTGAACCATTAAACGTCTGTGAAACTATGCAGTTATGAAACGTAACTTTAACCTCAGCCAAACCGATTTGCTCAGTTGTAAATAAAACAGCGAAGTAAACGTGACCCGACAGACAAAACCTGAGTGAATTAAGTCCAGCGTTTAACCACTGAGAGCTAAAACTCAGGGGAGGTTTCAAAGCTGTGTGCGGGTGATTGGACATCAGTCGCTGATGAAGCTGGTTCGCTTATAAAGTGCTCTGTAAGGAAACAAGCTCCAGCAGCTCTGTGCTCGGGAAAAATACTATATTTCCTTATCTTGTGCAGAAAAATGCGCTGACATTGTGTTATATCGAGCACCGGCTGCCCAGTTAAACTGTGACTATCACCAGGTAATGTAGGCGTGTTTCTTGAATTAGCAGCTGGTGTTAAACAGCTGACAGATGAGGAGGAGGATGCATGCAGATAAACTGAGGGTCTGTTGAGCTGATCGCTGGTTTCGTGAGAAAAATGTCAGCTCGTTCTTTATGTTACAGAAGCACAGAGACACAAGACCAGGTGGAAAGAGACGATCATTCGGTGAAAATGAGAATCTGCGAATGCACCATGTGGAACACGGAGAGTGGAATATGTAAACAAACCGGTTAACGTAACCCCCTCGGTGCACTCTGCATGCTGACTGTTAGCAGAGCTAGTGAAATCTCTGAAAACATCTGAGCACTTTTGCAAACATGTTCTATGTTGACAACCTGACCAGACATGTGAAGATTACGGCGCGACATTCGCGGCTAAAACACTGTTAAAAGTGTAGTTGGTGACAGAAAAACAGGGTATTTTAAAACTACACCACCACCATTGCTGTCTGTGATTTGAAATGCATTCTGGGATACCTGGCTGCCCCAAGTCTACACAAGCAATCGATTATCTAGGATCGACCTGTTTTGACTTACTTTGCATGGCAACCAATCAAATGTTAGAGAAGCTGCATGGGCAACGTTAACCCCGCCCCCTGAGTTTGATGGGTGAGGCTGACAGATAAAATTAATTCAAGATGCGAGCCAGGCGCCAGGACTGCCAAAATGAAATGAATAAATATATCATTAAATAATTAATGAAATGTGTCAATAATTAATTAAAATGTGAAATACATAAATAATTAATTAATTGTGTCAATAATTAATTAATTACATGTGTCATAACTATTTATTTAATTAATTAATTCCAATTTTAATTAATGATTGCCACATTTAATTAATTATTTAATGGTGTATTTAATTAATTCATTATAGGAGAGTGCCTGATGAGCCCAGTTGTAAGTACGCTGTTAAGACTCGACTGTACACCGTGTTCGTGTTTTCCTCCGAAACAATAAGTTCAGTTTGAGCAGCCTTTCAACGCCTCTCTCTGTCTTCCGCTAGCAAACTTGACCCAGACAACAAAGTAAAGCTATTTTCCGCCTATGAGCCCAACATGGAACCCGATGTATTAGCCAGAATTCCCTTTACTACAGTTTGTAGCCGCGGACCTTCAGTAATAGTAATAAATCACAGTCATGTAGTTGTTAATAGCATGATAATATATTAAGTAATCCAAAGTATTCAGAATACGTTACTCTCATTGAGTAACGTAACGGAATACGTTACAAAATACATTCAGGGGGATGTATTCTGTAATCTGTAGTGGAATACATTTTAAAAGTAACCTTCCCAACACTGATGATAAGCCATATCCTCACATAACCTACAGCAAAATATATTTTTTGATCAAAGCTAGTGAAAACAAAACAATGCTAATAGAAAATTTCCTAACAAAGTTCCTAAAAATTATATTAATTTATTGACAGTATCGTGATTTAACCTCTGGAAAAGGGATCATATTTTATGAGAGAGAGGGGACAATATGGGGAATATTGTCAAGGTTGATAGAATCACGATGAAAGAAAGATATATGAATATTTTGAAAGAAAACCACGAGCTGTCAGCAGCAAAAATGGGTCTGGATCACTTTGAATTAAAACAACCCAAAACACATCGCTCCTGGTAAAGAACTACCTCCAGAAGATCTTCAAAATGAACCATTGCTGAGAATTTAATAACAATATTCACAGAGAGGTTCATGATTCGGTGGAGCTAATAAGCACAGCTAAATCTGAATAACAGTTGCTCCTTCAGATGAAGAGAAACACATATTCAAATCTGTCACCAAATGAAATGCAGATAATGATAGTTTGGCAAGTGATGTGAGCCAAAGAATCCCCTTTTAAGAGCTTTTTGGACTGTTCTGGAGATCAAGCCAGTAAAATTGCTTCTAGTTAGTAACATAATACTTACCATATTTTAGATTATAAGGCACATTAACAAAACAGCCAGATAAGTTCAACTTTATTCAATTCATTCACAATAATCCAACATTATTCAGTTGCAACACATAAAATACAGAACAATAAACTCACTTTTTCAGTTCATTCCTCTTCCATAAGTCCACCAACTTCTTCATCTTCGCAGCTGCTCTATTCCCATCTTCTTCTGCGTGACTGACAGCCTTGAGTTTAAAATCTGCTTCTTAAGCGTGTCTCTTAACAGGTGCCAGTTTGGGGTCCTCCTACACATACAATACAGTAATATTATGTTGAAGCACAGTATGTACTACTCTGACCTGCTGGATGTTTTCATTGTTATTTTATAACTGGAAAAACTGTGAGAGAGGAGTTGACCTCTTTCTTGGCTCACAGAAAATGGAGGTTAATGATAATTGAATATTTAAACAGGAAGCTAAATAACAGCAGCTATAGAACACCATAAATTGGCAAACTGAGGGCAGGAAAAGAATGACAAAGAATTTTTTTGTGAGGAGTAATGACTTCTAGAAAAGCAAACATGCCTGCCAACATAACTTATTTCACTTATACTTCTGTTACTCCACAAAGTTGCATCTCTGCATTATTCCCTAGAGAACTGTCCTTTCCCTGCTGCCTTATAAATTGAATGGTGGAATCTATGTGCATACATACATATACATGTACATACATATATGTAGTTTGAAACTTAATTTTGGTTTATACTCTGAACAAAGTTTAGGTCTTTAATGGCTGAGGTAAACTTAAAGTTAAGAGAAAGTTAAGGCTTATTAACAGTTTCTTCATTACTGGCTATGGTGCATATACTTAGCTCCATGATGGGCTTATACCAGGGGTGTCAAACTCAAATACACATCTGGCCAAAATTCAAAACTGGAACAAAGTCGCGGGTTAACATTAATATTTATTGAAAAAAAAATCTTCCTCCAGATATAAGAATGAATCTTTTCTTATGGACTCAAATAAGTTTTGCTGGAAAACTGAATATGGAACAAGCAAAGCTTAATACTAAACAATATATATATTAGCTGTATAATACCAGTAGGCCAGCTCTAATAGTAATTTGGTATGGCTTCGCGGGCCAAATGTAATTAGGCTGCGGGCCAAATTTGGCCCGCGGGCCAGAGTTTGACACCTATGGCTTATACTATATAATGGAGAGCTCCCTCATATTTAAGAGTTCAGCTTAAGTTCCTTTTGTTGTCTTTTTTAGAGCTTTCCATCAGGTCATACTTTTTTAAAATCATATTTTTCTGTCTTTTGAGAAAAAAAAGTAATGTCATATGTTACTTATGAGATTAACTACTGCGCTTGTATGTCTATATATGACTCCACGAAACCAGAGCTTATGCCATCTGCCAATTCAAATGAAATAATATAGGGAAAAAAACAAAAGAAAAAAAAACAACTAAGTTTGTCTGTATATGCTACAAAGCAACTTTAATGGGCATTAATTGAGGTTAGCAAGCTATTTGAATATTAAAGCCAGAGTTTTCAGTGTCACAAAGGTCCCTCAACCACTTTAGGTCTCTGGGTTACCTTCTGTAGAAAACTTAAGACTTTCAGTTTAAATTAAATTAAAAACATAGATAAAGAAATCTATTCATTCTTACATTTTGGATCACTTTCCGGAGCTTGGTGATTGAAGCCTGGGTTATCTCTGATTGAGGTTGTAGGTTTTGTTCTGCCAGCTAATGGAAAAAAAACCTGACAGTCAAACTTTTCTGACCCAATTTTTAGAGGTATTTTACAAGTGCTTCTTTTCTATAATATAATCACAAATCCTTTTATCTGGTCAATCGCATCAAACAACAAAATACTGTATTTGTTAGCCCTCAGCAGTGCTCATAGAATTGTGATAAACATGACAGAAACCGATGCATAACATCCTCTTCCTTGCATTTACCGCTGCTGCTCCTATGTAACTAACTGAAAGTGGCAGCAATTTTTTTCTATTTTGCGGCTCAGCAGGCCGCTGGCTAACAAAGCCTAACGTGTTTTGATTAAGCTCAGTGGGGGGATTTCACATGTGGAATTCATTTCTTTTCACAACTGGCTAAATCACAATGTCTGGAACTGATGACACATCTGATTGTGTCAAAGTATGCAATTGCTTTTTCATTACAGACTGTCTCTTGTTTAATTAATTATTTAGCTTGGTGGATAAATATATTTATGCTTAGCACACCTCCAAAGGCCTGTGCTGCCAGTCAAATTTAACATATCCAGGAACTGTTTTCTTTGTCTTGCATTACTCAAACATCAGCATTCAGGTAAAACAGCCAGGAGGAGGCTCTCAACTGAGTAAGTCAACGTATAGTACAGGTAGCATGTGACCAATTACAAACTACATCTTAGTATTTAAACCCAGGTAATAAATCTGACTGAAGTAAAGACTATTAGTTATTGTCACAGCTTTGTCATTAAAAAACGGGAAGATTTGGCTTCAAAACCGATTTCATATTTGTGTATTTTTTTTTCTACAGTGTGCAAAACCATTCCAGACCTATTTTTTTTTTCAGTTTCAAGTCACCAATCAGCCACTAAGCCACTGATTGTGGTGATAAGTTGTACTCATTTCCTTGACTTACACTGAAACAATGTTCAGGTAGCACTCGGGCAGATTTGAACGAAATCAGCCCGGAGCTTCTATTCCCCTGGTAACTTGAGGCTCTAAGTAGCATTATGAGAGTGAAGAATGGCTTCGTGAGCATCAAATCATAGGTAAACCGAAGGTTCCTAAGTGAACACAGAACAGCGCTTTAAAACACTTATGTGGAATTTGCACTCAAAGAATGATTGTGCAGCAAACGTACCACTTATTTTTTTTTTTTTTTTTTTTTTTTTCTAAATGACATCAGAAACAGCAGTATGCGACATTACGTGATGGCAGAGCTTCAGTTCATCCTTTGTCATTTTTTTTTTTTTTTTTTTTTTTTTTTTAAATAAATAGGACAGGGGGAATGAATGAGAGAAAGAGGGGGAGAGAAAGAAAGAAAACCAAAGGGGAGAAGAGACGGTGAGAAGGGGGGGGAAGAGAGAGAAAAAAAAAAAGAACTCCTGGGTCACCTGTATGGAGAAAAAAAAAAAAAACAAACAAAAAAAACAAACAGAGGAGACAGCAAACAACAAAGAGCAACATAATAATAGAGAAAACAAAGCACCATCACAATAAACTAGCTAGTCATAGATATCAATATTTACTAAATAATAAACGATATTGTGCAGCACGCAAGATAGACAGCGCACAGTGTGCTTTGAGGCAGCAGCCAAGAAAGCTTTAGTCCGCGTCTGTGAATACCCATGCGTGCATACCTGTGTGGATCAGCATGCTTGCATTCCAAAGGTTTCTCCATGTAATGATCTGCTAGGGAGTGTGGGGGGGCCACAGCCCCGTCCTCCAGGGTGTGAAGTGGGTATGGAGGAGATCAAAACTCCAGACATCCAGAGGCCCCCAGAATACAAGAGACCATGGAAGACCAACAGAGGGGCAGCCGCGCCACTGTTCCAGTAAGAGCTGAGGAGAGTCCCAGATGAGGGCTCGCCCAGCAGCCGCGGAGCAGAAGTCAGGGGGAGTTGCAGTGACGCGCCCGTGAGCTCCGCCGGCCCCCAGCTGTGCCTGAGTGACCGAGCCCCAGGCCGAGAGGCCGGGGGCACCCCACCTCCAAAGGGGCCCGAGCGAGCCCCAGGCCCCAGGCCCCGACAAGCGGCCGCCAAGGAGTGAGCCGGTGTGTACCCGGACGCCCACCCCCAGACACAAAGAACCACCAACACACCGACACCTGAGGGAGTCCGCCACCGGCAGGGGAAGTGGTGGTGGGTGGAGATAGGCCTCCAAACCTTGGAGGGCCTGAGGTGTCCCCAGAGAGGTGGCGTCTGATACCCAACCTGACATATAGACACAGACATACGGGCACACACAGACACAAACATCCATTCCCACCCTCATGCTCTCATATGCACTCACTCCACACTCAACCAACGTGGAGACAGACATAAAGAGACGCTGTACACACAATCACACTCCCCAAGCGTACTCTACAAACCGGGTCTAGGTACCCTTGCCCCTGGAGGGGGGAATTGCACCCAGACCCAGGTGGTGTTACCCTTTTCCCTGCGGTGGGGAGAGGCAGACCACCCCGACTCCGCAGCAGCAGGGAGGCCCCACACCCCAGACCGCAGTCGGACGGCCAACTCCTCCTACTAGCCCTCCCGCTCCAGCAGGCCGCAGAGAATGGGGGTGGGAGAAGACTCCAAACCTCCCTCCACCCGCTCATTGTAGTGTTGATGCATATGTGTTCTAAGGTGCAATTAAAACCCAGGAGGGCATGGAGCTACCTGCCAAGGAGCAGCAGGTAAGTGCATAGTCCCTCCTGCTAGCCCTCAATGACTAAGTGTATTTAAAATTGAGAGGTGGGCAACGACGTCAGGGGTGAGGTATACACCCTGATGGTAATTTGGACTCCGTGATTGTGCCCACCCCCAAGATCCTATATGTATGTGTAATGAGAGTGTGAATAATGTGAATGTCTAAGTTGTGGGATAAAATTGAGGCAGAGGCAGCCAGAAGGGGACAGGGGGGGGGGGGGGGGTAGCCTCCTCTGCACCCTGGTGACATACCCCCACTCCAAGGCCCTGCATGTGTGAGTGGTTGTGGAGGAGCGGGAAGAGGGAGGCAGCTGGAGATGGGGAGGGAAGGAAGGGAGGGGCAGGTAACCCCTCCCTGGGGCCAGCTCCCCCGCTGACCCCAGTAGGCACTCCCACCCTTCGCGACCCGCCAGGGAAGGGGGGCCCAGGCCCATCAGACCGGGGCCCAGTGCAGTAGCGCCCTCCGGCTCCACAGAGCCCTGGACAGTCCACCCAACCCCACCACAGAGAAAACTGCACCCACCCCACCATCCACACATCTTCCAGACTACATAAGACAGTAAACGCCCAGGCTGAGATCTTCCTCCACCTCTCCTGTATCTCCCCCTCCTGCAGAGAGTTCCTGAAGAGAAGAAAGCTCCTGCAAGATGTGACCATCCCCCCCACCAGTTGAAGAGCCCCCCAGGCGGCTCGACGCACCGGCGGCACCCTGCTCCAGGGCCGGGCCCCCATGCACCCACCCGCCCACAACCCCGGCAACACACCAACCAGGACCCAAGCCCCCGAGGCCCGGCCCGGGCCCCATCCCAGAGACGGAGCGCCCCCAGAACCTCACGCCCATCCCGGACCCACCCAGGGGCAGCCAGGTTGCCAGGTCAGTAACCCACGTCCGTCAGCACAGACCCTCCCCTAGCCCCACTGCACGCAGCCGCGAGGAAACAGTCACCTGAGAGCCAACAGAGCCCCCAACCGGACGTGACCGCTACCCCGGGTTGAGCCCCCCAAGGAAGTACCACTTAACTGCAGATACAGAATTTGCTAAATAAAGATCAATCAGCAAGTGTAGTATTACTATGTCCAAACCACTTTTTCTCAGCCCGATGCAGAGTGGGCCGAGAAACATATCACTGCATCACACAGTGGAATAAGGAAGAAGTCTACAAACTGATGAGGGACTCACAGAAACAGAGGGTTGCATTTTAAAGAAATGATGAATTATCAGGTTAGTTTTCTGAGAGAAGATGAGTAAACTCAAAGTTTTCAAACTGTTTGCCTGGACAGCTTGACAGAGAGGAGTCCATAGCACTGTGGAATTTGAAATTTCGACCACGTAATATAAAGGGTGCCACTTCCTAGTGAATAAAATGTTTTTCATAACATAAAAATGTTGGGGAGGAGCCGTGGTTTAAACTTTCACTATTTGGCACTTGGTCCGGTTTTTAGCTCATCTTAGAATTCCACTCCAGCCGGGAAGCTTCTCCCTTTGAAGAGAAAAAACTACCTACACACACATCAGAATCTATTCCCTGTCGAGTAATGTTTCCCTAGCCTTGTTTTGCACGGGTGTGGCATTTTCATTTGCCACTCTACTGTATATGATCCTGCAAAACATAACATGTTGTCACGGTCTGGCTGGGGCAGACCGTATGTGTTGCAGAGGAGGACTCAAACGCAGACCAAAACGTGGTGTGGATTAACAAAACAAGCCGTTTATTGAGGTTAGCAACGAGGGTACAAAATAATAGGGCATCGGTGAAAACTAAACAATAACCTAAACTGGGTGAACTAATAACAAAACATGAAAAACCTTAACCATAGTGAACTGACATGGGTACCTGGAGATGAGACATGGATGAGCAGACGACCTGACAATGGCATGCAGAAAACAAAGGGCTTAAATACATACATGAGGTGATCAGGGGAGGTGGAGACACATGGGGGAAACAGCTGACAGACATAAACCTAATGACAGGACCAGGAGAGGAAAGCTAAATACAATAAACAAAGAACACATGACATTGTCAGAATAAAACAGGAAATACTAAAACATGACAACACAACTTAACAGACCTAATATGTGATGAATAAATACAAAACCCCAAAACATAGAAAACCCAGGAACAATAACTGCCTAAACTAAAGGCAGATAGGAAATAACACAAACTAAATCACATAACAAAATGAGACAAATACAAACATGAACTCAGAGCGCTGGGTCAGAGACCCAGCCTGTGACAGAGCCCCCCCCTCAAGGGCGGATTCCAGACGCCCAAAACCTCGAAAAACAAAACCAAAAACAACCCACCAAGGGCGGGCGGTGGGGGTCCAGTACAGAGGGCCAGAAACAAGGCCAAAAAAAACAAAATGTCCATCAAAATCACAGGAGCACAGGGAACAGTTCATGACTCCTCAGGGGGCCGACCTGGAGGGTGACGGTCCAGAAAATCATAGTTCATGTGATCAGGGGGCCGGCCCGGAGGCCGACGGCACAGAAGTCCATGGTCGAACAGTTCCGGGGGCCGTCCGTGTGGACGGCAATGGTGGCGATATGGAAACCGTTCAGGGGGCCGACCGTGCGGACGGCAACGGCGTAGAAACAGTTCAGGTGGCCGACCTCGACGGCGGTGACGTCCAGCAGGTGGCCGAAGATTCTCAGGTGCAGAGCGAGGCTTGGGCGGCGGCATAACAGCCGTAGGACCAGGCGACGCTGAAGCAGAGGCTGGACCAGGCGTAGCAGAGGCCGGACCAGGCGAGGCAGAAGCAGAAGCCGAGGAAGACTCGGATGAGGCCGAACCAGGCGAGGCAGAAGCTGAGGCCAGACCAGGCGTAGACGAAGGCTCTGACGAAGCCGGACCAGGCGAAGACGAAGGCTCTGACGAAGCCGCACCAGGCGAAGACGAAGGCTCTGACGAAGCCGCACCAGGCGAAGCACAGGCTCTGACGAAGCCGCACCAGGCGAAGCACAGGCTGGAGCTGCAGCAGGCGAAGCACAGGCTGGAGCTGCAGCAGGCGAAGCACAGGCTGGAGCTGCAGCAGGCGAAACAGAAGCAGAATCTGAAGGTGGCTGGACGGGCTCCTCGGGCCCCCCAGCTGACGTGGCATGAGGCTGGTGCGGTTCTCCTGAACCCCCAGCTGACGTGGCATGAGGCTGGTGCGGTTCTCCTGAACCCCCAGCTGACGAGGCATGAGGCTGGACGGGCTCCTCGGGCCCTCCAGCTGACGAGGCATGAGGCTGGACGGGCTCCTCGGGCCCTCCAGCAGACGAAACTTGAAGCTGGCCGGGTTCTCCTGAACCTCCAGCAGACAAAACATGAAGCTGGCTGGGTTCTCCTGAACCTCCAGCAGACGAAGCATGAAGCTGGCTGGGTTCTCCTGAACCTCCAGCAAACGAAGCATGAAGCTGGCTGGGTTCTCCTGAACCTCCAGCAAACGAAGCATGAAGCTGGCTGGGTTCACCTGAACCTCCAGCAAACGAGGCATGAAGCTGGGTGGATTCTCCTGAACCTCCAGCAGACGAAGCATGACCAGCAGGTGTAGAGACCACCGGCTGGACAGAAGGCTGAGCAGGTGATGGAGCGAATGACTGAGCTGAACAATGGGGAGCTGGCTGAGCTGCACAGTGGGCTAAGGGCTGAGCTAACGGAAACACAGGAAAATGAACTATTGACTGGGCTGCTAACAGAGCTAATGACTGAGCTATAGACTGAAAAGCATGCAGTAGTGATGGTGGTGTTGGTTGCGGACTGAATTCTCCTGAGCCTTCAGTAGAAACAGGAACGGGTGCAGGCACCTGCTGGACACTAGCCACTCCCACCCGAGGAGTAGGTACGGGTGCGGAGACGGGCTGTATCCTGGCTGACCTCACCCTGGGGACCGGCATGGGTGCAGGGGTGGACTGGTTCACAGCCCCCCTCACCCCGGAAGCCGGGACAGGCACCGGCAACGGCTGGGCAACTGCCCTTCCCACCCGAGGAGCTGGTACGGGTGCAGAAACGGACAGAGCCTCAGCTGGCCTGGAAACCAGAGCAGGGACCAGCTGGGCCTCAGACTCCCTCACCCGAGGAACTGGTACGGGTGCAGGGGTACGCTGGGCCCGAGCTGCCCTGGCAGCAGAAACACGAACAGGCAAAGGAGCAGGCTCAGAAAAAACAGTCCGAGAAACGACAGGCTCAGGGTCGACAAAAATAGATCTATCAAAAATGAACCCACCGTCCACTTCATGTTTTGCAGTCTTAGTATTAGCAGTCCTTGTTTTAATAGTTTTCGAAATCCTTGGGTTAACAGTTGTAGAGTGAGCTGACTTGGGGATGACTGAACCAGACTTAACAAAACCTGAACTGACAGAACCTGAACAGACGGAAGTGGAACTGAGTGTGTTTGACCTGGTAGAGTGGTTCACAGTTTTCCCTTTAACAGCATTTACAGCCTTTGGCGAGTGCTTATTGTCTGTGATTTCTCCCTGTTCAGAGGGAGCAAAATGAAAAAACTTCTCCCAGTCTATGTCATCATCCATCAGGGACACATCGACAGGATCAGGAGTGTGTCTATTGTTCTTAATGTCCAGAGAAGCGGAAGAAGGATAATCAGTGTTACTCACCACCGGGAGTTGCTTAACATGGTCCATCTTATTGCGGCGTGTGCGCCGCTTCCTGCGAACAGAGGAAGCTGGCGGAGCGAGCGACTGAGCCCCTGGTGCACAGAACGGTGACACCGAGGCTGGAGCGTGAGCGCCTGAAGCCACACGGAGGACTCCCACCTGAAGCGAGCGAGGCTTAGATGCAGGCAGCGCAACAGGCGGGGACTTTCGGCAGCTCTTGGGACCTCCGAGAGCTAGCCGAGTCCCGTGGAAAATGCGCTCGTAGTCGGGGGTACGCCACGGCTTCCAGCGGAGCTCCTCCTCCAGCTGGGCGAAGGCTGCCTCCCGACGCTCGTAAAGCTCGTGGTCTGCTGAGTCCATAGTGGTCAGGTCGTACTGTCACGGTCTGGCTGGGGCAGACCGTATGTGTTGCAGAGGAGGACTCAAACGCAGACCAAAACGTGGTGTGGATTAACAAAACAAGCCGTTTATTGAGGTTAGCAACGAGGGTACAAAATAATAGGGCATCGGTGAAAACTAAACAATAACCTAAACTGGGTGAACTAATAACAAAACATGAAAAACCTTAACCATAGTGAACTGACATGGGTACCTGGAGATGAGACATGGATGAGCAGACGACCTGACAATGGCATGCAGAAAACAAAGGGCTTAAATACATACATGAGGTGATCAGGGGAGGTGGAGACACATGGGGGAAACAGCTGACAGACATAAACCTAATGACAGGACCAGGAGAGGAAAGCTAAATACAATAAACAAAGAACACATGACATTGTCAGAATAAAACAGGAAATACTAAAACATGACAACACAACTTAACAGACCTAATATGTGATGAATAAATACAAAACCCCAAAACATAGAAAACCCAGGAACAATAACTGCCTAAACTAAAGGCAGATAGGAAATAACACAAACTAAATCACATAACAAAATGAGACAAATACAAACATGAACTCAGAGCACTGGGTCAGAGACCCAGCCTGTGACACATGTAGTAAAAGATAAAACATTAATGAGATATTCCCAACAGAGCAGATGGGTAAAGTCTAGGCCTGTTTTGTTACACTGAAGTTGGACACATTTTACAGGACCCCAGGTGAAATAGCGTGTTTGATAATATGGTGATTCTTTAATTCAATAGTTTGGAAAAAATGTATTTATCACTTGTAAAATATAAAGGTAATCTTAATTTGTAAAAATGTTTATATTCAGTTCAATTCAATTTTATTTATATAGCGCCAAATCACAACAAAAGTTGCCTCAAGGCGCTTCATAGATACAGAGAAAAACCCAACAATCATATGACCCCCTATGAGCAAGAACTTTGGCGACAGTGGGAAGGAAAAACTCCCTTTTAACAGGAAGAAACCTCCGGCAGAACCAGGCTCAGGGAGGGGCGGGGCCATCTGCTGCGACCAGTTGGGGTGAGAGAAGGAAGACAGGATAAAAGACATGTTGTGGAAGAGAGACAGAGGTTAATAACATATGTGATTCAATGCAGAGAGGTCTATTAACACATAGTGAGTGAGAAAGGTGACTGGAAAGGAAAAACTCAATGCATCATGGGAATCTCCCGTCAGCCTACGTCTATTGCAGCATAACTAAGGAAGGATTCAGGGTCACCTGGTCCAGCCCTAACTATATGCTTTAGCAAAAAGGAAAGTTTTAAGCCTAATCTTAAAAGTAGAGATAGTATCTGTCTCCCAAATCCAAACTGGAAGCTGGTTCCACAGAAGAGGGGCCTGAAAACTGAAGGCTCTCCCTCCCATTCTACAGGGAGTGCAGAATTATTAGGCAAGTTGTATTCTTGAGGAATAATTTCATTATTGAACAACAACCATGTTCTCAATGAACCCAAAAAACTCATTATTATCAAAGCTGAATGTTTTTGGAAGTAGTTTTTAGTTTGTTTTCAGTTTTAGCTATTTTAGGGGGATATCTGTGTGTGCAGGTGACTATTACTGTGCATAATTATTAGGCAACTTAACAAAAAACAAATATATACCCATTTCAATTATTTATTTTTACCAGTGACACCAATATAACATCTCCACATTCACAAATATACATTTCTGACATTCAAAAACAAAACAAAAACTAATCAGCGACCAATATAGCCACCTTTCTTTGCAAGGACACTCAAAAGCCTGCCATCCATGGATTCTGTCAGTGTTTTGATCTGTTCACCATCAACATTGCGTGCAGCAGCAACCACAGCCTCCCAGACACTGTTCAGAGAGGTGTACTGTTTTCCCTCCTTGTGAATCTCACATTTGATGATGGACCACAGGTTCTCAATGGGGTTCAGATCAGGTGAACAAGGTGGCCATGTCATTAGTTTTTCTTCTTTTATACCCTTTCTTGCCAGCCACGCTGTGGAGTACTTGGACGCGTGTGATGGAGCATTGTCCTGCATGAAAATCATGTTTTTGCTGAAGGATGCAGACTTCTTCCTGTACCACTGCTTGAAGAAGGTGTCTTCCAGAAACTGGCAGTAGGACTGGGAGTTGAGCTTGACTCCATCCTCAACCTGAAAAGGCCCCACAAGCTCATCTTTGATGATACCATCCTAAACCAGTACTCCACCTCCACCTTGCTGGCGTCTGAGTCGGACTGGAGCTCTCTGCCCTTTACCAATCCAGCCACGGGCCCATCCATCTGGCCCATCAACACTCACTCTAATGTCATCAGTCCATAAAACCTTAGAAAAACCAGTCTTGAGATATTTCTTGGCCCAATCTTGACATTTCAGCTTGTGTGTCTTGTTCAGTGGTGGTCGTCTTTCAGCCTTTCTTACCTTGGCCATGTCTCTGAGTATTGCACACCTTGTGCTTTTGGGCACTCCAGTGATGTTGCAGCTCTGAAATATGGCCAAAGTGGTGGCAAGTGGCATTTTGGCAGCTGCACGCTTGACTTTTCTCAGTTCATGGGCAGTTATTTTGCACCTTGGTTTTTCCACACGCTTCTTGCGACCCTGTTGACTATTTTGAATGAAACGCTTGATTGTTCGATGATCACGCTTCAGAAGCTTTGCAATTTTGAGACTGCTGCATCCCTCTGCAAGATATCTCACAATTTTTGACTTTTCTGAGCCTGTCAAGTCCTTCTTTTGACCCATTTTGCCAAAGGAAAGGACGTTGCCTAATAATTATGCACACCTGATATAGGGTGTTGATGTCATTAGACCACACCCCTTCTCATTACAGAGATGCACATCACCTAATATGCTTAATTGGTAGTAGGCTTTCGAGCCTATACAGCTTGGAGTAAGACAACATGCATGAAGAGGATGATGTGGACAAAATACTCATTTGCCTAATAATTCTGCACTCCCTGTACTTTTAAATACTCTGGGAACAACAAGTAGTTCTGCCGAGCGAGAGCGAAGTGCTCTAATAGGGTGATATGGTACTACAAGGTCATTAAGATAAGATGGGGCCTGATTATTTAAGACCTTGTATGTGAGGAGCAGGATTTTGAATTCAATCCTGGATTTAACAGGAAGCCAATGAAGGGAAGCCAAAACAGGAGAAATATGCTCTCTCTTTCTAGTCCATGTCAGTACTCTTGCTGCAGCATTTTGGATTAGCTGAAGGCTTTTCAGCGAGTTTTTGGACATCCTGATAATAATGAATTGCAGTAGTCCAGCCTGGAAGTAATAAATGCATGAACTAGTTTTTCAGCGTCACTCTGAGACAGGATATTTCTCATTTTAGAGATGTTGTGCAAATGGAAGAACGCAATCTTACATATTTGTTTAATATGTACGTTGAAGGACACGTCCTGGTCAAAAATCACACCAAGGTTCCTCACAGCGTTACTGGGGGCCAAGGTAATCCCATCCAGAGTAAGAATCTGTTAGATACCATATTTCTAAGATTTTCAGGGCCGAGTACAATAACCTCAGTTTTATCTGAATTAAGAAGCAGAAAGTTAGCGGCCATCCAGGTCATTATGTCTTTAAGACATTCCTGCAGTTTAACTAATTGGTTTGTGTTATCTGGCTTCATGGATAGATATAGTTGGGTGTCATCTGCATAGCAGTGAAAATGTATGCTATGTCTTCTAATGATGTTGCCTAGGGGAAGCATGTATAGTGTAAACAGAATTGGTCCTTGCACTGAACCCTGTGGAACTCCATAATTAACCTCAGTGTGTGAAGAGGACTCTCCATTTACATGTACAAATTGGAGTCTATTAGATAGATATGATACAAACCACTGCAGTGCAGTACCTGTAATACCTACAACATGTTCTAATCTCTCTAATAGGATATTATGGTCAACAGTATCGAATGCTGCACTAAGGTCTAGCAGGACAAGCACAGAGATGAGTCCACTGTCAGAGGCCATAAGAAGATCATTTGTAACCTTCACTAAAGCTGTTTCTGTGCTGTGATGAGCTCTGAAACCTGACTGAAACTCTTCAAATAAGCCATTCCTCTGCAGATGATCAGTTAGCTGTTTGACAACTACTCTTTCAAGGATTTTTTGATATGAAAGGAAGGTTGGAGATTGGCCTATAATTAGCTAAGACTGCTGGGTCTAGAGATGGCTTTTTGAATAAAGGTTTAACTACAGCTAGCTTGAAGGCTGTTGGTACATAGCCGATTATTAGAGATAGGTTGATCATATTTAAGATCGAAGAATTAATTAATGGCAGGACTTCTTTGAGCAGTTTTGTAAGAATGGGGTCTAAAAGACACGTTGATGGTTTGGAGGAAGTAATTATTGAAGTTAACTCAGAAAGATCAATTGGAGAAAAAGAGTCTAACTTAACATCAATGGTACTAAGAGTAGCTGTAGATAATATTACATCTGTGAGATGTTTATTGGTAATTTTTTCTCTAATGATAAAAATTTTATTTGTGAAGAAGTTCATGAAGTCATTACTAGTTAACGTTAAAGGGATGGTTGGCTCAAAAGAGCTCTGACTTTTTGTCAGCCTGGCTACAGTGCTGAAGAGAAACCTGGGGTTGTTCTTATTTTCTTCAATCAGTGACGACTAGTAAGATGTTCTGGCTTTGCGGAGGGCTTTCTTATAAAGCAGAAAACTATTTCTCCAGGCTAAATGATGATCCTCTAAATTTGTGACACGCCATTTCCTCTCCAGCTCACGAGTCATCTGCTTTAGGGTACGTGTTTGAGAATTATACCACGGAGTCAGGTACTTCTGATTTGAGATCTTAGTTTTCACCGGAGCTACAGTATCCAGAGTCGTACGTAGTGAGGAGGTAAAATTATTAACAAGATAATCGACCTCTGTTGGAGTAGTATTCAGATAGTTGCTCTGCTCTATGTTGGTACAGGGCATTGAAGATGATAACAGAGGGTGGATTATATTCTTAAACTTAGTTACAGCGCTTTCAGAAAGACATCTACTTTGATAAAGTCTACTCTCCACTGCTGTGTAATCTATTATTGTAAATGTAAATGTTATCAGGAAATGGTCAGACAGGAGAGGGTTTTCAGGAAACACTGTTAAATGTTCAGTTTCTATGCCATATGTTAAAACAAGATCTAGAGTGTGATTAAAGTGGTGGGTGGGTTCTTTTACATTTTGAGAGAAGCCAATTGAGTCTAATAACAGATTAAATGCCATGTTGAGGCTGTCATTTTTAGCATTTACATGGATGTTAAAATCACCCACAATAATTATTTTATCTAAGCTCGGAGCTAAATTAGATATAAAGTCTGAGAAATCAGACAGAAACTCTGTGTAAGGCCCATGTGGACGATAGATGATAACAAGCAAGACTGGTTTCTGAGTTTTACAGCTGGGGTGGACAAGGTTAAGCATCAGGCTTTCAAATGAATTAAAAGTCTGTCTTGGTCTTTCATTAATTAATAGGCTGGTGTGAAAAATTGCTGCCACACCGCCCCCCCGGCCTGTGCTTCGAGATTTCATTACTCGGGGGTGTTGATTCATTTAAACTAACATAATCATCCTGCTGCAACCAGGTTTCTGTAAGGCAGAGTAAATCAATTTGTTGTTCAATTATTAAGTCATGTACTAACAGAGACTTGGAGGAGAGAGACCTACTATTTAATAATCCACATTTCACTGTTCTACTCTTTGGTTCAGATGTGGATACTGTATTGTTCTTTCTTTGTAATTGTTTATGTTTCAGTTGTTTGTTGCTGGTTTTTAGTTTGTTTTTTTGTCTTTTTGGGAGCTGACACAGTCTCTATGGAGATGGGTTTTTGGGGGGGTAGCAGGAGGAGAGAAGCTGCAGAGAGGCGTGTAAGACTGCAACTCTACTTCCTGGTCCCAACTCTGGATAGTCATATTTTGGGGGTTTTAATAAATTTGTCCATATTTCTATAAATGAGAGCTGCTCCATCCAAAGTGGGATGGATGCCGTCTCTCCTAACAAAATGGTAAAAATGGCCTGTATTTATATAGCGCTTTACTAGTCCCTAAGGACCCCAAAGCGCTTTACATATCCAGTCATCCACCCGTTCACACACACATTCACACACTGGTGATGGCAAGCTACATTGTAGCCACAGCCACCCTGGGGTGCACTGACCCGAACAAGACCAGATTTCCTCCAGAAGGTTTGCCAATTATCTATGAAGCCCACATCGTTTCTGGGACACCACTCAGACAGCCAGCAATTTAAGGAGAACATGCAGCTAAACATGTCACTCCTGGTCTGATTGGGGAGGGGACCAGAGAAAACTACAGAGTCCGACATTGTTTTGGCAAAGTTGCACACCGATTCAATATTGATTTTAGTGCCCTCCGATTGGTGTAACCAGGTGTCATTACTGCCGACGTGAATTATGATTTTACTGAATTTACGTTTACCCTTAGCCAGCAGTTTTAAATTTCCTTCAATGTCGCCTGCTCTGGCCCCTGGAAGACAATTGACTATGGTTGCCGGTGTCTCTAGCTTCACATGTGTGAGAACAGAATCACCAATTACCAGAGTTTGACCCCCGGCGGGTGTGTCGCCGAGTGGGCAAAAACGGTTAGACACATGAACGGGTTGGTGGTGTACCTGGGGCTTCTGTTTAGGACTATGCTTCCTCCTCACCATCACCCAGCCGCCCTCTTTCCCCAGCTGCTTGGGGTCTGCCGGGGAACAGCTTGCGGGGCCTACGCTATCTTCGGCTGCACCAGCTACAGGGGCCTGGCTAGCTACGGGTGAATGAAGGGTGCGAAGCCGAGTCTCCAATTCAGTAATCCTGGCCTCCAGAGCTGCAAATATGCTACATTTGTATGTATTGTTTTCTTGTAAGTTTGCTTTCTTTATTGTTATTGTTTGAATAAACATGAAACTAGTGTGTTGTGTGAGGGAGCAGACTAAATACTGACATTTTTTATTGATTCCGTTTTTCACTTTGTTAAACGAACATTATCATTTCAAATAATCATTTAATAAATAAATACCCCACCCCCAAGGAGTCACAGCAGATGGCTGACACTAACTGAGGCTTGTTGTGCCTTAGCTTTCTTCCTGTTAAAAGGGATTTTTTTCCTTCCCACTGTCACTAAAGTGCTTGCTCGTATGGGGTATCTCATTGTTAGGGTTTTTCTCTGTATTATTATAGGGTCTGTATCTTACCTTACCTTAAGAACTACATAAATAAAATTGAATTAAATACTTGAAAAAAGGGAACAAATGCAAAATCAAATGCAAATTCATCTATAATGATCTGCAACCTTTGGACACTACTGTGCATGATGTTTTAGTAACTTTTTCAAGGAGTAACCAGCCAATACAATCATGTACAACACTGGTCTAGTAAACTAGGGAACTCAGTGGTACATGTTAATTTAAGTTATGTTGGTGCAGATTTTAGTAACACTATGGCTACAGTGAAATTATCCAGACAATGAAATGCCACTCATGAGTAATGCACAACTATAAAAGATCAATGTGATATCAGTGGTCTAATGAGATTTAATAGCTGCCATACACCACATTTAATCGCCAATTAATGGGCACATTTGTACTGTGTAAACAAATGTGAATGCCAGTGACTCAGCTGTTTGTTTACAGACAACAGTTTGGTTTAATTCATCTGTATTAACCTAGACCAACATAATTACGTAGAAAAATAAAGAGAGGTAGAGTGGGCAGCCACATAGGCACAGGCATGTAACAGTGAACAGCTGTATCTATAAACCTCGCGCTGTTATGGAGGGATTTTTCCGGACCTTAATTAGTAAGGCAGACAGAGCTTGACAAATGCCTGGTGGATAAGGCACAGATGATAGAATACTGGCACGGTTTGTTAAGAAATGTTCACAGCCAGCAGAGACTTGCAGGTGGGTGCGAAAAAATCAAGAAGGAACTTCAATAAGACTTCCACTTTAACGGAACGTGCAGCTAGACAGTAAAATTCAATAAACTAATGAAAAAAAAGAGAAAAGGAACTATCCATAAAGCAGACAGAAGAATGAAAATGAGGGAACAGTAGCAAGAAAGACGACATGACAAAGACTGAAGGAATATCATTTGCAATGGATGTCCCAGTTAGCTCGGTGCAGTTGGCAATTATGGCGGTCCGTAAAACATTCCTATTTTACCAGTGCACTTTAGAATGAGGGACATAAATGGCTGCTACGTTTATAGAACATGTTTTCATATTTTAACCAGTATAAACTCTTCAACACAGATATGGGCAAAGTTAGAGATTTTAATCATAAAAACAAATTAGCTGCACTCTGATTAGATATTATAGTAATACAGTCATTCCTCTACACCAGTGGTTCTCAAGCTATTCACAGTGAGTACCACCTCATAAAATATATGGCTCTTGAAGTACCACCCTTATGACCAACATTAAAGTACAGTAGTATAGGCCTATTTAACAACACAGAGTTTACACAGAGACTTTTATTTCTTATAAGAATGCCATTTATTTTTACTGTCATAAACAGGATGTGACAAGTGATAATAATAACAACTATACTGCATTAAAACATTCACAGCAGGTGGGATATCCAATCTTTAAGTGATGACCTGATGAAACCTGCTTCCGGGTCCAGCGGAAGCAGCAGTATACTAATGACCAGTGTTGGTCAAGTTACTTGAAAAAAGTAATCAGTAACTAATTACTGATTACTTCCCCAAAAAGTAATCCCGTTACTTTACTGATTACTTATTTTCAAAAGTAATTAATTACCTAGTTACTTAGTTACTTTTTATAAACACAATTTACAACCTGAATAGGTGATAAAGCGATAGATCTTTCAGCCCAATTCTACTTTTTCTGCATAATCCATCATACAAAATGTAATCAAATGGAAAAGTCCCTTTTTAAAACTTGTTTTATTAGTTTTAACCTTTTAACTTTATGCATCAAGTAAAAATGTAATTAAATTTTATATGCAACATTCTCTGACTGGAAGAAATTTGTTTAATATTTAAACCTATTTTCTGCACATTCCAGCACATAAAATAATTTTTTTTGTGTGTGTTTACACTCACTCTTTCAAATAGATGCAAGTAAAACACAGCAGAAAATAAATAAAGTCAAAGACTAGCGTTCCTTTTGCTCTATTTTCACCTGTAAAGCAGGAGTAGGGTAGGCAGAGGTTTACCCTGGTGCGGGTGTGCCGCAGCGGTCAGTGGAAGAATCCGCGAGTTTCTCTGTGAATTTCCCATTACGTCGTAGCGCACTCGGTGCTTGCTTGGAAGTTTAGGGGGTTTTTTTTCGCTGTAAAAAGAAGTTTTCTTCCCACGCACAATGGACGCTAATGTTTTTGTCACTTTTTATGGAATCAAACTCAAAGTATGGTCAGTACTTCCACGCTTTAAACGCTGCACGCTCATACTCTCTCCCGCACTTGATATACAGTATTATCCATTGTTGATCTGCACACAGCTGTTGTCACAAACGTCGCACTCGCTTATGTCACTGTCATGAGACATTCTCGCAAAGAAATCACGGTTTTAGTAACGCAGCAACGCAGCGTTCCTACGGGAAAGTAACGGTAATCTTTTTTGCAATAGTAATCCCTTACTTTACTCGTTACTTGGAAAAAGTAATCGGATTACAGTAACGCATTACTGCCCATCTCTGCTAATGACTAACCTTGTATTGTGGATGGATTATCTCAGTTGTTCTCCTGACTGAAGTTTGGTCCTTTACAGCATCCTGCCATGTGATTGCATTTGTTCCTAACCATCGGGAACTCTCATGTTAACTTTTATCAAGTGGATAAAAGTTATCTTTTATCCTCCAGCTTCACTGTGTTTATATTATGCTAACCATAGTTGTGTAGCTAGCCACCACGTACACATCATTATATACCAGCTAGCCCAACTTAAGTAACCCTACAAATGTTACTGCTGTTTAGTTTTCTGTCTTCATTTATGTCGGAAGTAATAGCAGGGCTGTACGTTTTAATTTTGCCTGTGGTGGTTAAGCTGCAGATTTTTGGCTTCACGGACCTCCTTCATGGTTCGTGCACGTCAAAGCTCAGTTTGCTGTTCGTGGCGTTTTAGCCGACGAGATGAAATACCATCATGTGGTGGCCTCGCTGTATCTGCTGTCCAGCAGTCATGTGATGACCGTCTTGCAGGATCCAACCACCCAAGAGAAATACACCGCTCACAAGGTGCTGCTGCTACCGCGCTACTCTCTCTCTGATGCAGAGCGGGCCGAGAAACTCCTCTCTCTCTCGGGCCTGGGTGATGGTACCACACTCGAGCTCATGGAGAGCATGCTGTCCTTACTAGGAACAGATGAGGCGGATTCCTCTTCACTCACGTCTTCCTCGGACAGTTGCCGGTGCTAGCTTGCCTCGTCAACTCCCTGCTGCTGGCCGGGAAGGATTACCACTCACTTGCAAAAGAAGGGGATTGCATTCTCCTGGCTACCAAGAGCTTCAGCATCCAGATGACAGTTTCCGACTCACTGACGGCATCTCCTGCACCCCCACCGCTTCTCCTGGGGGCCTCCAACTCATTGATGGTGGCTGGGATCACGGCACGGCTGCACCGCGGAAAAGGCCTGTCGTTTTACCATCAGCGTGACAGCGCCGTGCCACCTTTGCAGTTTTAAGGCCCAGGGAAATGAGCCCAATAGGGAAAGGCTGCTCTTCATAGAGGAATCACGCTTGGGGAGACGTGTTCTGGTTGACTCCGGCTCCCAGAAGAGCCTCGGGAACTCTTGTCGTCTTTGCATACCTCCACAATGGTATGTTATCTAATTTAAAAAAAAATTGGAGATTTTCCGCGTACCACTACAGAGAGCCCAAGTACCACTAGTGTCTAGAGTAGTCTTTCACAGTTTGAGAAAGACTGCTCTAGACAATATGTTAGCATTAGTGTTAGCTAAAGTAATTTGTAGACCAATTTATATGTAACCGTGGAGTGTAAACAGATATGAATATGTGACATGACATTTAGTTATAAACATTTATGAAGACAAACCTTTTGATTGTCTCACGGGGGAGGGGAGGGGAGGGTGGATCCACAAAGTCCAGACTTTGTCTGTGATGGCGACAGTGAGGCATGGCATTGAAGAGACTCTGTATAGAAGCTCCAACAGCATGTAGTTTGGTGTGTTTATCAAAGTCAGTGTCTTGTATAGCTCTATTTAGGAGATCTAATGGCTAGTTTTTGGGGCGATTGTGGCTCAAGAGTTGGGAGTTCGCCTTGTAATCGGAAGGTTGCCGGTTCGAGCCCTGGCTTGGACAGTCTTGGTCGTTGTGTCCTTGGGCAAGACACTTCACCCGTTGCCTACTGGTGGTGGTCAGAGGGCCCGGTGGCGCCAGTGTCCGGCAGCCTCGCCTCTGTCAGTGCGCCCCAGGGTGGCTGTGGCTACAATGTAGCTTGCCATCACCAGTGTGTGCGTGAATGGGTGGATGACTGGATATGTAAAGCGCTTTGGGGTCCTTAGGGACTAGTAAAGCACTATATAAATACAGGCCATTTACCATTTAGTTTAGCGTTAGCATGCTGTCTGTTCAGATATATGTAAAGAGCTTAAACTTTCTTGGAGTCCAGGTCCAAGTAGTGATGCGCGAATCACGAACGAATCGTTCAATACTTGAGAATCACTTTACTGACTCATGAATCATGATTCACAAGCCCAACTGACTCACTGACTCATCCCTGTTGCTGTTAGCAAACTAATTTCATTAATAGAAATATATCTAGCTTATAATTAAAATTGTGGAGAAAAGCACAACATCCAGTATCTTAAAAACATTTCTGCTCTGAATTGGAAGAAAAATCCCTGAGTAGAAGCTCACATGCTCACAGTAGCATCGCTCTTTTAACATGCTAACAGCACATTTGAGCTACTAACCCCCTCCCTCCTGTGTGTGAATCGTAGTGTAAGCAAATCACTCAGGGCTCACTCACCCCCTCCCTTCCTGTGCTGAATCATGGCACGAACAAATCACTCACTCACTAACCCCCTTGTCACTACCCGATCCGTACCGGAAACCCGATCCGTACCCCGCATGCGCGAAAGGTGTCTACTTCCGGTCGTAGCGTTTTACGATAGTT
This sequence comes from Maylandia zebra, assembly GCF_041146795.1. Taxonomy (NCBI): domain Eukaryota; kingdom Metazoa; phylum Chordata; class Actinopteri; order Cichliformes; family Cichlidae; genus Maylandia; species Maylandia zebra. Next base: position 25,943,803 of record NC_135168.1, on the reverse strand, counting down.
ATGGGTCAGAGTATCTGTTAAGATGTTAAGAATAATAAGTATATCTTAAAATGTTTGCAATAATGAAGCATTTCAGTACAATGTAGACAAAAACTAAAAATAAAAAGATAGTTACGGATCAGGACTCTCCGATCCTTACTCCACATGTGCAATGTTTTCTTCTTCTTCTGTTCGTTTAATGGCAGTTTACTACCATTAAACTACCCGATCGGGTTTCCGGTACCGATCGGGTAGTGACACCCCTCCCTCCTGGCTCACAGCTTCTTCTTCTTCTTGGTTGGCAACCAATGTTAAGGCGCATTACCGCCCCCTGGCTCACAGCTCTGTGGACATTTAGATGAGAAAATATATATATTTGACAAATTTAAGTAAAAAATACTAATAAAATAAAAATAAATGTTCCCTTTGGAATTTTTTCTTTTGCTCTTTTTTGCTCTATAAAATAGTTGTTTTCTTTTATAATCACTCACCGTAGCAGTAGAATATACATGAAAAGAGAAACAAATTAAGTTTGAATAAAAATTTACATTTTTGCACTCTTTGGTCAACTGACTCAGTGACTCAAAAAACCGATTCACTTTGATGAGTGACTCATTAAAACTCGATTCAGTAAAAAGAATCAAATTTACCATCACTAGTTCCAAGACTACTTGGATCTGGTTCTCTAGAGTAACCGTTTCTCGATCAATATCCCTAGTAATAAATGAAGGCAACAGAAACACTGAAAAATAAAACAGGAGTTTACTGAAAGGAAGACCAAAAATAAACCCACACAAATAAAAGCATAGAGGCAATAAAAGACGGGAAAAGGGAGGCACATAAAATAAAACAAAACTATGAAACACAAAGAGAAAAGTCACTGATTCTTAGAAATCAGATAGACATATAAGTGCAAAGACCACGACCAATAGCCATTACTTTATTTGTCTCTGTCACGGGCTGGGTCTGTAACTCAGCATTTTGGAAATACGTTTTTGTGTTGTTATTGTTAGTTAGGACTTAGTTGAGTTTTATTCCAGTTTTTATTTCATCTGTGTCTCCTGATTTATGAGTCTTTTCCTGTTCCATGTTCAGTGTGTTCAGTTTTACTTTGCCCTGTGGCAGCTGTGTTTCCCCAGGTGTTTCCACTTCCCTCATTACCCTCCTGTGTATTTAAGTCCTCTGTCTCCTCTGTTCACTGTCGGGTGATCCATTTGTGTTACTTCACGTTTCTCCAGGTCTCAGGTTTATTTCTTGCTTCTCTTCAGGTTCATGCTCATGTTCATGTTTCACAGGCTCCTGTCCATATTCATGTTCATGTTTTTTGTTACAGTTTTCATAGTTAATCTTAGTTTATCCCAGTATAGGTTTTAGTTTTTCCCTCATGTTGCCTTGTTTTCTGTTTATGGTATTCAGCCGCTTCTTAAACATATCGGCGATCCCTGCCGTGACAGTCTCTCTTTTTTAAAAAGACCTAAAAAATACACAAATCATTGATTAATTACATTTTTTCTTTGCTTGTTTGTTTTCTCAATTTTTGGGTCCTGATCACTGCTTATATTATTATGTAATCTCATAAGCTGTCAGTTCACCCACTCAAATGTCAACCATGTAGCAATTTGTCCTCAGTACATCAAAGTGGGATGATAACAACCTTGGCTGCACCCTGCACTCCTTGTGCCCTAGTTTATATCACTGTATTTGATAGGGAAGATAGCAGTGATGATGCACCCTCACACTTGAGTGACTGGTACATATTGAGCTGTAAAAAAGGCCAGCCAGCTTGTCCTTGGATCAAGGCGCTGGCCCGTACAATTTAATGACACATATACCCTTCCTGCATTTACAGTGCAGGAAGGAATGTGATTACGAGCAAGTAAAAGGGCGTGTGCATCTTAATGGTACCTATAAGTTGCGAGGAAAAATGCAAGAAGAGGTAAATAGAGGGATGTTAAGGATGCCATTAATGCTAGGCAGTCAGCACAGACATCCTCCTAGAGGACAAAAAGTTTTTATTCTGATGAGTCACTCCAAATGTTGCTATCAAAGACCAAACTCAAGGGTAATTAGCTCTGACGTTACATTTAGCTCAGAGTGGTTGTCTGTAAGGCAATCTCATCACAAATTTGTTCCTTTATTTGACCGTCAAGAGAGTGCTTATTCATCAGACACATTCAGCTCGACCAAACTAAATGATTTGGTTGTAGAAAAAAAATAAATCTTAAAGCTGAGAAATGTGAAAACATGAAAGTCACTGGACTTTGTTTTGTTATGTGACGGCTGTGCGCAGGCAGGAAAAGGACCCAAAGTGCAGACTCCAGAGGCAAACTTAAGCTCAAACAGCTTTAATGCTGAACTCAAACAGAACAAAAGTAAGAATCCAAATAACTTACACATGCAGCCAACCCACACAGCTAGATAAGGGTAGATCACAACAATGACAAACTGAAACAGGGCTTAAATACATAGAGGGAGCAATCAGGGAATGAGTAACAGGAGGGAAACACAGCTCGGGCAAATCAGAACTGACGAGACAAGGAAGCGTAATCTGAACACACTGAGATAAGACGGAGACCTTCAAAGTAAAACAGGAAACACATAACACAGACTGAACAAAGACACAGACTCACATGCAGGCACTACAACAGAGGGAACAGAGACGTGGGACCAGGGGAGACACAGACACTGACTGGACACGGGGATATAGTGGACAGGGGAGACAGCAACTAAGGATTACACAGAGACAAACCATAAGACATGACTCTAACAAAAATCCAAAGACTAGAAATTATAAATAATATAATAAACTCAAAAACCCTGGGTCAACGACCCAGGCATCCTAACAGTTTTAATCTGTCTTGTTAATGTGCCATAAGCAAATAAATATGTCTCGTTGCCAGTACTCTGATCTTGTTTGTGGTTCACTGATCCAGTTCTATCAATCTTTTGCAGTATTATCCCTTTCCACAAACTTTGTCTATGACTATGACCAAAAAAGCTAAACTGTTTCCTGTTAAGGCAAGGTTAACTTTTAATTTTAACAAAACATTGCACTTATTCCACAGCCTCATTGGCAATTTATCTAGAGAAAGGAAATGTTCAGATTTGCCTGTTTAGTAGGAATAGCTTGCAATTGCTGTAGAGTGTACATACACTCTAAGGTCCACTTCTAATCCTATCCTCTTAAGAATAAAGTATAAGTATTTTATGATCATTTTCATATCACCATATAATTATTTCATATAATTAAGTACAAAAATAATGACATGATGTGTGTGTTTCTGGCTAGCTCAACAATTCAACTGATGAGTAGGGTTAGGGTTAAGTAAGGCTGGTTTTATGACAACAGGCTTATGAATGGGGCTTACGTGGAAGATATCAGCTTGTAGTTGGTGTTTAGTATGTGAATTTTTAAAAATGACCAAGTCCTGTCAAGCCCTAATCGAAATACTAAATGGGTTATGAGATATTTGGTGAATGTTAAAAGATGAACTGTTATTGCCCCATGTTAAATAATAGCTTTGTTAGTCAATGACCAGAAGACTCTATTAACGTCCTTCTGCTGGGTAAATCATGCAGTGTTAAACAACGCAATTTTAATGCTGTAATGATATCTCTTTCTTTAATTATGGTATTTGTTAATAATTGGACTAAGCTCCCAGGGGTGCCCCTGGGATGTTCACTGTAGGCAGATTACTCTCTCTTGAGAAAAAGATTAGGGGAATCACCCACCGTCGGACTTGTTCCCAGGGGGTGATGGGCTCCGCCAGGGCTACCCTTTTTGAGATGCTCTTTTTAGTGGAAGTAAGTAAGAAATTCATAAGCCACTTGTCTTTTAAATGGTAAATCACTGTGAAAGTATGAAGCACACTGTCTAAACAAGTAACCATATACCCTGTCTAAAGGAACATCCATCCATCCTCTTCTGACTAATCCAGGCATGCGCTTTGGCCTCATCCTATCTAAGCTGTAATTAGACGTGAGGTTGGGTACACACTGGGACCCCACCACTGTGCTGCCTCTCTATAAGGAGATATCCCAAAATCCTATATTTTGGATTTGTTACCATTTTGGTCACAAAAGAGCAAAAATAGCTACAGCCAATCTTACAGGTATCAAATGTTGAGAGACAAATGTTGATTTTAGTTTTTAACCTTCATTCCTCTCTCATCCTTTCTACTTATTGGTCAACTAAATATGCAGAAATGCAGTAGACTTTCTATCAGAACTGAGACCAATTTGGCATTCCATTAACTGTGAAACTGTAATCTTATATCCTTATATGTGAAAGGTGGAAGTACACAATATTTGTTTACAGTAAACTGGCTTGATAATCATTTTATTAGATTATTTCAGTCATTTACAATATTGCTAAAAGGACGTTGCCATGTTTTATGAAGGCAACATTAAGCAAAGTGAATCTTGCTCCTTGTTCCATCCCCAATCCCACCATTCATCTCACTTCTACCCTTCCTTCCTCATTATTCAGTTCCCACTTCTACACACATCTCCCCCCTCCTCTCTCTCCTCCTCTCTCCTTCTACTTCTTCTTTCATCATTGCCTTCATTACAGCTTTCACTGTATTTGTCATTTTTCAGGCCTTTGTTGTCTCCTTCTCATCTCTCCTCTCATTTTGTTTCTCTAATCTTTTCTGTGTTGTCCTGTTTCATTCATCTCAAATCACATTGATGTAGATGGGCCCCCGCCTTCATATAGCATGATTTTTTTTTTTTTTTTTGCTGGAGGTGGTCTTTGCTGAAGATGATTGGACAACAAAAGATTTCACTTGGTTACATCACGTCTTTGAAACATCAGTTGTCTTGACCGGCTGCAAACATGGCTGGCAAGATACTCTGTGTATGTATGCACTGGATGAATAAATTCACAATGAATGTGTGTATGCAGTGTCTTTGTGAAATGGGCTCCTTACTTTGCCTACACTTTGCCTTCTCACACATCTGCACATATAGCCATACTTTTAATCAGTGCAAGGTATAGTTTGTTGTAGTAGTAGAAGGCACTTCTCTGACATTTTTTTTCTGTCATGGCCTAGGCCAAACCCGATGATTGACTCAATAGCGGAGCGCACACAGAGACTCTGGGGAGCGTGACTACAAGACTTTATTTACACAAACATGATTTTCACAAAGTCAACTGAATGTGAGCTATGAACTAATGATGCACAGAACCTAGGAGATAAAGATAATACTCAAATTTGTGAGGTAAACGTAATTACTAGGATTTCTGTGAGAAACTAGATTTACAGAAGAAGCTTAATCCAGGCACATGGAGTAAAGGGGAAGCACGACCAGGAGTCTCAGCACATGTGTGCAAGTAGAGGACCGGTGTTGGGGGAGGGTAAGTGGTCAAAGTGCACCAGTGGAGTTCCAGAGTAGGTATTCCATGGAGCACAGTGGCAGTGGCTGAGGGGCAGGCAGGTGAGCAGAGCTGGCAGGTGTGAGGAAGAGAAGAACTGTCATGAATGGACCAGCAACGAGATGAATGGAGAGTGTACTAGAAATTTCTTTATTCTATGTGTTGGTCACATATTTAATCATATAACATTGGTAATAGTAACATCACTTTCTTACTTTAGTATAGCAAAATCACTCCTGACACCTCTTTGTATACATGCATGTGGAATGTTATCACAAGTGGGCCTCGGGTTTTATTACACCTCACAGAGGGTGCATTGTAGACTTGAAGATCTCCAGAACATCCTGCTCTTAGGGAGGTGACGGGTGGTCATAACTTTTCTTAGAGTGGGAGAGGGACAAGGAGCTGGATTGAAGGTATAGAGATATATGATGTGTCGTGGAATGTTCTTTGTTTGAGAGTGTTCTGGGAAGGTATAAAATGGTTCAGGGCGGCGTTCTTCCTCAGAAATTGTGTTTGCTGTAAACATATTCTCCACTGCAGTGTTTTCCTTTTCTTTTTAATAAATCTCACTTCAAAGATACGCTCACCTGGTTGTTGCAGTTTATTCAAGATTTTCCAAAACAAGAGTATAAGCAATGGTGGTGCATGGAAGTCGGCTTGGAGACTGTAGAGGACAACAAAAGGTTTTCTTCATTAACTGAGGTTAGCAGATCACTTTGCTGGTGAATGCTGGTCTTAAATGCCGGCAGCTCAATTGCCCGCAGGTGTGTAGAAATGCCAGTGCAGGGCGACCGCGCTCCAGTAGAGTATAATCTGGTACTGTGATGGTCCTTGCAGTGAAGGAAAGTCCAAAAAAAAGTTTTTTATTTAACCCAAAAACAAACTTGATTAAATTGTACAGAAACATCTAAATCTTGGGCACATAAAGGATAACAAAACTCTACTCAAAAGTTGAATAGAAACAAAACTGGTAACTCAAAAAATAAATTCACCATATTTGGAGCAGGAGCAGGGCCAAAATTAGTGTATAATCCAGTGTATAATGTTTTGAACACACCTGCTCTTCATCAGACAATAAAGTGCAAGGCAGTGCCATCACCTGTGATAGGTCACATGACCAGTGACTGTGTCTTATTTAGGACAAACCGTTGACAATACTGTACAAATTACTGTATTATTTGTCAGAAATATCCATGCTATCTCCAAAAACCTAGCAACATACAGAAGGGGAGATATACATATTGTTTTAGGCAATATCTAACAATAAAATATTTGATCAGTAATTGTTGATCAATGGTCATGAGAATTTGCATTTTACTGATCAAGGAACAAGGGTCACTATGAACTCTTTTATTATTCTGGGTTGGGCTTTCTCAAATCCGCTTCCTGACAGTCATGATTACAACAACTGGAATGCATTTGTGGTCAACTCTTTCTTGGTGGTTCAATCAACAACTATTAAGAAAGATTTTTGTTGCTAACATTAGGCTGTTTCATGATGAAAACAAACTAAAACTAAATAAAGAGTATGAACTGTGAGAAAAACACATCCCATTTATCACCAACAAATAAAAATAAAAATGTTCCTGATTAAATGTTTGACCTTTGATTCTCATAAACTGTATAAACTATGGATATAGCTGCTGCATCTAAAAAGTGAAGCCAATGCTAGTCTTCCTTAGTCAATGCCTCTGGTTGCTAAAGGAAGTCTGGTTGCTAATGGGCGTTCTTATAGAATAAACATGATGTTCATTTTGAAAATTGTTTTTCACATTAGGGTCAGAAAGGACACTTTAGGGTGGGTCCACTTTGTGATTGTATGAGTATGTGCCCTCCTGATTGACAGCAGTTGATCCCTACTCATCACAGATGGTGGCTAAAATGCTGACCTTGAGATTTCAAAATGGGCCTTCGTTAAGCAATGGTGACATCACAGATGCTACGTCAGTCACTTACACACCCTGTTATTGTTCTTTCATTTCAGTGTTGTGTATCATTAACACTGATGTTCCTGTTTTTTTAGGAAACGGATTTATTTCTTAAAACAGCTGCGAAATTGTAATAAGGGGATATGATTTGGAGATTAACTGTGAATGATTCAAGAGCTTTCACCCACATCTATGTTCATTTAGCATTGGATTACCTCAGTTGTAAAACTTCCCATTTCAGCCATCCAGTACTAAAGTGATGACACTTGAATTTTTCCATATAGCTAATCATGCTTTTCTTACAGGTTTTCATGATCAGTTTAATTCTTCAGGGCTAAAGTTTCATGGAAAGCTTGCTCCCACTTTGCCCACAGTCAGTGGGTGAATCAAATCTGTTTCCTTGCCTTTGCCGAGTTGGTATCCTTCTCCTGTTTGAGTTTGACACACTGTGATCGCCTCTGACAGTTATGCTAACTTTTTGTCCTACTCATGGAAATTATACTTTTTTTCCCCCACAGTGGAAGGGGGAGTGTCAGTTAGTTAATGTTGGGATCCTTTTGCTGAAATGTGAGTGCCAGAGAGGAGGCAGCAGCAGAACAGTACCACATATAGTACATCGAGAGGGAGAAAAATACCAGTGAGATGATATTTGCTCCAAAACAACATGATTAGATGGTACACTGTGTGCACAGGCATTGACATTCATGCCATGCCAAAACATCTATTGTCTTACCGCTTTGTGTTTGTATTCAGGACAATGTTTTGCATTATCATTGCTGAAAGAGAGATTCTGTGAGTGTTTGGTTGTATTTATATTTCTTTTCTATCTTAAAATTATTACAAGGGTCAAAACTGTTTGGAATCAACCTGGTAGTTCACTGGAATCAGCTGTAAAAAATAAAATATGGACTTTTCAGACCAAAAACTGAATGCTTATAGAAGCAGTTAAAACCTGAATTCTTTCTAATGATCAGCAGGGGGTGACTCCAATTGTATATGAGTCTTTTGAAACATGACCCTAGTTTTCACTATACTTTTGAGTACAGTAAACACCCGATAAGGTGACATTTACTGCACAACCTAGACAGATGGCTAGTCCACTGCAGAGACTACAGCACAGAAAAACAACACAGTTATCCTGTGGGTGGGACATAAGATAACTTTTCTCAACTTCTAGGTGACCGACTCAAGTGACTGAAAGAAAACTCAAGATACAGTTAACTGACATATGGCCTGACAGTAAATAGTGTTACCAGAGCCTGAGCCTCTACTAGCAACCAACTATAAGCTTCAAAGATGGACCAGGACAAGGGAATTGCTTCATGTGTGCACACAGGTTAGGCAGAGATAAGAGAGAGAGAAATGGGACTCCACATTTACAAACCATTCGTGTGGTTTGTATAGCTCTGTGAATGGTCTAAATAAAATTCATTTAAATAATGTACAAATAGATGTACAAATACAACCCCAGAAGTGTTTCAGGATGGCTGCTAAGTGTCAAGACCAGTTCCTAGATGGACATGTGCCTTGGTTACTGTGTGATTGGCAAATGTTTTTGTTTGAGCATGAGCATGAGTTCCGAAAACCATCAATGGATTTTCTCCGCTTATCTGGGGCCAGATCACTGGGGTCTGCAGCCTAACCAAAGTTGCCCAGACCTCCCTAGCCACCTCCCCTAGCTTATCTGGGAGGAACACCGATGTGTTCCCAGACTAGACAAGAGATATAATCACTCCAGCATGTCCTGGGTCTGCCCCTCAGAGAAAACTCATTTTCACTGCTTGTATCTATGATCGTGTTCTTTTGTTTACTCCCCAGAGCTATTGACCATAGGTGAGGGTAGGGATGTAAAAAAAAAGTATAGTAAAGTATAGTACAATAGTATAAGCCATTTTGCACAGAAAAACATTTGAAAACAACTGGTTTGCAGTATTTTCACAAGAGCAGCCACATCAAAATAAGGCGCTTATTTTTGCCAGTGGTGATCTGAAACTTTCAGCATGACAACAAAATGGAAAACATCTATACAGCAATGTGTTTCTAACATATTTCTACCTCTGCAGTCTTGGTAAAATGAACTATTGCATGAAACCAGTTTGAATGATTGGGAGTTAAATGTTGTATGAAGTACAGAAACCTTTTCTAAAGGGTTCAAAAATCAAGCCATGGTCTGGAGAACAGACATGTTCTCCAGACCGTGTGGCCAGCTGTGTTGTAGATGAAAACAGATATGACATTTTCTTCTATCTAACATTGACATACATTCATACTCCATCAGAGAGCAAGATTATCTGGCATGCAGACTGGGACCAAACCACCAAACTTCCAATTGGTAGGTAACCTGCACTACCACCTGAGCTACACCTCAGCATGAGCCTTAAGTCTTGCTCAAGGACAGAAATAGTCATTCTGATTCAAAAGGTCAATAACTGAGTGAAGTGACCCAGAACTATGTGCATTGCAGGCATTAAAAGAGCAATAAATAGGTTTTGTTTTCAAAATGTTAAGTAAAGGTGCTTCCATACTTCCATTACTTTGTTCAGTGCTGCATTTCTGCTTTCAGGTGACAAACCTATTATGAGGCCAATGGATACAATTCAAAGTAACACACCATCATGATTGACAAATGATTTGAATTACTGTGTAAATTATTGTATTCTCTCTTATACTAATACTATTATTATTATTATAGTTTTGTTTATAAATTCTCCTAAAAAACACAGCTAAGTCTTTTGACTGCCACATTGCAGCATTGAATTTTGAAATTTTTGCCTGTGAGTGGATCAGTTTCTAGACATTACAACGGATGTGCTATATTTTGTTCATATGTTCTCTATATACTGGAGTTTTTTATAAACACAGAAAAAAAACTATATTCAAAAATATCACCCTGTTGAAAAGGCTGAAAAAAATAACTAATGAAAGTATTTGTCCACAACGCATCCAAAGCTTTGCAGATCATTAAAATAGTAACTCTGTAGCATCCTTTCAAAAATTTCCAGGTAGTCAAATCCAGCTTATGTGACTTTGAAAGGCATTCCAGTAATGCAGTTATGTACCACTGAAGTCAAAAACACATTCAGTCTTTTGTTTGTTCGTTGTTAGCTGTTATCTGCATTGTTCAGAAAGATTCAGACAGCACTCTTCTCACTTTCTATTCATTGCGGTTCTGCACAGTGAAATGCTTTGTGGGTGGGAAGCAGTTCCCTAAATGATAAATCAAATTCCCAGACATAGATAACTGCATAAAAAAGCATAAATTAGTTTTCTTTATCATTTTTGAGAGACAGATAATAAAAAAAAAGTGAAAACAAGTGAAGCACCACAGGAGTGGAGGCTATTACCATGTGTAATCAGACTGAGCACGTTCCATCAGACTGTTTATCTGCTGTTAATTATTATTGTAATGGAGCAGAGCAAAGGATCCAGTCTTCTCCCTGTCTCTTCACTCTCTGTAGGCTCTCTGCTCTTTATCAGGCAGTGGGATGCAAAGAAATGCTAATATGGTCCAATTTATTTCAGATCTATTCTGTCCTCCCTCTGTCGTGCACAGATATACATCAGTTTTGTCACCCTCTTTAAAATCAGTCCCATTCTGCATGCTACATGCATCATAATTAAAAGCTGCAACCTAAAAGTCTCAGAATTGATCAAACACTATTAAGTCAACATCCAAATGCTAAACAAATAAAATGAAATAGTTCTGTTTGAAGACATATAATTTATCATATTAACACCGGTACGAGTACGAGTACTTGAAATCTGAATTCAGATTTCAAGTACTCGTGTTAATATGATAAATTAAAAACACAGCAGATAGTTTTATTAATTTAAAATTAATAATTTCACTCATAAGCTTTTTAAATGAGTTGGGCTCTGGATCCAATGTTAAAGGTGGGTGTGTGAATCAAACTATTACTATTAACTTCGATTAAAATGATTTTCACTGGTTAGCATTAATCCTAACCCTCACCTATGGTCATGAGCTGTGGATAGTGACCGAAAGAATGAGATCGCGGGTACAAGCGACAGAAATGAGCTTCCTCCGAAGGGTGGCTGGTCTATACCTTAGAGATAGGGTGAGAAGTTCAGCCATCCGGCAGGGGCTCAGAGTAGGGTCGCTGCTCCTCCACATTGAAAGGAGCCAGTTGAGCTGGTTTGGGCATCTGACAGGGATGCCTCCTGGGCACCTCCTGGGTGAGGTGTTCTGGGCATGCCCCCCCCCCAGGAGGAGGCCCCGGGGCAGACCCAAGACACACTGGATATCTCTTGGCTGGCCTGGGAATGCCTTGGTGTTCCCCTGGACAAGCTGGAGGAGGTGGCTGGGGAGAGGGAGGTCCTTCGTATTGGGTGAAATTTCCAGTCTGCGCATTTGATTTTCAGTTGATGCATTTGTGAGCTATTTCAGTTGAGAAAAATAAATCAAAAGCAATGCCAGAAATTGCAAAGAACACAGACTTCTTGTTCTTTTTAAGGGAAGATTCTCAATTATTTGTTCTTCATATCACCGGGTACACTTTGAGACCAAATATCTCATTCCTTGTGCTTTTGTGACTGGAAATTACAACCAAGAGCAAGACAGTATTATTCCAGCCCATAAATAGGCCTGGAAAGGACTCACCATCATTGACCTAGGGTGTAATGCACACAAAAATGAATATTTATTCAAATTATTTGAAGGAGAAGGCTCATTCTCTTGCCTGTGGATAGTGACCGAAAGAATGAGATCGCGGGTACAAGCGACAGAAATGAGCTTCCTCTGAACCAAAAACCCCCCAAAAAATAGAAGAGGATTTAAACTTAAGATGGGTCATCCATCACACTCACCATCACAAGTCCATTTATTATAAGTAATGGTGTTATTGGGCGTTAAGAAAATGAATCGCACACTCTGATCAGTAGGAATAAAGTCTATGCAAATATTCAGCAGTCTCATTTTCATCTTGATGCTCAGTCAGCAATGCTTGGTGGTGGCCTAAATCACATTAATCAGATTCACAAGTGAAGATATTTGGTGTAGGTCCACAAGTCCAGTCGCTTTCTTTCTAAGCTCCCTGATTATCAGAGAAGTAACACTTCATGTGATTGGAAATATTCCCAAATCAAAATTTTATGGTAATTGTTCATCAAAGTCTAGGAACTATTAAAGTCTGTTTATGATTTATGTTTATGATTTAAAGCTGTTGGAAACAATTTTCAATATTCATTAAATGATTTCCCTCTCGTTCGGCAGTGGGTAGCCAGTGTTTCTTTACAGCATTGCCAGGAGCTTGGCTGCAAAAAGGTAAGCTTTTTCATTACCACAGTGCAAAATCTGTATTTCTATCTCATTTCAAAGAAATGTACAATCATCTGTGCCCGACTCTCTCTAACCACGTTTGAAATAATAAAAACAGCACCCTATCTTCAACATAAGCCAAAGCATCTGGGTGTAATTGAAAGAGTGAACTCTTGGGGCAGGAACTAAAAAAACTCTACCTTCATCCTTCCCTTTTATTTTAACTCTTACCTCTCACTTGTAATAATTCAGCTGCACTATTTACTTGACACTACTTTTACCTTCCCACTTTGTCGCTCTGTGTGTCCTTTCTTTGTGATGTACAAGGACAGGATTGGTTCAAGTGAGGAACAGATTCCAAAGTGGTGCAGATGAATAAATACATCAAAGACATGCACATAACTATATAAAAAAATAAGCTGAAGAAGGATAAAATCTTGTCTCCTTCTTTGTGTGAGTCACTCTCCCCTTTCACCCTTACTCTCACAAGACGTTATGTAATGTATCTAATAACATTATATCGACTGCTTTCTCCTTTTGAACATAACTTAACCAAACTAACTAAAAAAGTTTTAATTGCCTCATCTGTATCCAGACAGTGTCAGTAGCCTAAAGTGTCATAGTTCTGATGTAACTAGAGCAGCCTGCTAAATATTGATTTTTTGAATTAAAAGTTAAGGGGCCCCAATTAAAATGTTATGTTGTCAGTCAAAGCGTATGACTTGTTGACAGCATGTTTGACAGATCTATGTTCTCTTAAAATAATCCATCTGTCTACTTAACATGCACCACACTGCCCTTCCACGTTCTCCCTTGTTCTGCCAGCTGCTCTGCTGTCTTGAGAGCAGAGACTGATGTCCATTTCTATCTGAAGTCCTTTGGCCACCCTTTTGTTTCTCTACAGGCTTTCAGCTACCATGGCAAGTTCTCCATGGTAACTGAGCATTTTTTTCCAAAATTGCCATTATGAAAACTTCCATTGAAGTGGTGAATAAAAAATTGGAATAGAAAACACAAAAACCCAGCAAATGAATACACACAGAGACAGCGGTAGAGAAAAGGAACCTTGAGAAAGAACGATAAAGCAGATAAAATAACGCCGTCAGAACTTTACAAGCAGGCTTCCCAAAGTCTTTTGCACAATCACTTCGAACAGGGTTAAACACATTGTGTTTCAGCTTACATGCAAATGAAATGTTAAAAGATTTCTCACTTTTCTTCAGCAATAAAAGATCCCATATGGACAGGGCAGGTTGTGAATGACTCTTTTACTCCTGCATAAACTGCCATTAGGACACTTCCATGAGCCCATTCACATTCTATTCAATTCCCGTACAGAAGCCACAATAGAAAATGTGAAGACAAGTGAAGCATTTATACTAATCTACAACTCTGGTAACCAGCAAGTTTCATAAAGTGCATTAAATGTGTCATTATGACTAAATTCAATTAAATTAAATGTCTGGTGAAAATTCTATCAACTGGAAATTGTGTTTGTGCCATAATGGTTTTTTTCTTTGGAATTTCTCCAGAAATAATATTCAGAGTGTTGGAGAGGCTTAGTATATACTATTAATAAATGTGTCTTAATAAATGTGTCCTTCATCACTGTGACCTCACAGAAGTATTGTGGTCATAATTTTTCATTACACCATCACATTAACTTTGCTCCCTACACAGACTTATCCTGTCTTATTTGTCAGTTTTGTCTCAAACGTGACTTGAAAGTTGCTTTCCTATGGGCAGTGAGAGCAAGTTACGCAGGTCAAAAAGGTCTAGGATTTAATTGGCTGTACCTCTAGTGGCCAAAAGTAAACAGTCAAAGGAGCTTGCAAAGAAAAGCGTCTGGACTTCTTTAAGTTGCTTGAAGACGTTTCACCTCTCATCTAAGAAGATTCTTCAGTTCGAAGGTCAAATGGTGGGGAGTCCCAGATTTAAACCTAGTGGGAGTATCCCCCCACAGAGGGACAAAAGGACCCCCTGATGATCCTCTAAACGCCTGAGCCAAGGTGTGAAACTGGGTGAGGGTCCCAATCAGCCAGGGTTTCGGGTGAGCTCATTGTGAAACCTTATCATGCGAATTCCTGAGGTCAGATGGTCCAAAAGTAAACAAATCTCCAAAGATCCCCATGACAAATCTGAAACCAACATTGTCACATCATCTTTCAGTTGTATCCCCTTGAAGTATAGGAGGGCTGACTTTTTACATAATTCACCTATTTAAATTGCATTAACTTTGTAAGGAAGAAGCTCAGACCTTTCCAGCCAACTCCTTCAGTTCATCTGTTAGGGAAAATATTCTAAAACACTTCTTCAGTAAAGACTCAGAGAAGAGAAACACACAGAGTTCTTGCTAGCAAGGGCAGCTCCCTACTGAGAGACTCGCACTAAGAAACTGCCCCGGTCTTTATTTATACTTCAGTGTGTGTGTGTGTGTGTGTGTGTGTGTGTGTTACTGCTGATCAAAGGGTCAAACATCCTTGGTCAGGAAGAGGGTAGCCTCCCCCTCACCCTAGATGGTTCACCCTAGATAACACGGTGAGGAAGTCCTGCAGTTCATCTAAACAAAGAGCACTTAGACTAAAACAAACGTAACTACGTTAATCCTGCCATAAAACAATAAAACCATTGGGCGCCTGCAGCCTGTTAGTGATCACACACAATTAATTATATGCCTCTAAGTATACATGGCTGAATATTTCCTAATACAAATAACTACATGCAGTATTCTACCATATGCAAACTTATATCACTAAAAGATTATACTGACTACTAAATACAATTTTCCATTGACATCATCCAAGAGGACACTGAGGTGTTGCCAAATGAGACAAGACAACGAGTCTTTAATCTGCCCCAGAACATCCTCCCATCAGGACATGCCTTGAAACACATCGCTTTAGACGAAACACCTCAATTGACTCCCTTTCATTTTAGAGAAGTATTGGCTCTTCCAACTGACCAAGCTCCTCACCTTATCTCTAAACCTAAGCCCAGTCACTTTGAAGCTCATCTCATTCTTTGGGTCTCTAGCCATAGCTTATGGCCATAGATGAGGGGTAGGACCATAGATCAACTGTAAATCAAATGTTTTGCTTTCATAGTCAGCTCCATCTTCACTACAGCAGTTCCATACAGCATCAACATCACTGCTGATGCCACACCAATCCTTCTGTCAATTCCTGAGATACTTGAACCCCTTCAAGTAACACAAATGTACTGCACCCCTGAACTGGTGGATTTTCCACACAAAAACTGAACAGTGGCAATAATTTTTGCATTGAGCTGAGCAAAATGATTTGCTAGAGGTGGTGTAATATTAATTAGATGTGACTAGATGTATTATTCTTGGTTTAAAAAGATAATACACTGCACAAAAATGACTGTAAAGGACTGTTATGTGAAATATCAGAGGGTGAACTCTGACTTAAAATCATACCAATGCATGGAAATATATCAAAGTGTATGTGTGATCAAAGATACGCATCCGTCACTGTGTTTGTGTGTTGATACTGTTACTACCAGAGAATGATAATTATCAGCATCCGCAGGCTGAAGCCTGTTGGCACTCTCATCTCCGTTAGCAACAGTAGGAGCTATTACACCACATGGGCGAAGCATCACGGCTGCTGTTTGGATGTATGCAGTGTATTCACTGACACAAGGTACCATAATTGGTTGAATTTACTGTGGACATTACTGTCTGTAATGTAAATCTGTACAACACCAGACATGCAGTCGGGAGGGGAATATCTTCCAGAATATTTGCTTAATTAGACTGTACACATTGTCGGGGTGGAACGGAGGTCAGAAGCTTGGTTCAAACCGGCACCGTCACATCTAGCTGAGTAGCTAAGCTGTCACAGCAGCCTCCCTCAGCTTCATATTTAATTTAAGTGTGCTTGTATGTACACATTAAAGACAGATTCAGCTGTTCCACTGAATGTTAAAATATTTATTACATTTGTATCTGCCATCTTCAGTTTCCCAAAGCAGACTACATACAGAATGTCATGCCAGACTAAAACTGCAAAGACAGACGGTTCATATAACAGCAGGTGTGAGTAACCGGGAGTCACTCATACCTGCTGCACATGACTTCAAGAGTTACAGTGGGGCACACGATTTCCCTAGGCTTGCTAATCAAAACACACCGGAAGTGCATAATGGGCCTGAAGCCAAGTCAATAATAGCTGTGTCCAGGCGCCGTGACTCAATCAACAGCGTAGCTAGATTTAAGAACTACTGGTCGTGTCCAAATTCATGGGCTGCATCCTCCTGAGGACCCGGCCTACGTAGACCGCGAAGGCCGGGTCCTCAGGAGGTCGGGTAGGCCGGAAGTAAACGGCCGTGAAATTGGACCGTCTAGCCTTCTGATTAGCGTCACCGCTGTCTCGGTGGAGTTTAATAAACTCAGCCGTCTGCTCCTTGCTATCTAAAATATAACAGGACACTCGCGTAAATTCTCGACTGCCTCATACTTCTGTTTAATCAGTTTTCTGTTTGATGTTTAGTCAGCTGTGTGAAAACCAAGGAGGAACCCACCCGGGAGATTAATAAAGTTTTATTTTATCTAATCTAATCTAATAACTTTAATCTCAGCCAAACCGATTTACTCACGAACAAACAAAACACTGAAAAAAGCCCAACAATAACATTTTTAGGTTGTCTAAGTGACTTATATATATTACGTTTAACCCGAGCAGCGAAAGTCCGCGGTGATCTGAAAATGATGTGCCGGGAGTTGTCCCCGTTCTCGGCCGCATCAGTAACCCTCGAGCTCCCGGCTAGCTATCGAGCTGGTGGGTAGCAGACGTCTCCGAAAACGTCGAAGCATTTTTGCAAATATGCGATATCTTGATCAACCGAGCAGATATTTGATGTTTACACAGCTACCTTCTCGCCTGAAAATATGTTAAAAGTTTATTTTGTGACCCAGAAAGATTAGTATGAGTGATTTTAAAACTTAGTAGCGGCCGCCATTGTTGGAAACTGGAGTTTGGCTGGGCCGCGCTATGAATTCTGGGATATGGTAGGCCACGAAGGACACACCCGACCCATCCTTCAAATTCGGGGAAAATGAGGACGCATTTGTCAGCTGCATTCGGAGGAGTCTACGCATGTTTTGGACAGCCTTCGGCGCGTCGCTGTGACGTAATCTGTCTATAAATGCGGCCTCAGGAGGATGCAGCCCATGAATTTGGACACGACCACTAAGTTCTGATAATAAGACCCCCAGAGAAGAAATCAAAAATAAAGTCTCCAGATTTTATTTTCCTGCTGTTTGAAATTGGCTTTAATGTCAAATGTTTCTTCATAGACTTATGCACGATTTTATTTATCGACATTTGTTTGTAGAACTAAATAATTAATCAAGCAGAAATAGGGTCTAAAAACTTATCGGAGCCTGTAATATAGTGATATAGTACACAGCTCGCTGTTTAGATCCTCCAGGCTGGTGCGATCTGTTTGGGTTTCGGAACTGGCACCAATTTTTGCATATTTTGATAATGCTAACTCTTTTTTTTCTCTGAAATTATCCATTCCCGTGTCTTCTCATGAATTTGTGAGCTGTGTTTTGTGATTTTCTTTTCTTTGTAGATATGTGCCCCTCCCCCACAATTTGTTTTCCTCAAAAATTAGTGTGTGGCATTGCGTCCTAATTAGGTATTTTAATTCATATACATTTTTTTCTGACATTTTTACTTGTTGTCTTATTGTTGTATGACGTTTAGTATGCTGGAGCACAGTTAGCTTGCTGTAAAGGCACATCAGCTTTGGCATGTAGGTGCATGTCTCAGTGTTAGGGACAAACAGTTCAAACAACTTAAAAAGCAGCTTTAAAGGACAGTGTTGAAAATCTCTGTGGTAGATGTCTATAGATTGCAGTCAGAATTTTGTTTTCTCACCCCTCTCCATTTAATTGTACAGTCCTAGCTACAGTGGCCGCTGTAGGACAAAAAAAATATAACTTTTTCTTATGAAAATTACATGTCAGTAGGTGAAGTGTGTTATTTGTCACAAAACCATTTCACAATGGCTGTTATTAAAACTAGCTGTAGCATTATTGCTGTGCTTTAGACAACTAAGACAGATCAAAACATTACATTACCTGCTGAGCCAAAAGCCGTCAGCATTGGTGTGGCTTTAAAAATCCTTCTCGTTCTGCAGTTCAATCCATCAAAAGGTTAATATTCTAATATTTGCTCTCATTTTATCCCAGTGCCGACTGCCTTGTCTCTTTCCTTCACATTTTTACTTTTTGGTGAAGTGGACATCTCAGAAGATAAAACATAGGAAGATCCTTCATATCATGAGTCTGAAGGTGTAGAAATGAATCAAAGTCTGCCCCCACAGCACGTGAACACATAAGAGTTCTCCTCCTCCTGCAGTGTTTTATATAAGTGACTGGTTTCTAGTGACATATATAAAATGGAATCAGGCAGAACCGTGATTTCCATGTTGGCCAGAAACATGGCAGCTTTTTCAAACCAGCACCTAAAATTGTGTATTTTTAAAGGATTTTAAGGCAATCACAGCAGTTAAATGATAATCAGCACATCTTTAAATGGTAAATGGCCTGTATTTATATAGTGCTTTTCTAGTCCCTAAGGACCCCAAAGCGCTTTACATATCCACCCATTCACACACACATTGGTGATGGCAAGCTACATTGTAGCCACAGCCACCCTGGGGCACACTGACAGAGTCGAGGCTGCCGGACACTGGCGCCACCAGGCCCTCTGACCACCACCAGTAGGCAACAGGTGAAGTGTCTTGCCCAAGGACACAACGACCGACACTGTCCAAGCCAGGGCTCGAACCGGCAACCTTCCGATTACAAGGCGAACTCCCAACTCTTGAGCCACAATCGCCCCAAATAGTGTTTTTTATGAGAACAATATTCTTTTTCTTCTATTAAAGAACTTCAAAAAGCAACTGACTGTAACCTTTAAGCTAACAAGCGAAGGAAATTGTTTTCTGTTTGTAGTGTTGATAAAGAGCAAAGGCTGCACTTTAATGCCTGTATTTATATTTTTTTGTGGGTTTTTCAACACAGTGTGAGGCTGTCTAAGACTAGTGTGTGTGTATAAGTGGATAAGAAAACCACAGGAAGGTGCTGTCATCGGTACGGAGCTGGACTAAGAGTAAAGACTGAATGCAGCATGAGCCGCAGTTTATCAGAAAATAAATCATCCCAACAAGCAGTGGTAACGATGTCTCCTAAACACTGAAGGATGAAGAAGGACAAGATTTGCATAATATGTGTGCACTCAGGGTATTGATTTTTTTTTAAAAATAAAGAGTGCATGTAAACAGAAGTGCTTTAATCCTATTAGTAACATACAACAGGCATATAAACACTATATGTGCAACAGGTAGGAAAGCATAATAAAATTTGATAAGAAAAGTACTCAGCTCTTTTTAGATTATTTCAGTTTTTCAGATATC
The DNA here is from genome assembly GCF_041146795.1 of Maylandia zebra. Taxonomy (NCBI): domain Eukaryota; kingdom Metazoa; phylum Chordata; class Actinopteri; order Cichliformes; family Cichlidae; genus Maylandia; species Maylandia zebra. Next base: position 25,923,786 of record NC_135168.1, on the reverse strand, counting down.
ACCCCTTATGCTGAAAAATACAAAATGTACAAAAACAGAAGTTCATACATTTTATAACCAGACAATCTTTAGTAGTATTCTGTATATCCATGGATCAGTCCTAATGTTTAGCAAATTCTCATGAACAGAGTGTAAAACATGAACACACAGCCACCCATATCCCTGCAATATGTTAAATGATGTTCTTTGTCCTACTTTTTATACATGCCTGTTGATATTCATAACATGAAATGAATTTGCAATTAACCCTTTATTGACTGGCCCTTCAAATTTACCGGTAAAATGGGCCCGCCGGTGGGCCCATGGTCAATAAAGGGTTAATATCATAACTTCTCACTACTGTTGAGCACATAAAGCAGCAACTGCCTGTGTAAACAAGAAAAGTATTGCTTTTTTATGTATCGTTGGCTCTTGTGAAGACCAACAATGTTGCTACAATCAAAAAAATGAAATTGTGTGGTTGTTACATTTACAAGAGTCTAACTGGATGAAGAGGATGGGTGCTTGACAACTATGTGAAAGTTGTTATAAATCTGTTGAACTTTTCTGCTAACCAGACTTTAATGAACACTGCAAAAAATAACTCTTTAAAAAAACTTGAAATAATCATGGAAGGTATTTTCCACTATATTAAATGGCTTTCTATTAGTATTAAGTACTTCTGTTGGACTAATGTAATTGGGTTGGATCAACTCTATTAATTTAAGTCAGACTCATCTGCAGCAAATAAGGCGATTCATTATTAATTAATTAAGTTGGTCCAACTCAAGTACATTAAGTTGAAATAACAGAATTCTGTAATGCTAAAATAAAGCAATTTAAACATGTGGAAATCCTTTCTGTGATTTTTTTTTAAAATTTTATTCAAATAGTTATTTTTTGGAGTGTACTGTTCCTTGGAGTGTTCATCTTTCAAAGATCATGAGACGAATGGAAAAACAACATATTTGTTCATGTATCCAGTATAAGACAAGACAAAAGTACTAGTACATTCTAATTTGGGTGTGAAATACTGCACCACGGAACATTTAGTGATTTTTCTAGCCTTCATTGTGTTCAATACAAAACAACTGCACAACACCAACTGTCTGCCATCTATAGGGCTTTGGAGTTGACGTCACGCCGCAATGCATTGTGGGAGCGCAGCACCATTTTCGGGGTCTACTAATTAAGACAAACATACTGTGTTGGAACGACGATTACAAGATGCTTAAAAGCAGCTCAAAAGAGAATGGACTGTATAGATGTCACGGGGTGGAAAGGGACAAGTCATCTAAGTTTTTCTACTATGCATGTTTTGCTGCGTTTTACCTTTTTAATATTTTAATATTGTACACTGGTTTATTTTAATGAGTTTTACTGCATGTTTTAATGGTATTTATTTGGTGACTTGTCCTGGAAAGACTCCGCCCCTACCTGATAATAAACTGATCACACCTGCGAGAGATCCCAGAGAGGCCAATAAGAGGGCCTGACAGACCACAGGAAGAGTCGACCGAGAGGCTTGAGAGACGGCCAGGAGTAAGTGGTGCCAGGCGGCGACGCCTGCGAGCCGAAGGGGCTGGTGGAGCTGGGCGTTTGACAGGAGGTGACCAGCGACTGGGGACGCGCCACCACCAGCGACTAGGGACGTGGAGTGAACAGGCGGACGGCAGTAGCAACGAGAGCCCAGCTTGTGCACTGCGGGAGAGCAGAGGCGGCGAGACAGCTGGTGCCGATTTGCAGTTTTAAAGAAGCGGCGGGCGGAGTTGAGAGCTCTGCCCACCCGGGGTAAGTCTTCAACTTATCCCCTTTTATTGAATGAAAACTGCCGAAAAGAATAGTGACTGCCGCTCCCTCCCTTTCTTTAGCGTACCAGGACGCGGAATGCGGGGAGGAAGGCGAGGATTCCGCTGGGTTCCCCTTTTACATCACTTCGCTGGACTTTTTTAGTTCTTTGTGACTTTTATATCGTGGCGGATCCCACTGGACTTTTAATGTTGTGTTTTATTGATTTTTATTGTGTTATCCCTTGGCCAAGGTTATTTTAATTCATTTTACATTTTTAACTATTTAAATATAATAAATTATATTTTTAATCTTACAGTTTAAATTGTGTGCTTTCCCTTGGCGGCTCCACTGCTCAATCCGTTTGGAGGAAGGTTTCCTTCCTTCGCACAAAACCACTGTGGAAGTAGAATCAGCCTTCCGCCCTCCGTTACATAGAGACCGATTTTGTTCAGAGGCGAAGTAGCGGTACTTGCAGAAAATAGCGTGCATTGGAAATGTGGACCCGTATGAAATAAGGCCGTGGAGTAGAAACCCTGAAGACCAACCGCTATTGACGTAGCCTGACATATTTTCGTACCTTGTCTGTGGAGTCAGCGCATACAAGTCGTCATTCAAACAAAGGTAAGTCAGCTCGAGTACTGCGTGTGAAATGCGTTTGATTTCCCTGCAAACATTCAGATTAGTGCAGCATAAATTCATTCATGAGGGGAAATTACAGTGAGAACATGTGGAGGCTGTTAGGTGTATAACATAGTGAGTTCAGTGCATTGATGAGACAGTCCTAAAGGATTTAGTTATTCTTTGTGGTTAAAGAAATTGCAATGATTTATTAATGTTTATTTTAAATAATCCTAATTATACATCTTGCTTCCATGTTTGTATCCTGTGTCACTAAAAATACATTTTATTTTAGTTTTATATATTGATTAATGACCTGCAGAATCTCCTGATCATACTAAGTGATTCATAATTGTCACTTTATACTTTCTCAATCTCTAAAGTGATTACATCCTTGCATTACATCCTTTAGGTTCATTTTCTGCAGGCAGGTTTCTGACAGAACAGGCAGATTTAGAATATAACATGCAGCGTTCTATAGATGGACACATAAAGAAATGAAAAAAGACATGTATGTGCTAACTTTCTAAACACTTTGTTACATTTATGATAAAGTAGATAAAACACATTTACGTCGGCCTTGGCTCATAGTTCTTGTCTTTAAATGAACTTTGTCTGTGTGTGTTTCAGGTACTGCACTCTCAAAGACTGAATGAACCAGCATTGCAGCCATGGGTCACTGTGAGCATCACAGGGAAGGTTGAAGCAGCCCACTGCACCTGCATGGCCGGAGTCCCAGAGACCTGTGTCGCTTCTCTTCTGTTTAAAGTAGACGCAACAGTGTTGATCTGTGGCACAAGGACTGTTACAGATGAACCTGCATACTGGGTTTTGCTGGGTAATGTGACCAAGATACAGCCAGAGGTTGGCCATAAGATAGATTTCTCCTCTTCAGCTGCGCCAAAAAAAAGGCTCTTGATCAAAACATAAGCAGACCATCTGTAGTGACAGGTAAAAGGAGCCGTCCTCAAAAAAGAAAAATCCCACCTGCTACTGTGGAGGAGTTGTCACTGCTATAATGCCATGATGTTTTATCTAGGGGTCTAGATTTATGCCTGTAGTGCACTGCCGTGTAAATAATTTGCATTTACTGAATATGTACTGACTGAGTCCCACTGTTCAAAAGTTGAATAAAGAAACAAACTAATTTTTGCCTTTTTTTTCTTTTTTTTTTTTATTAAAACCACCTTATAGAACATCACATCAGGTACAATGTAGAATCCATCATTTATAGTTTACAAATGACAAAATGTTCACACAAAATCATGACAGTGTTTACATGATATCACCCACTACTAACATTACTTTATTTACTGTATCTTTTGAAAAAAATACCGCTATTTTAACAGCACAATACTTAAGAATATTTAACAGGAGCAGGTTTCATTTTCCCTGGTTTTATTATCACACTGTTCACCAAACGCAGTAAACCTTCACCATCTTATCCAGGAGGGTCACCTCTTCACCCTCACATGGAAGAAGTAATCTGATTGGCATGGTGGTATGTTTGAAGCAGGTCCCTTGTGTAGCGCTGGAACCCAGTCACGATGTTTCATCCTTCTCATAGGCTGGTTTGCTGCAATAATGCCAAATAATTAGCAACTCTATAAATAGAAGGTAGTTCTGCAAAATCACTCAGTAGCATGTTTGTTCTAATTTGCTATGAGCTCAGAGCGCATCGAAAATAAAACTAATAGGCTATAAAGAGTGATATGAACATATTTAGAACTTACCGGAATGAAAATGTCTGGAGCACCAACAGATATTTGGAGATGGAAGAGAACTGATATCAGCTCGTCTCACAGCTGCTATCCAGGCTAAACGCCTTCGTTTGGTAACATCGATACACGAGCTGCCTCATGTTGCTTCCAGGTTGGGAAAGAATGAAAAGACAAACCCTTTTCAAGCTTATTCTCTTGTCGGTCGTGCGATCGAACATTGCAGCCGACCACACAGCAAGAACGAACCATGGCTATGCTTTCACTCCTTTTTCACTTAGACCCCCAAAATGGCGGATCGGGCCAAAATCCTTTCCACGCCCACCCCCGTGACATCACGCTCCAAAGCCCTATAGTCCAGTTCTGAGATCCCTTCCCAGATGCCTTAACGCCCACTCACATCCTGGGCCATCTGACCTCAGGAAATCACATGATAGGGTGGGGCCAGGTTTCACAATGAGCTCACCCGAAACCCTGGCTGATTGGGACCCACACCCGCTTTCACACCTTGGCTCAGGTGATTAGAGGAACATAAGGGGGTCCTTTTGTCCGTCTTTGGGGGGGATACCCCCCGGGCTTAAATCTGGGACTCTCCACCATTTGACCCTAGAACTGAAGAAGCTTCTCAGATGAGAGGTGAAACGTCTTCAAGCAATTTAAAGAAATCCAGATGCTTTTCTTTGCAAGCACCTTAGCATACGATGACCTGTGACTGAGAACCATCACAGACAACTGCATGAATATTATTGTTTAGTCAGATTGTGTTAGATTCAATGCTAGAAAATAAATTACTCAAAGTTTTTTGCAGTTTTTTTCAGTGACGTTCTGCTGGATTGTATAATAGCATACCTTTTATCTTAACAACATATACAATGTAATTGTTCTGTATCACTAAAATATTATTCCCAGTACGTTGTTAGTTATGTGTTTTTAGCGTCCTCTGTGGTCGTTTCAAGTAATGCACCGTAGAAATGGTTTGTTTTGAAACAACTTTATTGAACAGGAAGTCAGCTCAAGGAAAGGAAGCGAGCGAAAGAAAGAGAGACATATCGGCACACGGCTTATGGTGTCCTGTCGGAAAATTTACTGTCTACATCTTTGGTTTACGGTTGTATCGCCGGTATGTACTTAAAGTTAAATTACAACTTGTTTTTGTACATTATGTTGCCGCTAGCGCAGTATTTGACCGTAAAGCTAATCTCGGTGCTAAGCTAGCTATCCGCGATGTCGGAGGTCATCTGAGATAGCCTCAGTAGTTGTTTAAAAGTTTATATAATTAGACGTATGCTGTGTATTAGTATTGCGGTGTATAAATGTATGTTATGCTACGCTTATGTATGTCTTGACTGTATTTTTTGTCTTGTTTCTAGTTTTACCCTTTTGAATGTCAGTAAACCTGTTGACAACGCCCATCGGTCTTCAGAGTGGTGATATGAGAAAGGTGTTCACGCCCTTGCATCAGACATGCACCCGTAACGGCACAGTAAAACGGCGTCATCCGCACGAACAAAGATAACGCAGTCATCGCACACTAGAGTGAAGCTGACCACTACTACGCCTGGGAGCAACACGGCATACAGCAGTGAGCCAGCAGTCGTCTAATCAACTCCAACATGTCCAGCAAGGCGTCATCCCTCAAGACCCGGTCCGAAGCTTCGTGTGCCTCCTCTACAGGTTCTGCAGCAGCCAAAGCCAGAGCAAAAGCTGAGGCAGCCAAGGCACGGCTCAGCTTCGCAGCTAAAGAAATGGATTTGAAGGTAGAAAAAGCACAAATAGAAGTAGCAAAAGCTAAAGTCGAGGCATCCATCGAATATTTACAGCATGAAAAAGATGTAGCTTCAGCCATTGCTGAAGCAGAGTCATTAGAAGCAGCTGCTGCCACACAGACAGAAACGCGCAGCAACATCTGTCCCTCAGTAACAGCAGAACGAACTAAACAGTATGTCATTGGCCAATCTACATTTGTGAGAAAAGAAAATGATGCTGCTCTTCAACAATCACAAAATGAAAATGTAACACAAAGTAAATCAGAGCTCACCTGTGATCAGCCACCAAGCCCTAAAAAGGAAAATGACCCACAAAAAATTCCAATTGGTCTAACAGATGATCCTGACTGTTGCCAAAAAACTCCAGTCATTTCCCCATCTCCCCATGCTAATAAAAATTACAGTACCAATTGGTCAAATCAGGTGTCAGCATCTAGCTTCCATGATGCTAGGCCTTTAGACAAAGAGCCTAGAGAATCAAATGTGAGTGACTTCATCAGATACTTTGCTCGTCGTGAAATAGTGGCAACAGGGCTGCTCCAGTTTAATGACAAGCCCCAAAACTTCAGAGCTTGGAAACGCTCATTTGAAAATGCTATAAGCGGGTTAGATCTAACGGCAAGTGAAGAAATGGACTTGATGTTAAAATGGCTTGGCAAGGAATCGGCTGAACATGCAGAACAACTCAGAGCCATACACATCAACAACCCAGTCAATGGCCTCAACATGATATGGGACAGACTTGAACAATGTTATGGCTCAGCTGAAGTGATCGAGGATGCACTGTTTAAAAGAATTGATGCATTCCCAAAAATCTCATCCAAAGACTTTGCAAAACTGAGAAAATTTAGTGACCTGCTCATGGAAGTGCAGTGCGCTAAAGCTGAAGGAGACCTCCCTGGTCTCGCGTTCCTAGATACAGCAAGAGGAGTAAATCCAATCATCCAAAAACTTCCCTTCTACCTGCAAGAAAGGTGGATTACGGTAGGAGCCAACTACAAATGCACAAAATGTGTCTCCTTCCCACCATTTAGTGTTCCAGTAGACTTTGTTGCACAAGAAGCTGATGCTAGAAACGACCCCAGCTTTAACCTCACACCATCACCTGATGCACCCAGACCAGACAAACTATCTTGGAGGGCAAACAGACAAAAAGAGATTTCTGTGCACAAAACTGATGTCATCTCTCGCACTAGTTCAGACACACAGAGGTTCCCAAAAAAAACTGTACATGGTGAAAAGATTTATCCAATTCACAAGAAAGCCCATCCTCTCGCAGTGTGCAGAGCATTTCGCATGAAAACACTGTTAGATAGGAAAATGTTCTTAAAAGAAAATGACTTTTGCTTCAGGTGCTGTGCTTCATCTTCACACATAGCAAAGAACTGTAAAACCAAGGCACAGTGTTCCGAGTGCAACGATGAGAAGCACTGCACGGCTCTCCACCCAGGACCAGCTTCCTGGCTAAAAGAAACCGAACCAGCAGCAGAGCATGGCGGGGAGCCTGACACCACTGAATCAGAGGAGATCACTTCTAAATGCACTCAGGTTTGTGGTGTGAATGAAGCAGGCACTTCATGTTCTAAAATCTGTCTCGTGAATGTCTACCCAGCAGGCCACCCACATCAAGCAGTAAGGCTTTATGCCATCCATGATGAACAAAGTAACAGATCACTAGTACGTCCGGAGTTCTTCGAGTTGTTTAATGACTGCGGCCCTAGTTCCCCTTACTCGCTTAAGACATGTGCAGGTACCAAAGAGACAATGGGTAGAAGAGCTACAGGTTATGTAGTGGCAGCTTTAGATGGTTCAGTCCACATCTCACTGCCTAGCCTAATTGAGTGCAAAAATATCCCAAATGACAGAGACGAGATCCCCACACCCAGTGCAGCTAGACACCACAGCCATCTAAAGTCAGTGGCTCACCTCATTCCTGCCTTGGACTCTAACGCCCCCATACTAATGCTTCTTGGACGGGATGTCATTAGAGCTCACAAAGTCCGCAAACAGATAAGTGGCCCTAACAACGCACCCTATGCTCAAAAATTGGACCTAGGATGGGTCATAGTAGGAAACGTGTGTTTAGGTGACGTCCACAGAACTCCTGCAGTAAGGACTCTGTTCACAAATGCAACTGAAAGGGGACGTCCCACAGCATTCGAGCCATGTCCTAATGTTTTCAACATAAAAGAGAAACATTGTGGGATACAAGTTCCACTCAACTTCAGCTCCCAGCTGGCAGACAGTGCTTGTGAACCTGATCATTTAGGATGTAATGTGTTCAAACAAACCAGAAATGACAACTACATCTCACCTTCCATCCAGGACAATGCCTTCTTAAAAATAATGGAGGAAGGACTAACAAAAGACACAGATAACAGTTGGACAGCTCCTTTACCATTTAAAAATCCACGCCGAAAGCTCCCTAACAACAGACCACAGGCCCTGAATCGCCTAATGTCTCTTCTTCGCACCTTTGAAAAGAAGAAAGAGATGAAGGAACATTTCATCACCTTCATGGACAAAATATTCCAAAACAAACATGCAGAGATCGCCCCTACACTAAAAGAGGATGAGGAATGTTGGTATCTGCCATTATTCGGTGTCTACCATCCCCGTAAACCCACGCAGATCAGGGTCGTCTTCGACAGCAGCGCCAAGTATGAAGGCGTATCCCTGAATGACGTTCTGTTAACAGGACCAGATTTTAATAACTCATTGCTTGGGGTCCTAATACGCTTCAGAAAAGAAGCCGTTGCCTTCACAGCAGACATCGAACAGATGTTTTACTGTTTCAACGTGCGAGAGCAAGACAGGAACTACTTACGCTTCTTGTGGTTCCGTGACAACGACATTTCCAAAGAAGTTGTGGAGTACAGAATGACGGTCCACGTCTTTGGGAACAGCCCATCGCCAGCAGTAGCCATATATGGCCTGCACCAGTCTGTCCAACGCGTCGAACCGGACTGCGATGCAGATGTGAAGCAGTTTGTCATGCGTGACTTCTACGTTGATGACGGACTCAAATCTCTACCTACTGTTGAAAAAGCCATATCTCTACTCCAAAGAACCCGAGACGCACTTGCAAACTCAAACTTAAGACTGCATAAAATAGCAGCAAACAGGAAGGAAGTACTAGAGGCATTCCCGACTCAAGATCATGCCAAAAATCTAAAAAACCTGGACTTCGAAAGTGATTCGGTGCCCATGCAGCGTAGCCTAGGTCTCCTCTGGGACCTAAGTAAAGACCGCTTCACCTTTGAAGTATCTGATGAGTCAAAACCCTTTACCAGACGAGGTGTTCTATCAACAATAAACAGTCTCTATGATCCGCTGGGTTTTGTAGCACCAGTCACCATACAGGGGAAGTCGATTCTACGCGAACTTACAGCTGAAAATGGGGACTGGGATGCTCCACTCCCTCCCGAAATGGAAGAGTCTTGGACACAGTGGAAAGACTCACTCAAAGACTTGCCTAACATGACCATTCCCAGAGCATACACAGACATTTCCCCTTCAACAGCCGTGAAAAAAGAGTTGTGTGTTTTTTCAGACGCATCTACCAAAGCCATAGCTGCAGTGGCCTATTTAAAAGTGACAGATGCAGAAGGACACAGTCAAGTAGGCTTTGTAATGGGTAAGGCTAAGCTAGCACCACGCCCAGATCAGACTATTCCAAGATTAGAGCTTAGTGCTGCCATTTTAGCGGTTGAGCTCGCAGATCTTATCTCAGATGAACTTGACTGTAAACTAGATCACACTACTTTCTACACAGACAGTAAAGTAGTCCTAGGTTACATCTACAACGAGTCTAGAAGATTTTATGTCTATGTCAGTAATCGTGTGACTAGAATCCGCAGATCTTCTCAGCCATGCCAGTGGCACTATGTAGCTAGCAGTCAGAACCCTGCAGATCACGCCACTCGTTCTGTTCCTGCATTCCAGCTGCCGCTTAGTAACTGGCTCACCGGCCCTGACCTTTTACATCAGATTCAGAATTCTCCAAATGACTCCTATGACCTTGTAGAACCCAACATGGACGCAGATGTAAGACCTCAGGTAACCGCACTCAAAACAACAGCCTCAACTAAAGAACTGGGCTCAGACAGATTCACCAAGTTTTCTACCTGGAAATCCCTCACACGTGCTCTTTCTAGACTAATACATGTAATCCACAACTTCAAATCACCACCAGGCAAAGCCAATCACTGTAATGGCTGGCATTACTGTGAAACGGGACTTACTGTGGATGAGTTAAAGCAAGCTCAGAACCTTGTCATTCGAGCAGTACAGCAGGACGTGTATGCTGAAGAAATCAAGTGTGTGCAAAAACATGGAAAACTACCCAAAACCAGTCATCTCAAAACCTTAGACCCCTATCTGGACAAAGAAGGACTCCTTAGAGTAGGTGGTCGCATCAGAGACTCAAACATTAGCCAAGGTGAGAAAAACCCTCTCATAGTTCCTGGCCACCACCATGTTGCAGCGCTTCTCATAAAGCACTACCACGAGCAGACCCAGCATCAAGGTCGCCTTTTCACAGAAGGAGCCGTTCGCTCCGCAGGATGGTGGATAGTGGGCGGTAAAAGAAAAGTGAGCACAATCATCTATCATTGTGTTACCTGCAAAAGACTTCGTGCCCCTTTGAGCACACAGAAAATGTCAAACCTCCCTCCAGACCGTCTCACAACGGATCCCCCGTTCACGAATGTGGGCTTAGATGTGTTTGGTCCGTGGTTTGTGTCTTCACGACGTACAAGAGGAAATGTCAACCAGAATAAAAGGTGGGCTGTCATATTCACTTGTTTGAGTATTAGAGCAGTTCACATTGAAGTGGTAGAGTCACTTGATACATCTAGCTTCATTAATGCATTCCGACGATTTCTGGCCGTGAGGGGACCAGTGAAAACTGTTCGCTCTGATCGAAGCACCAATTTTGTAAGTGCATGTAAAGAACTGAAAATCCCTTCAAACTTGGACAACACAGCTGTGCACACCTTCTTAAAAGAACATGGATGTAAATGGACTTTTAACCCACCTCATGCCTCCCATTTCGGCGGAGCATGGGAGAGAATGATAGGTTTAGCACGGAGAATATTGGACTCTATGTTTTTTCAGCTTAAGACCACTAAACTCACTCATGAGGTTCTCGTCACCTTCATGGCAGAGGTGGCTGCTATCATAAACTGTAGACCCCTCGTCCCGGTTTCATCAGACCCAAGTGACCCCTTTATCTTGACTCCAGCTGTTCTCCTGACTCAAAAGGTAGCACCCCTTCAGGCTCCAGCTGAAAAATTCACAGCATCAGACCTCTACAAACATCAGTGGTGCCAGGTTCAGCACCTGTCGAACATCTTCTGGGACAAATGGAGGAAAGAGTTTCTCCCTACCCTACAGCCACGCCGCAAATGGCAGTCTATCCAGCCTAACGTGAGCTTAGGAAATGTTGTGGTACTCAAAGACAGTCGAGTGCCAAGAAATGAGTGGCCTCTTGGTCTCATAACTAAGGTGTTCCCAAGTAAAGATGGTAAAATACGTACCGTGGAAATTAAGGTAGTTAAATCAGATGGTACAAAGGTGTTGACCAGACCTATCTCAGAGATCGCACCCTTGGTGCCTTCTTAACGTGTTGTTTTCTTCAACGTTTAATCGTGGCGTTTATTCACGCCAGGCGGGGAGTGTTCTGTATCACTAAAATATTATTCCCAGTACGTTGTTAGTTATGTGTTTTAGCGCCCTCTGTGGTCGTTTCAAGTAATGCACCGTAGAAATGGTTTAAGATAAGATAAGATAAGATAACCTTTATTAGTCCCACACGTGGGAAATTTGTTTTGTCACAGCAGGAAGTGGACAGTGCAAAAGTTATGAGGCAAAAATTAGAATACAATAAGAATAAATACAGTACACAACTGTACAGAATAGAATAAAATAAAATACTATATACAGTAGAATAAAATAAAATAAATATACAATAAGATAAAAATAGAATACAAATACAAATACTATATACAACTGAGTAAAAATACAACGATGACAGAAAGGATTATTGCACTTAGTATTATTGCATATGTATGGATGTGTGTGCTTGATCAGTTAAAGTCTTTATTATGGAGTCTGACAGCAGTTGGGAGGAAAGACCTGCGAAATCTCTCCGTCCCACACCGTGGGTGCCGCAGTCTCCCACTGAAGGAGCTGCTCAGTGCTGTCACAGTCTGCTGCATGGGGTGGGAGATGTTGTCCATCAGGGATGACAGCTTAGCCGCCATTCTCCTGTCACTCACCACCTCCACTGGGTCCAGAGGGCATCCTAGAATAGAGCTGGCCCTTCGGATCACCCTGTTCAGTCTCTTCCTGTCCCCAGCAGAGATGCTGCCGCCCCAGCAGACCACGCCATAAAAGATAGCAGAAGCCACAACAGAGTCATAGAATTTCTTCAGGAGTGGGCCCTCCACCCCAAACGACCTGAGTCTCCGCAGCAGGTACAGCCTGCTCTGCCCTTTCCTGTGGAGGGCGTCTGAGTTATGAGTCCAGTCCAGTCTATTGTTCAGATGAACACCAAGGTACCTGTAGCTGTCCACAGCCTCAATGTCCATACCTTGGATGTTCAGTGGTTGCAGTGGAGAATGCTTGTGCCTGCGGAAGTCTACCACCAGTTCCTTGGTTTTACTGGCGTTGATCTGGAGGTAGTTCAGCTGGCACCAGTCCACAAAGTCTTGGGTCAGACCTCTGTACTCCTTGTCGTCCCCATCAGTGATGAGGCCGACTATTGCAGAGTCATCAGAGAACTTCTGCAGGAAGCACTGGGTGGAATTGTGGGAGAAGTCTGCAGTGTAGATGGTGAAGAGGAACGGAGCCAGAACCGTTCCCTGTGGGGCCCCCGTACTGCAGACGACCCTGTCCGACACACAGCCCTGAGTCCTCACATACTGTGGTCGGTCGGTGAGGTAGTCCAGGATCCAGGTAGTGAGGTGATGGTCCACTCCAGAGTTCACCAGCTTGTCCTTTAGAACCGAGGGAAGAATGGTGTTGAAGGCACTGGAGAAATCAAAGAACATGATTCTCACAGTGCTTCCAGCGGTCTCCAGGTGAGCAAGGGAACGATGTAGGAGGTGAATGACGGCATCATCCGCTCCAATGCCAGGCTGGTAGGCAAACTGAAGTGGGTCCAGTGATGAGCTTATTAGGCGCCGAAGCTGAGCCAGGACCAACCGCTCCAGGGTCTTCATCAGGTGGGATGTCAGAGCCACCGGCCTGTAGCTGTTGAGGTCCTTGGGGCGTGAAGTCTTTGGCACTGGTACAACACAGGAGGTTTTCCAGAGCTGTGGGACTCTTCCCAACCTCAGGCTCAGGTTGAAGAGGTGCTCCATCACCCCACACAACAAACAACTTTATTGAACAGGAAGTCAGCTCAAGGAAAGGAAGCGAGCGAAAGAAAGAGAGACATATCGGCACACGGCTTATGGTGTCCTGTCGGAAAATTTACTGTCTACATCTTTGGTTTACGGTTGTATCGCCGGTATGTACTTAAAGTTAAATTACAACTTGTTTTTGTACATTATGTTGCCGCTAGCGCAGTATTTGACCGTAAAGCTAATCTCGGTGCTAAGCTAGCTATCCGCGATGTCGGAGGTCGTCTGAGATAGCCTCAGTAGTTGTTTAAAAGTTTATATAATTAGACGTATGCTGTGTATTAGTATTGCGGTGTATAAATGTATGTTATGCTACGCTTATGTATGTCTTGACTGTATTTTTTGTCTTGTTTCTAGTTTTACCCTTTTGAATGTCAGTAAACCTGTTGACAACGCCCATCGGTCTTCAGAGTGGTGATATGAGAAAGGTGTTCACGCCCTTGCATCAGACATGCACCCGTAACGGCACAGTAATAGTATGAAATATCATGCTTTATTATGATGTTAGCAGTAGTGATGGGATTTCCGGCTCTTTTTAGAGAACAGTCTCTTTCGGCTCCCAACCGGCTCTTCAATTGTTTTGTTGCTTTAATTAATTTATTATTAACAACAATATAAAATTATGCACAAAAGGAATTACTAATGTAAAAAAAAAACCTGTGGTTTTATTTATATATGGTTATATATAAATATATATGGTGGCCCCTAGAGACAAAACACGTACAAACTCCAAAACACATTTCTAGCGTTAACTGAACTTAAATTACACAATTAAAAGCATATGTGTATTGTTTGTGTATTTATACACAGGCACTCATATATATTCAAATAATTTAAAAAAATGTTCATTTACCTGTTACTACCACACACCAAATCCGGTCGTTTGTACTTGCTGACTTGTGTAGCCACTAGGTAACAAAAGCCAAACACTGCGCCTAGCATCCTGGAGCACTTTTGTTGTGTTTTGTACGTGTTTTGGAGTTTGTACGTGCTTCAGGGTTTGTATGTACAAACATCCCAGCCCATTGTTCCTTCAGTGGGCTGGTTTCAGTCATTATGCAAATGTACTGTTTATAAGATTGGGGAAACCTACAGTCAGCTGATGAGTGACGAAACATTTCTCCCACAAAACGCTACGTCCAGATGAACAGAATCAACTTTTGGAGATACATGTTTTGGAGTTTTTATATGCTTTGGAGTTCGTACGTGTTTTGGAGTTTGTACGTGCTTTGTCTCTAGGGGCCACCGTAAATATACTTTTATTTATTCACTCCACATAAAATGTAATAAATAAATCATATAATACAAAAACCAACTAGTCACAGTTCAACTTTTAACTATTTAAATTTTCAGCTTTTTCCTTTTAAACAAATTTAAAGTGAAACAACACAAAACACTGCAAACCACAACACAATTAAATATAAATTAAAATATGAAAACAAAAAGAAGATGCACATTCTCTGTCATATGGGCCTGCATGAATAAACTTTCTGAATTCTTTAACATCCACAACTGAAAATAGTTGTGGATGATTACTATGCCTTTCTAATGTGACGTTGTTGTCCTTGGCTCTTTTTCTCTCTCTTTCCCTCCCACTCTGTTCCTGTGCTACTGCGAGTGTAACTACCGCCCCTCCCCCCTCTTCCCAGCGCAAAGCACAAGGCTCACGTGCGGAGTGAAGTGGAAAAAAAGTGTGAGAGAGAGGGTGAGAGAAAGAAAAAAAAAAAAACCCGACTCGCGTCGTTCCCTTCAAAGAACCGGCTTGAAGAGCCGTTTCGTTCGCGACCGACACATCACTAGTTAGCAGTAGGAAATTTGTTATCTTAGCCACTCCAGAAGCAAAATGCTGTAAATGGGCTTACTTTCTGTTGCAGGAGAGACATTGCTTTACTTCACTTTATTCTTTTTAATTTTTAGATCAAAGTATAATGTATCCATTCAGTATGAATACTGCTTTCCAGGGAGTACAAAAAAACCCAGATGAGATACTGTAAACCCTGGTTTATTTGGTTTGTTTAAATGATATTTAATTGAGTACACTCCAGATGCATCAGCTCAGTGTTCTGGCATCACGCATACTGACTCACCAAGATGACTTAATGGGACATTCAAGTGGTATGAGTCAATTGCTAATGCCATTAGTTACACTGCTTTACCTCTTTTGATTACATATAAAATGTCTGCCAACGCCAAGGGTGATAATTTTGGATACATCACGTTACCTGCAGTTTAACATCTACTCCTTCACTACATCAGTGCCAAATCATCTAAAGCTAGATTTAGTGGGGGGAAAAACATTGGAAAAGCTCTTAACCCAAAAAGAGGAATGCCAAGATGCATGAGCTGAAACAAAATCCAACCTTAACCCTCAACAGGTCAACAATGCCCTGGTTAGTTTTAAGAAGTTGAGACACAGACACAGTCATGGTACTGCTGTCCTGTATGACATGGTCTTGTTACAAGCTAATATTGTAAAGCATTATTTCATAATATATTGCTAATTATATTAAATAGTTTGCTGAAACCATGTGTATCATTTACACATTGCGGGTTAGGTCTGTTCCATCCATCCTGTCAGGTTTACATTGTTGGATTGTCATTTATGCTTAGAAATATTTACTCATATATGCTTAGAGTTGTATAATCAATGGCATGTTGGTAGAGGGTTGATCCTTAATAGTCTGCAAAGACTTTGTGTGCATTCCAGGATAAACATATATATATAAAAAAAAAAAAACACCCAGCACGCCCCTGCGGGCGGTTTATCCTTCAAGCTTGGGTCCTCTACCAGAGGCCTGGGAGCTTGAGGGTCCTGCGCAGTATCTTAGCTGTTCCCAGGACTGCGCTCTTCTGGACAGAGATCTCCGATGTTGTTCCTGGGATCTGCTGGAGCCACTCGCCTAGCTTGGGAGTCACCGCACCTAGTGCTCCGATTACCACGGGGACCACCGTTACCTTCACCCTCCACATCCTCTCGAGCTCTTCTCTGAGCCCTTGGTATTTCTCCAGCTTCTCGTGTTCCTTCTTCCTGATATTGCTGTCATTCGGAACCGCTACATCGATCACTACGGCCATCTTCTTCTGTTTGTCTACCACCACTATGTCCGGTTGGTTAGCCACCACCATTTTGTCTGTCTGTATCTGGAAGTCCCACAGGATCTTAGCTCGGTCATTCTCCACCACCCTTGGGGGCATCTCCCATTTTGACCTCGGGACTTCCAGGTTATACTCGGCACAGATGTTCCTGTACACTATGCCGGCCACTTGGTTATGGCGTTCCATGTATGCCTTGCCTGCTAGCATCTTGCACCCTGCTGTTATGTGCTGGATTGTCTCTGGGGCATCTTTACACAGCCTGCACCTGGGGTCTTGCCTGGTGTGATAGACCCCAGCCTCTATGGATCTTGTGCTCAGAGCTTGTTCTTGTGCTGCCATGATTAGTGCCTCTGTGCTGTCTTTCAGTCCAGCTTTGTCCAGCCACTGGTAGGATTTCTGGATATCAGCCACCTCCTCTATCTGCCGGTGGTACATACCGTGCAGGGGCCTGTCCTTCCATGATGGTTCCTCGTCTCCCTCCTCTTTCTTGGGTTTCTGCTGCCTGAGGTATTCACTGAGCACTCGGTCAGTTGGGGCCATCTTCCTAATGTATTCTTGGATGTTCGTTGTCTCATCCTGGACTGTGGTGCTGACACTCACCAGTCCCCGGCCCCCTTCCTTCCGCTTAGCGTACAGCCTCAGGGTGCTGGATTTGGGGTGAAACCCTCCATGCATGGTAAGGAGCTTTCTTGTCTTTATGTCAGTGGCTTCTATCTCCTCCTTTGGCCAGCCTATTACCCCAGCAGGGTACCTGATCACGGGCAGGGCGTACGTGTTGATGGCCCGGATCTTGTTCTTACCATTCAGCTGACTCCTCAGGACTTGCCTGACCCTCTGCAGGTACTTGGTGGTTGCAGCTTTTCTATCGGCCTCTTCATGGTTCCCATTCGCCTGTGGGATCCCCAAGTACTTGTAACTGTCCTCTATGTCTGCAATGTTGCCTTCTGGTAGTTCAATCCCCTCAGTTCTGACTACCTTCCCTCTCTTTGTTACCATCCGACTACACTTCTCCAGTCCGAACGACATTCCAATGTCATTGCTGTATAGCCTGGTAGTGTGGATCAGTGAATCGATGTCTCGTTCACTCTTGGCATACAGCTTGATGTCATCCATGTACAGGAGGTGGCTGACAACTGCTCCGTTCTGTAGTCGGTATCCGTAGCCAGTCTTGTTAATGATCTCACTGAGGGGGTTCAGGCCTATGCAGAACAGCAGTGGGGACAGAGCATCTCCTTGGTAGATCCCGCACTTGATGGTGACTTGTGCTATGGGCTTGGAGTTGGCCTCTAGTGTTGTACGCCACATCCCCATTGAGTTCCTGATGAAGGCTCTTAGGGTCCCATTGATCTTGTACAATTCTAGGCATTCCAGTATCCAGCTGTGGGGCATTGAGTCATAGGCCTTCTTGTAATCAATCCAGGCAGTGCACAGGTTGGTCAGTCTGGTCTTGCAGTCTCGGCTGATTGTTCTGTCTACCAGTAGCTGGTGTTTTGCGCCTCTGGTATTCTTGCCAATTCCTTTCTGTGTCCCGCTCATGTATTGACCCATGTGCCTGTTCATCTTAGCCGATATGATGCCTGACAGGAGCTTCCATGTAGTACTGAGGCAGGTTATTGGTCGGTAGTTGGAGGGGACCGGTCCCTTCTTGGGGTCCTTGGGGATCAGGACCGTCCGGCCTTCAGTTAGCCATTCCGGGTGTCTCTCGTTAACTAGCAGCTGGTTCATTTGTGCTGCCAGACGCTCGTGGAGTGCAGTCAGCTTCTTCAGCCAGTAGGCGTGAACCATGTCGGGCCCTGGTGCTGTCCAACTCTTCATACTGGAGACCCTTTCTTGGATATCTGCCACTGTGATGGTTACTGGACCCTGTTCAGGGAGGTCGCTGTGGTCAGCCCTCAGATCCTCTAGCCACTGAGCATTGCCGTTATGGGTTGCATCCTTCTCCCATATGCTCTTCCAGTATTGCTCCATTTCCAGCCTTGGTGGTGCTGTTCTCTTATTGTTCCCTTGCCACTGAGAGTACACCTTTGCTGGTTCTGTGGAGAACAGCTGGTTTATTCTCCTGCCTTCTATCTCTCTGGTGTACCTCCTCAAGCGGCTGGCCAAGGCTGTGAGTCTTTGCTTGGCAGTTTCCAAGGCCTCAGGTATGGACAGCTTGCTGTATTTCTTATGCACCTTCTTTGTCGCACCTTTCTGCAACTCCGTTAGCAACTCCGTTATATATATATATATATATATATATATATATATATATATATATATATATATATATATATATATATATATATTTAGGCCCTGCGACAGACTGGCGACCTGTCCAGGGTGTACCCCGCCTCTCGCCCTATGACAGCTGGGATAGGCTCCAGCGCCCCCCGCGACCCTGAAAAGGAGAAGCGGAAGCGAATGGATGGATGGATATATATATATATATTAGGGGTGCAACGATACACAAAATTCACGGTTCGGTTCGGTTCGATACTTTGGTGTCACGGTTCGATATTTTTTCGATACAAAAAAAATGTTCATGCCTTTTTAATTTGTCATTTATTAAAATTATAAATATATATTTTAACTCAAAAGTACAGTTTTTAAATTTAACCCTAACCCTTGTGCGTGTTTTTTATTTTGACATATTTATTTATTTTAAATGGTACAATACATTACCAGTACCTTAAAAATCCATTGTCCAGAAGCAGGTGTGATAATATTAAAATACAGAAAAAAAATTAAAGTAATGTAAAATTAAACATCATGGCTCTCGTCACTAAGTATTTAAGTCAATACCTTGTATAATATCAAAATATGCAATTGAAAATTTATTTTTACATATTTTTTAGGTGATTAAAATCGTGTCCAGAGTTTTTGTCAATACCATCAGATTTTTTAAAAGTACAAAAAAATCAGGAATTATTGTGGGTAGCTTACACTCTGAGGACCCCTTTACCACTTCCTGTTTGATACACATGCCATGAGGTCACTGCTGTGATAATTATTTTTATTTTTATTTCATTTATTGCACACCTTTCTGATAAAACTCTGTGTCACAACCATATTGTGTCAACACCAAAGTCGATGTAATCCAAGATTTAATTTTTTTTTTGTAAAAACAGCGTCATTTAGGTAGATTGTAGAGGCCATAAGCAACTGATGAAAAACAAGATGGCTTCTGTCAGATAAACATGTGTTATGAGAGAAAGTAGGGTATTTTGTCAACACCATCAGATGTCAACACCATCAGGATTTTTGTCTGACAGTGTTGACCCTTTTCCTAATGGTATTGACAAATGCCACAAAAGTGTGCTGTTCACCATTTATATTAAGTTATTTTTTACTAATATTTCAGATATATTACTTCCTGTGTATTTTACTGATATTTCTGCTTTACAGATGTGTCAAATATTATCAAATTTGTCTTATCTTGAATCTCATTGTTTATGTATACATTATTAATCCTGCAGGAAAATGCTTAGTCCGCTGCATTTAACCTATTCACTCAGTGATGCAGTGGAAACGGCTAATGACATCAGACTTAAAGACCGGATAGCATCTCCATCGCTTAATGCATAATTGTGTTGTGAATATTCATACTTAATCTGTAAAAAAGCATAAGGTTCAGAAAAGTTATAGTAATTACAAAATGGTACGCTAGAATAGCAAAGGGGAACCTGTCAGTAGTGGAACGAAAGAGAAGGAACAGGGAGAATCAAAAAAGATTGAGAGAAAAAATTAACAGCCAGCCCGAGTTGAAGAAAGGGTTTCTCATAAAGGAAAGGGAAAGATGGAGAAATAGAGTGAAAAAGAGAAAAATAAAGAACATCAGTGATCTGAAAGAAAGAGAAAAAAGGCAGAAGAGAAGGTTTTGGAAGAAAGCACAGAGAGACAAAAGGAGAGAAAGTACAGCAGGGTCTAAACACACAACCACAGAGTACTTTAGGAATATATATATATATCCCCACTGCTGTTCTGCATAGGCCTGAACCCCCTAAGTGAGATCATTAACAAGGCTGGCTACGGACACCAACTACGGAACGGAGCAGTTGTCAGCCACCTCCTGTACATGGATGACATCAAGCTGTATGTCAAGAGTGAACGAGACATCGATTCACTGATCCACACTACCAGGCTATACAGCAATGACATTGGAATGTCGTTCGTACTGGAGAAGTGTAGTCGGATGGTAACAAAGAGAGGGAAGGTAGTCAGAACTGAGGGGATTGAACTACCAGAAGGCAACATTGCAGACATAGAGGACAGTTACAAGTACCTGGGGATCCCGCAGGCGAATGGGAACCATGAAGAGGCCGCTAGAAAAGCTGCAACCACCAAGTACCTGCAGAGGGTCAGGCAAGTCCTGAGGAGTCAGCTGAATGGTAAGAACAAGATCCGGGCCATCAACACGTACGCCCCGCCCTGCCCGTGATCAGGTACCCTGCTGGGGTAATAGGCTGGCCAAAGGAGGAGATAGAAGCCACTGACATAAAGACAAGAAAGCTCCTTACCATGCATGGAGGGTTTCATCCCCAAGAATGACCGAGCTAAGATCCTGTGGGACTTCCAGATACAGACGGACAAAATGGTGGTGGCTAACCAACCGGACATAGTGGTGGTAGACAAACAGAAGAAGACGGCCGTAGTGATCGATGTAGCGGTTCCGAATGACAGCAATATCAGTAGGAAGGAACACGAGAAGCTGGAGAAATACCAAGGGCTCGGAGAAGAGCTCGAGAGGATGTGGAGGGTGAAGGTAACGGTGGTCCCCGTGGTAATCGGAGCACTAGGTGCGGTGACTCCCAAGCTAGGCGAGTGGCTCCAGCAGATCCCGGGAACAACATCGGAGATCTCTGTCCAGAAGAGCGCAGTCCTGGGAACAGCTAAGATACCGCGCAGGACCCTCAAGCTCCCAGGCCTCTGATAGAGGACCCGAGCTTGAAGGATAAACCGCCCGCAGGGGCGTGCTGGGTGTTATATATATACAGTGGGGCAAAAAAGTATTTAGTCAGCCACCGATTGTGCAAGTTCCCCCACCTAAAATGATGACAGAGGTCAGTAATTTGCACCAGAGGTACACTTCAACTGTGAGAGACAGAATGTGAAAAAAAAATCCATGAATTCACATGGTAGGATTTGTAAAGAATTTATTCGTAAATTAGGGTGGAAAATAAATATTTGGTCAATAACAAAAATACAACTCAATACTTTGTAACAAAACCTTTGATGGCAATAACAGAGGTCAAACGTTTACTATAGGTCTTTACCAGGTTTGCACACACAGTAGCTGGTATTTTGGCCCATTCCTCCATGCAGATCTTCTCGAGAGCAGTGATGTTTTGGGGCTGTCGCCGAGCAACACCAGACTTTCAACTCCCACCACAGATTTTCTATGGGGTTGAGGTCTGGAGACTGGCTAGGCCACTCCAGGACTTTCAAATGCTTCTTACGGAGCCACTCCTTTGTTGCCCGGGCGGTGTGTTTTGGATCATTGTCATGTTGGAAGACCCAGCCTCGTTTCATCTTCAAAGTTCTCACTGATGGAAGGAGGTTTTGGCTCAAAATCTCACGATACATGGCCCCATTCATTCTGTCCTTAACACGGATCAGTCGTCCTGTCCCTTTGGCAGAAAAACAGCCCCATAGCATGATGTTTCCACCCCCATGCTTCACAGTAGGTATGGTGTTCTTGGGATGCAACTCAGTATTCGTCTTCCTCCAAACACAACGAGTTGAGTTTATACCAAAAAGTTCTACTTTGGTTTCATCTGACCACATGACATTCTCCCAATCCTCTGCTGTATCATCCATGTGCTCTCTGGCAAACTTCAGACGGGCCTGGACATGCACTGGCTTCAGCAGCGGAACACGTCTGGCACTGCGGGATTTGATTCCCTGCCGTTGTAGTGTGTTACTGATGGTGACCTTTGTTACTTTGGTCCCAGCTCTCTGCAGGTCATTCACCAGGTCCCCCCGTGTGGTCCTGGGATCTTTACTCACCGTTCTCATGATCATTTTGACCCCACGGGATGAGATCTTGCGTGGAGCCCCAGATCGAGGGAGATTATCAGTGATCTTGTATGTCTTCCATTTTCTGATGATTGCTCCCACAGTTGATTTTTGCACACCAAGCTGCTTGCCTATTGTAGATTCACTCTTCCCAGTCTGGTGCAGGTCTACAATACTTTTCCTGGTGTCCTTCGAAAGCTCTTTGGTCTTGGCCATGGCGGAGTTTGGAGTCTGACTGTTTGAGGCTGTGGACAGGTGTCTTTTATACAGATGATGGGTTCAAACAGGTGCCATTCATACAGGTAACAAGTGGGGGACAGAAAAGCTTCTTACAGAAGACGTTACAGGTCTGTGAGAGCCAGAGATTTTCCTTGTCTGAGGTGACCAAATACTTATTTTCCACCCTAATTTACGAATAAATTCTTTACAAATCCTACCATGTGAATTCATGGATTTTTTTTTCACATTCTGTCTCTCACAGTTGAAGTGTACCTCTGGTGCAAATTACTGACCTCTGTCATCATTTTAAGTGGGGGAACTTGCACAATCGGTGGCTGATTAAATACTTTTTTGCCCCACTGTATATATAAACCTCAGTAAATTAAAAGTCATGGCATGCTGAAGACCAATTTTGTTGGGCATTTTAGCCTTAATTTCACAATAGAGCAGTGAAACCAGACAAGTAGGGAGAGTGAATTGGAAGGCACACAGCAACTGATAGCGCATCAGACTTGAACTTGCACCACTGCAATCTAGCTATATGGTTTATGGTCATGTGCTCACCTACTGAGCTAAACTGGCTCAGGGGTAGAGCTGGTTTGAGTATTCACTATGACTATTTTTGTTAAGTAAGTGTTTTGGAAACACTGCATCTTTATCTCCCAGCATACATAAAAACAAAGTCGATAAAAAAAGAACAAAAGATGACAAAAATGTTCAGAAGGATCTCTCCTCCACACAAGGGCACTGTGCTTTAAAGCTACACCAGGTTATAGTGTACCCCTGCCCACCCATCTCACCTACTTCTCGTTGAAAGGAATCAAATACTATTAGGTATCCTATGTGAAAAATTAGTAATCTTTGAATGTTTTATAGTTGCTGATACACACTATACTGAAACATTTGCACCAGCCACAGACACCACCAGATAATCCACAACAAGGTTAAGGGGTAGGATGTAGGCTGCCATCCAACCTTTTACATGACATTTTAAACTATTTAGACTCAGTTCATGATACAAATGCATAATTGGAATTTCATTTGAAGCTAGAGCTTATGGCTTCTGAAAATGTACTTGTTTATCATGTGGCTAAAACAACCATAACCCACTCTGAACTGGTCACTGGTAACCTGATAATTGTTATGGGATTATAACTCTGACGTACGGTGAAATATGGAAACATTAAATGGTGCTGAAGAACACAGCTTACTGTGACTTTATCTGGCAGGTGTTGACCAACAGCGAAATATTTCTAACATGGCTACTGTCAATCCCCTGGAGACATGAAGTACACTCTGAAGATCATAGTGAGAGGCTGCAGGGAGACAGACCCATGAGCTGAAACCCACAGAGAGCTGGTGACATGTTCCACCCAAATGTCAGCATGTACAAAGCGTATTAATGCACCAGCTTTGTTTAGTCTTTGTCTTTTTTAGGGGTGTAGTTAGCAACGTGCACATAACTCACATTATACATACAAAAACACACTCATATATTAATGAGAAGATGACAGTGGAATCACAGAGGCCCTCTTGTGCTGTGCTGCATCTGTTCAAGTTGAACAAATGAGCAAGACTGGCATCTATGTGCATGCAATGTGATAAAAGCAAACAGGACTGCACTATTATATAACAAGAGGTAAACTATTTATGATGAGCTCACTCTAGACACCCGACCTACATACTGAAATTTACATCTTTCTTTTTCTTATCTTCTCACACCAGTTAAGTTTTTCTCTTTAATGTTTTAGTGTTTATTCTTCCTGCTACTTAATATGAACTTTCAATATCCCTTTGTTTTAAATTTTAACTTCAGTAGGTGAAGCAAAGTGCCTTCTCAGGAGATCAACAAAGAACAAGATGAAAACATTCTCAAGTTCCTAAAAATAGTTTGTTTAATCACCTTATATGCATGAGAGTTGCAACTTTGCTGAAGAATTTTTTACTTAGTATGATGAGCTTCCATTTTCCATTTTCTTATCATGATCATCATCACCATCATCACCATATAGTACTTTAAAAACACACCCGGTAGACCAAAGTGCTGAACAATACAGTTATAAATAGTAATAATATAAGAACTAAACAAAAGAATAAAACTAGAAAAAATTAATTAAAATGTTAGTCACCCACAGAGTTAAAAGCCAAAGAATAAAAATAGGTTTTAAATCTGGAGTTAAAAACCTGTACTGATGTAGCTTGTCTAATATGAAGAGGAAGATTGTTTTCAAAGCAACGGGGCCAATATGGAGAACACCCTGTCTCCTCTGAGTTTCAGCTGTGACTTAGGGACTGAAGCAGTTGCTCAGCTGACTGGAGGGAACGAGTGGGAACATAAGGCTTCAACAAATCGGATAAATAAACGGGTGCCAAACCATTTAAAGATTTAAAAACCAGTATTCGATTGGAAGCCAATGTAGAGAGGCCAAAACTGGAGTGATGTGGTCGAATTTCCTTCTACCAGTTGTCATGTATTTAATATATATTCTTAGTGCTTATTTGCTGATTATATTGTTTTATGTTTGCTTTTATAAACTAGATCCAGACGAGACAAGAACTAGGTTAAGGGTGACAAGTTGCCCTGGCAACAGACTTTAGAAAGAGGAAGTTAGTGCAAAGCTGCACCGGAAATTTCACACAAAGAATACAATACGGCAGCAGTGATCAGTGAGATGCTTGGCTACAAGTTGAACAGCCACAAGGGGCAGTACCCTCCATGGAGAAGGAGGCTAGAGGGTAAGATCAAAGTAGCACGGAGGGAGGTTAGCCAACTAACGGAGTTGCAGAAAGGTGCGACAAAGAAGGTGCATAAGAAATACAGCAAGCTGTCCATACCTGAGGCCTTGGAAACTGCCAAGCAAAGACTCACAGCCTTGGCCAGCCGCTTGAGGAAGTACACCAGAGAGATAGAAGGCAGGAGAATAAACCAGCTGTTCTCCACAGAACCAGCAAAGGTGCACTCTCAGTGGCAAGGGAACAATAATAATAAGAGAACAGCACCACCAAGGCTGGAGACGGAGCAATACTGGAAGAGCATATGGGAGAAGGACGCAACCCATAACGGCAATGCTCAGTGGCTAGTGGATCTGAGGGCAGACCACAGCGACCTCCCTGAACAGGGTCCAGTAACCATCACAGTGGCAGATATCCAAGAAAGGGTCTCTAGTATGAAGAGTTGGACAGTACCAGGGCCCGACATGGTTCACGCCTACTGGCTAAAGAAGCTGACTGCCCTCCACGAGCGTCTGGCAGCACAAATGAACCAGCTGCTAGTTATCGAGAGACACCCGGAATGGCTAACCGAAGGTCGGACGGTCCTGATCCCCAAGGACCCCAAGAAGGGACCGGTCCCCTCCAACTACCGACCAATAACCTGCCTCAGTACTACATGGAAGCTCCTGTCAGGCATCATATCGGCTAAGATGAACAGGCACATGGGTCAATACATGAGCGGGACACAGAAAGGAATTGGCAAGAATACCAGAGGCGCAAAACACCAGCTACTGGTAAACAGAACAATCAGCCGAGACTGCAAGACCAGACTGACGGATACCGACTACGGAACGGAGCAGTTGTCAGCCACCTCCTGTACATAAATGACATCAAGCTGTATACCAAGAGTGAACGAGACATCGATTCACTGATCCACACTACCAGGCTATACAGCAATGACATTGGAATGTCGTTCAGACTGGAGAAGTGTAGTCGGATGGTAACAAAGAGAGGGAAGGTAGTCAGAACTGAGGGGATTGAACTACCAGAAGGCAACATCGCAGACATAGAGGACAGTTACAAGTACCTGTGGATCCCGCAGGCGAATGGGAACCATGAAGAGGCCGCTAGAAAAGCTGCAACCACCAAGTACCTGCAGAGGGTGAGGAGTCCTGAGGAGTCAGCTGAATGGTAAGAACAAGATCCGGGCCATCAACACGTACGCCCTGCCCGTGATCAGGTACCCTGCTGGGGTAATAGGCTGGCCAAAGGAGGAGATAGAAGCCACTGACATAAAGACAAGAAAGCTCCTTACCATGCATGGAGGGTTTCACCCCCAAGAATGACCGAGCTAAGATCCTGTGGGACTTCCAGATACAGACGGACAAAATGGTGGTGGCTAACCAACCGGACATAGTGGTGGTAGACAAACAGAAGAAGACGGCCGTAGTGATCGATGTAGCGGTTCCGAATGACAGCAATATCAGGAAGAAGGAACACGAGAAGCTGGAGAAATACCAAGGGCTCAGAGAAGAGCTCGAGAGGATGTGGAGGGTGAAGGTAACGGTGGTCCCCGTGGTAATCGGAGCACTAGGTGCGGTGACTCCCAAGCTAGGCGAGTGGCTCCAGCAGATCCCGGGAACAACATCGGAGATCTCTGTCCAGAAGAGCGCAGTCCTGGGAACAGCTAAGATACCGCGCAGGACCCTCAAGCTCCCAGGCCTCTGATAGAGGACCCGAGCTTGAAGGATAAACCGCCCGCAGGGGCGTGCTGGGTGTTTTTTTGTTTTTTTTTAATGTGTGAATGTATAAATGAAGTGTAAAATTGTTTTTGGATGAATGATTAAAGGTGCACATTGTTTTGAAACTGGGTGGGTGTGTGTGTGAGACAATTATCTTTTAAGGAAGTTCAGGGAAGTGTGCAAAATGCTGATGAAAGTATTGTGTGAATGATGCTACAAAACTGAGCTGAAAGAATGGTGATGGAAAAACTGCTAATTATCCTGAGGATTTGTGCCAAACGAGCTCTGTTAAGCACACTGAAGATTTTGATGTGAATACTTGCAGATGCAAAGAGCTTAGTATATTTAAGGGTGTGTGTGTGTGTGCGTGTACGGAGGGTGCATTCTTTTTAGATCAACACTTAGCAGAGATACAGAGGGTTTATAGACTGTAAATATAAAATAAGAGTTCGGTTAGGCTGTGAAAAACAGGTGGACTCTTCTTAACCTGAAAACATGAGTACAGCAGCAAAATGATAGATTAACAGAATTGGGACGAAAACAGGAAAGGCTTTGGCTTAAAATTTTACAGCTTCACCTCTCATTCTGTCCTTATCCTGAGAAGAAGCTTAAAGGACAGATAGAGCAACATCGTGTACTTGAAGAATTAACAGCAGGCAAAAGAAAGTGCAACTGAACTATAACA
This sequence comes from Maylandia zebra, assembly GCF_041146795.1. Taxonomy (NCBI): domain Eukaryota; kingdom Metazoa; phylum Chordata; class Actinopteri; order Cichliformes; family Cichlidae; genus Maylandia; species Maylandia zebra. Next base: position 25,896,057 of record NC_135168.1, on the reverse strand, counting down.
CTGAAGACTCCAGCAGCAGCATGTAAGAAAACACTTGATGGAACATGCACTCTGAATTACAAGCTGGGAAGTTCAACAGTGAGATGACTGTGTGAAAGCACTGGACAGCACTGGACACTGGGTTTTATATTTGCCATGCTGGGAGTTAACCTCCAAAAAAAGACTGAAAAGATCAAAAGAGAAGGAATGAAGAGAGGAAACAGTTGATTTGGCCTGTGTTGATCTGGGGGTAGTGATGCGCGAATCATGAATGAATCGTTCAATACTCGAGAATCACTTTACTGACTCATGAATCATGATTCACAAGCCCAACTGACTCACTGACTCATCCCTGTTGGTGTTAGCAGCAATATATCTAGCTTATAATTAAAATTGTGGAGAAAAACACAACATCCAGTATCTTAACAAAAAAAATTCTGCTCAGAACTGGAAGAAAAACCCTGATTAGAAGCTCACATCAAGACAATAGCTCCTCGGTTCACAGTAGCATCGCTCTGCTAACATGCTAACATCACATTTGAGCTACTCACCCCCGTCCTGTGCTGAATCGTAGGGTAAGCGAATGACTCAGGACTCACTAACCCCCTCCCTCCTGTGCTGAATCGTAAGCGTAAGCGAATCACTCAGGACTTGCTCACCCCCTCCCTCCTGTGCTGAATCTGTGGCTGTATCTCAATTCAGGGTCTGCACCTATAAAGGCTGCATTTTAAGGCTGATTACATCACAGTGGCGCGCCGAAGACTGTCCCAATTCAAAGGCTGCTCGAAATGCGGCCCTCAAATGCGTCCTTCATTTCCCTGAATTTTAAGGCTGTGGCGGTAGACTTCGTGGTCCCATATATCCCACAATTCATAGCGCGGCAGTCAGTGTGGATAATTCTGCCGCAGACGGCAGAAGCGGAGCGGCCGAAGAGTAAACTGTGAAAAGTAAGTACTGAATATTATGTCACTTATTTATGTGCAAATGTTTAATAATGAGGAACATTAAAACATTACTGTTGGCCACATGTCGGCAAAGTTATTTGCCATTAGCGATGTTTGTACGTTCAGCTTTTACTTGCTTTTAAAGACTTTAAAATATAATAATACAGTAGTCGACCTTAATCTTGCAGAGAATGTGATGATTTTGTGGATAATTAAAGTCAGTCATATATCCACAAACACAACAAGCTGAAAGTCAGTGATGCTGCTCGGTTTGCAGTCCTGAATATCATGGCACAAGCACGATTCACTGCACTGTTAATGTTAGCTATATTATATTGCTGCCTCTGTTCGGTGGTGTCAAGCCAAACGGACTTTAACATGTGTTTGAACGAGCTGACGGTTCACTCGTTAAGCTGAAAGAAAGATGCTTTAATCACAGGAGTCACACATGTGTCCACTGTACCAGCTGGGAACTCTTCTTGTTTAGCACTCGTAATAACACAAACACTAAATCCTCCTGTTTGTAGCAGTGTATACACCTGAGACTGTCACCTGTCTGTATGTCCTGCATTCTCTCTCTTTTTCTTTCTCTCTGATTGTGTAATAAAAGTATGAACATGTATTTATAAGTTACACTTGTGTTTGAATCCTGCAGCTTATCACACATTTGATTTCCATGTGTGACAACTTCAAGTGTCCAGAGTGAGGACAGACTGAGGCACCCGCTGCTGCACATCATCTGTGAGGCTTTGCACCCCTGATGATCCACCAGGACAAACTCAGCAGTGTGTGAGGAAGAGGAGGAGGAAGAGCCAGCAGCAGCTGACAGATGGAGGGAATAGACAGACTGTTCCCTGTTTGTGAAGGACTGCTAGAAAAGTTTAGAATAACTAATTGTCTGTCCTGAATCAGTCTTATTAGGTAATGTTCAAATAATTTTATCATTCCAGTGTTTGCAGTGTGGGAGAAAGTACTCGAGGCCTTCAAGTTACACACTATGAAAGGCAGAAACACGTTTAATGTTCAGAAACCTAAAGTATGTATCAGCAGCAGAATGGAGCTAAAAATAAATGTTTGTTTCAGTTCTATGAAGCTTTGTAATACATCTATATATACACTGTCAAAGATACTTGAGTGTCTTTGAGTGAAGATTTAAGGTGATAGGACATATAAATAGCTGCAACTTGAATCTTTACTGAAGTTCAGTATTTGACACAGAGTTCACTCACTCACATGTGCTGTACCAGTGTACCTGCACATGTGATGTGACAATAGAAGTGGTTTGATTTGAGAGTTCAAACTCACTGCTGTAATAACTAATAATGATTAGTGTAATAACTAATAATGATTAGTATAATAACTACAATATTGGCCATATCATATTTACACTGACTTTAGTCTCATGAACAACATTAACTATTTGTTATTTACTAACTAATCTTACATGACTGTTCAGTACAGATATGAAGCCCAACAATCATGTTTTACAGTCCTTTGGTCTCAGCCTCAGATACTTATTAAATCACACAAAACTCATGTAGAAACAAACAAACGAACGAACAAAATATGTTCTCCTTCATTTCTGTCAACCACACGTTTCCAGCTATCATGGTTGCTAGGCAACCTGGGCAGCGCAACGGAGGCTAGACTGTCCCATTTCACAAGCCTCACACTTCCGGCCTTAGCGGTCTTTGAGTACGCGGCCCTTGAGGATCGTTGAGGCTGCGTACTTTAAGGCTGCAGAACTTTTAAGGCTGCAGACGCCACAAAGATTGCGCGGCCACGTCCAGACGCTGTCATGATCCTGGGTCGTTGATCCAGCGTTTTGTGTTTCTTTTTGGTTTCATCTTGTGTTTGGTGTTTCTTCTGATTCTGTATAATTCTTTGGGTTGGTTGTCGTGTTTATTATCCCTACCTGTGTCTCCCTTCTGTGCTCCGTTCAGGTCCCTGCGTTTTGTTGTAAAACAGTCTGTGTGTTTCCGGTTTTACTTTGTAGGTCTGCTTCTCATCATGTCCATTAGTGTCAGCTGTGTCCACCCCTGCATGTCATCTCCTCATTACCTAGTGTATATTTATAGTGTGTGTTGGCTTCTGTTCATCGTTGGATCGTCTGTGTTTCTCGGTGTAACTACGTCTCTCTGCATTCTCAGCCCATGTTTCATGCTTAGGTTTGTTATTTAGTTTTTCCAGTCTAGGTTTTTTTCAGTCATTCGTCTTTTCTCACTACCTGTTCGGTCGCTCCACTTCTGTAAATAAAACATCACTTTCATCACCAGTCCACTGCCTGCATTTTGGGTTCTTTTTCTCCTACACCACACGGCTCACCCCGCCAGCCGTGACAGACGCCTTCCTGACCACTCCGCTCCGACTATCCACTTTTCTTGTTTTTTACTTATCTTTTGCTCTGGTTTACATCCCAAAATCCTCTAGTCTTATAGTTCATGACAGCGGATCACTTGTAAACATCAGTGCCAAGGTTGCACATCTAATCTTGGACACTTTTAAACCCCACCCTTCCTGCCGCCAGAGATTCTATGCGGCGCGGAGAACAACAAAGGACGGGCCGCTCATCCGAGGCGCAGAACAAAGAAGCGCCGGGGGAAACGCGCTGGTATTAGGAACAGACTGAGACAGCAGGCACATCGCGCACCACTGCCCAGTATCCTACTGGCCAATGTACAATCCATGGAGAACAAGCTCGATGACCTAAGAGCAAGGGTCACCTTCCAACGTGGCATGAGGGACTGCATTCTGCAACATTCTGTGCTTCACGGAGACATGGCTGACCCCCACCGTGCCGGACCAGGCCGTAACTCCATTGGATTCATTCTTTGTGCTCCGTGCGGATAGAACGGCAGAGTCGAACAAAACCAAAGGTGGAGGAGTGTGTTTCATGGTAAACAGAAAGTGGTGTGATGCCAGGAGCATTTCTACTCTTTCCAGCGGCTGCTCGCCACATCTGGAGTTCCTGAGCATTAAGTGCCGCCCTTTCTATCTGCCCCGTGACATCACCTCGGTCATCGCCATGGCGGTCTACATCCCACCCCAAGTGGACACAGGTATGGCTTTGTCCGAATTACATGATGTGCTGAGCTCGCTTCAAAACAAGGACCCGGGCGCAGCCCTCATTGTAGCAGGAGACTTTAATAAAGCGAACCTCAGACAAGTCATGCCAAACTTTTATCGGCATGTCTCGTGTCCAACGAGAGGGGATCGAATTTTAGATCACTGCTACACGTCATACAAGCAGGGCTACAAAGCTGTCTCACACCTGGCTTTTGGGAAGTCTGAACACAACGCCATCTTTCTCATTCCCCAGTATAAACAAAACATACGGAGGGAAGACGTGACCACGAGGGAGGTAAAACGGTGGACTGCCCAATCAGAAGCTACGCTACAGGACGCACTCAACGACGTCGACTGGGACGTGTTCAGAGCATGCGCAGTCGACATCAACGAGTTTATGGAAGTAGCAGTATGCTTCGTCAATCTGCTAGCGGAGGAGATTATCCCCACTGCGAGAGTCACCACATTCCCAAAAAAGGAAACCGTGGATGGACAGATCGATCCGCACTGCAGTAAACGCCAGGACTGCCTCCTACAACGCGGGTCTCGCCACTGGCGATATGAGCGCCTACAAAGCGGCCTCATACGGCGTGCGGCACGCGGTGAGAGATGCCAAACGCCGGTACAGGGAATGTGTGGAGTCCCGCTTCCACCAGGGCGACACATGGAGTATGTGTCACGGACTACGCACCATTACGGACTACAAAGCCAGGGACACTGCGCCGATCAACGCCGACTCTGCATTCACCAACGAGCTGAATCAGTTCTACGCCCATTTCGAGGTTAGCTAGGCGGCTAATGCTATCTACCACTTGACTACCGAGGACAGTGACGTCATCAGCGAGAGACCAGTGACCAGCATCGCGGAGCATGACGTCCGAGCGGCATTGAGGAGAGTGAACACAAGGAAAGCGGCGGGGCCAGACGGCATCACCGGCCGTCTGCTGCGCTGCTGTGCTAACCAGCTAGCAGGTGTGTTTACTTACATCTTCAATGTGTCCCTGGCGAAGTCTGTGGTCCCCACATGCTTCAAAAGATCCACCATCATCCCTGTGCCCAAGAACAGCAAACCCTCATCCCTGAACGATTACCGGCCAGTTCCACTGACCTCGGTAGTAATGAAGGTGTTTGAGAGGCTGCTGAAGAACATCATCTCCTCCTCCATCCCAGACACCACAGATCCGCTGCAGTTCGCCTACAGATCCAACAGATCCACAGAGGATGCCATCGCCCACATCCTGCACACCACTCTCAGCCATGTGGACAAGAAACAGGGTAACTATGTGCGAATGCTGTTTGTTGATTACAGTTCAGCATTTAACACAATAGTGCCCTGCAGACTGTTCACAAAGCTCAGGGATCTGGGACTTAACAGCCGTCTGTGTGCATGGGTGTTGGACTTCCTCACTGGCAGAACTCAGGTGGTGAGGGTGGGTAGATGCGTCTCTAACAGCATCACCATCAACACAGGAGCACCTCAGGGATGTGTCCTCTCGCCACTGCTCTACTCCCTCTGCACTTCAGACTGTGTGGCCACCCATGGCTCCAACACCATTGTGAAGTTTGCTGACGACACAGTGGTGTTGGGTGCCATCTCCAACAACGATGAGGCGGCCTACATGGATGAAGTGAAGAATCTGGCATCATGGTGCCAGGACAACCACCTCCAGCTGAACGTCGGCAAGACCAAGGAGCTGGTGGTGGACTTCAGAAGGTGTCAGCACAGAGACTACAAGCCCATTATCATCAATGGAGCTCCAGTGGAGAGGGTGCAGTCCTTCAAGTATCTTGGTGTCCACATCTCCTCAGACCTGACATGGGCTGCCCACATTCAGGTCCAGACCAAAAAGGCTAGGCAGCGCCTGTATCACCTACGACAACTGAGGAAGTTCAGGGTCTCTCCAAAGATCCTCAGGATTTTCTATACAGGCGCTGTGGAGAGCATCCTCACACAGAACATGACATCGTGGTTTGGGAACAGCTGTGTGAAGGACCAAAAAGCTCTCCAGAGAGTTATCCATACAGCAGAACGCTGCTGCAGGATTGCTCTCCCCTCACTCCAGGACACCTACACCAGGAGATGCCGGACTAGAGCAGCGCAGATACTGAAGGACCCGTCCCATCCTGGCAACAAACTGTTCCAACTTCTGCAATCTGGTAGAAGGTTCCGCATCATCCGGGCAAGGACAGAGAGACTAAAGAGGAGCTTCTATCCCCAAGCCATCCGGGCCCTAAACACACACACCCGCCCTCTCACATCATCTATAATTGACTGAGACAGGACTCTCTTCCAGACACTCTAAACCAAGGCACAATGTACATTCCAAATTCCTTTAATTTTAAATATGTTTATATTGTCTACTCTGTAAAATAGTCAGATGTCTACTCATATTAATGTACAGAATTCACCTGCTTGCTGCTACTACTGCATATTCACCCAATGTATATACTATATATATATATATATATAAAATGTTCTTCCTCTACCACCCGCCCCCCCCCCCCATTTTTGCACATGTCGAGGCTACATTTCACTGTGTGTTATACTTGTATAACTATGCATGTGACAAATGAAGAACCTTGAACCTTGAATTGGGATACAGCCATGGAGCGAGTGAATCACTCAGGACTCACTAACCCCCTCCCTCCTGTGCTGAATCGTAAGCATAAGTGAATCACTCAGGACTTGCTCACCCCCTCCCTCCTGTGCTGAATCATAGAGCGAACGAATCACTCAGGACTCACTAACCCCCTCCCTCCTGTGCTGAATCGTAAGCGTAAGCGAATCACTCAGGACTCACTAATCCCCTCCCTCCTGGCTCACAGCTTCTTCTTCTTCTTGGTTGGCAACCAATGTTAAGGCGCATTACCGCCCCCTGGCTCACAGCTCAGTGGACATTTAGATGAGAAAATATATATTTGACACATTTAAGGAAAATACTAATGAAGTAAAAATAAACAAAATAAATGTTTATTAAGCAATTTTGATAGGAAATTGCTTAATTTTAGAAATGTTTTTGCTGTTTTTGTTCTCTATAAAATAGTTGTTTTCTTTTAGAATCACTCATCTTAGCAGTAGGATATACATGAAAATGTACATTTTTTGCACTCCCTGGTCAACTGACTCAGTGAATCAAATGACTCAAAAAACCTGATTCACTTTGGTGTTTGACTCATTAAAACTCGATTCAGTAAAAATAATCAAATTTACCATCACTATCTGGGGGCCCACACAGGAAACTGAAAACAGAGACGAGGATCAGTGAAAGGTGAACCTGGATGTAGTACAGTGAAAGCATATGGGAAATTGGATTGAAGATTGAGACTGAACTCATGGAGGTTTAGAAAATGTCCAGAACATAACAACAGAAAGGTAAAAAGAAAAAAAAAGAAAAAAAAAAGGAGAGAGATAGATAAAGAAATAAATAAACTAACAATTACATGAATGAATAGAAAAGACACACACACAAATTGTTACATGTGAAATTATTTTTGGAGAGAATCAGAAGTGAGACAGTTTGAATCCACAGCTCAGTGCAAAGATGCATACATTACACCTGATTATTAAAAAAAAACACATGCAGTGAAGATCAGCTTACACTCAATATTAATATGAACACACAACATACACGCAATGAAGACATGCTTACATTCATGGATGTGAATACATGACATAAATGTTAGATTTAACATACTTAAAGCTTGAAGTTGAAGAATAACTCAGGGAGTTCCAAGATAATAGAGTGGTTTTTGTGAAAAGGAAAAAGGATAAAGCAGTGATTGAAAGTTTAAAGTAGTTTTACAATAGTGAATTAGAAGTACTTTTGTGCCGATTGACCAAGACAAGTGATTATTCTAAAAAAAAAAAAAATAATAATAATAATAATAATAATGTGGTAATGTTTTTAATATGCATTTCTCTTGTCAAGGCAACTTATTCTGAGAGGAGAGAGTATGCAAGTTAGCTCAATGTGTGGTGACAAAAAAGAAGAACTGAAGCTTCCTGTCTATCTGTGAATGTAAATGTAGAATTTAGTGATGATAGATTGTTAGAAACTGTGTAGAAAAGGCTTAATGTGAATATTAATGTTGTGCAAAACTGTGTGGCTTTTAACAAGATTTTCTGTGTAATTAGCAGGTGAAATTATGTCAGTTGATCTCAGTCTCAGGACGCTGAAGAACCTGAGACCACTGAGATATGATGCGGGGAAAATGAACAGAGGGAGTGATTTTAAGTCTGATTTTAGACTATGTAAGTATTAGTTAAGCCAAGAGTTGGGCAAAACCTTTGTTGCCCTGAAGTTCTAATCCCCACAACATATTAATAGATTAATAAGTAAAATTTTTCTCTGATTAAGATTTTTGGGGTTGCTGTTTTAGTGATGGGTTGATTCTGTCAGTTAGGTTTGGGTTGTTTACTTATTTCAATAGTGGGAGTTTTACTAATCATGGAAACGTTTATAACTGGGCCCTTTAAAATTGTAACAGTGCACTTAGAGAAATCCTGTCAGGTGATTATGTTTTGTGTTTTGATGAACTAATAATCAGCTCTCTTTTTCTCATTTTTGTTCTAAGCAGGCCTGCAAGATTGAATTAACAGCGCTGTAAAAAATTTCGGGAGAACAAATTTAAGGTGACCTTTTCCAGATTACAACTGTGCCATCTGTGGGGATCTGATCAGGTTCTAAGATAAGAAAGAACTCTTTTTCTAAAAACAAAAAACTAAATAAAACAAATGAATGAGCTCATGTTGCTGAGGGTGGAGAATTTGATTACTAGTCAAATTAGCATTCAGTCGTTCAAGGGTCAGAAGCTTCATCTGGCGAGAGTGTCCAGATGACACATCGGGAGAGGTGACTTAGAATGAAATAAGGTCAACGCCAACACGCTTACAGACACAGACATGACGTAGATTAGTTTCTGGGGTAGAGGTGAAAAACATTTTGCTTTGTCTTTGCTTAGCAAGAAGTAATGCAGAAGGTGTGAAAATAGGCATGCCCTGAATAGGTCGACAGGAAACATCTGGAGGCTGAGACAGCCATACACTCTCAGAAATAGGGGTGCCAAAGTGTACCAAAAAGGGTACAAATGCTTGTCGCTGGGGGTGTTCCTTTTTGAAGGACATTTCTGTACCCTTTAGGCTTGGTACATTTTTGTACCTTATGAAGTTGTACCATCTGAAGTACAATCATGTATTTTCCTAAGACATAAATGTACCTTCAAACTATAGTACAGAAATGTTCCCTTGAAAAGGGTACAATAGGGTACCTATGAGGGTACCCCCCCAGCGACAACCTATTTCGTACCTAAAGAGACAAAAATGTACCCCAATAGTCCAAAATATTTGGTTATTTAACCATTTATTTTCAATAATAGAATCACATCAAAGCATTTAAACAACCACAGGAATACATCCTTGATTACATTCGTATATTGCCATAGGACATGTCAAGAAAAATACATTCATTTAAAAAAAGTAAACAATCACATAAAGACATTAAACACCTGAACACAATGTTTTGACGGATCACACATGGCGTTGAAAAGAGTGATACTTGGAAAAAGCTGCCTGGCAGTCATTTATTCCACAAGTGATGCCGAAATGAGGCTCATGTGCGTGTACTAACCCAACATGTGTAATCATCTTCCTCAGAGTAAATGCCCTTTTTGAACATTTTGAACATTTGTGGAGTGGGGGCATATTTAATAGAGTTGGTTAAGTACCCTGGTGACACTTACTGGCAGGGGTTTGTCTCCCTGGTCTCCTATGTTGACAATGCAGTTCTGAAGAAAGACAAGTGTTTTCTTGAAGTATGCAGGGTAGGTCATGTTGAACACGAAGAAGGTGGAGAATGCTGAGATGTAGGCCTCATCCAGCGAGCAGCATGAGCAAACATCCACTCCTTCAACTGTGACAACACAGCGACACTGTCTTGAGAGGGCAGTTGTCCAACTCTTATCCTTCATTTGAATGGTTGGGTATGGACTCATGGGAGTATTCTGCAGAAGAGGAAGAAAAACATTAGTATACAGTATGTTTAAGCAATATGTGCCAAGTGGATTTTCAACAGATTCCTCAAATTACCTTCTTTTTTTTGCTGCAAAACAAAACTGTCTATTCTGATAACCTGTAAACATGGCCCCTACTCCAAACAAAAAGCTTCTTGACCAATGACTGTTGTGGTAGTGTTTGATAAGCTGCTAAAGTTTGACATAATATTCAAGGGCAAAAGCAATCACCCCTGACAGTGACAGTACCTGTGAAGAAGAATTTCCCTAAGGGGACAATAAAGGTCTATCTATCTATATAAACACCAGACAAAACCCAAGAGCACAGCAGCACTGTGGATTAACAGCAGTGTTTCCCCTACATTAGCTTAGCTGTGATGCTGAACCGCAGCTGAATTCAGCTCCATGCCAACAAAACACAGAAAATGAAACTTGTGGCCAAAGGCTATGCATTGCATCATGCATTTACCTCTCCAAGGATGATGAAATCTTCTATCTTCTCCTTGAAGATGGATGGCAAGAGGAGAAGTGCCCCCTTGAAGTCAATTCCTAGGTCATACAGATGCAAATACACTTCATTAGATTTTGATAGCATGCAAATTCCCATTAACATGCTCTTGACATGGCACTATGGTACATCAATTATCTTTGGAAGAGAGAGCAAATGAATTGTCACAAAATTTACTATTTGTATGAGGTCAAATTAGCACCTGTAATGTCTTCAGCCAGTGCATTCTCTCTTGCCTCCATGTAGACCTTCTTCAGTGGCAAATCCTTGGTCATTTGAAGAACATTTTGAAGAACAGCAGTGAAGTTTTCGCTAAAGCGGCGACAGATGTTGTCTTGGCAGGGATGCATTAAATCAACCTCATCACACAACTGGAAATGAAAAGAGCAGAATAGACAAAAGAATGACATTTTACATTGAGGATTTAAACTTTTGACATGTTTAAAGACACAGACTGGAGATAAATGTAAAGTGCTTTAACCCTTGAACAAAAATTCTAAAGATAATGAACAGATTGATTAATCAGTTAGTACAGAAAATAATAATCAGATTTAGAGACAAAAAAATCATTAGCTGTTTCCCCAATCATCTTAACAATTCTTACCCCTGCAGATGTCCCCAGGAATGGATATCTCTTTAATAGGTCCACAGTACACATTCCTTCAGCTACCTCTCGACGTCTCCATGCAAAGGTTTTTGTCATGCGGTCTTTCACCAGTGCTGTGTCAGGATGTAGCTTCTTGTGCTGATCATTTAGCACCTTGATATGAGCATCAACGGAGGCTGCATCTTCCCCCACAAAGCACGAATCCTTTGTCAAAGCAGATATCAGTATTATCATAAGTAAACTCTGATAAGTTAATGTTACTCGAAATGCGGTAATTTGTACACCAAATGCTTTGAAAAAAATGCAAAAATGTTGAATAGGAATTGCAAGTTGAGCTGACTTTTGTTAAATCAACTGTGAAGTTCCTTTTTCTATGTTAATGTTATCTGTTAACATGTTTCTTTCAATTAATGTTTACTTTTAGCTTTACAGTGAACATAATAAGACTACATATTACCTTAGCTCTTAGAGGCTGAGGGTGTGAGGACTTACGAGAGAGGGCTTCAGTCTCTTCAGACAGGAGCTGCTGGATTCCTCTGTGGTCCGATGTTTCTGCGTGCGTCCAAACTTTTCTTTAACCCGGTTCACTTCTTCGTTGCTGATTAGGGGAGCCCGTTCTGCTTTGAACTTTCTCTTGAGTTGGCTGTGCCAGGTGTCCTAGTTGTTTCAAATGTATATAAGTAGTTAATTATGGTTACTTTATATTAATATAATCTATAAAAGAAACAAAAAAGGAGAGGTACTCACATAACCATTTCCGTGTACATCTCTTGAGAAAGGATACTTCACAATCAGGGCTTTGATGACCTGGATGTAGTCTGAGTGGGTTGGGTACCTGTTTCAAACATAAGAAAAACAACCCACAGTACACTGATTACTCTTATCCTTTCCTGGGGGCTTTTCTGTTCTTCAATTCTTCTAATCATATTGTTATTACCGTAAATAGTATGTTGTAGACCAATGTCAAATCAATGTAGCTAAAGTTGATTTTAATTTTTTAAAAATGGGCGTGGACAAACAGCCACACCTCTCCCAAACTTCATTAATTAATTGACTGCAGTCCTGAATTATTAATTTACTCTTGAGCAAATTCGAAAATGAACACTTTGGCTATCATAGTCCAGACAAGGTCTGGAGACACAGGATGTATGGTTTTACCACTATTGCCAGTTCATTGGAACCGTGTGTCACACCAGACTCGAACGCTGGTCTCCAGATTGGGAGGCAGATGGGCTAAGCATTTGTTCTCTGCCTCTCTTACAACAGCAATATTAATATTAAGAAATTAATGTAATTATTCAGAAAGGAACCCTTACATTGTGTACTGTGACAGCATTTCATAAAGACTCCCAATTATTTTGTTTCGGTACTTCTGTTCTTTCTGGACTGGTTCTTTGAGATCCAAGCGACTCTGGACATCTTGTGGGAATTTTGGAATGGAAATAACTGCAGGCAGTCTACGGCAAGAAGGTATAGAACTGCAATACAGTAGGAAAACAGCATTAACTAGCCATTTTGCAAGCACTTAAATGCATATGCAAATTTAGACATTTATCACAACCTACCTCTGGTTTGCTTGGGACACTGGACCTTCAACTGTACCTTCAAATGGGTCGACCGGTTGTAAAGTGATGATGACTTCCTTGTAGCGGTTTGTGAAGTCTCTGAACTTCAGCTGCTTTTTGAAAGACTTGTCAAAAAGATATGCAACCATGGTCTCAGTGAGTCCACAGTCTACCGTCTCTCCATCTAAATCGTTATCTGAAATATAAAGTACAGTATGAAATAAAAATAAAACCATTTTCAAATTTAGTTTTAAAGTGACATTATGGTCAATACATAATAATAATAATAATAATAATAATAATAATAATAATGATAATAAGCTATCATTGTGAATCTGTCTATATTCCCCAAAAGGAAGTTACAATTAATTCTCTTGATTAATTGTTAATATAAATTAACTGGTAATATAAAAATGTAAGTAAGTGTCCCTGCGCAGACCTTACAGCTCTCATATTCGAAAATCCGACTAAGTAGGTGGAATGGTACAAATGTGTACCTTCCATTGTTTAAAATCCCTTTGAGCGGGAAACAAGTTAGATGCGATAAATTTTGCTTAGAAAACGATTTTGTTAATAGCTATATTTACATACTAGCATGTTTTGAGAAATTATTGATTTTTTTTACATTGTTGTACACGGTTCGTCACTATTTATTGATAAAACACTCGAATACCGCAGGCAGACAGACGTTGAACATTCCACCAACAGTCTAAATAGTCCACATTTGTACCTTTCTTTGTTTAAAACTTAGCTAACTGCTATCTTTCGCCCATGTTAAATCTAGCTCTTCGGACTTTTGCTAACTCTACTGTAAAATTACACGTTGTAATTTTTATAAAAACACAAAATCACACCCGACTTACCTCTAAATCTTTGCGCCTCGTCGTCTGACACATCAATGCCTTCTTCCATCAACCTTTTAAGGAGCTCCTCCGTGGATAACCCCCTGAGAGTCATTTTCTGCGTCAACGCTAGTCAGCGCGGAGGCGGAGCACTCATCGCTGCTGCCTTTTCGGCCTTTGGGATTAATGCGCGTTGCGAACTTGACACATGAAAATACAACATTGTGGTATTAATGCGCAGTTGTTTAGAAACCGTTATGCTGTCTTGGCGAACTATATTTGTAACTTACAAAATGTAGTCACCGTAACATAAAAATCTGCTTGACATTTTAACTTCCAAAGAACCTCGGTTTAACTTGATGTTGCAAATTCCATAAAAACATCACAATTAATGAACAATTCTAGGATGTAGTAAAAGCAAAAAAGTAAATGGCCAAACATAACAGTAAAATGATTTCACGTTTTTGAAAGATTTAAAACATTAAAAAATTATAACTGGAACTTAATAAAATGGAAATGGACCAGTTTTTTTTTAACATCATTTGGTTGTGCCTGCATGTCATTGTGTGTGTGTGTTTTTTAATATAATTTAACATAACTTACACAAAGGTAGGTTACAGATATTCTTTGCATCATAGGATAATTTACGTAGAGAGGAGAGGACCAACAGATTTGATTATAACATGTAGCTTTTATGAGCACACTCACATCTCATATGAATTTTACAATTAACCAGGCCCATCCAGATTTTCCCATGCTGACCCATTACCACATTCTGCCACTGTCACTGCAGTACAGGTCAAAATGGTACAGATTTGTACTTTATTTCAAATTGTACCTTTAAAGGGGCGTTTCTGGACTTTTAAAGACCAGTATTGTACTTTTAAGGGAACATTTTAAAAAAATGTACCTATAGGTACAAAAATGTTCTTCTCTCGTACCTCTATTTCTGAGAGTGTATAGGGCAAAATGTGGTTGAGCTTGTAACTGTATGTGTGCCTGCAAAATAACAGTTTTGTACAAGATGTGCTCGAGATGATCAGATAAGAGAAGAAGAGAGCTTATTAAAAGGGTGTCAAAGGTTGTCAAAAGTGTTGTTTACCCAAATAAATAAAATTGAAGATTATATATATGTATAAATGATAGACCCTAGAACATGATAGGTTGAACCAAGTTTAAATAATTAAGAGAACAATTGATGAACATAATTATGGAGGCATAGCAGGGAGAGGTGTTTTGTTGATCCTTTACAGGAGATTTCCGGACCATAGCAAAAATCACGGAGCGGTTGGCAAGAATACAGGAAGGACCAGACCGAACGGAACTAGAAGAAAGGGGCACCCAAAAGAAGAACAGAGAATCGCACAGTTTCAGAAAGTTTGTTGTGTAGGAGATTAAAAGAACCGGAGTCAATTTTTAAAGAGGAAACAGGTTAACGTTATAGAGGCATTTTCCAAAGAGTGACAAAAGTAATGTAGGACCTTTTACCAGAAAAAGTTAATTATATCTGTTTGGATTCTACCGTGAGCAGTGAGGGAAGTCAGAAGTGGATTTAAACTCGGATTCTACTTAAAAAGGGGGTAATACTTAAGGGAGGACAGTTCACAGCCCGCCACAAACGTGAGGTGCTCTCTAAGAGCTTGGTCTTTGTTATATTTTAGCTATTAGTGTCACATGAAAGTAAAACTTAATGGGATAAATTAGGGTGATGTGGTAAATGGGATAAATTCCCCTGGCTGGTGTACTCCCTTAATTCAGTAGTCCAGGACTTCCTGCTCTCAACTCTCCACCTCCACTCTCCTAATCAGGTTGCTCACCAGCCCGGTCAGCTGGTGGATGCACAGCCTGACACGCCGGCCCCGACGTCTACCCGGAAACGACGTTCGCGCCTCACGTTCCTCACCGCAGTCGACTTCCCGGACATCTCAAGAGCCGGCTGTGGTGAGTAATAAGGACACTTTTTCATTTCTCACCTCATCTGCTTCTTTGTTTACAGTGGGTGGTGACACCGCCGACGCTGCTGTAAGGCAGCCAACAGTAGCTAGCGTTGCCTCATTCAGCAATCTCCACACTGCTCACTTCTTCACCATCTGTAGCAGTGCCACCTGCTACAACGCCACCCGGACCTGCTCGGCCCGAGCCGGAGGAGCTCGCGCTGCCAGCCGAGGAGCAGCTCAGCGAGCCGGAGGAGCTCGCGCTGCCAGCCGAGGAGCAGCTTAGCGAGCCGGAGCTGGAGCAGCTCAGCGAGCCGGAGCCGGAGCTGGAGCAGCTCAGCGAGCCACCAGCTGAGGAGCCAGCACCGCTGCAGCTCAGCGAGCAGGAGAAGCCAGCGCCGCTGCCGGTGGAGCCAGCGCTGCTGCCGGAGGAGCTCAGCTTTACCACCCCATTCACGTGGTCATCAAAGGTAAGTGCAGAATCAATCTTTACTCCAAGAGTTGTGATCAAATTTTTCAAATGAAGGGTCAGAACAGCGAAATCAACATCTGGAGGGTCGGAAAATCGATTTGTGCCAAATAAAATCGCTTTTGCAATTGTTAAAATTTAAAAAAAAAATTTAGCCATCCATGACTTATCATCACTAAGACAGTCAAGGAGAGGTCAAATTGGGAGGGTATCCACATGACTAAAAGGTAAATAAGGCTGGCAGTCATTAGAATATAAATGAAATGGCACTTTGTGTTTTCGGAAAATCACGTCAAGAGGGAGAAGATTTAGCAAAAATAAAAGTGGCCCAAGATCCCTGCGGCACACCCCAACACAGAGGGGCCACAGAGGATGAAGCCGACCCCAACATACAACCCGTTCTCACTCCCGACGCGTAAAATAATGACGATTTGTCACGTCCCTTAACTTCTCATGCTGACGCCTAAGGTACCCTTCCACGTTTTTATGTTACGCTGTGGGTTGTCAATTCATTCCAATATGAACCCGCTCGCGGCGATCAGAGACGCTTCGAGCAGAGGCTCCAGCCATCCATTTACTCCAGTAATAACCCCGTCACGGCGAAACATGACGCCGTGAAGCACAATCTAACTGGAGAACCGGGGACCCTCTCCGCGAACGGGTTTTTCTCCCTAATTTAATGCTTTCTTTTAATGACATCGTTAACATTTCTCAACAAAAACACGTGAAAGTATCACTGATAATTCAACAATAAAATCGCTTCATGTTGTGGCCATCACACAGTGTTTTCCAAACTGATTCACGATCTGAAAGTGCGCAGATTTAACGTACATAATCCTTTGTTAGGTTTATTATTTTCATTTCACACGTAAAACACATTTATAGATTCATTCACCACTCTTGTTAGTTTTGGATGCGCTCGGCTCCAACCAATCAGACCAATTTACGCAGACGCACTAATCCCATAACTGCACACTACCCATAATCCTCAACCGCCATCGCTATGGAAATGAAGATAACAACAGCTTGGTGCTACCCGTTATTCCTTTATTTACTCTAAAATAATAACCAGCGATAATACGAAATTAAACTGGCCCAGTGTTTAATTATGTAATTAAAAATTGCAAATTTTAGTATTTTTTTTTTACAAATTGCAATATTTATCTACAGCGCGCCTTTAGCGACACGTCAACAGATCTTAAGCAAGGCGATTGGATGGTTTTTACTGCAATGCATCTTGGGAGTCGTAGTAAATGTATCTTTCAACTCACGGTCCTGCAGCGAAGTTTTCGAGTGGACACGAGGCAGATCCTAGCTAAGTAAGTTGTGATAAACTGTGGGTAATTTGCATGTTCACTGAAATATTAATTTCAGTGATATTAAACTGATATTAAACTTGAAATGTTTTCACAGAGCAGTCTGTGTACCAAGAGAACTACTTCTGCAAAAGTTTATTTAATTTTTTTTGTGATGTATTCTCATGTGTAAGACACTTGCTTGGCCACCCAGCTAATGTTAGTACTGCTCTATTTTAGCAATGTATCTTTTCTGTAATCAATTCAGGTTTTTTTTTAACCCTATTCACGTAATTAACTCAATATTAATGACTTTAATCTCATAATTGATTTTTTTTTCTAAATATGGTGTAATACTGCCTCGTAATATAAGTTATTTCTTTGGTCATAAATTATTTTTGTAATCGTTTCACCAAAACAGACCTGAAATAATCCCTACATGTTCCATTTTCATTTGCAGAAATGACAAAGCCAAAAACCAAACCATGCCCTTCCTGTCAGGCCCCAAACACCTGCAACAGGAAGACATGCAGTGGATGCCTGGGCAGCCTGAACGTAAAGGAGGGATTGAAAAAAAAACAGGAACAGTTTAAAAACAGTAACTGGGCTGCCTCTGTTAAAAAAAACAGAAATGCGAGCAGGGTGGTTAATTCAGCCCAGTTGTCAGTAAGTTTAAAAGTTCTGATCTAATAGGTGGTTGGTCTGGTAGACAATTCTTTATTAATCACAGTTGTCAATGTTTTCTTGTATATCATGAAGTAAGAAACTAACAAGACATGTATATACACATAAAATATTAATTTATAAAAGAGCATAAATAAAAAAGTTATTCACATCAGAATAACATCATCACACTAAAGACATCCAACTAGAAAAAACTTGTTAAAAACTATTTTTATTCAAGCTACTTCTGATTTTTAATTTAATCGGCTATTAACTGAGAGACAAAACATTTCAAGATGGATTTTATCATACATTTACAGGTTTGGTCACCATAAATACTTTTTAACTATCGACAACAATAAAACAACAAAGATGTGAAACTTAAAGGTTTGTTATACATCAATTTGCTTACATGAAAGACTGGCTGCATGTTTTTCTTTGTTGTTCTTGCAGGTTTCAAAGCTACATGCCCTGGGCTACCAACCAATTCTGTTTCTTGGACAGTTTGACCGTAAGGGCCGTATAGTAGGGGACGTGATCACTCAGATCGAACCAGCGGAAGGTGCTGCACGTGACATCCTCATGAAGATGAGGAAGCTTTATGAACACCTTCTGAGAAGTAAGATATGCTTTGTCCATTATCTGTAACCAGCTGTCCTTATCAGATAGCCTATCCTAGCTGTCTTTGGGTGATACTCATGGTACACCCTAGATAAGAAGGCAGATCATCACGGGGTACATAGAGACAAACAAGATGGTGAGGATGAGGATAGTTAACAGTCACCAGCTATTCTATTCTACTCTACTCTATTCTGTTCTATTCTATTATTCAGCCAAGGTTCAGACCAGTAACCTTCTTGCTGTGAGGTGACAGCTGCCCTACATGTCCTGTTGCTAACATGAAAATAGTGTTATATCTGCCTTATTACCTCCCCATGTGTCGGTCACATCACCAAAGCTAGCCATACTGAACCTCTGGTGTTACCCACCTGAACAATTTTGTATGTGTGTGTGTATAGTATGGTCTTTCACACTCATGTATATACAAATGTAATTTTAAAAATCTTCACGAAAACCAGACCTGATAATTCTCTTCGAGACTTTCTAGTATAACAAATGTTATATAATGTTACCAATATGAACACCAAGATTCTTAAATAACTTATATACTTCTTAAGAGGTTACCTGATTACCTCCCTGAGGTAGTTAGCATCACCATTGTACAAAACTCCTAAGTCACAGTACTAGCTTGAAGTGTCAAATGTTATTCACTACAAAGTCAGGAAAGTAGTGTCATCCGAGGAAAAAGTCATTATCTATCTGGATTTATAGTCACACTCATTAATTTTTTAATGTACAATGTAGAAAAGCACTACAGATGTCACACTACCCTAGAGGGCACTTGTACTGAATTATTTGGGTCAGTGAGTGTGCGAGATGACTTATTTGATGCCAATATTTACCAGTTGTATCTTTAGTAAAAACTTAACTGAAAACATGCAAATCACTACTTATTATGTGTTTATGTGTACTGTACATTTTTTCAACCCATTTTAATGAATGTTTAATATTTAAAATTTTTCAGAATTACAAGCTTCACCTCCTGCTAAAAGTTCTACACCAGCAGCTGGACCATCCTCTGCTGACAGTGTCGATGCTGGACCAGTCCCAGACCCAGAGGCTCTAAACGAGGAATTTATTCTTCATTTAGAGCCTGTACCAACATCTTCCCTCTGTCAGCCTCCTGCATCCTCCTCTTCATCTCTGCTTCCTCCTGCATCCTCCTCTCCATCTCTGCTTCCTCCTGCATATTCCTCTCTGTCTCTGCTTCCTCCTGCATCCTCCTCTCCATCTCTGCTTCCTCCTGCATCCTCCTCTTCATCTCTGCTTCTCCTGCATTCTCCTCTCCATCTCCACATCCTGCATCTCCCTCAATTTCTACGGTGTACACCTCGGATGTCCCAAACAAAAAAAGGACAAGGAAAGGTTAGACGTTATGGTATTGTAAATGTACGAAACACATGACAGGTTCGTTAAGTTTGTTAAGATTTCTTTTTCTTAATTTTTGCATTTTTTCCAGTTTTACAGAACTCATGTAAATATTTCATTTGTTATTTTTCAGAATGCCGAAAACACCGTACACAGAAGATTTTCAAATATGAAGAGATAGTAGACAGGAGAGTTGTAAATGTAAGTAATTTAGCCTGCTGTTGTGCAGATTTGTTTGCATCTTTGGACTTCCCGGATTTGAACTGTGCCTGACTGAATATCCATAAGCTTTTGTATTTGATGAATCTACACTAATTCAGCCACTGAGTCAGGATTTCACTCCAAATAGGACATTAAATAAGAACAGACCACCTGATACGACCTGGTCGTGCTGCCTTCCTGATGTTTACGTTCTTTAAAGTCCTCCTGACATCATGCTCAGAAGGAGTGATTGATGTGGAGGTGCTCCTTCCCATTCAGTAACATCTGCTTCAGTTAGTTTTGCTTGTGAGCCACAATGTAAGCAGTGTTGCTTTGCTGACATGCACTCGATGCTGGCAGTACAAGCATTGTAGTGGTTCTTATGTTTTTGTAAACTAATTGTATAATATATTGAGCCATTCAATAGTACACAAATGTTTATAAGCTCCTTTTTGTATGCAACTTGCATGTCTTTCTTAATTAATTGTTTGTTTATATCATGTTTTTCAGGAAAAAGAAGAAGTTAAAGTCAAGTGGAAGCCTTGCTCAACATGGTATGTAGTAACAACTTTGTTGGACGGGAACAGACATTCATATTGTTGATAAATAGTTATCAACTCAATTTGAATTCATGTATTTGGACTAGAGTAAATTGGGAGCTTTTAGCTATCGAGCTCCTCTTCTGTGAGGAGCTTGATAGCTGTCCACCTCCAAAGTCCATTATGAGTTTTGGAGGTGGACATGGTCAACACTTTTAAGAGTAGGCATAAGACTTTACTTCTTTATAGAGCTTATAGTTAGGGCTGGTTCAGCTCAGCCCTTAGTTATGCTGTAATAGGACCAGACTGCTGGGGGTTAGTGTCCCCCCCCCCCTCTCTCTGTCTCTTTCAGGGTTATGCAGGCTCAGTATTGGTTGAAGATGCAGTCACGTCTCCTTTTACTGAAAACTCTCCCCCTCTCCCTCACCACCATCTGTAAACATACATGTCTCAGTAATGCAGTTCATGCATGTTACTAACTAAACTTCTTCCCTGGAGTTTCTGTGCTCTCTCATCCAGCAGGTTCCAATGGATCGTGGCTGCTGCTGTGGTCCTGCTTGACATCTACTACATATATTAATACTCTCTGACTTGATTTGATTAATTTATATTACAATGAAGGTGTATAAAGCATGACATGAATATAGAAGATATTTCATCCTAAAAAATTGTCATATGTCACAACCTAAATTGTCCTATTTTGTGTGTGGTTGTCGTTGTTGTTTGTTATGTTTTTCTCCTGACAGTGGCAAAGTGTGGGATGACACATGGGAACCTGCGCAGTTTTACACACAGTAAACCAGGCACCACAGGTCGCAGAGATCGCACAGTTCACAGCTTGTAGTTCAGCATAAAAGTTCAAAATAAAATATTTACTATACATTTCAACCAGTGTCAGTCTCTGTTTCACTCTCTAATTGTGGCTTAAGTACCTAACACATTCATGAATCTGATCGATCAATAATATCTTCCCTGCACTCGACATCTCATAGTTTTACATATCAGCCAACATTATTGTCTACATCCTCATAAATATAGAAGTGACTTGCTTATTATAACATATTACAAGGTAAAGTAATACTGCACTGCACGTATAGTAAGTAACACCTACTGTGTATGGGAGCCTAAAGTGAAGTTAACTGCACCAGTACCAGCTTCAGAACATATTGTATATTATATGTTTCTACCTTTTTGTAATATGTCATGTTTAGATGCAGTGACAATTGCACATTTGGAGTTGTGGTCATATGTGGTCTTTATATACAGGGTATTAAAAAAAATTGACTTTTTTTGCTATTTTTCTTGTTTGTTTGCACAATATTATTGTGTACATATTACATATGTAACATTATTGTTAATATTATAGATATCAAAGATACAATTTGATTGAGGGTTTTCCTGTCATAATTTCAATAAAAATGCAATTACACACGTAAACAATAGGATCAAAATAAACTTTTAAAAAGTCTGTTGATCAAATGCTGATTTTCAAAACATTCTAGAGGAAAACAGAGATAAAATAATCTGAACAGTAACAGTGATTGTGGATGATGATGGAGGCTTCAATGGATTATTCTGTTTCAATCAATAGGTTCGTATCTATGACAATAATTTGATAAGTTTAACAGGTTGGTTTAGGCCTGGCAATACAGCAAATATTCACAAACTTTTGTTTTTGAAGAATGTTTATCTTTTTTGGGATGAAGCTATCTGGCAAAATGAGACAACCCTATTAACCTCATCTTTATGTCTTTTTTGTGGCTATGATACTGGATTTTGGTTTGATGCATATGCAGGTTACAGCTGGGGAATGGCAGTATGTTGTGGATTGATTTGGCATGTTCAACCACTGTTACACCAAACTCTCTCACTTATAACATGATAAAGGCCTCTTACTCAGTGTCATGGATTTTCTATACTTTTGGGGACACAGGGCCAAAGTCTGAGGCAATAACTCAGATCAAAGAAGGCAATGATTCTAAAATGGGAGTTTACTTATGTCATTATATATATCCAGGAATATGTGCCTGAGGATAGTTGTCATGAAATCAATATTAAATCAAAGTATTCCTTAATTACCACAGCTGACACGAGTTCTCCATAGCTGCCTGCTGTCTCAGGATCTGTCTCCAAAAAGGACCAGGGAGCGCTAACATGTTATGTTCTAAACTGATGAAGAAAATGCACATTAAACATAGTATAAACTTACTGAGTGAAGTAATGTCAAGAGGATTCCTTTAGCTCCTATTGGGTTGGTTCCTTGATCAATGCAATACAGAATCATTAATCTGGTTTTATGTAATGTCCTCAAAACATGTCAAAATGAGGCTCACTAGTCTGTGTGGCCTCCACATGCCTGTATGACCTCCCTACAACACCTGGGCATGCTCCTGATGAAGTGGCAGATGCTCTCCTGACGGCAAGCATGTCTGGAGTGCAGGCAGGGCAGCTAAAGCATGGCTCCTTGCACATCCTGTCCACCTCAAACTTTACAGCACTCCACTCCAAGAAACTTTTACTGAAGGCATCAGCTGATATTCGGCCATTCTTTTACATAGAGGACATACAACAGAATATTCAAGGACAGTCATCATAAACATTGATTTGCACAATTTCCTTAAACTTAGCAAATTTAGAAACTCACCCTTCCAAAATGGGCTGTTCGTTCATCCAGCATTTTGACAAATGCCTTGAGTGACATCCCTGGTGCAGCCTTCTTAATGTCATAGAAAGACTGAAAGACATCCATTGAAAACAGGGTGCAGAAATTTAAGGTGCCAGGCCAATATCCACTACCCAGGATGTCTTTAACTGAGGGGGACCACATTAGGCCACAGCTGGTGCAGCTCACCACTGGCAGTGCAAGGTTATAACGGCCTTTAGAAAGGATAAGGATAAATTCAGTCATGGCTCAAAGCATTCATTTTTTTCATGTTGTTTTCAAATCGGTCTGGTAAATCCAAATGACCTTTGACAGGTGCCCACATATACTGCGGGCCGAGGGTAATTAAAACCAAGATAGCAATGCACAATTTGCAATAAAACCTCCAAACACATCTATTGTGTATGTAGTGTGTGACAAAAGGGCAACTTACCATTTATGGTTACAAGAGCCACAATTGCGTCGGGTGAAACCTCAACCTTACCTGCTGGGCAGTCACACACATGGTCTGGCCTTTGCACAGGCAACAGCCGAACTAACATTAAAACACACAATATATATAAAAAGAATTAGAAATTAACTGATACACAATAAATATACAATAACAGCACCCACTCATACTCATACATAGCAAGAAATGCATAAGACTTCAAAACTGTACCTATTGGCTTGTGAAACTCTGATGAAGGCTGCAAAAACCCTCCTGTTACTGCCTCTCTGTTGTGCAGGACAAAGCGTGTGTGAACTGCAATATCACAGTCAGCACAAAGGAATGGAAGAGGCAGGCAGTCCAGACACCTCACAACTACTTGTTTGCCACACTGACACACACGGTGTGACTGTGGATCCAGAGTAGCTAACATATTGTCTATAAGACAAGGCCTGGCCTCTTTCCACTTTTGCGAGGACACCATATTTCTGATCGCCCAGTGAGTAGCAGCTGACTCAGACGACGTCTCACAAGTCATGGCTGCGTCCTCTTCTCCATCCTCCAACAACTGAAGGAGCTCCTGACGAAGCACCTCAGTTCCATACACTAAAAGAAAAAAAAATAAAGAAAGGAAGAAACTCTTCCACAAAGTGAAAAACACTCTAGGCAGTATGTTTCTTAGGACTCCACAAAAGCCCTGCACAACTCAACTATAACAACAAATATAAAAGTAAACAGAAATCACAATATATACAAGAAGGTAAAGTACCTTTTGTTGGGTTGACACTGGCAACATAACTAGGTTCTTCACGTGGACATTGATGCTGCTCTCTGGACACGGGGGGGGGGGGGGGGAATGAAGAATATTTACTTACTGAAATTCTTTGGTGAAAATAAGTTGTGAGATAAAATCAATGGTTGTGTGAACACTGACCACGTGGCATGCAACTAGTACTTCGACTGGTTGATGGTCTTTGAGGAATAAAAGCTCCCTGTCTGTCACGTTTTTTCCAGCGCACTGGTCTTGGCTGAGGTTCACTCTGTGCATCATTCTACGCAATTAACAAGGAAAAAAGGGAACACCTAAAATACAGTCTATGATTAAAGCAAAGATTATCAAACATCTTAAGTTAACCAACTTAATTTGACATAAACTTTAAAAAAAATTCAAATAACATAACGTTTACTCCGTACAAAATATTAGACAAGCATGTTCCCTCTTTAACAACTGTTTCCACTAAAAATGTTACCTGCATATCTTGAAGGAGTTCGTCAGCAGCCTGAAGCTCTTCCTCCAGCTCGGGATCCTCTGAATCACTCATTTTCAAGCTAAAGAGGAAAGAGATTTTTGCAGAACTCAGTGACATAAACACATAACTAACGCAATTCAAATGATTTTCAGTCTTGGCGCTCCGGTTAATGTTAGCAATTAACGTTAGCATCATCAGTTTGTAAAGAGCTAGCAGAACTCTTAGCGCAAAAACTGCTTTACGCACCATGTGAGGGTATTTTGCAGCACACAAGTCCTTTAACGTTTGTAATAGATTTAATCCATCATCGTTGGATTAAATGGCTAATGCTGCAGTAGACACGTGTAGTTGTTACCTAGCAAGCATGCTGACGGTAGCTGTAGCCATTTTTAAATACATTACACCGTTTCCGAGATCAGTCACCTCTGTTTGTTTGAAGCTTTTATGAAAAAACAAACTTTGAAACACACATCAAGGTATTACTTTAAATATATGTATTTTTTACATACTTGCATTAGAATCAATCAGTTCCGCCTCATTTTCTTATTCTTATAAATGGGTCTCTCCGTTCTCCCATCAGCCTTTGCTTACACAGGTTGCGTCTGATTGGCTGGAGCCGAGCGCATCCAAAACTAACAGGAGTGGTGAATGAATCTATAAATGTGTTTTACGTGTGAAATGAAAATAATAAACCTAACAAAGGATTATGTACGTTAAATCTGCGCACTTTCAGATCGTGAATCAGTTTGGAAAACACTGTGTGATGGCCACAACATGAAGCGATTTTATTGTTGAATTATCAGTGATACTTTCACGTGTTTTTGTTGAGAAATGTTAACGATGTCATTAAAAGAAAGCATTAAATTAGGGAGAAAAACCCGTTCGCGGAAAGGGTCCACGGTTCTCCAGTTAGATTGTGCTTCACGGCATCATGTTTCGCCGTGACGGGGTTATTATTGGAGTAAATGGATGGCTGGAGCCTCTGCTCGAAGCGTCTCTGATCGCCGCGAGCGGGTTCATATTGGAATGAATTGACAACCCACAGCGTAACATAAAAACGTGGAAGGGTACCTTAGGCGTCAGCATGAGAAGTTAAGGGACGTGACAAATCGTCATTATTTTACGCGTCGGGAGTGAGAACGGGTTGCAACATAACACGAAAGCTCCTGTTAGACAGATATGATTCAAACTACAACAGTGCCAAGTCAGAAATTCCCACACAATCGTGAAGGCGAGAGATCAATAGATTGTGATGCACTGTGTCGAAGGCAGCAGTCATGTCCATTGAGACCAGCACTACATATTTACCACAATCAGTAGCTACCAGAACATCATTCATAACTCTTACAGGGGCTGCCTCCATACTGTGAAAAGGTTTAAAACCGGATTGAAAAATTTCTGACAATTGCAAGTCGTTCAAGTAGTCCATCAACTTAGTATAAACAATCCTTTCCAAGATTTTTCTTAGAAAAGTTAGCTTAGAGATAGTTCTAAAATTTGACAAGACTGCCAGGTTTCTTAAGCAAGGGATGTATAACCGTGTGCTTAAACTCACTAGGTACGCGACAAGACAAAATGTGAGGTCCAATAATAGGAAATGCCTTTTGGAGAAAGCGGGGAGGAACCACATCATTCGGAGAATCACACGGTTTAGCATTTAACACTAGTTTCTCTAAATCAGGCAGAGCAATTGGTTAAAAAAAAGAAAAAAAGTATGCCAAGTATGCCTAGGCATTATATCAGTATACCCCAGTAATCATGTTTCAATAATGGTAAATGCCTCAAGATTCACCATCGTAAAAAAAAAAGGACACATGGTTTACTGGCTTCAAACTTAATTTTCAACAAGACCTAAGCTCTAGCTATTAAATTTGAAATCTATTTAAAATCTGCATCTGTGTTTCATGACCCTACCATACACCATTTCCAGTGTACCATGCGGGCTAGCTTTGCAATACCTTAGATCTTCATCAGTACAACAGCAAGGATGTGGATATTGGCTTGACCCAGTGTATTGGACTACTGACCAATGAGCCAGTTTACCAGTAACTCGGAAGGCAGAGTAAGGCATCTGCTGATCGAAAGGTTGGTGGTTTAATCAGTGGCTCGAGTCTGTATGCCAAATATCCTAGGGCAAGACATGATCCCCAAGTTGCTGTCTGATGAATATATTGGATTGTGAGTGTTAGATAGAAAGCACTTAAGCATAGACAAAAGTGCTTGAATGAATGGATGAATGAGGCATATTGTAAAAAGTGATTTGAGTGTCCTAGGGCCCCACCAGTCATGAAGTCACCGAGTTTACAAAATTGCCATTGCCATTATAAATGCACATTGCTACTTCTTTTTCTTTCTGCTGTTCCATTTAGGAGTCACAACACCTCCATCACCCTATCCCCAGCATTGTCCTCTGTGGTACCTACTCTCTGCATGTCCTCTTCACTACATCAGTGAACTTTCTCACTTACTGCCTTCAAACACAATTCCCCCCTTTCCTCTTCCTTTGTCTTCGATCAGCAGTGGCACAGTGTCCACTGGCACCTTGTTGGCCGCCAGCACCAGAGCCCATATCTGTTAAGATGATCAGCATGTTTGATTTGGGAATTATTTTATATTGAATACCCTTCCTGACACAACCCTCCCTATTTATCTAGGCTTGGGAACACCACTAGGAATACAATGGCTTGTTTCACTTCATTAGTTGAACCTGTAATGTACCAGTCTCTCAACAAATGTGGATTCAGAGTCCACCACTGCCATAGTTTTACTTATCTGGCAAAAAGAACAATGTTGTATCTGAAGGCTTCCCAAGATATTGTGAGATGTGTACAGTGTTGGCTACTACAAGTGTTTTCAGTTGACATTCTATTAAAATTCAGGATATTTCACATCTTAAAAGGACCAGTCGCCAAAAGGCAGAAATTGAGGAAGTTATAATGTAATGCATGCTGGAATGGGTTCAGCAGGAGTCTTGACAATGAAGAGGCACTTCAGTCAAGGGTAAACTAAAAGCATTAGAATCTTCACAAATATCATAAGGGAGCTCAATTGGATTTTCATTACTGAAATTGACCTGGAACACATCATATCATCCTGCAACATACAGCACACTAGCTCACAGACTGTGTGTGAACAAGTGTAATAAGCAGTGTAAAAAGCAGAGCACGTATAAAGTCTTAAATGGTTTCTGGCATGTCCTGGTTAATCAGTGTC
Source organism: Maylandia zebra (assembly GCF_041146795.1). Taxonomy (NCBI): domain Eukaryota; kingdom Metazoa; phylum Chordata; class Actinopteri; order Cichliformes; family Cichlidae; genus Maylandia; species Maylandia zebra. The sequence goes on along the minus strand of NC_135168.1, from coordinate 25,867,892 downwards.
CTCACAAACTATTAACCAAGGACTGGATATCTAAACAATGTGAGGACCTCATGCATAGTTGAGTGTATACTTTGTTTTCTGCTACTGATGATAAGGTGAAGCACATATGAAAATTAAAGTCCGGCAATTTAACATGACAGTCAATTTCACAGTGCTTGAATTTCTTATTATAATTTTATATATTTTTTCCTTCTACCCACATTAATATACTCAATTTGCCATTCACAAGCTTCATTGAAAATAAGTCCGTGTGCATTGAATTGTATCTACCGTCTTATTATTGGATAACTAATTGTGGATGTTATAAATAACTGAGTAATGCTCTCCTCCTTCATCAAAGAAAGCAACATCTAAGTACTGGGCAAAAGTCTTGAACTACCCAGCATTATATTTACCTTCGAGGAAGCCCAATTTTCATGTACTTTGGTGATTATGAAGAGACAAAAAGACACGGTAACTGTTGAGTATACAGTACTGTTACTGTGCCAAATTCTTGAGCCAACCCTTCTTTATATTTTCCATCCATGGAGCCAGACTTGTTTGTAATTCCTTTAAAGTGGTATTGGGCAGCAGTTCTCCGGCCTTTCTGAAGGTCATTCAAATTTGGAAACTGTCTGCTTTTAGACTTTTTAGTTCAGTCCTTGCATCTTACGATTTTCAGAGGAGTGCTTTCTTTTGTTTGTTTGGTCACCCACTTAACACTGACCTATGAATTATTAATTATTAAGCATTAAACAAGGCAAATAACTGAATAGATGGACCAGTGTTGTGTCAACACATAATAGATAATGTAGGAAGGAGCCAATTTTAAATTTGATCTATTGGTACTTTGTTACAAGTGCCGTATTTATCCTGCTTTTTACCTTTGGTTTAGAAAGGTATTTTAAAAAATAAAGGTTATTATTACTAGAAGTCTGTTGCAAAAACATAAAATGTATTTCATAAAATAGTATTTTTGTTGGTGCCCATGGTCGTCTACATGCCCACATCTGTGAGCAGTAGCAGCAGAAAATGCCATTAAGCTTTACAATGTGTTTGTTGCTTTTGCTACATGTAACGTGTTACATATGGCTTGTGTTCTATGTCCTCTGTGCTGTTTGTGTTATTTTCAGCCTCCATAGGAACAAATGTAAAATTCTTTGCTCTCAGCAACTGTGGCAATGCTGTTTGCTGTACACACATTTTGATAAGCAGACTACTATGCTACATTATGAGCCAGGAATGGCGATTTTAATGCTGATGGGTGGGGGGTTGTTTTGTTTTTGTTTTTGTTTTTTTGGGGGTGGGGGGTTGTCATGTTATATATACCTAAAAGGGTATGTATAACATGATAGACCGGTACTGTTCATAGCTAATATATTTATATATATTTATTTATTAGTTAATATTGGACGGGCATGTCAAGACTATAAAAAACATCAAACACCAGCACTTACTCACCTACAAACTAACAGGTTTGCAGCCATAGCTCATCCACACACTGTATTCTGACAGTACTTTTTTGTCACTGTGGTAACTTCTCTCACACACCAGGAAAGCTTCATTTCACTCAGCAAAGTAATTAATTTAATTTAGACTTAGTAACTTACACGCTGGTGCAATTAAGCTGTTGTTTTGTTATTGTTTGATTTTTTACATTAATTTCTGTTTTGTTGTCTTTTGCCATAGCTCAGAGCCCTCCATGAACCTGGCATACTGCACTGTGCTTTGACTTGAAGGTTTCTCCAGATTTGTGGCTGATATGATTGAGTCACTGTAGTTTGGTGCTCAGGTTAGTTTTATTACACAAACAAACCGGGAAGCAGCTAACTGCTGTATGTCAGTCAAATTATCCTGTGCTGTCACTGGTAGTCACTTGAATTGCTCACTTTTAAGCTTGCACGTTTATCTTGGGATCTCTGGATGCCACATTGCTATGAATCACAGATATATTCATACTAACTAACGTTAGCATGCATAACAAGTAGGATCCACTGAAGGAATGCTAATATATACAAATAACACATTCATGGATCCCCTTTTCTACCATCAGTGAAAGCAGAAGAAGAATAGTGAGGATGGGGAGATAACCTTTATAATGATGTTAGGTTGTGAGGAAATCTGGAAAGTGACGCTGCTCTAGGAAAACGTGTATTTGCAACAGTGCCTGTTTTAATACCATTTAGAACTGCAAGAGGGCCAAAAGGTAGGTAAGTTTAACCATGGGCAAAAGTGAATGTTACGTCCCCACTTAAAAGTCTAGGCGATGAGGGTGGGGGACAGTAACAGTTAGATCCAGGTGGAATGAAAAGAACGCCAGGCAGAGGTATTTAACATAAAATAGATCTTTATTGTAGGCAAACACCTCAATAATCATGTAATGGCAACAACAAAAGGAGACAGCACCGCTGCTTTAATAAGAAATCAGGGAGGTCAACCCAAAGTGGTAATGACCACTCAACAAAGAAAGCAACAATAAGGCTTCAACAGAAAGAGACAGCAACGCTGCTAACAAACAATATCCAGGCAGGCCACACAAACTAATGAAGGCCGCCGTCACTCATGGGCAATCACTGCTCAGTTAAGCACTACTCACACACCAGAGCCACACACCAGAGCCACACACCAGAGCCACACACCAGAGCCACACACCAGAGCCACACACCAGAGCCACACACCAGAGCCACACACCAGAAGGCTGGTCACACGCAGCAGGCTGTTCCACACCTAAGTCAGTAGCACACTCTGACCAGCACAGAGGAAAACCACCAGAAACCTCTCCCTCCTCCTCCACACTGCTCTTCTCCAGCTTATATCACCCCTGAGGGTAATTGGTTGTAATGAGAGCAGATGAGCAGCAGGTGTGACCTAAAGGAGAAGGCAGGAGCAGAGAGAGACAAGGGGAGGGGCCAGAACGAAGGAGGAGGAGAGGGAGAAGACAACACCACGCCCACACACTCCCACAGCCTCCCAGGATGTAACAGTGAATCAGTAAAGTTTTAAAAGAAAATATTTAGTGAAACTGTTAATTTTGTAGATCTTGTGAGATTATCAAAATTCTGAATTTTTTTTGCAGTGATAGATAATCATGTAGCTTTCCTGTGTTTCCCTCTTAATGTTATTATTTAGGTTAACATTTAAAACACAGTTCTTTTTCTGTTGCAGTTTTTAAAAAATAAATATTACATCAGTAGCTCAGTACAGAGACCGCTAGTGAGGCCTCACACTTACATATAACATAACATAGCACTTAGTGCTACAGAATCAGGTAATTCGGGGGATATTTGCTTTTCAGCAAACTAAACACTCCTACATATGCCTGAAGCTACAGTGTGTTTGAGTCTGTGTGTAATCTCAACTTTTAAAACAATGTATTCGGCACCTTTCAGACATTTCTCCGTGTGTGTGTGTTTGAATAACTGAATAATGAACATGGTGGCGGCGTGTGTTTGTGGGCTAGTAATAATTTCAATAACAGCATGTGTGTTCGCACTTGTTAAAATAAACATCCACCTTCCTCTCATCTTTCAAATGAGTGCACCTCCTTGTTTGTTGCATGGAAACATTAGGCAGTAATTAGCCCCACTGTGCTGTGCAGGGCTGCATACATGTGTGTTAATGGCACATTGATTATTAAACTGTTTTTTTGTTTTTTTGTTTTTGTTTAACAAACTAATAGAATTTTTCATTACTGAAGAAACCTTCCAGTTGTCTTCAACTCTTTGCAAAGAGCTCATAAAGATGTCCATGACCAACAGTTAAAGTCAAGAAAAGCAATTAAAACATGCCACTTCTTTCATTTAACAGTGGCCATATTTCTCACCTAATCAGGTTGGTTTGTGCTGTTGCTATAACCTGGTAGCTCTGGGTTACAACTTAAACCCTTCCCTGTGCATAGGTTTCTGACCCAAAACCAGATTTTAGCTGTCAAAGATAAAACATAGGCTACCACCAATTTAGGACGTTTCCAGGCATAACACATGCAGTAAGGAAGCAGGCTAGTACCAGTATGTTGAAAAAGGATGTATTGTAGCATCAGTAAGCTTTATTTAAAATTAGGCAGAGTTGGAATAGAAAAACTCCACAAAAAATGACAGAGACGTTTTTATAAAAGGAGTTGTTTGTTTTTACTGTTCTGAAGGAGTCACTGCTTTGAAGACGCTTTCTCAGGTAAAAGCTTTAAAACACAGCCTAAGGCGTAAAGCATTAAGATGGCTTCCTGCAGGATACCTCCATCCTGACAAGTTATTATGCGTCTTTTATTTATTCCTAACTGAAGATTTATGTAAAGCTGTCACTGCATGTATTATATTGAGAATGCGTGCACAGCGAGATGCAGGCCAATGTTTAGTTAAAGGTCCAAGCCATTTTTCTTAATGCAGTGATGATCGTGTGTCCAATACGCAGAGATGGAATTGTTTGTTTTTGGAATAGTCTCTGATTCATTTCACTATTGTGTTACTACTTTATCTCCTACTTGAAATCTGTCAAAATGCACAAAAGTGTGCAGTCTTCAGTTGCTGGATGTCTTATGACATCTGTTTAGCTTGGAACTGCACATCTGAAATACCGAGCTCTTGTCTGTTAGAGCTCAGTAAGTTCTTGGAGTCCGTCTTTCCACAACCCTCTGAGGTCTAGGTTATCCCTACCGCTAAGCCCTGAGGGCTGGGTCTAACCGAGTGTGAGTAACAGTCAAAGTCATTGTCAATCAAAGCTCAGTGAACATAAATACATGTTTTATGCCCCTTTTTGACACATTTGAATATATTGAATTTAACCATCAACAACATCATGGTACACTACTGGAGCCATTTGTTTCATTTTTGCTGGGAAAATAGAAAGGGATGCAATGATTTCATGAAACATGCAAAAACACAGTATGCAAACCACAATCAGTGATTGTCTCTGAAAAGGTGTGATTCCCATCCTTCCTTACACTGTATTAGGAGCATGTGTGGAATCATCGCTAAAAAATGAAGCTGTTTCCAAACCCAGATGTTATTCCACGGTGAATCTGACAATACAGTTCTGTGTTCATTGTGTTAAGTATTCACTCTATTGTCTGTCCTGGCCTCTGTTTATTTATCACCCAGCCTGATGTATGGGGAAAGTTACAGATCATAAGTGCATATACCCACATAGCAAGCAGGTCTGGCCCAGATAATGCACATGTTGTTATTACATGGCTTGATTAAGGTATGGATTAGGCTGACATCTGGGTCCAGAGCTGAATGTGTTCTGGGCCAGCAGAGGGCCAGCAATGTGTCTGCAACTGGTCTTGTGCTGGCCCATGTGTGGGCCACCTCTGGCAAACCAGATCTGGGCCACCAAAGGGCCATCATTCTCTGCGGTATGTGGGCCATGTGTAAGCACATTGTGTGGGCCAGATCCGATCCATACCAATTTTGCTATGTGGGTATTATAGTAATACTTCATAGAAGGCATAGAAGCACGCTGTCTGTCCTATCAGTAATTTGTTACTTTAACATTCACCTCACAGCTTCTCTCCTCTTCTTTTTGTATGATATCTGATCCATATCTGTTCATGTGAGTAATATCGTGTGTGTATGTGCTAAACATTTCCCTGAAATTCACCTTTGTGAATGTGTGTAATTCTACTTGACACAAATACCTGCGTCACTTCCTCAGTGGCTAATTCACAGCTTGGCACTCGGCTCACATGCAATCAAATCCTTTTTTCTACCGTGGAATTTGTCATCTTAATCTCTCTCTGTTTCTTTCACACTCCATTTTTCATTTTCAAACATCCACAAAGACACACACTCACACAAACACACTTTAATGGGCATGAATCCCCTGGTACTAACACAACAGAATTGAGTTGTGTGATGCAGGTGTGAATTATGATACTGTCAGTTATGTGAATGTAGTGGCAAAAAAGTGTGCCCATGCACACGCTGCATAAATCTTGTCTTTCTTGAGAAAACAGATTTAAATTTCAGTCATTCTCTGGAAAGCTGTTTTATGGAAGACAGCTTATCAGCTACATGGGAAATCCCTCGCTACATTTTAGATGAACATTGAGTGACGTTCTCTTGCCTTAATTTTGTGCAAGTGGAGCTTTTCAGCTTCATTTAAAGCAGCTTTTCCACAACTTAATTACCATGATTTGCATCACACAGTCACTCTTTCATTTTCTTTGGAATTGATTTTTGTTTCTCAGTTTTTCATGAGACTTGTAACATAAAGTCTACTCTTAAACATCATCTGCCTTTATTTATCCATGGAAACGGCCATTGTTAGTGTTTGTCGCTTTCCTTTAAAAGCCTTTTGATCCTACTGGGAGCTATCCAGCAGCTCCCCGTTGCTCTGCTGGAATAACTGGAATAATGAGCTGAGAAGCCTGCACAAAGGCACATTTAGAGTAGGTGTTGGTATTGCAAGTTCTTTCCTACTCAGATTTGAAGAGCTAGACTTTGATGAGCAGTGTCTCCTGTTTAACCTTCAGGTTCCTGACATAATTTTTCCCATGAGTTACACATGACGCTCCCACCTAGTATGAAAATGTAAATCATTATTCAGTTGTAAAAATCTTGATGTTATATGAAGATTCACAAAACAAGTTTTTAGCTGTGATATCTTTGACCAGTAGATCTACAGAGCCCCAATGAAGTCTGAGGTGCAAGTTGCACCAGGAGGAACACAGCACCCACTGCACCAGTGTAGGGTCTGACAATGGGTCAAAGGACATTTTGATACCTATTGGCAGTAAGGATGCCGTTGCTTAGACTGTAAATTAAATGCATGTCAATTTTATAATTAGTAGAAAATAAATGTGCAAATAATAATATTTTCTAAAAAAGGTCTGAAATTAACAAAAAGCACCTTCAGGTTGGCTTCCTTCAACAGCGAGGGGTTTCTTAGTGCAGCATCACATATTTGTGGGGTTTGGGTTGTTGAAGAGAGAAAATATCACACTGGACACATATTGTACAAACTAAGCCATAGAATTAATGCTGGCAGGCCATTGAACAACGTTTAGGCAGCAGTCCTGGCAGATCAACTGATCTCAGTACCAGCCCGTGTCATCTGAAAAGCCACCTGGTATTGTTCTTTGAGTCCTATTGGTAAATGCTATTCATACTGTTTTGGCCTGTATACAGTTGCTGCTGCCTTTGCAAGCTGTTTGGCAACAGACTGTCATGGTCTGGGTGGGTACCTGCAGGTCTCTAACAGCGGCCCCTCCTCCTTTAGGCGGAGTTCGGTTGCTCCTCCCTGGCTGACCACCTGTGAGCAATTATTCCGGCAGTATATCAGACCTGCGCTCTCAACCATTCATCGCCTGAGTATCTGCTATCCCCATGTTAGTCAAGTGGAGCATCATAACTCTGTCCAGAATCCGTGTGATGACTTACTTGTTCTTCTTGTTCTCAGAGGTAGCATCTGGAGTGGAGGTCTTGTCTCCCTCACTCCCGCCTTCCTGGACCTGGGCCGCTTGCTGCTGATACGACGTGGCCTGCCGGCCCACCACTCACTTGCCTGCCTCCCCACGCCTCGACCGCTTCCGGGCCTTCCGCCCCACCTGTCACCTCCACCTGAAACCAAGTAAGGCAACTCATTCAACTGTGGAGGATCGTTGATTGTCTGCTGGATCCCACTGATCGTGATCACCTCTTATTCCAGTGCCCTGGCCCCTACCTAGCACTAGCATCCCCAGGCTTCTACCTTTCTACCTATAAAACCCGAGAGCAGTCAAATGGTGGAAGTGGAAGCTAAATTGGCTAGTCATTCATATGTATATTAGGTCGTTACCTAGGAATTCTGGAGGGAGGGGAGTGGGGGTGAGTGATTGAGGGGGTGGGGGAGCTGCTAAAAGCTGTGAACTTCCTTTTGTGTTTCATCTTGATGCATTCTCAATCATCCAGGGAAATAAATCTCCAAAAGTCACCAACTTGGAGTGTTTCAGTTTGCCATCTTAGGGAGAAATCAACACACATGGGTGTATGTCCTTTGTTGCTGAGATTTATTGATAAAAACAGTACAAAAAACCAACCATTTGTACACATATTTACAAATGGCCTGCTGAGTGGTGCATGGAGCATGTTCATTGGTTCATGGACCTCCCTGAACTAATGGCATTTATTGCAATTGTCATCTTGCGGGGGGTTAACAGGGTTCCATCTCTAAATGACTGCTGGTCAGCAAACCTGGGAAACCCACAGATAATTGGAACTATGGCACGAAACCGCTTCCAAAACATCATGCAACACCTACGCTTTGATGACAAGTCCACCCGCAGTGATCGAGCAAAGACTGATAAGTTCGCTGCAATTTCCAGTGTGTGGGGATCATTTGTCACCAACTGCATCACGTGCTACAACCCTGGTCTACATATCACCGTTGATGAACAGCTTTTCCCATCAAAGACTCGGTGCTGTTTCCTGCAGTATATTGCAAGTAAACCGGACAAGTTTGGGATCAGGTTTTGGGTGGCTTGCGACCTAAAATCCAAGTACATTTGCAATGTCTTCCCATATCTTGGCAAGGACCCCAGTCGTCCCACTGGGGAGAGACTTTCTGAAAATGTAGTAATGAGGCTGATGGAACCATTCCTAGACAAGGGCAGAAATGTTACCACGGACAATTTTTTCACATCGCTTTCACTGGCACAAAAACTTCTTAGACGGAAAACCACCATCCTCGGCACAGTCAACAGGATTCGCAGGGAAATTCCTCAATCCACTAGACAGACAGATCGCAATGTATTCACCACTCAGGTATGTTGCAGGTCTTTTGTGGTTCTATGTTTATGTGTTTCATTGTGTGTAAAAGGGCTATGAAAATAACAATTTATCTTATTTCTTAGGTGTTTTCAACCTCTGCTGCCACGCTGACGGCATATGCGGCCAAACGGAAGAAGACAGTCTATATTCTTAGCAGCATGCACAGCGTGGTTCAGACTGATAACACCACCAAAAGGAAGCCAAACACTGTCACCCTTTACAACAAAACAAAGTGTGGCGTGGATGTGATGGACCAGATGGTTCGGGAGTACACTGTCCGCAAAGGAACACGGCGCTGGCCAGTCGCCGTGTTTTATAACATGATTGACATGGCAGCACTGAATGCACATGTGCTGTATCAAGCATGCACCGGGACGAAGGAAAGACGGGTGGACTTCCTGGTGGCGCTTGCAACAGAGTTGGCTCACTCTATTGTAGCTGCAAAGAAGGCAAGAAAAGATCAGTTGCTTCGGGCAGAACCCTCCACACCGAGCCCTGGAAAAAGAGCCACGTGTCAGGTCAAACACAAATGCAAGAAAAATCAGGCCACTGTGCGATGTGTTCACTGCTACAGGTACACATGTGGTAAATGCAGACGACAGATACCGTGGCAGTGCCAGGATTGTGAGTGATTGCTGAAAATGTTGAAATGTACTCACTCACTTTTTATCATTATTTGTAAATATGTGTACAAATGGTTGGTTTTTTTGTACTGTTTTCATCAATAAATGTCAGCAACAAAGGACATACAAAGGACATGTGTTGATTTCTCCCTAAGATGGCAAACTGAAACACTCCACTCCCAAACCCCCTCAATCACTCACCCCCACTCCCCTCCCTCCAGAATTCCTAGGTAACGACCTAATATACATATGAATGACTCCAGCATTTGACTGACTGCTCTCCGGCTTTTAAAGGTAGAAACGCAAAATGATGACTCCGCGGGGGTCTAAGGTAGAAAACCAAAATGACTGCTCTCCGGGGGTCTAAGTCCTGTTTCCACCTCCCCGCTGCCTCTGCTGTTCAGCCGTCTCCTAGAGGTGTCTAGGTCACCTTCCATTATCTTAGATTATCCTACGTGCCACTAGTGTGGTGGCGTCGTTTTGTTTTCTTGCTTGTGTTTGCCTGTGGGCGGAAATAAATCCTTTGTTCCCTTATCGTCTCGCTTCCGGGTTGGTTTCTGCACCTGTGTCCATCTCTGTTCCCTCGTGCCGCTGGGCCGTGACACAGACCTTTTCAACTATATACTGTAAATGACCTAATCAGTCTCATATCTGCCATATGCTCTGTGCTGCAGTCTAGTTGCTGCTCTCCTCACCTTAGTCATTCAGTGTCTCTGCCTTGGATTGGCGAGGAGGTCCCCAAACAGAGCCACACCACTAAATACAAATTTCTGCAGACAGTTCTAGTTTGTTTAAAGTGGTCCTGACAGAAATCATATATTTGGAGCCAGATGTGCAGTGAATAGATTCCTCTAGTGCAGCATATCTACCAGGCAATCTAGTGAAGGTCTTTGTGGCTATTAAAGAGACCACATATTATTTAAAATTCCATTTGTTTCCAGAGAAAATCCAGCTCATTTCCTAACAAGCTGTCTTTCTGAAACGCTCAAAGCTTCTTTGGTGTTGCAGTCAGAATTGATAATGAGCAAACATCTGCGATTTGACAGTCAAAATTCTATTTGAAATCAAGAGCAGTGTCAGGTTCCAAGGCTTTCAACCCTGAAGTGCAGGCCAGCTGTCTTTATTTAGAAGGAAAAACATCATTTGTAGTTTATATTTCTGCTTTATTACATATTATATAATCACAAAGACCGCTACAAGAGACTAAAACAGAAGGGAAGATGTTGCAACACACGCTCAGATTGTCCTTGTGTGGCCTGGAGGGGGTGTAGTTAAGCGAAGCACATGACACTGACAGCTCCTGCTCGAATCAAAGCTTTTTCCTTTTTTTCTGCTGGTCATTTGGGTGTACAACTTACTATTTTCAGCCTCTCTGAACATGTTTTTTTTCGAGCATCCGCTTCGTCTGAACCTATAAATTGCATTAAGCTGCTTGCAGCCTTTTACTTCTCCCTCAATTAACTCCAATTCTGATTATCTTCTCTTTTTTCATCTGCTTTTCCTTTTCTCCCACTTCAGCTTTGTCTCTGCAGATCTTTCTTATACTCTTTTGGCTAAATTCCCACTCAAACAGACACACTCTCTCTCTCTCTCTCTCTCTCTCTCTCTCTCTCTCTCTATATATATATATATATATATATATATATATATATATATATATATATATATATATATATATATATTTTTTTTTTTTTTTTTTTTTTTTTTTTTTTTTTTTTCTCGCTCTCAAACACAGAGAGAGAGACCGGCTCTTCGCAATGGCAATTGTGAAGATTTAGTTCAGAACCTCAACCACACAGACACTCTGGCCTCTTTCACAGTTAACTGCACACACCTAAACACACACACACGCAGACACACACATGCCTACACACTCAGTGAATGCTGAGTGAACCAGGCAATGCTGGGAAGGCTGCTGCATAAACCAATTAGCTGGGCTGAAATCAAGCCAACAGAAGTCTTCCTCGCTGATTTCCTATTCGCACTTTTCTCCCTTCCTTCCTCGTTCCATATTTTGTTTTTGTTTCCTCCACAGACTAGTCTCTGTGTGCTGAGATAGTGCTGAATGCTGCCATGGTAAGACAGAAAGAGAAAGAAAGTACAGAGCTGGGAAAGACGGGAATGAAACAATTGGAGAAAGATAGAAGAGGAGAATGTGTGAAATGAAGCTGGGAGAATGAGTGAGGACAGACAGAGGGATGGCCTGCTGTAGAGAGACGTTGAAGAGTGATGGCCGGGTTTGGCACTGACAAGTTACAGCTGCTGAACTGTGACAGAAGAGGGAGAGAGAGAGACGCAGACGAGAGAAAGACAGCGAAAGAGAGAGACTGAGAGGGTGAAGGGAATGCCACAATCCAGGTAATGAGTCATTCAGTTTGGCTGGAGAGGCACAGCTGAGAGACTCTTTTAGTGCAGCTGTTGACGAAAAGAGAGAAAAGGGGTGGAAGAGGGAAAGTTACCTTGTTTGATGGGCAGCTTGTTAGATGGAGAGAAAGGGGACGATGAAGGGGTCAATAAGTAGATGTGAAGGATGATGAGGATAAAGAGCTTGCAGAGGGGGCTTGTAAGTGAAAGCAATGAAAAGGAGTGGGTGGAAAAACCAAGGAGGGAGGCGTCTTTACTTCAGTCTGTACATGCTGAGTGGACACTTTTTAATTTCCCAGAGAAGCTACAGTGATGCAGCACAGTGAGAATAATCAGACTCTTGTCCTCTGCTGGTACACACAGTCAGAACGTTTGTGTTCATTTGTTTCAGTAGACAGAAAAACAGAGCTTATCAAGCCTGATTTAGTTAACCCTTTAAAGCTGGTCGGAGCGGGCACGCTCCATTTTGCCTATTTTTAAATCCCGGTAGCACTGCAACCACGTAAGCTAGCGCAATAATTTTTTTTTACATATGAAACCGGAGGAGTTGTACTTACAGCTTATGCCATCAGCTTGTCCTAGGTCACAGTTTCCTTCCACATACAGCTTTGCAAAAACTGCATAAAAAGCACTTGCAGCAACAAAAACACAATATTCCAGAAACACGCTTTGCCGATCCGATCAGCTGTTCATAACACTTCCTACGTCCATCAGCGTGAACTATCGCATGTCCGCCATGACCTTCCTGAAACCGGGCGTGACGCCATTTTGCGGAAATGTAGTTTTTTACCATTGGGGCCTTATGAGCCTATACTTGTGTTTTTAAAAGTTATGTTTGACTTTATGACTTTCTGTGTCATTTCTGGGATGCTTAGGACTCATATTGCACTGCTGGAAATAGTTCATTTTGATGCATATGCTGTTTTTTTGCAAATTTGCATTATAATATTTATTTTCGTTTTTCCTGCAGTATATGAAAATTGGTGTATTTCAAAAATAAAACTATGAAGACACTTAAAATAAATTTCCCGTGGTGGGAAACTAGTTTGTGCAACTTTTTTGTATTTACAGTTTTGCGGGATAAGCCTCTTAAATTTCTCTAACTAGAAATATATGTTAAAAAAACAAAAATGATTTTCAATTTTTTGTAGTTTATTGCACTTTTTTGCAATTTATGTAATTACTATGCACTTAATGCATACATATTATTAAAATTTGGGCTATAATGGTTGTATTGATGTATATCAACTTGAAATGCTCCCAAAAATGGCACTACAACATGTAAAAATATAATATAAGCTCTGGCGGACTTGGTTCTATGGTAGGTCTTAAAGGGTTAATTATACTAGTGCACATGTTCTGCATAATAAAAGCTGTCCATCACTTCAATTGGATGAAAAACTATGAGAAGTTCCATTAGGTTATGCTTATGTTGGATATGTTCTTCCGGCGACAATTATACTGCTGACCAATCAGAACCCACATTTATGGTAAATGGTAAATGGCCTGCATTTGTATAGCGCTTTACTCAGTCCCTAAGGACCCCAAAGCACTTTACACTACATTCAGTCATTCACCCATTCACACACACATTCACACACTGGCAATGGCAAGCTACATTGTAGCCACAGCTGCCCTGGGGCGCACTGACAGAGGCGGGGCTGCCGGACACTGGCGCCACCGGGCCCTCTGACCACCACCAGTAAATTTACCAAAGAACATCTTCATGATCCCCAAAAGTCTTTTGGAAACTATCCTTTGAACTTATGAAACAAAAATTGAACTCTTTGTAAGGTTTGATTCCTGTTCTGGAACCCAGAATTTCATAGTATATACATTGTATCAACAGGTAAATATGGTGGCAGTAGTGTGATGGTCTGGAGCTGCTTTGCTGCTTCAGACAAAAAACTGGAAAACTTAAATGATGATGGAATTCTGCTGCTCTACCAGAAAACCCTAAAGGAGACTGTCCAGCCACCGGTTCATGTCCAGTTCATGTTCATGTCACTTGGGTTTTGAGGGGATGATGATTCCACCAGCCAGTCCTCTTTTGAGTGATTCACATAGGAAAGGCCTCCATTGTAGCTGAATTAAAAATATGCTACAAAGAAAAGTGTGCCAACATTTTTCCAAAATTATGTGAAAGACTCTGTTAAAGCTCTACCTGCTAAGGGTGTCATAACCAGTTGTGTGACATATTTAAAAAAAGAATCGGAATAGGGCTGTGATGATACTTTATCCCAGCACTGTATGCTAACATCAAGACGACTTCTTTTTCAAGAAAAGTCGATTGCTTTCAACTGTGTCTTGCATATTTCAGCCGAAACAAGGTTAAACTGTATATTTCATCTATTCCAACACCATGGCTTTGTTTTCCAAGAGTCTGGGTCTTGCACTTTCCTGCCTGCAGTCCTCTTTTAACCCTCTTTCAATAAATCTGTCTTGTCTGTTCAAAATGTGACAGCATGGCATGGTATCCTCAAAAGAGTGACCTTTTATCCTTTAGGTGCACCTAGAGGATCCTTTGTGTCCATCTGTGTGAGTGTGTGTGAACAACCATGATTGAACAGAGGGAGTGGCTCACAACACCGTCAGGAATCTTCAGTGCAGTCTTGAGATCCCTTCTCAGGCACCTCAACCCCAACTCACATCTTGTGTCAGGTTACATTATATGATGAAGCAATAGCCTCTGGTAGGTATGATCCATTCTGTTTTTTTTACACCTTTGATCATGTAATGTAATACTGAGTCTTTTTAAAAAAAATATACATTCTTTTAATAAGGAACATAAAATAAAACACAACCTGTAAGAACACAAGTAAACAAAAGTAAACAAACGGGTGTACCTTCTAGTTAACACACACACACACACACACACACACACACACACATATATATATATATATATATATATATATATATATATATATATATATATATATATGTAACAGTTCAAAAATATGACATACAACCCATAGACAGTCTCATGCCAGTCATTTGGTGATGGAATTTGTACACTTAGCCATTTCTTAGTGATAGTCTTTCGGGCAGCCAGACTCAAAATGCCATATAACAGCTTGTCCACTTTATCCACATTTACTGAGTATAAATATCCAAACAAGAGTCAAAGGAGCTTGCAAAGAAAAGCGTCTGGACTTCTTTAAGTTGCTTGAAGACGTTTCACCTCTCATCCGAGAAGCTTCTTCAGTTCTAAGGTCAAATGGTGGAGAGTCCCAGATATAAAGCTAGTGGGAGTAACCCCCCACAGAGGGACAAAAGTGGGCGTTAAGGCGTCTGGGAGATCCCTTCCCAGACGCCTTAACGCCCACTCACATCCTGGGCCATCTGACCTCAGGAATTCGCATGATAAGGTGGGGCCAGGTTTCACAATGAACACACCTGAAACTCTGGCTGATTGGGACCCACACCCAGTTTCACACCTTGGCTCAGGCGATTAGAGGATCATCAGGGGGTCCTTTTGTCCCTCTGTGGGGGGTTACTCCCACTAGGTTATATAGAATAGAATAGAATAGAATAGAATTCAACTTTATTGTCATTGCACATGCACAGGTACAGGGCAACGAAATGCAGTTTGCATCCATCCAGAAGTGCTTTAGTGATATAGATATATTACAATAAATATAGATACGTAAATATATTACAGAAATGGGTCTATTATGGAATGTTATAATGTACATGGTATGAAGTATGTTGTGAATATTCTATAACTATAGGTATGTACAGGCTGTAGTGAGTACAAGCTATGTACAGGCTATGAACAGGATATAAATATGAAAAACTATACAGAATATGAAATAAATAACTTTACAGAATCTGAGATATACAGCTATACAGAAATGGGAACTGTGCAAGTTGTAAACAGTTGTAGGGTTAAAAATTATCGTATGTACAGAATGATTATTACAGAGCTATACAGTAGTGCAGTTAAGATAAGATAAGTGAGATACGTGGATAATTTCTACAGAGGCTATATAAAGTGCTAGTGGTTGTGAGTGGTGGTTCAGTCCATGTTATTATTGTGTGTTTGAGGGTACAGTTGTCCATTGTGGGTGTGTGTATGTTCAGTCCATGTTTTAACGTGGGCCAGATGTCAGGAGGCAGAGTTCAGGAGTCTGACAGCTGTGGGGAAGAAGCTGTTCCGGTACCTCGTGGTCTTAGGCTCCTGTAGCGCCTCCCAGAGTGCAGGAGGGTGAAGAGTCCATGTGATGGGTGACTGGGGTCTCTGATGATTTTTCCAGCCCTTTTCAGACATCGCTTCCTGTAGATGTCTTTTATGGCAGCAAGTAGTGCTCCGGCGATGCGCTGGGCAGTTTTCACAACCCTCTGCAACGCCTTCCGGTCCGAGGCAGAGCAGTTCCCGTACCAGACTGTTATACAGTTGGTCAGGATGCTCTCGATGGTGCAGCGGTAGAAGTTCACCAGGATGTCTGAGGACAGGTGGTTCTTCCTCAGAGTCCTCAAGAAGAAGAGGCGCTGGTGAGCCTTCTTGACCAGCTTGGAGCAGTTGGTCGTCCAGGTGAGATCCTCGGAGATGTGGACTCCCAGGAACTTGAAGCTGCTCACACGCTCCACAGCCGTCCCCTTAATGTGGATGGGTCGATGTGGGTCAGCATTCCTCCTGTAGTCCACGATGAGCTCCTTGGTCTTCTCGGTGTTAAGCAGCAGGTTGTTTCTGTCGCACCACTCAGCCAGACGATCCACCTCCTCCCTGTAGGCGGCCTCATCATTGTCACTGATAAGGCCAATCACTGTGGTGTCATCTGCAAACTTAATGATGGTGTTGGAACCATCAGCAGGTCTGCAGTCGTGGGTGAAGAGGGAGTAGAGGAAAGGGCTCATCACACAGCCTTGTGGTACACCGGTGTTCATTGTGATGGTAGATGAGCAGTGGTTATCCAGCCGGACATGTTGGGGGCGGTTGGGACTCTTATATGATTTTAAGCTCTGTACATAATAGGAAATCAAAAAGTACACCCCTGGAGGAAAAAAAAAAGAGAGGAAAAAACAGCATTGTAGAAAAGAACATTATACAACAAAAATATACAATCATGTTGACTTCCAAAAACAAACTCTATATTAGTGAGGGAAAAGCTCTTCTGTCAACTTGTGGAAGAGTACCCTCATCGGCCCACAGGCCGGAAGCCCAGTGGTTTGTAGGGTCCAGCTTACTATGCATATAAATGGGCGATCGTGGCTCAAGAGTTGGGAGATCGCCTTGTAATCGGAAGGTTGCCGGTTCGAGCCCCGGCTTGGACAATCTTGGTCATTGTGTCCTTGGGCAAGACACTTCACCCGTTGCCTACTGGTGGTGGTCAGAGGGCCCGGTGGCGCCAGTGTTCGGCAGCCTCGCCTCTGTCAGTGCGCCCCAGGGTGGCTGTGGCTACAATGTAGTTTGCTATCACCAGTGTGTGAATGGGTGGATGACTGGATATGTAAAGTGCTTTGGGGTCCTTAGGGACTAGTAAAGCGCTATATAAATACAGGCCATAAATGACCCGACTTTATTCTACTTTTGTATGCCCTCTTTATGAGATTAACAAAAAATATAACTAATACATCTTTAACAAAATAAAGTCTGTAGTCTCAGTTACTCTTAAAGCTCTACTCTTGAGTTTACCTCCAATATGATGCTCCGTCACAAGCAACCTAATTACCCTCAGTCACCTGGGTGCCTGGAGATGCTCCTTGAAGTCCTGCTTTTGGATCATGTTTCCTCGTTTCTGCTTCGTGCTTATTTGCCAAGTCTGCTGTTTTATTTGCCCTGTCTTTCACAATGTCTACCCATAATCCTCTCTTCACCATGTCTGTAGTCGCTTCATACGCCGTGTTGTACGTCACTGTTCCATCCCTGTAGTACACTCTCAGACTGGCCGGGAAAGGCAAATGGAAGCGAATGTTATTCTCCTTAAGCACCTTCTTCGCTGCTACATATGCTCTTCTTCTTTGTTGTATCTCCGGGGCATAATCATTGTCCACATGTATCCTAGTGCCTTGAAAACCAAACCCCCTAGCCTGCCAGGCCTTCTTGATGTCTTCCTTGATACGATAACTTGCGAGTTCGACAACAATTTCTCAGCACCGGCCCGGTGTGCTCTTTCGATCCCCAACGCGGTGGGAGAAGAGAGACGCATTGTCTTTCAAATAGAGTCTGTACGAAGGTTACAACCGATGGAAATGGGTCCTCTTCCCCTTCCTTCACGCCATTTATTTTGAGATTCTCGCGACTTGAACGTCTAAATCCAATAACTTAGTTTCATATCACATCTGAAGTTTTGCTAATTCCATTAGTTGCTCCTCTGAAACCTGGATTCGAGTCTCCACAACATTTATGCGTCCCTCTGCTTCATCGAGTCTTTTACCGATGCCGTTCACATTCTCCCGTATAGCATTAAAATGCTCATTCGTATCTTTTCTGAAAGCACGCAATTCTTTGATCGTAGCTGGGCAGCCAGACCGGAAGTCCCAAATGAAATGTAATACTGAGTCAACGGAACCGTCCTAAGGGAAAACCACCTTTTCATTTTAGAACTGAAGAAGTCTTATGGATGACAGGACAAATATTTCCAAAAAACATTTAAATTTAGTGTACATTAAATTTAAGCCAAGCAGACGAATGTAATACAATGGAAACAGTATTTGTAAATGATGCAACATTACTTTGACGCTGTTTCTGTAGCATTCTCGCATTAAGACTACTTTCATCACTTCGAGGGATAAGGCAAACCAGAAATGCCTGATGGAAAAAGAAAAAGTTTACTTCTATAGTCTGTGATTGCTGGTGTTAACAGTACCACTGCATTTTTTCTTTGTGGGATTTGTTTAGTAAAAACAGGGGGGGAAAAAAAATGGATGCACAGATTTTATAGGGAAGTCTTTTGTGTTTATATACAGGTGAATTTGTGTAGTTCTACCCCTATAAACAGTAACGTGCAGCTCATCAGATCACCACACAAACCTCGTTCACTGTCTATGGTCCTGAAATTCTCACGGTTTAATAAGAAAACCAGCAAATGCTTTTAAATTTTAGGATGCCTCTGGGTATCAGCCTATCAAGCACAAAAAACAAGACATGCATTTTCTCTACAAAACATTAGTACAATTTGCAATCAATTCGCAAACAGTACAGTAATCAATTTATTTAAATATTCCCTTTCCTATATTTTGTGCCTCGATAAAGGAAATCCCAGTAATGCGTATGCAAGTAAACAGACACTTCCAGATATTCAGGCTCTGAATTTTTCTGTGGCTATCTTTGCATACTTAAAAGTACTTACTTTAAAAAAAAAAATTGTTTTGTTTTTATGGGCTAAAAATGAATGGGTAAACGGATCCAGTATACAAGTCAATGGATCTGTAGTCTCAAAAACATAATGTTTTTGGAGAGAATATAGGGAGCACTGATCAATCACAAGTGTTTATATATGGTATCATCCAGATGTGATATCCCTTCAATTACAAAATTTGTACATCACAAAGACAGCAGATCTGGCAAAATTGCATCTAAAGATGTTCTGGGAGATAATTATTTACTCTTACTTTTCATGGCTAACTTTGTCTTTGTGTGCATGGGCAAACTAACCATCACTAACCACATGATGTAAAAGCAGTATGACATTAACCATTTAGTTTCCTCTCAACTATTTAATAGTTTTTATTTAGGCTTTTGACTTTAATGGAGAGAGACAGTGAAGACAAACCGAAGCAGGGGAGGAAGGAGAACAGACACAGTAAAGGGCCGGAAGTCAGACTCGAACCAGGCTGCTGCTTTTAGGCCATGTGCCCTAAAACCAGGCACCAGCTAAACCAGTGCCCTAAGAGCTCATAGTTTAAAGGTTCATAGTTTAATGGTTAGTTTTGCTGCATGCTGTTGGCAAGCTAACCTCAACTGCCACGTGAGAGTATGAGGCAGATAAAGAGTTGCTTAGATGACAACATCAGTACAAAGGATAACTGTATATAAAAACAAGTCTGCTTGTAAAATTGCAGCATTTTCTTTTATTCTGCAAAACAGTGCTGTTTAAGATAAAATATGAAAATACTCTTTAAAATGCTCCTAGAATTATAAATTCATATAGAAGTGTATAATAATAGTATTAATATAAATAAAAACCTATCAAATAAATAAATGATCTATTAAGTATAATAGCTTAATCAATAAGTCCTTTAAAACTGCAGGATATAATTTGTGCATTCTCAGAGGTGTTGCAGTTGGGCACAGTTCAACAGTCTCACAGCATCTGGAAAAAGCTATTCTTTAACTTGGTGGACCTTGCTACAGTGCTGCACAGCCTCCAGCCTGAGTGGAGGTGTAAAAATGGGGTCTGTGGGCAGGGTGGGTGGAGCGTCTCTGTCCTTGCATATGCTGGTGTAAACGTCAGGTAAGCTACACACAGTGGTCCTCAGCCACCCACTGCAGTGCCTTCTAGTTTGTTACTTTTGATTTTATACTAAACAAGTTGTCAATTTGAGGATGATGATTACATCACAGATTTATGAGCAGCTCAGTCTCCATCATTCTGATTCTTTGTACTGTAAGGCAACTGTCAGAAAGGATTATAGTGCTAAAAGTATTGACTCATCCTTCTAAATTTGAATTCAGGTGTTCCAATCACTTCTGTTGCCACAGGTGAATAAAATGAAGCACCTAGGCATGCAGACTCCTACAAACATTTATTAGTGGACGTTCATGAAAGTTATATTGCATGGAAGAAAATTAAACTAGACTTTAATGCCCTTCATGTGAAAGAGTTAAAGATAATACAATTTTAAATTGATCTTGTTTTCTGCTGGTAGTTTGTAAATTGACTAGTTAAGGAGACATTCAAATGAATAGCTTAAGTATTTAGTTGCTTGATGTACAGTTTATATAAAGAAACAGATAAAAGTGCCAGCAGTCCAACGTCACAGTTGCTCATGTTCATCTTCAGTTAAAAGAATGAACACATTCTCACACTAGAGCTGAAACCACCAATGTTGTTCTCTGATGGCAGCTAGTTGTTTAACAGACCTATCATTGCTGCTCTACAGTTAAAACAAAACTTGTCTCCTGGACCTCTTGTTTCATTTCTATTCATGTAATATGTATTAATGTTGATGCAACAGTCTGACATTTTATATACTCACATAATACATGTTTTTGTGCTTTTATTCTAGTGATTGATTTATTGGGGTGTGTACAATAGAAAATGAACTGGCACAATTAAAGATTCTATTGTTGACCCTCAGTTCTACATCTCAGGGATAATAATCTTTCAAAGTACTTAAAAAAGGTCAAGGATGTCAGATTGTGTTATTTTGTTCTCCTACAATTCTGGGGTCCTGTTTAATGTAATTGTTTCTGTCATCAGTCTCCCTGAAGCTCTAACAAAGAAGTCTACTGCCTTGAAAATATGAGCAGTGCCTGAATGATTTAGTAAAGGAAGTGAAGAATATCAGGCTGTAAATTTCCCTGCAACCCTGTCCTTTGTGTCATCCCTCAACACACAAGGTACTTTGCTGTTTGCAAGACTTCGTCTTTTTTGATACATCAGAGAAAAAAATTTATTTCATATGAACCATCAAGGTGTCACGGTCCGGCAGATCTGTCTGAGAAGTTCGGCTTTGTTCTTTTTCTCTCCCTCCCTCTCTCCCTCTGTCGCCTGGGCTGAGTTCGTTGTGGGCTCCCGCCTTTGGCCTACATACGTGAGATGATCAACACCTGCGTCTCATTAACTGGCCTCTACTAAAGGGAAGAAGCGAGACTGCTCCCCCCTGGATTGTTGCTTGACCTGTGTCAGGCTTGGACACTACAGTCTAGTTCCCGTGTTTCAGCTTCTTGTGCTAACACTTTTGTTTCCCTCAGGGCCGTGCAGAGAGGTTTAAAGGGGCGGGTGCTCAAAGTTAAAAAGGGGCACATTGAACCAGGCTGAATAACAACAACACACATTCATCAAGAATCTAATATGGGCAACAAGGCAAAGCAAACGTAGCCGATGTTTTACCTGATTGATACAATGTTGCTGTTGAGGGGTTGCTGTGGATAGTGCTGGAGGGCAGGGCTGTGTTGATCTGAGACTGTACACATTAAAAAGTCCATAGGAGAGATGGTAGCTGATTAAACAAGTGTCATGAGATAATAACAAAATGCAAAGATTGGTGACAGCGCTTGGAACCATAAGGCAACAAAAACTCTGAGAAATAATTTAGGCTCTGCCTGTGAATCACTCTTTGCTTCTCTTCTTCCTTCCTTCCATCATTTCATATATCACTCTCCACTTGCTGTCTATCTGAGAACAAGGCACAACTTGCTATTGCAATAAACTATAATTTAATTATCCACACCTAACAACTCTTGCACTTAATCTATAATAAAATGATGACAGAAAAATGTTATAGCACTGCCTTTAGTAGCCTCACACAGCTCCTACTGTTTCCTCCTCATGTCCTTACCAGGCATGTCTGGACAATGTTATATCACGAGTAATATTTTTTTTTTAAAATCCATCTAAATAAAACACACACATGCACGCACACACAGGGACATTTTAGACCTTCTTCAGAATACTGTATATACTATGGGCATCATGGTGCTGATCCAGAATCCTTACATTATTATTTATTACTAGAGCTACAATAATAAAGCAGTGAGGAGGGGGAAGTAATAAATATGAAATAATGTCATTATGATGATTCCATTTGTTTCACTATCCACTCTGTGCAGGAGCAAAGCTTATTACATTTTTAAACTGTAGAGATACAATAATCCAAATTTTGTCTTATTTAAAATATAAATCTAATATAATCTGCTTCTTAATGTATGTTCTTTAAAATACAGCGTGTGTTTTTTAATATATTATAATTATAATAATGCATAATTAGGTGGACATGCATATTAGATCGTTTTTTAGTGAAATATAATCCCTCCAGAAAGGCAGGAAAAGCCCTGTAACTTAAACTAAATATGTTCTAAATACTTTAAAAGTAAATATGTTCACTAAAACGGTGGACAGAGCTACAGACCCATGACAGCCTTACACAGGTAGCCAGCAGCTATGACCAACACTACTTGTGCAGTTAATAAAAGGAGGGGTAATGTTTGTGCTATACACTACAGTGTACGCTGTACACCTACTTACTGGTTTTGTCGCATCAGTCCAAGTCTCTGAGTTAACTTGTGTTTCTCCTACAGCTCCGGACCGCAAAAAATGCGCGTGCTCTTTGTGAGCTCGTTCCTGGCTTTTAACCAGCACGTTCTGCCGTCAAGGGCGATCATTGGTTAAATGTGATCATGTGATTGATGCAAGCCAGATCCTTTTATTTAGCAAAACTGTGATTAATAGTTAAATATTATTGTTGAGGGGCACAGACAGGACTCCGCACGCACATAAAAATAACAATAATTTTTTTTAAAAAGTTGCCTCAACGAAAGGGCACTATGGGCACCCATCAGGAAAGGGGCGGGTGCTCAAGCCCCTCTGGCCCCTCTAGCCCTCTGCACGTGCCTGGTTTCCCTGTGTACAGACCCCTGTACCTGCCCTTGTTCCCTACAGAGTTTCTGGTGCGAGAGAGGAGTAAATGACTGGTGAGACGCCAAGAGAGACTGAGGAGGAGTGAAAGTGTTCCCCTGCTTTTCCCGTGGATTCCCTGGAGCCCTGATATCCACACTCTTGTATATAGCACTGAGTCACTGTCACACATTTCACCTGGTGTTTGTAAATAAAAACCCTCTGTTCTTCCTGTGAGCAAGGAGTCCTGCGTTTGAGTCCCCACAGTGACCGTAACAGAACGATCCAGCCAGTATGGACTCAGCGGACTCGGAATCCGTGCCACAGTCAGATCAGCCTGCTGTTTCGCCTGAAGCCATACTGGTATGGCACAAGCAAATGTTGCAGCATATCAACCAACAGCTGGCAGCTCTCACTCTGGCACTGGCCGAGCACACACTGTTGGAAAGTATGCCCCCGCAATCTCCTCTTTCACAACCCCAACCCCAGATGTCCCCGGCGCCGGAGCTTCCAGCCCTGCCATCACCAGCTCCGCCGGCGCTTCCCGAACGACCGCTCCCAACCCTCGAGCCTTTTTCTGGTGAGTTAGAAAAGTGTACAGGCTTTTTAACTCAACAGTCTCTGCAGTTTCGGCAGCAGCCAAGGGCTTTTGAGAGTGATGGGGCTAAAATCACGTATTTTGTCAAGCTGTTATGAGAGCGGGCGTTAAAATCGGTTCAATCTGTTTTTGAAAACCGCATATATTTATATATAAACATATATAAATAAAACCACTTTTTTTTTTACATTAGTAATTCCTTTTGTGCATAATTTTATATTATTGTTAATAATAAATTAATTAAAGCAACAAAACAACCTGAAGAGCCGGTTTGGAGCAGAAAGAGCTGGCTCTTTTTAGTGAGCTGAACCGAAAGAGCCGGTTCTCTAAAAAGAGCCGGAAATCCCATCACCAATTCCAACTGAGCTCCTTCCTCACAGACTTAAAATTACGGTGCTCAATGGGCAACGCCTACCTGATGGCACCTATATTACTGAGCCTATTTCTTTAACTCTCTCCAGCAATCATTCCGAGACCCTGCGCTTGTTTGTGTTTAAAGCTCCGCTCACGCCATTAGTACTAGGATTTCCTTGGTTGCAACAACATAATCCCACACTAGATTGGAAGACAGCTAAGGTTTTGGGGTGGGGGGAGGGATGTCACATGACCTGCTTAAAGGCCGCAACACCGCCTACCAGTTCTTCAGATCCAGGCTCTGCCCCTGATTCTCCTGATCTCTCCTCCATCCTTCCCATTCATCATGATCTCCTGGAGGTGTTTAGTAAAGACCATGCGTCTTCGTTGCCCCCAAACAGACCTTATGACTGTGGCATTGACCGCCTCCCTGGCGCTCCCCTTCCTATGAGCCATTTATACAGTATTTCTCAACCTGAATGTGAGGCAATGGAAAGATACATCACAGAATCCCTTGCTGCTGGAATAATCTGGCCCTCTTCCTCTCCTCTTTCGGCTGGGTTTTTCTTTGTAGTGTGGTGTCGTGATGAGGAATCATCGGCTGGGAAGGTGTGGATGTCAGTGGTGCGTTTGTGGACATCATGTAAAATCCTACCCCAGAATCTACCCTCCGGGATTTGAATCGTCGTCCCGACGATTGACACTCACTGCCAAGGTCTATACAGGGTAACTGTATTAGGCACAGGTGCCTGGGAGTGCCCAGCCCCTATTGCTCTACTTCCTGCTACCTGGGACAAATGATGCAGGTTCAAGTGCGTCCCAGCATTACCACGGGTAGTCCTACGTAGAGGGGCTATATTGTTATGAACACCAGCCATAACTGGCAGATCAGTGCAAGCTGACACCATGGGGGACGTTGAGTAAGTAAGTAAGTAAACTTTATTTATTAAGCGCTTTTCACAGACAGACAATCACAAAGCGCTGTACACAAATATTAAAATATTAAAATAAACAATAAAATCAATAGACATTATATACAATGTAAAAGATCAAATGTAAATAATGTAAAAAATATAAAATATGTAGATCAACAAAAGGCTTGTTTGAACAGAAGAGTTTTTAACTGTTTTATAAAAGAATCCACAGTCAAGCAAATGTAAATGTAGTGGTAAACTGTTCCACAGCCTTGGTGCAACAGACTGAAAGGCTCTGTCCCCTTTTGTCTTCAGTCATGTACGGGGAACAACTAAGAGACTGAGTCTGTGAGCGGAGATGACGAGCAGCAGTGTATTTTATAAGAAGCTTGGATAAGTAATCTGGAGCCTGGCCATTTAGTGCTCTGTATGTTAAAACAAGAATTTTAAAGCGAATTCTAAACTCTATTGGGAGCCAATGTAAAGAATATAAGATGGGAGTGATGTGAACACGCTTGGTAGAGCGAGTTAGTAGTCTGGCTGCTGCGTTTTGTATTGTCTGGAGACGAGAGAGAGATGATTTATCCAAGCTAGTAAAAAGGGAATTACAGTAATCTAAGCGTGATGACACAAATGCATGAATGAGTTTTTCCAGTTCAGCTGAGAACATATCTAAACATATCTAAACTGCGACATATGGTTTCATATGTCGCAGTTTAGATATGTTTCTTAAATGATAGAAACAGGAACGAGACAAAGATTTTACATGAGAGTCGAGGCCCAGAGAAGAGTCAAATATTACTCCAAGATTTCGAATATTTGACTTGACAGATGGACAGAAAAAGGCAAGAACCTGACTGATTTTAGAATGTAGCTCAGAAGGACCTATGATCATGGTCTCGGTCTTGTTAGTATTTAGAACAAGGTAGTTGCTTGAAAGCCAATCAGAAGCCTGGGTTAAGCACTGGACTAGGGTGGACAGCCTATCCAGCTGATGAGACTTAAAAGATATATGGAGCTGAATGTCATCAGCATAAAAATGATAAGACAGGTCACTAAAAGATTGACTGATAACAGCTAAAGGAAGCATATAAAAAGAAAATAGTAATGGACCTAAAACTGAACCCTGTGGGACCCCACAGGTCAGGGCAGCAATGTCAGAGGTGAACCTGTCAGTCCTAACAGAAAAGGTCCTATCTGATGAGTAGGAAGAAAACCAGTCTAAGGCAGAGCCAGATATACCAACTGTCATGGTCCTGGGCCATGTTGGCCCAGTATTCTTAGTTTTTGTGTGTTTTGTATTTTGTTCCCTATTTATGCCTTGGTTCCTAGGTTATTTAGTTAAGATGTTCCTTATTTGGTTACCTCCTGTGTGCCCCTGTGTATCTGTGAGCCCTCGTCTCTCCTTGTGTTTTATTCCATGTTTTCCCCAGCCCGTTATGTCTGTGTTCTCCCCGTGCTCTTTCTCCTCCTGTCTGAACCTCCGTGTACTTCCTGTTTTACTTTGACAGTCTCTCGCCAGTATGCGTCATGTTGTGTTCACTCCTTCCCTGTCTCGTTATGGTTATCTGTGTCAGCTGTGTTCCCCGTGTGTTCCCACTTCCCTCGTTAACCCTCTGTGTATTTATGTCTGCGTCTCCCTCAGTTCGGTGTCGCGTTCTCCCTCATGACTGTGTGCCCGCGGTGTGTTTCCTCGTAAGTCAGTTCCTTAGTACTTCCCAGTTTAGTTTCATGTTATTTTGTATCGCTGTTATCGTTTGTCAGCAATAAAGCTGTATTTTGAGTCTCTCCTGTTTTCCGTGAGTTTGCGTTTGGGACCTATTTCCTGCCTGCCACACAGCCTGATCATGACACCAACCAAAACCTTGAGCCTGTTAAGTAGGATTTTGTGGTCAATGGTGTCAAAGGCTGCACTAAGATCAAGCAAAATGATCACAGAACAGTTCCCTGCGTCAGATGCCATTAATAGATCATTATAGACTCTTAAGAGAGCGGTCTCTGTAGAGTGCTGCTTTTGAAAGCCAGACTGAAAAGGGTCAAGAATGTGTAATTTACATAATAATTATTATTAAATTAGCACCAAGTTATCTTAGTGAACTTCTCAAACCACATACTCCTGCTAGAACACTCAGATCTGCCACTCTACTACTTCTGACCCAACCCAGATCTCGACTGAAGTCCCGGGGTCACCGTGCGTTTGCTCTGGCTGCCTGGGTACTGTGGAATACCCTTCCTCTCGACCTCCGCGCATCTGATTCCATTGCACTGTTCAAATCACGATTAAAAACCCACTTACAGTATTCAATCTTGCCTTTCCCTCTAGTTAATATTTCTTTTATGACTTTATATCATGCACTTTTATGCTCATTTAAATTCTTGTTTTCTCTGTACCTGTTGCTTTCCTATGTATCAGTGACAGTTATCTGCTTGCATACTTAGTACTTGCTTTGGTCCTATTTCTATTATCCTCCGCCTATATTCTATCTTACTTGTTAAGCACCTTGGCATACCCTTGGTTTTTAAGTGTGCTTTATAAATAAAGTTTGTTATTATTATTATAATAGAGACCTGAACTGATTTTCAACAATTTTTTCAAGTAATTTACTTACACATGGCAATTTTGAAATAGGTCGGTAATTACTAGCAGAGCTAGGATCAAGATTCTGTTTTTTTAACAGAGGAGTTACCTCAGCATGTTTAAAATAAGATGGAACACAGCCTTGCCTCAGTGAACTGTTGATGATGGATAGTAATGTGGGACCAATGCTGGTGATAGACCCGGACAGGACAGAGTGAGGTAATATATCTACAGAGCATGATGAGGATTGCATTTTACATAAAACTATAATTAAGTAATTTAGTGTGATTGGAGAAAAGGAGGTAAATGATCCAAGACAGCAAGGGGAATCTTCATAAGGGGAGGCACTTAAGGAAATTTTGGATTTCAAGTCCATCACCTTATTTACAAAGTAAAGTATTACAATCTTCATCAGAAAGCAACAGAGCATGCTGGGTTGGAGGAGAAACAATACTGTTGGTGGTATCAAATAGAATTCTTGAATTATTTTTATGACGATTTATAAGATTATTGAAGTAAGAGGATCTGGCCTCTTTGACTGATTCATTATATAGGTAAAGTAGTTCTTTAAAGTGCTCACGATGGACAGTCAGACCGGTGGACTTCCACAGGCGCTCTGCTTTTCGATAGGTGCGTCGAAGACCACGAGTCTGATTATTTAACCATGGTGTCCGGGAACTAACAGAGCAATAACTGGTTTTGAGAGGAGCAACCGGTACCACTTTACAATAAGTCTCCCCTTATAGATGCTAATAAATAGTTTATAGCTATATTATTAATTAATCTGTAAATGCTTTATAAACCATTATTAATGGTTTATTATGCATTAGTTAAGGGTGAGAAAAAGAAAAAAAACTGACCGGTTTCTTGCCAAATAGTGAGCCAAATGTGTTCACCTATATATTTCATCTAGAGTTGCTATATTAAACATTTCAGACTAAGTTACTATCCTGTAAGCACAATCGGCATTTGTAAACATATTTTTTATCATATAAAATTGTACTTCATAAATGCATTATAAATATCCACAACTATCAATCGGAGCTTTGTTGTAAAGTGTAAAGCATAAAACCATTTATTAATGAATAATAAATATTTATAAATGCCAAATGGGAGCCTTATTGTAAAGTGTAAAGCATAAAACCATTTATTAATGACAAATAAACATTTATAAATGCCAAATGGGAGCCTTATTGTAAAGTGTAAAGCATAAAACCATTTATTAATGAATAATAAACATTTATAAATGCCAAATGGGAGCCTTATTGTAAAGTGTAAAGCATAAAACCATTTATTAATGACAAATAAACCTTTATAAATGCCAAATGGGAGCCTTATTGTAAAGTGTAAAGCATAAAACCATTTATTAATGAATAATAAACATTTATAAATGCCGAATGGGAGCCTTATTGTAAAGTGTAAAGCATAAAACCATTTATTAATGACAAATAAACATTTATAAATGCCAAATGGGAGCCGTATTGTAAAGTGTAAAGCATAAAACCATTTATTAATGACAAATAAACATTTATAAATGCCAAATGGGAGCCTTATTGTAAAGTGTAAAGCATGACACCATTTATTTATGACTACTAAACATTTATAAATGACAAAACAGAGTTTTGTTGTAAAGTTTAAAACATGTCAACATTTATTTATGATCAACAAACATTTCTAAGTATTACTGGGCATTACTATAAAAAGTATAAAGCACCAACAGTTATTTAGCATTTCTAAACTTATATACAAGCCCTTTAAAGATAGCTAAAACTATATTAAGGAAACAAATCCCATCCCTAAATTCACCACTGGCATAAAACAAAGGAAAATTATAATAATTATAATATAATAAATTATTATACCTTAACTGAAACTGCACAGCTGTATTATTTACTCTACACACATTTATACAAATCAAAACATTGAAAAAAAAAAACAATAAAATAAACTAACAGGTAAATCTCTTAGTTGTGTGGAAACTCAACACATATGTGAACAGATCTTTGAAAAATGATTGGTTTTGCAGATCTTTTCTTCAGTTCAATATGCTCAAAAAAACAAAACCACTTAGAACAAATTAGGGTTTCAGACAGATTTCCCTCTTCGAATTGGAAGCAAAGTACCAGCGGCCTTCATACTTTCTATTTTGTTTTTTACTTCATCACTGCCTTGAATTGCAGCCTCACATCGCTTAGCAAAAGCTAGTACCGTCTCTCCACTAGGCCTGTTGGACAGTAGCTCCTGGTAGACATTGCGGACCGCAATAGCAAGCTCCCCATCTGATGAAGTGGACACAACAGTGTTCCTGTCGAGCCCATGCTTTGGAAATGTCTTGAGGAGGGATTTGTATCGCTGCACAATATCATTTGGCGTTTGAACTAAAAATGAAAACAAAGCAAATAATTAGAAAAGCAAATGCTCAAAGCATACTAATCTATACATATATATATATACAGTGGGGCAAAAAAGTATTTAGTCAGCCACCGATTGTGCAAGTTCCCCCACCTAAAATGATAACAGAGGTCAGTAATTTGCACCAGAGGTACACTTTAACTGTGAGAGACAGAATGTGAAAAAAAAATCCATGAATCCACATGGTAGGATTTGTAAAGAATTTATTCGTAAATCAGGGTGGAAAATAAGTATTTGGTCAATAACAAAAATACAACTCAATACTTTGTAACATAACCTTTGTTGGCAATAACAGAGGTCAAACGTTTACTATAGGTCTTTACCAGGTTTGCACACACAGTAGCTGGTATTTTGGCCCATTCCTCCATGCAGATCTTCTCGAGAGCAGTGATGTGTTGCGGCTGTCGCCGAGCAACACGGACTTTCAACTCCCGCCACAGATTTTCTATGGGGTTGAGGTCTGGAGACTGGCTAGGCCACTCCAGGACTTTCAAATGCTTCTTACGGAGCCACTCCTTTGTTGCCCGGGCGGTGTGTTTTGGATCATTGTCATGTTGGAAGACCCAGCCTCGTTTCATCTTCAAAGTTCTCACTGATGGAAGGAGGTTTTGGCTCAAAATCTCACAATACATGGCCCCATTCATTCTGTCCTTAACAAGGATCAGTCGTCCTGTCCCCTTGGCAGAAAAACAGCCCCATAACATGATGTTTCCACCCCCATGCTTCACAGTAGGTATGGTGTTCTTGGGATGCAACTCAGTATTCTTCTTCCTCCAAACACGACGAGTTGAGTTTATACCCAAAAGTTCTACTTTGGTTTCATCTGACCACATGACAGTCTCCCAATCCTCTGCTGTATCATCCATGTGCTCTCTGGCAAACTTCAGACGGGCCTGGACATGCACTGGCTTCAGCAGCGGAACACGTCTGGCACTGCGGGATTTGATTCCCTGCCGTTGTAGTGTGTTACTGATGGTGACCTTTGTTACTTTGGTCCCAGCTCTCTGCAGGTCATTCACCAGGTCCCCCCGTGTGGTTCTGGGATCTTTGCTCCCCGTTCTCATGATCATTTTGATCCCACGGGATGAGATCTTGCGTGGAGCCCCAGATCGAGGGAGATTATCAGTGGTCTTGTATGTCTTCCATTTTCTGATGATTGCTCCCACAGTTGATTTTTGCACACCAAGCTGCTTGCCTATTGTAGATTCACTCTTCCCAGTCTGGTGCAGGTCTACAATACTTTTCCTGGTGTCCTTCGAAAGCTCTTTGGTCTTGGCCATGGCGGAGTTTGGAGTCTGACTGTTTGAGGCTGTGGACAGGTCTCTTTTATACAGATGATGAGTTCAAACAGGTGCCATTCATACAGGTAACGAGTGGGGGACAGAAAAGCTTCTTACAGAAGACGTTACAGGTCTGTGTGAGCCAGAGATTTTCCATGTTTGAGGTGACCAAATACTTATTTTCCACCCTAATTTACGAATAAATTCTTTACAAATCCTACCATGTGAATTCATGGATTTTTTTTCACATTCTGTCTCTCACAGTTGAAGTGTACCTCTGGTGCAAATTACTGACCTCTGTCATCATTTTAAGTGGGGGAACTTGCACAATCGGTGGCTGACTAAATACTTTTTTGCCCCACTGTATATATATATATATATATATATATATATATATATATATACACAGACAGATAGATAGATATGTATATATGACGTAGTGAACACAGAGTAATTTTTAGAACAAATTAAAGTCATAATACTATCTTTTATGTCACATTTATAGTATCCTCTTCTGTAAAATCTTCTCTTCCAAAATATTTTGCTCACCACACTGCCGGAGCTTCTTCTGCTCCTTCTTGGGTTTCTTGGCTCTTGAATGCTTTTTGTTGTATTTGTGCTTTCGCTTCTTTGGGGATGAAGATGAGGATGACCACACAGACGATACAGATGAAGATGCGAAAGATGAATCTGAGTTTTCAGAAGCCTTCGAGGAAAATGGATCATTGAATGGTTCGTCTTTAGGTTGCTCTGCAGGATGTAAACAACAAAATGGCTGGTTTTAGAAACAAGTCCCCTGTTTTTCAATTACACAATTGATGATTTAGTAAGCTTATGTGCTTCAAGAGAATGAGGATTTTGTTATAGAAAATCATCATGTGAATAAGGTGTACATATATACACATATATATACATATATATACACACACATATATATATATATATATATATATATATACATATATATATATATATATATATATATACATACATACATACATACATACATACATACATACATACATACATATATATATAAAACCTATATTAATTCTGATTGTAAGGCTGTTACATTACTAGTTCATGTTGGAGTTATGATCTTATGAACTATGAAATTGAATCAATCAAGTTAGACCTGGCTGAACTGAATTTGGAACCAGGTCTCTTTAGGAATGAACTAGCACAACACTTAAAGTTAACTGACTAAAATCTTTTAATCAACACAATGACAATAAGGGAACTTCACTGGGATTGATAAATTATCTAATGTTTATAAGATAAGATAAGATAAGATAAGATAAGATAAGATAAGATAACCTTTATTAGTCCCACACGTGGGAAATTTGTTTTGTCACAGCAGGAAGTGGACAGTGCAAAAGTTATGACGCAAAAATTAGAATACAATAAGAATAAATACAGTACACAGCTGTACAGAATAGAATAAAATAATATACTATATACAGTAGAATAAAATAAAATAAAAATATACAATAAGATAAAAATAGAATACGAATGCTATATACAACTGAGTAAAAATACAACGATGCCAGAAAGGATTATTGCACTTAGTGTTATTGCACATGTGTGGATGTGTGTGTTTGTTCAGTTAAAGTCTTTGTTGTGGAGTCTGACAGCAGTGGGGAGGAAAGACCTGCGAAATCTCTCCGTCCCACACCGTGGGTGCCGCAGTCTCCCACTGAAGGAGCTGCTCAGTGCTGTCACAGTCTGCTGCATGGGGTGGGAGACGTTGTCCAACAGGGATGACAGCTTAGCCGCCATTCTCCTGTCACTCACCACCTCCACTGGGTCCAGAGGGCATCCTAGAACAGAGCTGGCCCTTCGGACCACCCTGTTCAGTCTCTTCCTGTCCCCAGCAGAGATGCTGCCGCCCCAGCAGACCAATTTGAAGACTGTAAAATAAAAACAATGTTCATGGAACAAGTCTAGTTTCATACTTGTAAGGGATGATAGCTGACTTCGGAGAAAATCTCTCTCTCCTTCCAGTTCTTCAATTCTCTTCTTTTGCCACTCCAGTTTCTCCTTAAGAAAAGTCAGTTTCTCTCGCTCCTTGTTAAGAAGGGCAGTTGCAGTAAGGGCAGGATTAGAAGAAGAATCTAAAGAACAAACAATTATTAAATTACAATACTAAAATAATTTATAATTTAAACTTGGGAAACTCAAATAAAATATTGATTAAAAACGGTTACAACTTGAATTTATAAAAAGCCACTTTGTAAAAATTATGTTATATACACCTGTGGTGGTTCAGGCATTTCTAAAACAAGGCAAATAATTCTTATGTGTACTGCCTTACCAGGGTGTTTAATATAAATTTAATGATGCACATAAACAAAACTAAAAATATACTGTACAACTAAGTGATATAAATCGTTTGGAATAACCAATAGTAATAGAGCTATTCACATGTTATGTGATGTTAGTTAGCCACTGTAGCTAGCAGCCAAATGGCTCGGTAGCTAGCTAGCTAGCATTACACTCACCTTCATGTCTAACTGCTGACGTCGTTGGCTTAGTGCAATCTAGATCATCCAGTCTCTGCTTTTTGTATCTCTTCGAACGTGTGCTAACTGTGTAAGTCGCAGACGCACACAAATTTTTATCTTCTGCTCCATCCATGGCGCAGGAACTTGAACCTTCAGTGTGTCTGTTCGTGCCCCTTTGGCTTGACCTTCCAGAGCGCTCCACTGCCTGTCGCGCTCTGAGAGGAGGGGCTTTCCTTAATAAAGTTAACTGTGATTGGATGGTTGTATAAGCTCCTCTGCGTTTAAATTAAATTTGTTTTCCCTCCCTTTGGCGGCAGAACATATTTCTTTAGCATGAATCCAGTGGGTTAGATCTACATAACAAAGTCGGAGATACATTATAACAGGTGAGACAATCCTCTTTTTTGCGTGGGACTATTTTTGATTATAGGGCTTGTTTTATATAGCATGTGAAGTTCTTTAACTCTTAACCGATTTGCACTAGACTCCCATAGAGTATTTTACGGTGTTTCGAGGTGATAATAAAATAAATTACTCATTTTTTCCCACCAGAATGTCTCTGGGAATGAGATTGCGCGCCAGAATAGAAGGAAAACAAACTAAATATAAGGCACTAAGGCTCATTAAATGGCTGCAGAAGAAACACCTGCTAAAAAAGAAGCTTAGATGTCCTGTTTGTCACCATAAGATGAAAATGATTTCCGTGGTGAAGAAAGCCCAATATATGTGGTATGTATAATGCATGATAATGTAGTGCATGTAGTAAATATAACAAAATATTTCGGTTATCAATGCAAGAGGGAGCATTAACCTCTTTTCATTATTATTTTCTTCATACTTAATTTTGTGATTATCTTTTCAATTAATGCTCTTGTTTAAGGGTCCATTTCTTTACTTAACTCATTTGTATGTTCTCAGGTGCTGCAAAAGAGCAAGTCATAGGAAAGTTTCCAGAACAATTAGAACTAGCTCCCTCTTTGAGAAATCAAAAACATCTCTTTTCAGTTGGATGAAGTTCATTTACAGGTATATGTAGATGTAGACATTAATAGCAATGCACCTTTCATAATTGAACACCAATACGAGACTTGTGAAATAAAATTAGGGCCTCAGTAAGTAATAATTGCCTCAATTTCTATTACAGATTTTCACAAGGGCTCAGGCTCAGACAAATAGATATGATCGATGATGAAGTGGCTGGCAGCTCCAGAACACTAAGTAGCATGGCAAGACACATTCGACATGTTTGTATACGTGCAATTAAAAGACACAGAATAAACAATGGACACCGTCTTGGTGGTGACAGAGAATTTGTGGTTATAGATGAAAGCTGTCTCCGTCATCAGCGAAAGGTTGGTAAACTCTCAGACAGGTTTGTTAGAATCAATGCAGATCTGAATGTGTCCTCTAAACATGGAAACCTTTACCATAAGTAAAAAAAATTAGTAGAAGCAACCATCTTTTTGAATGTTTCTTTGTAGATATTCTGTTTAATTTTATTCTTTTTGTTTTCAGTATGCATGTGGATGCTTTGGAAATGCATGGAAAAGGAAGAAATGGGTATTTGGAATGATGGGAATTAAAGACAAAAGGCGAAGGCTCGTGTTAAAACTTGTTGAAAAACGATCAAGGCGCCACCTTGTTCCTCTGATCAGACAGCATGTTAAGTTGGGTAGTGCCATTATCAGTGATGAGTGGAGAGCCTACAAGAATGTTTTGACAAACATAGGGTACAGACATTACACTGTAAATCACAGCAGGTGGTGTGTAGATCCTCAATCTGGCAGTCATACACAGCATATCGAAAGGGCTTGGATGACCATCAAAGGACATGTCCGTAGACTAAGAGGAAATCGAATTGAGAAGTTGCTGGAGGAACACCTGATGGTTCTTGAGTGGTCATCTTGGCTTGGTTCGCGACACCCTGATGGACCACTGGGACGCTTATTTAAGGACATACAAAAAATATTTCCAGTTTGAACCAGTCTGGCATGAACTTTTTTTGGAGTGGGTGACTGTTTGGTGTTTTAAAAAACACATTTAATGTTACATGTGTTACTCTTACAATACATTTTTGACAGTAGTTAAATGTTATTTCAAGCACTGATTGTAATTTAGGTCTAAGTGTTATAAATGGTGACATTATACATTTAAGACTCACTTTTGGCAATTATAAATGTTTATTAGTGATTAATAAATGTTGACATGTTTTAAACTTTACGACAAAGCTATCTTTTGTCATTTATAAATGTTTATTAGTGATTAATAAATGGTGTTATGCTTTACACTTTACAATAAGGCTCCCATTTGGCATTTATAAATGTTTATTAGTCCTTAATAAATGTTGACATGTTTTAAACTTTACGACAAAGCTATCTTTTGTCATTTATAAATGTTAGTAGTCATTAATAAATGGTGTTATGCTTTACACTTTACAATAAGGCTCCCATTTGGCATTTATAAATGTTTATTTGTCATTAATAAATGGTTTTATGCTTTACACTTTACAATAAGGCTCCCATTTGGCATTTATAAATGTTTATTTGTCATTAATAAATGGTTTTATGCTTTACACTTTACAATAAGTCTCCCATGTGGCATTTATAAATATTTATTATTCATTAATAAATGGTGTTATGCTTTACACTTTACAATAAGTCTCCCATGTGGCATTTATAAATATTTATTATTCATTAATAAATGGTTTTATGCTTTACACTTTACAACAAAGCTCCGATTGATAGTTGTGGATATTTATAATGCATTTATGAAGTACAATTTTATATGATAAAAAATATGTTTACAAATGCTGATTGTGCTTACAGGATAGTAACTTAGTCTGAAATGTTTAATATAGCAACTCTAGATGAAATATATAGGTGAACACATTTGGCTCACTATTTGGCAAGAAACCGGTCAGTTTTTTTTCTTTTTCTCACCCTTAACTAATGCATAATAAACCATTAATAATGGTTTATAAAGCATTTACAGATTAATTAATAATATAGCTATAAACTATTTATTAGCATCTATAAGGGGAGACTTATTGTAAAGTGGTACCGAGCAACCTGACTTAGAATGGTAAGACAGTGTTCATTAAAAGAATTAGTTAGAAGCTCAACCTCGTTAGAGGAACTTTTAAAATTAAAAAGAGAGGAAAACTCAGAAATTATAGAGTCGTTAATAAAGCGCCTGCGCCTAGTAGAACCTTGAGGATGGGACTCTGAATTAACAGATACAGTAAAAGAGACTGACTTATGGTCCCTAAAAACAACTTCATTTAAATTCATGTGGTCAAGGGAAACACCATAGGTGAAGACCAAGTCCAGAGTGTGCCCAGCCGTATGAGTAGGCCCTGCTACATGCTGAACAAAGTTGAAAGAGTCCATAATGCTCAGAAACTCCTTAGTGGTACTGTTTGTTGAGTCATCCACATGAATGTTGAAATCTCCAACAATGATAACCTTGCCCATTTTAATAGTGGAAGTTAAAGTCTTGTAGGTCTGACAAAAAAAGACGCAGCAGACCCAGGTGGACGATAAATTAAAATGCCGTATATGGGCTGTTCTCTTCCAATTTTTATCATAAGCATCTCAAAAGAGTTGTAGCAGCTTGAAGAAATCATCTGGCATAAAAAATTACCACTGTTCCACCCCCTCGTCCAGATATCCAAGGTGCACAGAGAAATGAGCAGTCAGCGGGACAAAGCTCTAAAAGATGTGAGACTTCATTCTCACGTTGCCATGTCTCAGAGATAAACATGAAGTCAAGCTTCTCAGAGCAGAACAAGTCATTTAAAATATAAGACTTATTGGCGATTGAGCGGGCATTAATTAACATCCATTTAAGGCTGCGACTCACCAGGACAGGGGTAGAGTTTCCAAGGACAAAGTCTGCGCTATGCGGTAAGCCGCGCAGCAAAACAGGGTTCCTGCCGCGATAAGGCTTGGCTTTCCATGCTTTCAGATGACAGCCTGGGTGGTAAACATAGTGGGTTGTGGGGATTAATCCAGTTCCGACAAGTTTCAGCCGAATCTCACCGGTAGCAACCCAGGAATAGAGCCCCCGAAGGTCCATCTCTTTCCGAAGACGACGGAGCAGGACGTGAA
Source organism: Maylandia zebra (assembly GCF_041146795.1). Classification (NCBI taxonomy): domain Eukaryota; kingdom Metazoa; phylum Chordata; class Actinopteri; order Cichliformes; family Cichlidae; genus Maylandia; species Maylandia zebra. The sequence goes on along the minus strand of NC_135168.1, from coordinate 25,829,929 downwards.
GGCTGGCTCGCTTCCCCTGCTTTCTCCGACGAGGCCGCTGAAGCAAAAATGAGCTAACCGGCAAGAGTGGAGGTAGACCTGGTGCTGCGTTGCGCTCTAACGGCGGTAGGAAAACAGCCTCGTTTCGTTGACTCTGAAAGCTATACATTGCAGATTTGATCGCTAGCAATGCATGACGATCATAAATCCAAAGGGAGGTGACACCAGAAAAAACTGTAACAAAAACACTTGCATAGCATATAAAATAAACAAACACACGGATGAAGGCAGCAGCACAGCCAAACACAGGCGCCATCTTGACCTTCAATCTGTCAGGAGAAACCAGGACTGATGTTTCCTCTCTGAACAGCCATGGTTGAGGGTTCTAGCTCGTCTGGTCTACGAGGGCTAGGATTCTCTGGTCTTAGTTGGCAACTGTTTGGGGCTGGAGTAGGTTCAGAGACCAATAAAAACCACTCGCCACCTTGCATCGGTTCTTCTACAGGGGCAGTTTCTAATGTTTGGATCAGAGCACTGGGAGCGCAGGTAGTCACACCTTCCACCTTATTCTTTAGTAGTGAATGGTGGACATGTTTCGCGTGACTCAGGTTATCTACCGGAGCAATAGTGTACACTGACCCTTTTTGGTCAGGGACCTTAAGCACTTTATACACCACTGAACTCGAAGCACCCTTAATTTTATCACGACCTCTGAGTCCAACTTTCTTCAGATAAACCAGTTGACCTTCTCGCAGGGGAGCATCCTTGGCTTGCTGGTCGTGGCGCGTCTTATGCCAATCAGCTACAGGGATTTGCTTCGGTTTCGGTGCGGGCAAATGGCCCACACACACATTAAGATGGGTTGGTGCATCTTTAGCCGACTGGCATCGCTCACACTTCTGGCACCACCGTTGGATGTCTCTATACATCCCTACCCAGTAGCATCATTGAGAAACCACATCTACCGTGCTCCGAACACCCTGATAACCATGCTCCTGGCGCACATGTTGCAAAACTTGACCCTGAAGGGACTTGGGCAGCAATACCTGCAGTGTCTCTCCTCTCCTTGGATGACAGAACTTCCGATATAACACACCATCCCGCTCCACTAACCTACTCCATTGCCTGACCAACCCGAGGGCCAGCCTTGAAGAGTGACCACGCTCCTTGGCATCAGGGCCCCGCCTCCAAAATTGTAGAAACTCCCTGATCATGGGGTCAGTCTCCTGCAACATACGAAGGTCAGACAATGCATACCCAGGGAAGACCGAAGTAATGGTTTTAACAGCGGGGGTTACTGGTTTCCTACAAGTAACCCCCGCTGTTAAAACCATTAACAGGTTACTGGTTTCCTACCAGTAACCTGCAGCAACGGGTCAGGTAGTACAGACTCTGAGCCTAGGATGCCCCCACCTGAACTTTGGCTCAATGGTTCAGGGGGTGGAAGTTTTCCTGCATGGAAGAACAAACAACATTACTTAAACTGGCTTGCGTTGCTGTACCAGCTCACTGCACAGGCATGACTGTGGGCTCACCAGGGCACTCTCTGGCAAAATGCCCAACCTTCTGGGGAGTAATGTCTATCCGTCCCGCCCCCTGGCATACCTCCACGCTCCCATAATATAGCCTCACGACGAACATCCATCAAGGTGGCAGTAGGGTGGCTGCGGACATACTGTTTTAATTCTCTGCGTAAGAAACAATCAAGCACATTTTCAATAAATTGGTCTCTAAGCAACATATCTTTGTTCAGCAGAACATGAGGGGACTGTTTTACAACTCTATCCATGAGGCACATACTGTAAGAGCATGCGAAAACTCTTGCAATGTTTCTCCCTCCTGCTGTCATCTTGAAAACAACTCTTCCTACAAAGAGACATATGACTTAGTACCAGTGTTGCCAAATCCTCAGTAAGGAAATCGCTATTGGTTGTCCTAAAAGTCACTAGAAGTCGCTAAATGACGTCATCGCCTGATTTGCATAATTGGTCATGCTAATCTAATTGTAACCTATGTTGTTGGAGAGAGAAATAACATCGTGGAAGAGACATAAAGTGAGTAAAAAACGTCCTAAATGCATTTAGAGTTTATTTAGAACTACAAATTAAATTTCTTTTAGCAATTATTGTTTTTTTAATGTCACAATTCCAACCCTGCTCCTTTACCCGGGCTTGGCAAAAGTGACCCGAAATAGGCACTCTGGTGGAGTTACTTTGTGTGTGTGTGTGTTTATAAGTAGTTTTAAACCTTGTGATCCACAAAACAGCATAAGAGTAAAAGAGTAAAAGAAGAACTGACTGCGTTACAGCACCCGCTGCATATTTAGGATAAAAGCGATATGCACTTTCACGTCTTTTTTTTAGTGACTTTTTTTAGAAAAAAAGTCGCTAAGGGGTCTGAAAACTCGCTAAATATAGCGACAAAGTCGCTAAGTTGGCAACACTGCTTAGTACACCCATACAGTTCCTGTAAAATAGTCAGAATCTTTTCGGGATCGTCTTTCTGCTCTGGAAGCCGATATTTAATCTCTTCTCTGGGCTCGCCTTCTAGATGATCATAGATGAAAAGGGCTTGGTCGGCTGGCGAAAGATGTCGTACCCTCAAACAGGCCTGCACCTCTTCCACCCATTCGGCAATACCTATACCAGTCTTACCGTTGAACCATGGGCACTTCCTCTCCCGAGGAATATAAATCAGTCTCTCAGTCACGGGAGCTGAAACAGCAGAATGCCCATTGGTGGATGAACCTGTAGCAGCAGCACTGATGCCAGGTTGCTCCGACCCTCGCTCTTTTTTTTTTTTTTTTTTTTTTTTTGTCCATTTGATTCACCTTTTATTGTTTATTTTATTTTCACTTACTGAACATGGGACAGACTTGACTGGGGGAAAGAAGGGGAGAAAGAAAGAGGGAAAGAGAAACAGCTGAGAAGAGGGACGGGGGAGAAGGGCAAAAACCAAAAACCAACAGAATGAGCAGAAAAAGAAAAAAAAAAGAAGAAAAAAAGAAAAAAATGCATATATCAATCACCTGGGTCACCTGCTGAGAAAGAAAAAAGAAAACAAGCAGAAGAGAAGAAGAGTAATAGAATAAACAACATCACAATGATATATGGGAATATGACAGTAAATACTAAATATTAAACATTATTGTGCAGCACATAAGATCAACAGAACACAGTGTGCTTTGAGGTAGGAGCCAAAAAGGGTGTAGTTTGTGGGTGTGATCACCCGTGTGTACACCTGTGAACATGGACGCGCTTGTTTTTTGTTTTTTTAAAAGGTTCCTTCATGTAATGATCTGCTAGAGGGTGTGGGGGGGCCACAGCCCCGTCCTCCAGGGCATGAAGCAGGTATGGAGGAGATCAAAACTCCAGACATCCAGAGGCCCCCAGAACACAAGAGACCAAGGAAGACCAACAGAGGGGCAGCCGCGCCACTGTCCCAGAAAGAGCTGAGGAGAGTCCCAGATGAGGGCTCACTCAGCAGCCGCGGAGCAGAAGCCAGGGGGAGTTGCAGTGACGCGCCCGTGAGCTCCGCCGGCAGCCAGCCGTGCCTGAGTGACCGAGCCCCAGGCCGAGAGGCCGGGGGCACCCCACCTCCGAAGTGGCCCGAGCAAGCCCCAGGCTCCAGGCCCCGATAAGCGGCCACCAAGGAGTGAGCCGGTGTGTACCTGGACGCCCATCCCCGGACACAAAGAACCACCAACGCACCGACGTCTGAGGGAGTCCGCCACTGGCAGGGGAAGAGGTGGTAGGGGGAGATAGGCCTCCATACCTTGGAGGGCCTAAGATGTCCCCAGAGAGGTGGCGCCTGACACCCAACCTGACATATAGACACAGAAATACAGGCACACACATATACAAACATCCATTCCCACCCTCATGCTCTCATATACACTTACTCAACCAACGTGGAGACAGACATAAAGAGACGCTGTACACACGATCACACTCCCCAAGCGTACTCTAAGCCCCGGGTCTAGGTACCCTTGCCCCTGGAGGGGGGGGGAACTGCACCCAGACCCAGGTGGTGTTACCCTTTTCCCTGCGGTGGGGGGAGGCAGACCGCCCCGACTCCGCAGCAGCAGGGAGGCCCCACACTCCAGACCGCAGTCAGACGGCCAACTCCTCCTCCTAGCCCCCCCGCTCCAGCAGGTCGCAGAGAATGGGGGTGAGAGAAGACTCCAAACCTCCCTCCACCCGCTCATTGTAGTGTTGATGCATGTGTGTTCTAAGGTGCATTTAAAACCCAGGAGGGCATGGAGCTACCTGCCAGAGAGCAGCAGGTAAGCGCATGGTCCCTCCTGCTGGCCCTCAATGTCTACGTGTATTTAACTTTGAGAGGTGGGCAACGACGCCAGGGGTGGGGTGTACACCCTGATGGTACTTTGGATTCCGTGTATCGTGCCCACCCCCCTCGCTCTTGACGCTCCACCGATTTTCTGCTTGCAGCGCTGTATGAGCTCTTCCTCCATAATAAACCAGAGTATTTAAATATCACTTTATAAAATCCAGAAGTCCATCCCGACGCTGCCGCTGCTGCTGTCTTGCCACTGCACTACAATAACCAGACCAACCGAACAGATTTAACCCCCCAAAAATGAAACAAAACAAAAAACATGCAACAGATCTCTGCCTGAAAATATCCTGTCGACACAATGCCAGATTGTGGTGTCGCGATGAGGAATAACCGGGGACGATAACTAAGATATTGACAACGCCACCTGGGGAAGGGCGTTAAACCCCAGGAAAGATTTCTCTAGCCAATTTACGTGTTGCACTGGCTACCAAAGCCCACACACTCATTATTAACGGCAGAGGTGAGACAAAGGAAGTTTACAAATCAAAATTTATTAAGAGGAACTACTAAAAACATATAACTATAAAATCAGGAATCGGGGTCTTAATAAGATCACTGTGAGAAACAAGTACCCGCTGCCTTTGCTAACATCTGCCTTTGAACTGCTTCAGGGAGTCTCCATCTTCACTAAGCTGGACCTGCGCAATGCTTATCATCAGGTGAGGATAAGGGAGGGAGATGAATGGAAGATGGCCTTCAACACTCATCTTGGTCACTTCGAGTATCTAGTCATGCCATTTGGGTTAACTGTTTTTCAGGCTCTTGTCAACAACGTCCACCGTGATTTCATCAACCATTTTGTCTTCTACTTGGACGACATACTCATTTTCTCAAGGTCTGTGCCCGAGCATGAACGTCATGTGTCCTTCAGCGTCTCCTGGAAAACCACCTGTTTGTCAAAGCTGAGAAATGTGAATTCCATGTCAGCACTATGTCATTCCTGGGCTACATCATTGAACGGGGAAACCTTAAGGCTGACCCTGCTAAGGTGGATGCAGTGCTGAACTGGCCGGTTCCAGTCGATCGTAAACAGCTCCAATCCTTCCAGGGCTTTGCAAACTTTTATCGACGCTTCATTCGGGATTATAGTAAGATTGCTGCTCCCCTAACCCATCTCACCACCCCCAAGGTTCCCTTTCTGTGGGACGGGCCAGCTCAGGAAGCATTCACACAACTCAAGAAGTGTTTTGCCTCTGCTCCGATTCTCTCACAACCAGATCTTAACCAGCAGTTCATTGTGAAAGTAGACGCCTCTGATTCAGGGGTGGAAGCTGTGCTTGCAGTGAAGGTAAACTCCACCCCTGTGCATTTTTCTCCCGCCGTCTCTCCCCAGCAGAACACAACTATGACATCGGGGACTGCGAGCTGCTGGCCATCAAGCTGGCCCTGGAGGAGTGGCAGCACTGGCTAGAGGGAACAGTCCAGCTTTTCATTGTCTAGACTGATCACAAGAATTTGGAGTACCACCGGTCTGCAAAGAGGCTCAACGCATGTCAGGCCAAGTGGGCATTGTTTTTCACTCGCTTTGATTTCACCATTACTTACCGACTGGGGTCTCACAACATGTCACCCCGCAATCCATCGCACTGCCTCTTTTATCCAGCGATGGTGGCCCACCCTAGTTAAAGATGTCCGTGAATATATTTCCGCCTGCTCCACGTGTGCCCAAAATAAGTCAGCCAACCAGCCGGCTGCTGGCCTACTCCAGCCCCTGCCAACCCCAGGCCGCCCCTGGTCTCATATAGCGGTCGACTTCATCACCGGGCTTCCTCCCTCTGCAGGTAACACAGTAATTCTAACTATTATTGACCTTTTATCCAGAGCTGTACATTTTGTTGCTTTGCCCAAGCTTCCCACAGCATTAGAAACCACCCGGTTGTTAACTATCCACGTGTTCCGACTCATGGAATTCCGGCCGACATTGTCTCCAACCGGGGGACCACAGTTCACCTCAAGAGTCTGGAAGGAGTTCTGTTCCACACTTGGAGCACAGGTCAGTCTCTCCTCTGGTTTTCATCCCCAGACTAATGGACAAACAGAGCATACCAATCAAGAGTTGGAGGCGGCTCTCGGTTGTGTGGCCTCTACGAACCAAACCACCTGGAGTGAACAACTCCCCTGGATCGAATATGCCCACAATAGCCTCACCTCCACAGCCACCGGACTGTCCCCCTTTGAAGTGTCCCTTGGTTATCAGCCACTACTGTTCCCTACCAATGAAGGTGAGCACTTTGTACTATCTATTTAACATCATTTTCGTAGGTGCTGGCGGGCATGGAGGGCCACCCGAGCCACTTTGGTCCACACAAAGGACTGAAACAAACGTCGGGCAGACCGGCATAAGACCCCTGCTCCCACCTACTTGCCTGGACAAAAGGTATGGCTGTCGACCAGGTTTGTGGCAATCGGAACTGAATCCAGGAAGCTCACTCCAAATTACATTGGCCCGTTTGTGGTGGACTCATTGATCAACCCAGTGTCTGGCTGACTAAAGTGCTCTATTACCAGCACGGGGTTTGCAGTACCTGGTCGACTAGGAGGGTTACGGACTCAAAGAGCGGTCCTGGGTTCCCCGGGTTGCTGGGTTGCATAGGGCCATGGAGCAGGACTTTCATCGCGTCCACCCGGACAAGCCTGGGGGTCGCCGGGAGGCTCCTGTTGTGGGGAGGGTACTGTCACGGTTCTAAAAATATATGCTGAAACACAGATTCCAGATATTTCTCATATATAACTCATTACCTCCTTGGCCTTGCTTTTTCTGTTTCCCATCTACTTTGGCCTTGGCTCATTTAGATTTTCGACTTTAGATTCCTTTGCTTTTAACATTTTATCAGTTCCACAATGACAACTTCAGTGACAAATGGAATCCATTTCATTCAAGGTTGCAAAGTTGGTACCCTGCTGGAGGATATGAATCTGCATAAATTACTGTCATGAGACACTTATGTGGGTCTCAGCCATGTTTGACCATCTTAGAACTAAAGCCCTGTTCACACAGGAAGCAACTGGCAGCAATAGAGGTGACCATAGATCATGGAAAGTCAATGACAGTTTCAAGTGATGACGGGCAACATAACTGAAGCAACTCCCATTGTGAGTTATCTACAGCTACTTTCAGTATCACTGATATTCATTTAGACTTTTTCTCCAGTTGATCTTGCTGAATTAACTTCAATAATTACTTCCTCCAAACCATCAACGTGTCTTTTAGACCCCATTCCTACAAAACTGCTCAAAGAAGTGTTGCCATTAATTAATGCTTCAATCTCTAATAATCGGCTATGTACCACAGGCCTTCAAGCTGGCAGTAGTTAAACCTTTACTTAAAAAGCCACCTCTAGACCCAGCTGTCTTAGCTAATTATAGGCCAATCTCCAACCTTCCTTTCATATCAAAACTCCTTGAAAGAGTAGTTGTCAAACAGCTAACTGATCATCTGCAGAGGAATGGCTTAATTGATGAGTTTCAGTCAGGTTTTAGAGCCCATCACAGCACAGAAACAGCTTTAGTGAAGGTTACAAATGATCTTCTTAAGGCCTCTGACAGTGGACTCATCTCTGTGCTTGTCCTGATAGACCTTAGACTGCTTTCAACATCTCTAAAGTTAGAAATATCCTGTCTCAGAGTGAAGCAGAAAAACTAGTTCATGTATTTATTACTTCCAGGCTGGACTACTGTAATTCATTATTATCAGGATGTCCCCCCCCCTGAAAAGCCTTCAATTAATCCAAAATGCTGCAGCAAGAGTACTGACATGGACTAGAAAGAGAGAGCATATTTCTCCTATATTGGCTTCCCTTCATTGGCTTCCTGTTAAATCCAGAACAAGACACTATCTCTACTTTCAATACTAGGCTTAAAACTTTCCTTTTTGCTAAAGCATATAGTTAGGGCTGGACCAGGTGACCCTGAATCCTCCCTTAGTTATGCTACAATAGACGTAGGCTGCCGGGGATTCCCATGATGCATTGAGTTTTTTCTTTCCAGTCACCTTTCTTTCTCACTCACGATGTATTGATAGACCTCTCTGCATTGAATCATATCTGTTATTAACCTCTGTCTCTCTTCCACAGCATGTCTTTTATCTTGTCTTCCTTCTCTCACCCCAACCGGTCGCAGCAGATGTCCGCCCCTCCCTGAGCCTGGTTCTGCTGGAGGTTTCTTCCTGTTAAAAGGGAGTTTTTCCTTCCCACTGTCCCTAAAGTGCTTGCTCATAGGGCGTCATTTGATTATTGGGAGGTTTCTCTGTATGTATTATTGTAGGGTCTACCTTACAATATAAAGTGCCTTGGGGCAACTGTTGTTGTGATTTGGCGCTGTATAAATAAAATTGAATTGAACTGAATCTTTTACACAGTGAAGGCATACATAATGATGTTCAGTGTATTGAATTAATTCAAGTGATAAATCAGAAAAATGCATTTGTGGAGAGGCCAACAATGATCTGTGATGCCGGAGCAAAATTCAATTTTAATACTTTTTTGGAAACACCTGACAAATGAACAGAGTTTTAGTGGCTCTGTGTAAAGATACTTGGGAATTGTGATGACATTGTCAGGATTTGACTAAATACACAGGAGCAAGTGGTTTGGCTGTCCTACTGTTGCCCTGCAAGATCCAGCCAAATGCAATTGTGCGTGTTTCTGACAACAGTGTATGACACCCAATTGTTTATTCCCTACTGAATAAAGCCACGGAACAGAAGAGCCTGTGCTTAATAATGCCATTAAGGCAGCAGTGTTTTAGTATCCACAGTGGAGAATGGCTATGAGTAATGGCAACATGACATCTCATTAGAAAGTTTGGGCTTTTTCAAAGTGCCTGAGTTCTACCCTTTGTTTACTCCCTGCTGACTCACAATAGAAATACATTTTGAGCTTTCTACTTTCACCTGCCTTCAACATTGTTTATGGTATGTATGTGTGTTTACTGAAATACAACTTTGTTTTTTTAAACAAGGAGTAACTAAGTTTTGTGATGGTTGGGAAATGCAGCTGAAAAATGTAAGGTGGAAGACTGAATATAAAAGTGCCATGAATTCAACCACTGGTGTGTGGGGTTTTTTTTCCATCCGCTTAATTTTTATTTCCCATACCTTGCTATCTAAATGGAGTTGATCTGTGCATTGTTACACTTCTTTTTTTTACACTCTGCCTGATTGCCTTTTATATATATTTAAAGTCTCAGTTTGCTTGTGTTTTCTGTCAAGTCACACTGTGTTCCTGCCTTCTGAGCAACCCAGGATTTGTTTGGGATTTAACATTTCTGGACTGTAGTTTTGGTTTTGAATACCACCTAATAAATGACTCTCAATCTGTTCTATTATTTTGATTGCATTTGGGTTCTTTACTCTAAAGGTTATGACAGTTTAGGTCAAAACACTAAATAGTTCTTTACGTTTTGCAAAAGATGCTGGTTTAGGGCTCTTCACCATGCTAACCTTCTGCATACCTTTATAGATAGCTTACTATCTTCTGATGGCCACTTTCAGGAAGATAATACTCCATAAATCTGTGACAAAGGGTGCCACAGTACTGGGTGACCCAGTGTTTGAGTTTTATTGTATTTTGTTTTCTATTCATGTTCTGGTTTGAGTTTAGTTTACCTTTTTAAATGCTACGATGCCTAGATTGCTGTGTTAGTCCTTTGCTTTGCAGATCCTTTTGTGTCTTCTCCCCTGTCCTAAGTCTCCCTTCTTCATGTCTACCTTCTTCATGTCTACCTGTCACGCTTTGTCTCTGTGGTGCTGGTTAAATTTATGTCATGTCTGCGTCTTCGTAATGTCTCCTGTTTATTTTGGAAGTCTTGTTTCCATGCTCTATGTACTAAGCTTTCGCTTCTACTGTGGCGTCATTATGTTCATTCCAGTCAGCTATTTTCCTCATGTGTCTCCACATCCCCTGATCACCTCATGTGTATTTAAGTCCTCAGTCTTCCTGTGTTCAATGTGGCGTCGTCTGTGTTCCCTTTCCCATGTCTAAGTTTAGACTTCATAGCGTCCCTACATGTTTTATAGTATTTTCAGCGTTCATAGCTTTCTTTTTTTTTTTTTTTTTTTTTTTTTTTTTTTAATAAATAGGACAGGGGGAATGAATGAGAGAGAGAGGGGGAGAGAAAGAAAGAAAACCAAAGGGGAGAAGAGACGGTGAGAAGGGGGGGGAAGAGAGAGAAAAAAAAAAAGAACTCCTGGGTCACCTGTATGGAGAAAAAAAAAAAAAACAAACAAACAAAAACAAACAGAGGAGACAGCAAACAACAAAGACCAACATAATAATAGAGAAAACAAAGCACCATCACAATAAACTAGCTAGTCATAGATATCAGTATTTACTAAGTAATAAACGATATTGTGCAGCACGCAAGATAGACAACGCACAGTGTGCTTTGAGGCAGCAGCCAAGAAAGCTTTAGTCCGCGTCTGTGAATACCCATGTGTGCATACTTGTGTGGATCAGCATGCTTGCATTCCAAAGGTTTCTCCATGTAATGATCTGCTAGGGAGTGTGGGGGGGCCACAGCCCCGTCCTCCAGGGTGTGAAGCGGGTATGGAGGAGATCAAAACTCCAGACATCCAGAGGCCCCCAGAACACAAGAGACCATGGAAGACCAACAGAGGGGCAGCCGCGCCACTGTCCCAGTAAGAGCTGAGGAGAGTCCCAGATGAGGGCTCGCCCAGCAGCCGCGGAGCAGAAGTCAGGGGGAGTTGCAGTGACGCGCCCGTGAGCTCCGCCGGCCCCCAGCTGCGCCTGAGTGACCGAGCCCTAGGCCGAGAGGCCGGGGGCACCCCACCTCCAAAGGGGCCCGAGCGAGCCCCAGGCCCCAGGCCCCGACAAGCGGCCGCCAAGGAGTGAGCCGGTGTGTACCCGGACGCCCACCCCCAGACACAAAGAACCACCAACACACCGACACCTGAGGGAGTCCGCCACCGGCAGGGGAAGTGGTGGTGGGTGGAGATAGGCCTCCAAACCTTGGAGGGCCTGAGGTGTCCCCAGAGAGGTGGTGTCTGATACCCAACCTGACATATAGACACAGACATACAGGCATACACAGACACAAACATCCATTCCCACCCTCATGCTCTCATATGCACTCACTCCACACTCAACCAACGTGGAGACAGACTTAAAGAGACGCTGTACACACAATCACACTCCCCAAGCGTACTCTACAAACCGGGTCTAGGTACCCTTGCCCCTGGAGGGGGGAATTGCACCCAGACCCAGGTGGTGTTACCCTTTTCCCTGCGGTGGGGAGAGGCAGACCACCCCGACTCCGCAGCAGCAGGGAGGCCCCACACCCCAGACCGCAGTCGGACGGCCAACTCCTCCTACTAGCCCTCCCGCTCCAGCAGGCCGCAGAGAATGGGGGTGGGAGAAGACTCCAAACCTCCCTCCACCCGCTCATTGTAGTGTTGATGCATATGTGTTCTAAGGTGCAATTAAAACCCAGGAGGGCATGGAGCTACCTGCCAAGGAGCAGCAGGTAAGCGCATAGTCCCTCCTGCTAACCCTCAATGACTAAGTGTATTTAAAATTGAGAGGTGGGCAACGACGTCAGGGGTGAGGTATACACCCTGATGGTGATTTGGACTCCGTGATTGTGCCCACCCCCAAGATCCTATATGTATGTGTAATGAGAGTGTGAATAATGTGAATGTCTAAGTTGTGGGATAAAATTGAGGCAGAGGCAGCCAGAAGGGGACAGGGGGGGGGGTAGCCTCCTCTGCACCCTGGTGACATACCCCCACTCCAAGGCCCTGCATGTGTGGGTGGTTGTGGAGGAGCGGGAAGAGGGAGGCAGCTGGAGATGGGGAGGGAAGGAAGGGAGGGGCAGGTAACCCCTCCCCAGCCAACATGTATATATGGGCACCTGGTTTTTGCTCGGGCTGGATGGGTACCATATGGGCATGGGCTCAAACTGGGCTTTTTGTATGGGGCCTACTTGGGTTCTTCACATTGAACCCATATGGGCAATGCCAAGTGGGCACTTTTAGTAGGTCCTAGCTGGGTCAAACATGGGAAACACTTAACTTGGTCCAAAATGGGAAACACATGTAGGACCCACTTGGGTTTTCCACCTGGGATAGACATGGGCAAACACAGTAATTTAAGGATAGGCTGTTGTTGTGTGCCCCAGGTGGGGCAAAGTGAGGTAATCAATATATCGTTAGCTTCATAGCATAAGTGCCTAAGTCATTGACTTAGGCAATTATGCTATGAAGCTAACGATATGTTTTTAGCACTGATGACATAGGTGGGGCCCACCTGGTCAAACTATATGGGTCACACATGGGCAAATGCAAGTCAGACCCTGAAAACATGTCTATGTGGGCCCCAGGTGGGTTATGTTAAGTTAATATGGGCATATATTTTATGTGGGCTCAAGATTGTTTATTATATATGGGACCCACTTAGGTTTCTCACATTAAAGCCATTTGGGCAAAACCAAGTGGAAACATATAGTAGGTCCTGGCTGGGTCAAACATGGGAAACACTTCACTTGGTCCAAAATGGGAAACACATGTAGGACCCACTTGGGTTTTTCACATGGGTTAGATATGTGCTAACATAGTCTTTTAAAGAAAAGCTGTTTTTGTGTGCCCCAGGTGGGGCAAAGTGAGGTAATCAATATATGTTTTTAGCACTGATAACACAGGTGGGGCCCACCTGGTCAAACTATATGGGTCACACATGGGCAAATGCAAGTCAGACCCTGAAAACATGTCTATGTGGGCCCCAGGTGGGGCAAATGTGAGGTAGTCAAATATATATTTTAGCACTGATGACACACGTGGGGCCCACCTGGTCAAACTATATGGGTGGCACATGGGCAAATGCAAGTCAGACCCTGAAAACATGTCTATGTGGGCCCCATATGGGTTATGTTAAGTTAATATGGGCATATATTTTATGTGGGCTCAAGATTGTTTAGTATATATGGGACCCACTTGGGTTTATCACATTAAAGCCATATGGGCAAAACCAAGTGGAAACATATAGTAGGTCCTGGCTGGGTCAAACATGGGAAACACTTCACTTGTTTCAAAATGGGAAACACACGTAGGACCCACTTGGGTTTTTCACCTGGGTTAGACATGGGCAAACACAGTCATTTAAAGAAAAGCATTTGCTGTGTGCCCCAGGTGGGGCAAAGTGAGGTAATCAGTATATATTTTTGGTACTGATGACATAGGTGGGGCCCACCTGGTCAAACTATATGTGTCACACATGGGCAAATGCAAGTCAGACCCTGAAAACATGTCTATGTGGGCCCCAAATGGGTTATGTTAAATTAATATGGGCATATATTTTACATGGGCTCAAGATTGTTTAGTATATATGGGACCCACTTGGGTTTCTCACATGAAAGCCATATGGGTGGGTATCCAATGTAGGTCCTAGTTGGGTCAGTGATGGTAAATGTGTACATGGGTTTAAAATGGTAGCACATGCTGTGCATTTTGAATGTGAGGATTCTTCTTCTGTGAAGAGCCTGAGAAAGTGTTATTTGAATAAAGGAGGATTTATTCCAAACAAGCCCATCACAGATTGCACACAATCCAGGGAGTTGTGAAAGTCAAATTTTAAAAAGAATCTCAAAAGGAAGTAAGAACATAACTCTCTTTTATAACCTGCAGACAGCACCCATGAGTACCATTCTCTAACAAATCACCCTAACTTTAAAATATTTGGCACAACCTCAGTCTATCACTTCTGATATCCTTAGGCACAGTCAAATATTCTTTACTTTTCATTTTTGACCCTCTCAGTTTTTAGCCTCAGTATTTGAACTTTCAGTGCTCTGCATGGTCAGGCTCAGATAAGATAAAATAAGAACTTAATTGATTCCTCTTGGGGATATTCACTTGTCACAGCAGCAATAAAATGTGATGAAAACGGACATAAGAATAGAAAAAAAAACATTATAGCATGCAATATCAAGAAAAGCAAAAAAATACACATTAAAACCTAAGATATAAGTGAATTATACAGAGAAAAATACAGATTTGCCATTTTGTGCAAATTCAGGATTTCCAGTTGTTCAATTAGGACTGTTCACATTAGCAAACATGCAGTTGACGATTTCCAGTAAATCAGACACACTATACTGCATTAGAGAAAAGACCATTAGCTACATATGTGGAAGCATAATTCACTTGAAAAACTAAAAAGACTGTAGAAGTTGAAAATTTTGGTTGATCAGGTCCAATATGTAAAAGCTCCTCAGTATAAAGCTTACTCTTCAACCTCACCCTGGACACAGTCTGTTTGACCTGCTCCCCTCAGGCAGGAGGCTCCGGTCCATTCACACCAGAACCTCTCGCCATAAGAACAGTTTCTTCCCCTCTGCTGTTGGACACATGAACAATAACCGTATGACTGTTCCCACCACTAACACATGACCCTACTGCATCACTGCATCATTCCATGTTTGGCATTGATCACCACCTGCACTCATGTATATATCTATCTACTTAGCACTTTTAATTCTTATTTTTATTTTTAAGCATTTATGACAGTATGTTTGCACCAAGCACCGCAGCAATTTCCTAATGTTGTAAACCTGCTCAACATTTGGCAATAAAACCCTTTCTGATTCTGATTCTTTTAAGTGAGGTGTTGCTATTGTTATCATTATGATATATTCTGTCAATTATGCTTTTATTATTATGTTGTTTTATTTTTATGTTATTTGACAATAATTACATATGATTTTTTAAAACATATTAACCATTCCTATACTTAAAAACTAAAATTTATCTTTTTAACTTGTGCATGGTTTGCCTTTTAAAATGTTTGTATCAGGCATAAAATGACTTTTTAAATAAAGTTGTTTTTTAAAGTGAGCGGTTCCTATTGCAACCAGTCTTCGCGGTCTTTTTTGTTTAAATGAGGGAGGAGCAGATTGCGCCGCCTATGAAAAAAAAAACTTTTTAAATAAAGTTGTTTTTTAAAGTGAGCGGCAACCAGTCTTCGCAGTCTTTTTTGTTGAAATGAGGGAGGAGCAGATTGCGCCGCCTATGGACTAGTGTGGTCTATCCTCAGTTGTGAGCAGATTTTTGACTTGCTGGTTCCTGGAGTACGTGGAGGACATCATTTAAAGGAATTTAAAACTAACACCAAGGTAAATACTGAAGGTTTGATAAGTTATCATCAATGGTTATTTTAGTTGCTTTCTATACTTGTCCTAAACGGTATAAGGGAGAGAGGCATATAACATCCTTAGCTAGCAGGTGGAACTGGGTTAATTTGCTGTTATTGTCTTTGGCGAATATAATTAAAAGTTACTCACAAAACTCCTACTGCCTATATTCTACTCAGTAAAGTACATTTTATCTTATCTTATTCTGTTTCCATCGCACCAATATCTCTATACAGTTTGTGAATTTACGTAATATAATGTACACCGCGTTTTTTCTCCCTCTGTGCATCTGCAACCAGCTATTTTTAATTAATTCAAAAAGTAATGATTTTTTTATTTTTTAGTACTGTGCTTTAGTGGATTCCCGCTCAGGTAATGCGGCCATTATGCACTACTCAGTAAACAAAATGGCAGTTAGTCGTACAGTACCACGTGACATACATGTGCAATGTGGCAAGCTCACTTTATAGGGGTGTAAAATATGAGATGTTTGTTTAAATTACTGCAGTAGATGCTTGCAGCTTAAATGGTAATGTTATCAGATATGCATTTATGGTGTGCAAAAAGAACGGGGCATGGGGGACAAACACAGCTTTTTCAGCCTAAACACTGCCTGGATCACTGTCAGGCTACGTCCACACGTACATGGGTAATTTTGAAAACGGACATTTTCTGTTTTCGTTAAAAATTTTTTTTAAAAAAAATCCCGTCCACTCGCAAAAGCCAAAACGCTGCTAGGAACATGCCAAAGCAGCAGGTGGCGATATATTCCTAACGTGTAGAAATGTCGGCCAATCAGAAGTCATGAAGCCTGGGTGGGAAAGAGTAAACAAAGATGGTGCATAGAAGCAGAACTGAGTCCTATGTGTGGAGGGACAGTAACTGTGTATATGTAAGCATTGAAACACTGCATAGAGTAAAATTAACAGTAATGGTATTTTTTCTAAGTCATTGTAGAAATTCATTTCACCGAAGCAATAACCTGGCACATGGTGTGATGTCAAAAAAGGCACAGACCTTTGATGCTGCGTTTCCTCTGTTTCCCTCATCCACACCTAAACGCAAAAACGGTTTTTGAAAATCTCCACCCTGGCATGAGTTTCAAAAAAGTCTCCGCTTTCAGTAACCGTATGCCGTTTACGTGTGGACGAAAGGTGAAAACGCACAGAAAAATCTGCGTTTTCAAAAATACCCGTGTACGTGTGGACGTAGCCTTAAATACTGTGCTGTTCCATCTAGTTATTGGTCCAAGGCAGTTATTAATTTAATAAGTAAGTGCAGATCAGATGGTGATGTAGGAAAATGCAGAACATGTTACTATAGCTGAATGCTGTGTAAAACACTAGTATTAAATCTAACTCCCATTGATGGCTTAATTAACTATTTAATAAAATTAAGTCTTTCACTAAATATCCCCCTATGCATAGTTAAGTAGTCTATGTAGCAGTCTACTGCAGGATGTCCAAAGTGCAGCCTGCAGGTCATATGTGCCCCCCTAAGTGATTTTGTGTCATTCAACTGTAAATGAAACATGTTAAAATTTTATACTGCTTGTACAGCACACAGTTGCTGAAGATAGACAATTAATAATATTTTTATGTTCAGATTTGTTCTGGGATATGTCACCATTTATATATATCTTCCCGTGACTTTAAAGTTTGTCAGCTAGTTAGGTACATTTTTGCACTGCCAGTGTTTGCTGTTGGAGTTGATCAGTTTACCATATAAACACTTGCAGTGCATTTCAAACTTATAATTACACTGTTCATTTTGTGCATTAGTAAGTAAATCTCCTATATTGAATTATCCTGGAAAAAATGGAAACGTTTGCAACTTTTTCTTTCTCATGTACTTTCTTTTATTTCCTTATGACATTTAGATTCTTTGGGATCTCAAACACCATCTTTGACATGTAAGTCATTTTCATATTATTTGTATTACTTATTAGCCATATTCAATAGCTTGCACGGATTATTTTGAAAAGTGATGGTTAATGGTACATCTGTGAAAGGAGTGCATTACTATTTTTTTTCTTCTGGTAATCGGTATAAATGTTTATTTAGCTGCAGGAGTCAATGACCAATTTCATAATTAGACATCTACTGAAATTTCAATGTTTTGTGCTAACATAATGCCAACAGTGCTCTCTTCACATGTCCCACAACTCTGACAGTTTTGCTCCTCCCCTCACAATTGGAGTTCTCTCTGAGCTGCTGCTGTCAGGTGCATCAAAACATTTTACATTCCCTTGTTATTCGAATCTCTATCTGAGTTTAGGACTCCAAACATTCACACCTGCTGTCAGTAACCAGAGCTCACAGGACTGTAAGTAGTGCAGCTCATTAAGGTGAGTTGAATTGAAATCTATACTTTATAGGAAGGTTTTTACTGATAAAAGTGGTAATAAACATGGTAACCAATAAAAATGCAGTGCCGCTTTAAAAAAAAAAAAAGAAATTACTCCTGTAATTTCTAACAGTTTTTTTAACAGCAGGTGTGAGCATCCATAGTCGTTAAGCTTTGGTAAAGATTTAAAAATAACATAACATTAAACATTAAATAAGTTTGATGGTGTTGACAGCAGCAGCTCAGTGTTAATCAGCGGATGGTGAGGGGAGCAGGAAAGCGTTTTTCGTCGTAGTTGTTGGAGTTGTTTAAGATGCTGATATTCATAGGAACAAAAATTAACTGAGTTGTTTTCCATTCTATAGAAATTGTGTATCTACTTTTTAATAAGTCTTTATGCTGATGTTCTTAATTATCATGTATTACAGATTTTATTTTTAAGCAACAACATTTTAGCATGCAATCAGAGCATGCCTTACAGTACAGTTTTGTAAGCTGTGCACACAAACAGACTGTTAATTTACAAAATTGATCATTCAACAAATGTAAATCACTGCAGATTTTTTGTTTTAGGTGCACTGTATGGGCTCAAAATGTGGTCATAAATATTTTGTACTTGTAAATCAGGATTTGTATGTGTAAAAAGTATTTGTGTGTGGCCAAAAAAACCCTGCACGTTACAAGTACGAATTTTGACCCTATTTTTCTTCCTTTCATCTGATTGGTCAATGTCATGTCAATCACAAATGTAACAATCCAATCAGAGAACAGATGGGTTTGGCTGTCGGAGGGGAGCTTTTTTGAACTGCAGGTCCTTGAAGGGTGATACAGTTTGAAGCTGGAGGATCTCTATATAAATATCCGATAGCAGCTAGGTCCCCTAACTCTCAGCAGCTGTTGAAAGGATAAAGTTGTGGTATATCACTGGTTAGAAATACCATTATTACTTTAGGATTAGTTTAACACAAAGTCAGGGCTGACCCGGGACCATTGCTGTGAGTCACAGTGCGCAGCATAAAAGTGCTTTCACATCAGACGCAGGATGTGCTGCTAATGCTAACTGCTAACTAAAAGCAAAGGATCCAGAATTTGTAGCGCTGGCTGCTGGGCTCTGTGGGTTTTTGCAGCAGCTCTACCTGTACTAGATGCATCTGCTCCTTGTCGTTTCTATCTCTGACTTTATGTCCTCTACAAGAGTTTCTGGGTTTTTTTGCTAGTTCCTCAAATGTTCAATAAAAACATGTATGCTAATTCATAACGGAGAAAGCTTTGTAATGAAAGCTGTCATTTCCAAAACATTGCCCCCCCGCAGCGCTGTTGAAAAGGCTGTGGAAGTCCCTGTATTAAGCACGTAGACCTGTGACACAAAAATCACCAAAGTCGGATGACCACAGACTGTTTTCCTTCGTGGTGATGAAGGAAAACGCTGGGTTGGCATGTAAAAGGGCATTTATTCCCTTCAAAGACCTGCAGTTCAAAAAAGCGCCCCTCCGACAGCCAAACCCATCTGTTCTCTGATTGGATTGTTACATTTGTGACATGACATTGACCAATCAGATGAAAGGAAGAAAAATAGGGTCAAAATTCATACTTGTAACTTGCAGGGTTCTTTTTTTTGCACACAAATCTTTTTTACGCACACACAAATTCTTTTTACACATACAGATCTTTTTTTATGCACACACACACACAAATCTTTTCTTACACACACACACACACACAAATCTTTTTTACACATACAAATCCTGATTTACAAGTACAAAATATTTATGACCACATTTTGAGCCCATAGCACTGTAACAGCTAGAAGGAACTCCTCAAAATTAAAGGCAGAATAGGGAAATACATGGAAATAACCATTTTCCTTCAAGCACATCAGCAAAGTTAAATTGGTATACTTGATAACTGTTGTTATAAGTATCACATGAATATGAATCCCCACAATTATAGATTTTAATTGGGAAGCAACATGCAGATGTACAGAAGGACTATAAACAGCAATTTCTATCACATACAACTCTTTGAGAAAATACCAGCAGTGAGAATTTATCACTTGCTGATTTATACATTTTACAGTGTAGATTGATGGAAAATCTCCACTCTGGCTGAAGTGTTTTTTACAAACAATGTTTCCAAATACAGTGGCTTGCAAAAGTATTCGGCCCCCTTGAACTTTTCCACATTTTGTCACATTACAGCCACAAACATGAATCGATTTTATTGGAATCCCACGTGAAAGAAGAATAGTGGGGATGGTGTGTTCAGAGTGATGTGCAGTGTTAGTTTTCCACCACACATAGCGTTTTGCATTTTGGCCAAAAAGTTCCATTTTTGGTCTCATCTGTCCAGAGTGTCTTCTTCCACATGTTTGCTGTGTCCCCCACATGGCTTGTGGCAAACTGCAAACGGGAGTTCTTATGGTTTTCTGTTAACAATGGCTTTCTTCTTGCCACTCTTCCATAAAGGCCAACTTTGTGCAGTGCACGACTAATAGTTGTCCTATGGACAGATTCCCCCACCTGAGCTGTAGATCTCTCCAGAGTCACCATGGGCCTCTTGGCTGCATTTCTCTCTTTCTCTGCAGCGCCCTCCTTGTTCGGCCTGTGAGTTTAGGTGGACGGCCTTGTCTTGGTAGGTTTACAGTTGTGCCATACTCCTTCCATTTCTGAATGATCACTTGAACAGTGCTTCGTGGGATGTTCAAGGCTTGGGAAATCTTTTTGTAGCCCAAACCTGCTCTAAATTTCTCAATAACTTCATCCCTGACCTGTCTGCTGTGTTCTTTGGACTTCATGGTGTTGTTGCTCCCAATATTCTCTTAGACAACCTCTGAGGCTGTGACAGAGCAGCTGTATTTGTACTGACATTAGATTACACACAGGTGCACTCTATTTAGTCATTAGCACTCATCAGGCAATGTCCATGGGCAACTGACTGCACTCAGACGAAAGGGGGCTGAATAATTACGCACACCCCACTTTGCAGTTATCTATTTGTAAAAAATGTTTGGAATCATGTATGACTTTCATTCCACTTTCACGTGTACACCACTTTGTGTTGGTCTTTCACATGGAATTCCAATAAAAATGATTCCTGCTTGTAGAGCAGGGCAATATGGCCAAAAATATTTATCACGATATATATTTAAAAATTTGCGATAACGATATAACCGACGATATAATTGATGCGAGACAAAATACAACTCCACAACATTACTAGTGCAAAAAGACAACCTTCCATTTATTTTCACTTAAACAAGAAGCTGGTTTTTATGTACATTAAAGCTTTATAGAAATGTAACAGTGCAAATGCAAATTCCTTGCTGAAAGTTTAACCAAAAGGCATTTCCAGTAGAAATGGGCTGACATATCCTGAGCATAACCATGTATAATATCCACTGAAGTTAAAAAGAGGTGCTTTGCAACATTAAACTGCAGTGTGCAGTACGCATTTTTCGGACCATAAGGTGCACAGGATTATAAGGCACATTAAGCGAAACAAAGCAGTCAGATAAATCAAACTTTATTAAACTCATTCTTCTTGCTTCCTCCACTTCTGTAACATTGATTCATTAATGTTGAATTCTCTGCAGCTGCTCTATTCCCATGTTGTTGCAGTATATTAATAACTAACCTCGTATTGTGGATGGATTATCTCAGTTGTTCTCCTGACTGAAGTTTGGTCCGTTTACAGCATCCTGCCATGCGATTGCATTTGTCTCTAACCATGAAGAACCTTCACATTAACTTTTATAAGTGGAAAAGTGTTAGTGTTCGTCCTCCAGCTTCACTGTTTATGTTATGCTAACATAGCTGTGTCGCTAGCGATCACGTAGCACATCATTATATACCAGCTAGCCCAACTTCAGTAACCCTACAAACGTCACTGCTGTTTAGTTTCCTGTCTTCATTTATGTTGGAAGTGATAGCAGAGCTGTACGTTTGATTTTTTTTCAGAAATCTCTCAGTCAGAACATGCTATATCATGCTTAGGTAACTAGCGAAACTAGCGAGCTAACTTCCGCTAGCTTCCTGCTAACTTCTAACTCCGTTAAATGTAATAACTTTTGTTTTCATGGATGCCTGGAAGTTAAACTTTATAGTTACACCTGGTAAAGCAGCAATGCTGATAGTTTTATTAAAGATGAAAGAATTTAGACAGTTTTTAACTCTAAGTGATGCTGCAGTGTTGTTTGACATGAAGCATACGGAGCTTAGGACCCAGATTACTCCCAGATTTAAGAGCATCTTAGTCCGACAAATACGACAATAACGATGGCCGCTTGCATGTTCAGCAAAAAAATGTGCTTTGTTGTGTATCTGACGGACAAACACCAAACCAGTTCCACATCACTGAAGTTGCACCATTTTTACAAACCAATTCTGGTTCATCTGTTTCACTCAACGACCGGCCATGTGCGTATGAAAACAAAGGCACTGCGCATGCGCGTTTTACTCCCATTCTATCGCGATATTTCATTTTCCTATCGTTGCCTAACATTATACCGGTATTATCGTGAATGGTATAATATGGCCCAGCCCTACCTGCTTGTGTCTGCAATGTGACAAAATGTGGAAAAGTTCAAGGGGGGTGAATACTTTTGCAAGCTACTGTATTCCTCTTCAGAATATCTTCTGCAATTTTATGGATTGCCGTATGTGTGAAAATGGCTCACACTTCTATTCTGCACACAATCTTCTGTGTATTTTAGTGAAATGGATTACCTTCTTGCCAAATCACGGACGAGGAGAAGGAGAATTAAAGTTAGAGTTCAGCAGCATTTACAGAGCCTTGCTTTAGATGCTGTGGAACTTGCAGAGAAGGCCGTGGACCAGGCTTTGCAATACACTGAAGATGTGGCGAACAAACATTCGATTGTGGACGAAGCAGTGGAAAATATTGAAGATATAGAAAATAAAGATGAGACTATCAACAAGGCAGAGGACAATGTAGAGGAATATTCAAGTAACAGCTTGGATGAAGATTTACCTCTGGATTTTAATAGTAATGACTTTTACATGGATAGTGAAGCGGATGAAGAACAAAACTGTGACTTTCCTGATGTGGAGTCAAACTCTGATGCTAAGAGGAAACTTGCTGAATGGGCAGCAAACCGAAATGTGTCTCATTCTGTGTTGTCAGAGCTCTTAACCATACTTTTGGAGCTTGGTCTCGATTTGCCAAAGGATCCCAGAACTTTGCTCAGTACATTAAAAGACTGTGAAGTGAAACAAATTGGCAGGGGAAGTTACTACCATTTTGGTCTTGAAAGTGCAGTATTGTCAGAACTGAAAATGATAAATCAACATGAACTGAAAACTGATACATTAACCATTCGTGTGAATGTTGATGGTTTGCCTCTCTTTAAGAGCTCTAATATGCAACTGTGGCCTATTTTAGGTAAGATAGTTGAACTGCCACAAGCAAATGTTTTCATGATGGGTATATATGCTGGTCCCTGCAAACCTGAGTCGGTGAACGACTACATGCATGATTTTATAGAAGATGTAAAAAAGGTCACAAAAACTGGTATTGTTTTCAATGGAAAACACTTCAATGTACCCCTTCCAGATGCTTTTATCTGTGACACCCCAGCTAGAGCTTATTTAAAATGCATCAAAGGTCATGGTGGCTACAGTTCTTGTGAGCGCTGTACACAGTATGGTGTTTATGTTGATGGGAAAGTTATTTTTCCAGATATGGATTCAAGTCTCAGATCAGATTCTCAGTTTGAAGAAATGTTAGATGAAGATCACCACAACTCCAAATCACCTCTTCAAGAGCTAGGCATTGGCATGGTTTCAGCCTTTCCCTTAGACTATATGCATTTAATTTGCTTGGGTATTGTACGTAAATTACTTGCCCTGTGGATTAAGGGACCATTGCAGTGTCGGGTTCCTACTTCTACTCTGTCTGCCATTTCAGATCACTTAAAACAGCGTAGGCAAAGTCTGCCACGCACGTTTTCCAGAAAGCCACGGTCCCTAATGGAGTACAGACAATGGAAAGCTACAGAATTAAGACAATTTTTGTTGTATACTGGACCAGTTGTGCTTTTCCAGAAACTGTGCAATCCACAGTACAAGAACTTCCTGGTTTTGTCATCTGCTATGAGGATACTTTTGTCTCCTTTGTGTAAAGAGTACTGCTATTATGCAAAAAAATTATTGAGATGCTTTGTTGCCAACTTTGCTAAGATTTATGGGACTAAATTCTTAGTTAACAATACACACAGTCTTTTGCACCTAGCAGATGATGCTACAAAGTATGGCCCTCTGGATTTGGTTTCATGTTTTCCATTTGAGAATTATTTGGGACAGTTAAAAAAGATGGTGAGAAGACCACAGGATCCTGTACAGCAAATTGTCAGACGAGTTTGTGAAAAGCAATTGTATCCTCACAGGTCTTGCAAAATGCCAGAGGGTGTACTCACACAGCCACATACATCTGGACCTATGATGACTGAATTTTTTGTCCATCATTCTTTTCAGTACAAGATGTACAGACATGGAAATCAAATAATCTCCACCTCCAGTGGAACAAATTGTTTTGATCTTGAAGGCAAAGTTGCAGTTGTGCGGAATATTGTGCTGTTCATCGGAGAAATACATGTTTTGTTTGAACTGTTTGAGACTGGAACAGCGTTTTTTAACTACCCTATTGATTCAACATCTCTGGGTGTACATTTGTTGTCAAAACTGTCAGGTCATCTTGCTAGTGCTCCTGTAACTAAATTTACAAAACCAATTATTTTGTTACCTTTTCGTAATGCATTTGTAGCTTTGCCTCAGCTACACAGCATGTAACTTAATGGCGTTTACAGGATGTCTTCATTCAGTGTGGTCGAGTTTGTGGATGAAGTTGACTCTGATGGCTGCAAGAAGGTAGACATCATTCCATCAGAGTGGTTCCATGACGCAGAGAGAAAATTATGCTGGTGGCCTCCTGCCTCATTGGTGAATGTGACAAAGGCTGTAAAGGAAGGAACACCACCAACCAGCAACTGGATACTCTGCAATGTCCGTGTCATGGGAAATGCAGGTAAGTTTGACTTTATTTGTACACTACATCTGTATTTCCTTTTCTTTAAAAGTTTATACATGAACTTTTTTTTTTTTTACTTGGAGGCTTTTGAAATTGTAAGGCCCTGTATTACTGTATTATTGTATGTTTCTGTTCTGTGTCCTGTGTACTGTTTGTTTCTATATGTGTCTTTCTGGCTGCTGTTACAACCAAATTTCCCCTTGTGGGACAATTAAAGGATTATTCTATTCTATTCTACTGGAAACCATTTTTTCATTGTCATTGTTTTTGCAGATTTATTTCTTCTTTACATTGTATCTTACATGTTGTATTCTGTACAATTTATGTTATAGCAACTTATGCAAATGCCAGGGCAAAGTTGCATCAAGCAGAGTATTCATCAGACTTGACGGACAATGAGAATGGCATAAGAAAAAGAAAGTAAGTGGTACTAGCATACAAACAAGATGAAGTTTATTTCCTGCAGTGTCATAAATGTTCTGTGCTTAACCTTTCTAGGCCAAGTGTTAAACTGATCAATCAACTGAGCAGCCACACTGAATCAAGTGAGCCTTCTGATTCAGATGAAGAACTTCCACCCACGCCTCCAGAACAACTCCTTCAGCGACCCTCTGGAAAAAACAATAGTGTAGTCGCCAGCCCCGCTGCCCGGAGTGCCGCCAGCCCCACTGCCCGGAGTGCCGCCAGCCCCGCTGCCCGGAGTGCCGCCAGCCCCACTGCCCGGAGTGCCGCCAGCCCCACTGCCCGGAGTGCCGCCAGCCCCACTTGTGAAGCCATGTTCTCGAAAGTACTTGCCATTTTAGAGGAAGTGAAGGAGACTCAACTGGTTCATAGCAAGATGTTAAATGCCTTGCTGAAGCAGAAAAACGGTTCAGTTACGGAGGTCCCTGAAGGGGTTGTTTTACCTCTTAAAACCCAAGACGATGTTGAGGCTCTTAATGGAAAACTGGAGGACTCCAGTCTCATGTCTGCTGTAGTAAGTTTTTTTTTTTTCCTCCCCATTCTGCTTGCCACTGTTCTTTATACAGTAGCCAGAAAAATTCTTTGATATATTTTCTGAAAGACATTCTCCTTCATGATTTTTTTTGGTATACAGCATAATTGGTTTCATTTAACACAGCAAGTCTTACTGGTCCTGAGGCAGCAAAGCAGGCCAGAGACCATCACATCTGCTACCATGTCTTTCTGTTGCTATGATTTTTTTTTTTTTTCTGAGATGTTACTTTTATACCACATTAGGGCTGCCACGATTAGTCGACTAGTCACGATTACGTCGACTATCAAAATCGTCGACGACTGATTTAATAGTCGACACGTCGTTTGAAGCTTTGTAAGATCACAAAAGACGCAGGAATAAGTAGTAGGATTTAAGAGTGTAATAACGGACTGAAACAGATGATGGCAGCACTGCATGTACAAGGATGTCAGCTGCCGTTAAACCCCGAAGAAGAAGTAGCTCTGTCCCAGAATTCATAGCGCAGCCCAGCTCAGTTTACAACAATGGCGGCAGCTACTTAGTTTTAATATTACTCTTATTATTCTTTCTGGGTCACAAAATAAACGTTTAGCATATTTTCAGGCGAGAATGTAGCTGTATAAACCTCAAATATCTGCTCAGTTTATCAAGACACCACATATTTTCAAAAGCGCTCCGACGTTTTCGGAGACGTCTGTTACCCACTAGCTCGATAGCTAGGCTCACTAGAGCCGTGAGAACACCGGACTCCCGGCAAATCGTTTTCAAACCTACCGCCGTCTTTCGCTACTCAGGTTAAACATGATATATGAGTCACTTAGATAACTTAAAACTGTTATTGTTTGGCTTTTTTTGTATTTTATTTGTTCCTGAGTAAATCGGTTTGGCTGAGATTAAATTTATAGTTTTTACACAGCTGAATAAACATCAAGCAGACAGCTGATTATCAGAAGTGTGAGATGCTGGAGAATTTACTCCGGTGTCCTGTTATATTTTAGATAGCAAGGAGTTTATTAAACTTCACCGAAACAATCTGCAAATTTCATTCAAATTTAATAAACTATCATCTTGTCTTTCTTTATTTTTAGTTAGCACAGACCTTAAACACTTAAAGCTGTAAGCTAATGATAGTTATATAAGAGCAGATGCTGCTGGTGCAATAAGCTGTACGTTTTATGTCCAATGGATGATGATCTGATTAGTCGACTAATCGCAAAAATAATCGGTGACTAGTCGACTATCAAAATAATCGTTTGTGGCAGCCCTATACCATATGTTTACCTTCCAGAAAGTTACTTTTTTTTTATTCTAATGAAGCATTTGATTCTGATTTTGATAACGGATAGATTTCTTATATTTGTTCTGCTATGATAGTTTATGCAAATTCTGGCCAGTTCCTATTTATTTTAACCTTTTAGCCCCCAACCCGTCGCCGATGACAGGTTTTTCCAACCTGTCTCTTCCAACCAGAGCTCTACCAGGGGCCCAACACAGCTGGACTTATTTAGAAGAAAAGAGATGCCCAAAAACAAACCACAGGGCCAAAGGTCACAAAATTGTTTTTGTTCTGTTTTACAATTAATAATTCAAATTGCCTATTCGAAATCTTTTATTCATGTACATTATGAGTCCCTTTTTCAGTTAAAACAACAGTAAAATTTCAAGTTTGTTTTTTGCCCTTTTCTGTTATTAATCCCCGATTACACTCTTATAGTATACAGTAGAGAAAAAAACCTAGCAGATGTGGAAACTAGAAGTAATCCTGAAAAAATGGAAAAAAGCACACACACTCACAGCTGATTTTATGACACTTTTACAGCTAAAACAACAAAATATTCACAGGTGTCCTGCTTAACATTATGGATAAATGATAAAGGGGTAAGGAATAGGGGTGGGTTTTGATTATAGATTTATCAAATAAAACCTATTTTAGTTTGGAGAAAGTAAATGAGAGCAGGCACACGCATTCTGCACAAAGATGTAAACACAAAGCGCGGACCCGCCGACAGATCAGAATCAGTGAGATGTGGCCTTTCTCAGCCGACGGCACTTTGTGTTTTTTGTGCTAGATTCTGAAGCTGCAGGTTTTATCTTTTTTCAAACAATATTGACTGAACCAGCAGCAAAAGAAGATCCAAACTACACTGAAAATTTCGCTTCACGTAAACATCGTCATGAATTCCCTCTTACTTTTGCTGTTTTGGTTTTCCACCATGGTGGTTTTCCATGACGGTACTGGAATATTTCTAACATTTTGAGTTATTTTCCAGTATTAGAAAATCAGCACTGCTCAGTGTTAGCCATTGTTAATCTTCAAAACTGACTAGGTTACTTTTAAACATATAACACTGTCAAAAGTGTTAATTTAACACTCAACAGTGTTGTATTTAACACTCTGAGGTGTGGACCCATATAGACACTCTCCAGTGTTAATTTAAAACTGGAGATTTTGCTGTGTAGTATTTTTTTATCTCCACACAATTAACATTAAGTAATATGTAAAGCGTCCATTTATCCTCCATTCCTGGTCCATTATCTTAAGCTTAGGCTGCTCCCCCTGTGACCCAATCCGGTACTAAGTAGAGAGGCCCAGACTTCGCTCTCTCCAGTCTCTTGGCCCTGCTCCTCCAGCGGAATCCCAAGGCATTTCCAGGCCAGCAGAGAAACATAGTCCCTTTTGCATGTCCTGGGTGTTCCTCTGGGTCTCTTCCTGGTTGGATGTGCCCAAAACGCCTCCCCCAGGGAGGCATCCTACCCATCCTACCCAGATGCCAGTATCTAATCCAGGGGTGTTAAACTCAAAATTCAAAACTGGAACAAAGTCGCGGGCTAACGTTAATATTTATTGAAATATATTTATTCCTCCAGATATAGGAATGAATCTTTTCTTATGGACTCAAACACATTTTTCTGAAAAACTGAATATGGAACAAGCAAAGCTTAATACTAAACAATATATATATATATATTAGCTGTATAATACCAGTAGGCCAGCTCTAATAGTAATTTGGTATGGCTTCGCGGGCCAAATATAAGTAGGCTGGGGGCCAAATTTGGCCCGCAGGCCAGAGTTTGACACCTATGATCTAATCTGTCCTTTTTGTATGTTCCCCTCAGGTTGCCATGGTAGCAGATATAGGGGGAACAAGTGTAGATGATGCTACAAGGAGAATGATGAAATTCCTCATATCACCCGAGCTTGCCGTGGAGTACAACTTGCTTGGCCGACATGGGAAGAAAAAGTTCCGAGATTTGCGCCTCTTTAATGTTGTGTATGGTAAGTTAATTTCACTTGAGACACTTTTTTTAATAAAGTGTTTGAAAGTGTAAGTGAGATTGGTTATTGTGCCATCTTATATATTTGAGGCAAGAAAGTGAAATAAACATTGTTCTTTGTAAATCATTACCAAAGGAAGTAAGCTATGGTTACCTTTACTTTGGCTTACCCATTTTTCTTCTTCATTTGCAGAGGCACTGAAGAAGAATTCTTTGACTGCAAAAGTCAACCTGCAAGAAGCAGAGAAAGCTCTCTCCAAATGGTTCACTGGAGCTAGAGACAGAGGAGGACTGAGGGCTGCTAGGGGACAAAATAGACTAACGGCTCTGTAAAAAAACATAACAGACACCTCTGCTGATTCAAGACAAGGTTCTGAGTTTCCCTTCTTATTTTTTCCCATGTTGCTACAGTTTCAACTCTAAGCAATTTGAATGTAGTTTGATATTTCTAGTTTTTTAAGTTCACACTCCTTGGAATACAGTTACTTAAACCCACAGTTGTGTGACAAAATAAATGTGAACAAAATGTGTTTTGTGTCCCCTCTTGATGTTTCTATTTGCAGTCAGCTTTAATATATTTAGTGTCTTTGTGTCACAGAAGCCGTATTGGCCGTCTGTTAATTTGATTTTGTGGCTGTTTTTCTACATGGGACCCGCCCAGTGCCAGAAATTAGCCAATTCAAACAAGAAGTAAGATGCAACTACAGAACCCACTGATAATACCATTCCAACTTTTTAGCTCATGTTTTCCTCATCTTGTACACACTAAGAACTTGAAAAATGGGGCCCAGGTGGGTTTCTGAGTACTTTGCCCAGTTGGGGTCCATTTAGTTCCCAGATTTTACCAATATAACACCAAGATGGGCATTTAACATGGGGCCATTATGGAACCCGCGGACAATCCCACTTAAAACCCACTTTTTAGCCTATGTGGAACCCACATGGTACCCACAAAAAACTTGAAAGATGGGGCCTGGGTGGGTTTTTGTGTACTTTCCCAGTTGGGTGCCATTTAGTTCCTAGATTTTGCCAATATAACACTAAGATGGGCTTATAAAATGGGGCCATTATGGAACCCGCGGACAATCCCACTTAAAACCCACTTTTTAGCCTATGTGGTGCCCACATGGTACCCACAAAAAACTTGAAAGATGGGGCCTGGGTGGGTTTCAGTGTATGTTGCCCAGTTGGGGCCCATATAGCTCCTAGATTTTACCAATGTAAAACCAAGATGGGCTTATAAAATGGGGCCATTATGGAACCCGCGGACAATCCCACTTAAAACCCACTTTTTAGCCTATGTGGTGCCCACGTGGTACCCACAAAAAACTTGAAAGATGGGGCCTGGGTGGGTTTCTGTGTATGTTGCCCATTTGGGGCCCATTTAGTTCCTAGATTTTACCAATATAAAACCAAGATGGGCTTATAAAATGGGGCCATTATGGAACCCGCGGACAATCCCACTTAAAACCCACTTTTTAGCCTATGTGGTGCCCACGTGGTACCCACAAAAAACTTGAAAGATGGGGCCTGGGTGGGTTTCTGTGTATGTTGCCCAGTTGGGGCCCATTTAGTTCCTAGATTTTACCAATATAAAACCAAGATGGGCTTATAAAATGGGGCCATTATGGAACCCGCGGACAATCCCACTTAAAACCCACTTTTTAGCCTATGTGGTGCCCACGTGGTACCCACAAAAAACTTGAAAGATGGGGCCTGGGTGGGTTTCTGTGTATGTTGCCCATTTGGGGCCCATTTAGTTCCTAGATTTTACCAATATAAAACCAAGATGGGCTTATAAAATGGGGCCATTATGGAACCCGCGGACAATCCCACTTAAAACCCACTTTTTAGCCTATGTGGTGCCCACGTGGTACCCACAAAAAACTTGAAAGATGGGGCCTGGGTGGGTTTCTGTGTATGTTGCCCAGTTGGGGCCCATTTAGTTCCTAGATTTTACCAATATAAAACCAAGATGGGCTTATAAAATGGGGCCATTATGGAACCCGCGGACAATCCCACTTAAAACCCACTTTTTAGCCTATGTGGTGCCCACGTGGTACCCACAAAAAACTTGAAAGATGGGGCCTGGGTGGGTTTCTGTGTATGTTGCCCAGTTGGGGCCCATTTAGTTCCTAGATTTTGCCAATATAACACCAAGATGGGCTTATAAAATGGGGCCATTATGGAACCCGCGGACAATCCCACTTAAAACCCACTTTTTAGCCTATGTGGTGCCCACATGGTACCCAAAAAAAATTAAAAGATGGGGCCCAGGTGGGTTTCTGTGTATGTTGCCCAGTTGGGGCCCATTTAGTTCCTAGATTTTACCAATATAACACCTATATGGGCATTTAACATGGGGCCATTACGGAACCCGCGGACAATCCTATATGGGGCCCATTTTTCAGCCCATTTCCAAACCATATGGGCCCCACATATAAATGTTGGCTGGGTCCCTGGGGCCAGCTCCCCCGCTGACCCCAGTAGGCACTCCCACCCTCCGCGACCCGCCAGGGAAGGGGGGCCCAGGCCCATCAGACCGGGGCCCAGTGCAGTAGCGCCCCCCGGCTCCACAGAGCCCTGGACAGTCCACCCAACCCCACCACAGAGAAAACTGCACCCACCCCACCAACCACACATCTTCCAGACTACATAAGACGGTAAACGCCCAGGCTGAGATCTTCCTCCACCTCTCCTGTATCTCCCCCTCCTGCAGAGAGTTCCTGAGAGAAGAAAGCTCCTGCAAGATGTGACCATCCCCCCCACCAGTTGAAGAGCCCCCCAGGCGGCTCGATGCACCGGCGGCACCCTGCTCCAGGGCCGGGCCCCCATGCACCCACCCGCCCACAACCCCGGCAACACACCAACCAGGACCAGAGCCCCCGAGGCCCGGCCCGGGCCCCAGCCCAGAGACGGAGCGCCCCCAGAACCTCACGCCCATCCCGGACCCACCCAGGGGCAGCCAGGTTGCCAGGTCAGTAACCCACGTCCGTCAGCACAGACCCTCCCCTAGCCCCGCTGCACGCAGCCGCGAGGAAACAGTCACCTGAGAGCCAACAGAGCCCTCAACCGGACGTGACCGCTACCCCGGGTTGAGCCCCCCAAGGAAGATGCCTCCGGGGAACCCCCCGACGCCCTAAGCCTGTCCCTACCCCCTCACCAATCACAACAGTGAAGGCGGGACCAAACTATGACCCCCCACCCCCACTAGGTGATGGAGCTGATAAAAGGGGCCCAGAGCAATTGATCTAATGTGGTGGCAGAGGCTGTGTCAAGACTAATGTAATCTAATAGATAATTTCTATATTGGTTAGAATTAAGATTATTTTTATTTTTCCAGTTCATGAGGACTGTTTTCTTGGCTATGCATAGGGCAGTGAAGATCATATGGGCTATATTCTTTTCTGAAGTGACATTATCTAAGCTGCCCAACAAACACACTAAGGGGGAGGTTGGAATGTTACATTTCAGACATTTTGATAAGTCTTCACATATCTCGCGCCAAAACTTTTGCACTGGTGGACAGAACCAAAGAGCGTGGATGTAATTGTCTGGTGTATTGCCTTGACAGTGTGAGCAGTTGTTGGAAGATGTAAAGCCCATCTTGAACATCCGATGACCTGTATAGTGCACTCTATGAAGTATTTTGTATTGTATTAATTGCAGACTGGGATTTTTAATTAATTTAAAAGTTTTTAAGCAAGTCTGAGACCAGAAGTTTTGGTCTAGGTTGACTGATAAATCTGCTTCCCACTTTGCAGTAGGAAGGGATATTGATTCATCTAATTTAGAAAGTGTTCTGTATATTTTAGATAATAATTTGGGGGATTTAAGAGTAAGAAAATGTGCCGCACTTAGTGGTGTTTGTAATTCAACTTGACTGAGGTTAAATTTCTTTTTTACTATGGATTTAATTTGTTGATATTCTAAAAACCTTGTCTTGTTGATCCCATATTGTTCAACTAGTCTGTCAAATGGAATAAATTCTGTTCCCTCTAATATATGTTCTAAGTATTTAATTCCTTTACAACTCCATTCTGGGAAATTAATCATATTATTGTTTTGTAATATGTCAGGGTTATTCCAGATAGGTGTACGTTTGCATGGGATTAATGAAGACTCCGTTATTTTTAGAAACTCCCACCATGCTGTTAGAGAAAAGCTGATGTTGATACTTTTAAAGCATTCATGTCTTTTGATGTTTGAGCTAATAAATGGTAGGTCTGAAATCTCTAGATCCTTGCATAGTGCCTGTTCAACATCTAGCCAGGGCTCAACTAAGAAGGTATGTTTTAACCATTCTGAGATGAACTGAAGCCTGTTGGCTAAGAAGTATTGGTGAAAATTAGGCAGATCTAATCCTCCTCTATCCTTGGTTCTTTGTAGCGTTTTTAAGCTAATACGCGGGGGTTTATCTTTCCAAAGGAATTTGGAAATATATGAATCCAGAGATCTGAACCAATCTTGTGATGGTTTGTTAGGGATCATCAAAAATAAGTAATTTATTTTTGGCAAGATCATCATTTTTATAGTGGCGACCCTTCCCATGAGTGATATGGGTAAAGATTTCCATCTAGTCAGATCGCCTTCTACTTTCTTTAGAAGTGGGATGTGGTTTAGTTTAGTTAAGTCTGAAAGCTTAGGAGAGATATTAATACCTAAATATTTAATATTTCCGGATTGCAGTGGGGCAGAGGAAGAATTATGGAAGGAGCAGTTAATGGGGAGAACTGTAGATTTTGGCCAGTTAATTGAATAATCTGAAACTCTTGAAAACCAGTTTATTAAAGTAATTACCTCAGAGAGGTTGGTTTGTGTGTTTTGCAGAAAAAGCAACACATCATCCGCATAGAGACTGATTTTATGTTCTATGTTCTTACATTTTATGCCCTTAATTGTTGTAGCCTGTCTAAATGCTGCTGCTAGAGGTTCGATAAAAATTGCAAAAAGTGAGGGGGAGAGTGGGCATCCCTGTCTGGTGCCCCTCAGGAGACAGAAGCTGGAGGATGTCTGGTCATTTGTTCTGATACGAGCCGTTGGGGAATTGTATAATATTCTTATCCAGTTTATGAAAGAGTTTCCAAAACCAAATTTGTGTAAAGTTGCGAATAAAAATTTCCAATTAACTCTGTCAAATGCTTTTTCTGCATCTAGAGATAATATTATGGCTTCGATGTTTTTATCGTATGAGTAGTCTATTAAATTAAGTAATCTACGAGTGTTTGTTGAGGAGTGCCGACCTTTTATGAAACCAGTTTGGTCAGGATGAATTA
The DNA here is from genome assembly GCF_041146795.1 of Maylandia zebra. Classification (NCBI taxonomy): domain Eukaryota; kingdom Metazoa; phylum Chordata; class Actinopteri; order Cichliformes; family Cichlidae; genus Maylandia; species Maylandia zebra. Next base: position 25,795,531 of record NC_135168.1, on the reverse strand, counting down.
AGAGGGGGGTCATTTTCTCTAATCTCTTTGAGAGAGCTTTGCAGATTATTTTAAGGTCTACATTTAAAAGAGAAATTGGACGATAGCTTGAGGGAAATAAAGGGTCTTTGCCTGGTTTTAGCAGGAGACTAATGTTGGCAGAATTCATATTTGGTGGTAGTCTGCCCTTTTCCTCGATTTCCTGCAACATGCTGTGGAATACTGGTGCCAAAATTGTCCAGAATTCTTTGTAGAATTCTGCAGGAAAGCCGTCTGGACCTGGAGCCTTATTATTGGGCATACTTATCAGGGCTTCCTGGAGTTCACTTGGCGTCTGTGGCGAATCCAGTTCCATTGCTTGACTGTCTAGTAATTTTGGAAGAGTTACGTTGTCAAGAAACAGATCAATTTCATTTTTAGATGGGTTTATTTGTGGTGAGTATAAAGTTTCATAGAAATCCCTAAAAATGTTGTTTATTCTTCCAGGATCATATATTGTGTTCCCCGATAAATCTTTAGCAGCACATATAGTTGTTTTTTCTTTATTTATTTTTAGCTGGTTAGCTAGAAATCGACCTGATTTGTTACTGTGTTCAAAATTCTGCAAGCGAAGTCTTTGTATAAGGAATTGTGTTTTTTTATTAATAGTTTCATTTAATTCTAGTTTTGTTTTGCATATTTTGTTCAATGTTTCCTGATCTTGGTGGGACGCGTAGGCTTCTTCTAGTGATTTGATGTTTTTTTCTAATTCCTGAATATTTTTGTTTTCTTCTTTCTTTTTGTGTGATGAGAAAGAAATTATTTTACCTCTCATCACAGCTTTCCCTGCTTCCCATAGAACAGAAGCAGATATTCCCGGGAGTGTCATTAAAGTCTAAATATGAAGTCCATTCCTTTTTAAAGTATTTAATAAAGTCTTCATCTTTAAGTAGTGATATATTAAATCTCCAGTTTTTACTTGGCGTAGTATTATTCTTGTGCATTAGTGTTAAAGATACAGGAGCATGATCGCTGACAGCTATAGGATGAATCTCAGTGTCTGAAATGTCACACAGCAGTGAGCTGCTGACCAAAAAATAATCCAGACGAGAGTAAGAGTGATGAACATGCGAGAAAAAAGTATATTCCTTACTGGTGGGGTGAAGAGAGCGCCATGCATCGCAAAGACCAAAGTCGTTCATATACTGTTTGATTATATTTGTGGACTGCCAATTACGCTGAGTTCCTGTTGTGTTGAGCCTATCCATTTCTTCATTTAGTCCAAGGTTGAGGTCACCGCCAAGAATGAGTGTGCAATCAAGGTGTTCAGAGAGTGCACTAAAAAAACCGTGGAAGAATGAGGGTTCATCAACATTTGGACCATATATACTAACAATACATAGTTTTTTGTTCAATATTGATAGTTTAATAATTAGAAATCTACCCTCTGGATCTATAACTGTATCGAGTACTGTAAAATTAACATTTTTATGTATTAAAATTGCTACTCCCCGTTGTCTAGAATTATAACCGGCTGCAAACACGTTAGGAAACTCAGGTGTTTTAAGTTCATTTAAACCTGTGACAGGTTTGTGAGTTTCTTGTAATAAAACAACATCTGCCTGTAGTTTTTTAAGCTGGTTAAATATTTTTAACCTCTTTCCTCTGGTGCCAGCTCCATTTACATTCCATGTGACAAACCTCAGCATGCCCTTAATTGTGCGTGTATGTTTAATGATGTATGCTGGGTGTTTCGTTTAGACAGGTGGAGAGAATATGGAAACATCCCTTGTTTGTAAATAGAAAGAGAAAAAGAAGTGTGGTGAGAGACTCCATAAGTCTGACTATGTGTGTGAATATTCACTAATATGAACAAGCGTGGCTTGCTTATGTGTCCTGCAAGTCTGTGCGTGCTGTGAGGCTGTTGTGAATGTGCTGCCGTTGAGCTGATGTGTTTGCGTGATCGTGTTGTGAAAATATGGAGAAATAGAGGGTGTTGTTTGTAGGTGAGTGGGGGAGTAGGTGACCACAGCAGTGAAAGACAAGAGAAAGAAAGAAACCACATGAGCGTTCATAGCTTTCACAGTCTCTCTAGTCTTGTAATAGTTTATTCATAGTTTTCTTAGTTTTGCTTAATTTTTGTATGCTCTCTTATCATAAACGCTCATTTTTCGTCAGTGTCCGCACCTGAGTCCTCCACTCATTGTCCATTCGGTCTGCCTCCCGCAGACCGTGACAAAGGGTTATGATTTCAGTGTACTTTAGTGGCCCACAGTCACCAGAGCTAAATCAACAATTTATTTTATGTGCCAAGAATGAAAATAATGTCAAACTCACTGGTGTATCTCAGTGATGCCCAAGGTAGTTGTGACACAATGGGTTATGGCAGTAATAAGATGGGCTGCCATTCCCACATACCATGGCATTCAGACCATGACTGATTGGTACAGTAGTAATGGGCCCAAAGTGTGTAAAGGAAAAATCCCCCCATTACTTGTCGAGTACTCAAAACAGTACTCTATGAAACCACAACAGGCTGGTTTCATAGCCTAATGTTGGTAACACCAAATAGCATGAAATGGAGATTTGTCAGGTCAGGCTATGATTTTTGAACTGGTTACATTTTGTGTTAGCAAACGGTATGCACAGCTTTTGGAAATCTGCCACACTAAAATTCAGACCTGATGAAATCCCTGTTGGCATGCATGTCACAGAGGCTACGGCTCCACTATAGTTTTTGGGAACTTCTGATCCTCTCTTAAGTGGATCAAGTACAGAACACCTTGAACCCACAGTGTGCTGGGATCACTGCCACTTCAGCTACTGCAATATGCCATTGTGTTGGGGTGGGGTCTCTAGCTCAGGTGCAGGGGAGGGGTGTGAGTTCAGCGGGTGTGCCAGGAGAGGCTGGCTAGTGCAGCTGGTAATGATCATCAAATCATAACTCCTCTATTTCAGTAGCACACTGGGACCTGGAAGAGAGGGGAGAGCCAAGCAGGTAAAGCAAGAGAGAATGGCTACAGCAGCTTGAAAGAAATGTGGTAAATAAGTCATAACTATCTAGTTAATGTATAGGGACAAAATGCATTTATTATTATCAAAACTGAGCCTATAGTATAAAAATTTTTTCTTAGTGATGATGTTAAGATTAGCAGCATAAATGTTAGTCCTAATATGCTGGACATCGGTTTGGCAGATATAATATTAGAATAATTAGAATATATGACATTCTAATGGGATTATTCAAATTACATAATTATGCTGGTTTAACAGCAAATAACTGCTCAGTTAGTGGGTGTTAAATACACTCAGGAGAGAAAGTTTGAACTGTAAACACAAGCATTCACTGTTACGCTAACATAAGATAATTATTCAAACCTAAAAAAATCTGCTAATTTGACAGATAATAATTGTGCAGTTATAACATCGAAACTAAGGTGGACTAAACATTGTTATTGTTTGCACTGATACAAATAATTTTATGTAACCCAGTTGAATTTTTTCTAAGGGACCATTTTAACTTGCTCCTCTTGATACAGAAGAACTTAAAACTGAACCGAACAGATTGCTAAAATTAAATGAAATACTTGTTAACTGTAGTATATGAAATTAATTTGTTAAAAAAGAAATGAAAAAAATAAATACTTCAAATGCAAGCAAGTCCAATAATAGTCAATGCCATGCTTTCCCCTGAGACTCCAGACTGATGCACACAAGCACCTCTTGCACACCTTTCTCGCTCACTATGTATTAACAGACCTCTCTGCATTGAATCATATCTGTTATTAACCTCTGTCTCTCTTCCATAGCATGTCTTTTATCCTGTCTTCCTTCTCTCACCCCAACCGGTCGCAGCAGATGTCCGCCCCTCCCTGAGCCTGGTTCTGCCGGAGGTTTCTTCCTGTTAAAAGGGAGTTTTTCCTTCCCACTGTCGCCAAAGTGCTTGCTCATAGGGGGTCATATGATTGTTGGGTTTTTCTTTGTATCTATGAAGCGCCTTGAGGCGACTTATGTTGTGATTTGGTGCTATATAAATAAAATTGAATTGAAATTGAACTGAATTGATGAGATGCCTTGATCACTGTATTGACCTGAGCATACTAACTTGTCAATACGGCTCAAACCCTGGGCTCAGTATTCACCTTTATTATCAACCATCAGTTAACAAAGTTCTGCTTGTGTGTATGTGTTTGTGTAATCAATCATTATATATTGCAACCTTGGAAGGGCCCTTTAACAATTTCTAATGCAGCAATATATAGGAAAATATGGTATTTGTGAAGAGCAGAACACATGAGCATGTGTTTACCCTGAAGCCTGTCAAACATTGAATTCAGGTTTTAACAGAAGAAGAAAGTTAAAAGTCAGTTTTGCACATCCTTGTTTATTTATTTCCTTTTACCACTTATTAAGTCTAAAGACTGCCAAGGAAGCAACAATATTCATACTTCCTGCAAAATGTACCATTTATACATTTGAATGAGTTTAAGTTTATGCTCTATTAGTATGGAAGTGATGCATGAAGATACTAGTACAGTCATGGAAGAATTCTGAGCCTTTATATTTCAGGAGATGATAAAAAAAAAATATCTCTATATATCTATTGCCAGGTCTTAAAATTGGGGAAATACAAACTGGGATGAAAAACAGCACAATATATTATTTATTTACCAAAAACTAAGACAAAATGCCCAATACCACATAATTAAAGTATATCAGAGAATAGTAGATATAGACATGAGGAAAGAAAGTTATTTAATAATCAAAAATCTCATTTTCCAAGTGTCAAAAACAAGATCATTCTTTTACTTCTCTGTCAAAAAGGAGCTTATTTTGGCATTGGCCTTTACATGGATCAGCCAACTATTCCCCCTATAAGCATTCACACCAAGCTGGCCTTTAAAAAGAACACGGTTTTAAGGCTGTCCTTTTGAAGTGTTTATTACTAATACACCAATCTACTAAAATAAACACAAAACCTTTGAATTTCAAAAAGTTCAAAACAGAGTTCACATCAATGAAAGGTGAACTTTTTCGTTACCCCTTCATCAGCAAAATAATCACATTTTAAATTCATTTTCATCTTTGTTTGTTTCCACCTGATCAAACAAGGATTGCTTCCCATTTTCAATAGGAATTTGTAATGGCAATTTATACACGCAGCAGTGCATAAGGACAGGAAACAGTGAGCAGTTATTTACAGGTTTGTCTAATCAATATGAAAATGTACTTTTACATTAAATTAGACTCACATCTTCAAGATGGTGTTCTGTCTTAGAAATGAGGCAGATGTGTTAACTTTGGCAGCCCCGAACTTGAGATGTTTCTAACCGAAAATGCAGTAAGATAATGTAGTTTTATGTCCTCTGGGACATCAGCTCATTAAAAGAAATCATAATACTTTTATAAAGCACTCAAGGCGGCTAGACATGAGCTTTTTCCCCCCATGCTATCATTTTAAAAGAAAAATCCTATCAATCAGACAGTCACTGCTCTAACTTTAATGCTGGAAAAGTCTGTCGATTTTCCTTATGACTTTCACATGCCATCTATTTTCATGGGCCAGAGGTGGTCCACACCATAGAAATACATCCCCATCTCTAAATGCTCATTAAATATGAACCTTTAACCACCAGATACTTTAACTACTAATTTAAATGGGTCACACACAATTTCTACGAACATTATTGCTAAGGATTGTCTTATTGCATTGGAGTCACACTGGGTTAAATATGTACACTTGGGTTTTAAGGGGTATTTATTATTTTCTTCTTTTTTTTGGGTTGTATGGAAGCCCCAAACGCAATTTCATTGTTCTTGACAATGACAATAAATAAATAAATACTAAATACTAAATACACTTGCAGCGACAACAAAATATTGAGGACAGATCTTTTTAGGTCACTTCACCTTATGTCTTAGTCATCAATCAGTGCACTTATGGTGTTGAGTATGTTCACTGCATGTGAACTTCCAATTTGGCAGTGGGTGAAGCAGTTCTCATGTGGCCATGATAGATGCCTCATGCTGGCAGGAACATATGGTTGGACTCATGGGCCAAATCCTGCAGCACCCCAGTCACGAGTGGAAGTTGGCAAGGTGTGCAGTCTAGTTGAAAGGACACACTTAATATACCTTTTCAAGGGCTATTCTTGATTTCTTTTTAAACACCTACTAAAGACATATCACAGGGTGTCAGTTGCTGCACCAGGGTGATTATTTATCTTGAGAATGAAAGTGGAGAATAATGGAAGTTTTTCACTGTGTCTCTTAACCTAAAAAAGCATTTTTTTTGAGTGCTTGAACCCAACATACACATTTCAGTGCCTAAATGTACCTAAAATGTTGAAGCTCAAATGCATGTTTCAGTGACTTGTTTTTTAAGTTTTAAAGACGTAACTCTCAGACACTGCTCTTCTGCCTCCCACTTCTTCTTTTGTCCTCCACTTTTCCAGTGTCCACCATTTTTTGAAGACACAACCCATATGGAAAAGATATATATAAATCTTATAAAGTTTGTATCTGTCTTGTGTGAAACTTGTATGAAAAGCATACAAGAGTGAAAACAGATATAAGATCCCTACAAAAATTATATAAATGAAACTTGTATGTTTTGGATACTTACTAAAACAATATATGAAAGTGGCCACTTTCATGAGTAAATCATAAAAGCCTTATATGATTCACTAGGCCATGAAGTAGGCCACATCTGATGCAAGTCTTTTATAAGGTTTTTCTATTTTTTTTCCACATGGGAAGGCATCCCATGCAGAGATATACTAAGTTTTCAGCTCTTTAAGGATCCCTTTCTTGGTGAAAAGATATTATTTTATGTCTCTCAGAAAATAGGTTGCAAATAACAAAGTACCTAAATATACAATTTGCGAATACTTCTTTGCTGAGTCATGTGTAGACACTGGTTCATCTCTTTTCTGTGCTTGAGTGAAAAAGCAACCAACCAAGAAAAAAAGACTTTGTAGAGTTGTTGTTATATTTATTTTATAATCTTAATTCTAATTATTATAAACCCTCAGAATTATTTATGATAGTGACAGTGTTTTTTGTCTACTGACAAAAAAAAAAAGGTTCACTGTGATCTCCTGTAGGTGTAAAACTAATCCACTGAAATGTAACCAGTGTGGACCCCTGCAGTCAGTGTGATGCTCATTGTGATAAGACTTATTGTTGTTGAATAAATCCCATCAGAGTGCAGAGTCTACCAAAGCTCTAATTAACTTTGGCTTGACAAAGCAAACATAAGATTATGTCAGTCTGCGCTTTGGAACATTGTCACTGGTTTTTTTTTTTTGGTAATTATTTTTTTAGAGAACCATTTTACTACAGAGACCTGCTGAAACAACGCGTGCTTAGAATCATAGAGGTACAGTTGTAGTTCAGATGGTTCTGAAACTACAGGATGATAGTTAGCAGCAAAGAATAAAAAGAAAAAAGATAAAGCTACGGGCCATTCGATCCCTATACAACCGTTGCAAGAGCTTGGTTCAATAAGTCGGACTCGTTCCCGGTGGGTGATGGGCTCCCCCAGGGCTGCCCTTTGTCTCCGGTTCTGTTCATAATTTTTATGGACAGAATTTCTAGGCGCAGCCAAGTGGCGGAGGGCTTTCGCTTTGGTGGCCTCAGAATCTCATCTCTGATTTTTGCAGATGATGTGGTTCTGTTGGCTTCATCAGGTGAGGGCCTCCAGCTCGCACTGGAACGGTTCGCAGCCGAGTGTGAAGCAGCGGGAATGAGGATCAGCACCTCCAAATCTGAGGCCATGGTTCTCAGCCAGAAAAGGGTGGAGTGCCCACTCTGGGTCGGGGATGAGTTCCTGCCCCAAGTGGAGGAGTTCAAGTATCTCGGGGTCTTGTTCGCGAGTGATGGGAGAAGGGAGCCGGAGATCGACAGACGGATTGGGGCTGCAGCTGCAGTAATGCGGACGCTGCACCGGTCCGTCGTGGTGAAGAGGAAGCTGAGTGTAAAAGCGAAGCTCTCAATTTACCGGTCGATCTACGTCCCTACCCTCACCTATGGCCAGGAGCTGTGAGTAGTGACCGAAAGAACGAGATCGCGGATACAAGCGGCAGAAATGAGCTTCCTCCGAAGGGTGGCTGGCCTCTCCCTTAGAGATAGGGTGAGAAGTTCGGCCATCCGGGAGGGGCTCAGAGTAGAGCAGCTGCTGCTCCACATCGAAAGGAGCCAGCTGAGGTGGTTCGGGCATCTGACAAGGATGCACCCTGGGCGCCTCCTGGGTGAGGTGTTCCAGGCATGTCCCACCGGGAGGAGGCCCCGGGGCAGACCCAGGACACGCTGGAGAGATTATATCTCTCGGCTGGCCTGGGGCCTGCTGCCCCCGCGACCTGGCCCCGGATAAAGCGGAAGATGGATGGATGGATGGATAAAGCAACTTAAACCAGTCCAGCGCTGACGTATTTACCTAATGCAAGACATTTTTCCCTGCTATTCCCTGGAGTTTTGGATTCCCTTCACTGTATATATATTGTGCACTGGAACTGTAAATAAACTGCATTTTGGAGACATCTAACCGCTCTGCGTTTGAGTCCCTATAACCAGATCGTGACACTAACAGAGTTTTTAATGTTAGTTTCTGCCTTTATAGCTGCAAACTTGCTAATAGTTGGTGTTGTGTTTAAACCAACCACTAAATTTTCCAGTAGAGTTTTATGCTTCTGTGTTAGAAACATTAAAAAAAATCATGAAAAAGTGAAAACAACTGCAGATTCTACGGTGAAAGAAAATAAAAAACAAAACAAAAACCAAATGTATAAACAATCATAGACAGAATATGAACATAAATAAAGTCTCAAGATTATTATTTAAGTCACTATGTTAGTATTTTCAAGCTGTGACTAAGTGACTATACTTGCAAAGTGCTAAACTATACAGATGCAAAACACAACCTCAAGTTAATGAGATAGTAACAGTAAGTAGTGACAAAAATACCAGAATTGTGTTATTATTATTATTATTATTATTATTATTATTATTATTATTAGAAGTAGCAGTAGTAGTATATATCTCACAGCATAACCCATTTTAAGATATATGGTCAGGCTCTGAAATGTGATGCAAGACATCCTAACCAAGTGTCATTATGTGGCGGTGAAATTGTGAAGACACTTGTGGAAATGCAAAATCAGATGAGGGTCCTTCTTGCAAGGGGAGCTAAGGGCAAGGCTAATTAGAGTTTGGTAAAACCAACCTTAAGTATTCATCAGTAATAGATGAAAAAAAAAAGTTGAACACTGAGTTGTTCACGGCTTTTATAGTCACGTTGCACTGTAGTACTTACATAAGCATTACAGTTTTGACCATGTACAGACAGACAGCACGGCTGTAACATTGCACGATCATAAAATAATAAACAGAAGGAAAGTGGTAAAATAATGACTTATGACAGTGAAAGGCCATGAGATTTTTAATCCTCCTTTATTAATGCCGCTCCCACTGCGATACAATATGCACATACAATATGTGTGTGTGTGTGTGTGTGTGTGTGTGTGTGCGTTGGTAAACATGTATTAGCTGGACATTTCGTCTGAATACACACCACACTAGAAGGACATTTTGAATTAACAGGACAGAGGCGGTGTCCTGCTAATTTTGACTGAAATCTAACAACGTAGAGTGGTTTCTATTGGTCCACTAACCCTAAAAAAACAAAAAAATCAAGATGTCGGTTTAATACATATAAACTTGATTTTGTGTTAAATCTGTGTATCACCAAGAGTGCCCCTGGTGGTAGCGTGTGTAATAGCAGGACCTCATGAATATTCACACATGTGTGAATAATAATGAGGCTTGTGTGTAGTTGTCCCGCCAATTCTTACACAGTCCTTCCAATTCACATGTGGGTTAGATAACTGGTAAATGTTCCAAAATGACCACACCAAATGAACCACTGTATGTTGAACTTAATTGTAATAAAAGCCTGCTTTACCTTGTTGGAAAGAAGACATATGAAGCTTTGCTTTTATATGAAACACTAAGGTTTTGTGTAATTATTCACAGTTATACTAAGTAAATACAGTTACGTACTTACAAAGTGGTATGAAAAAGTATTTGACTGATAAGTTATTTATTTTTTGGTTTGTTCTCTCATTTATCTGTTATCAGATTAGATGAAGAGAACCTGAGTGAATACAAATATAGGTTGTTTTCTATTATCTTATTTTTCAAGGGGAAATGCTTTCCTGGCCCTGTGTAAAGAGGATATTGCAATTCTAAAACAAATGTAAAAAAGAGTGACCTTTATTGGGTACACCTCGAACTGCTCGTTAACTACTCACTAATTGGGCAATCACATAGTGGCAACTCAATGCATTTAGGTGTCATGGTCCTGGGTCTCTCGACCCAGCATTTTGAGTTTGTGGTTATTTTTTATTCACTGTTTTAGGTCCTCTTGCCTTCACGTTTATCTGTGTTCCCTGGGTCTTGTGTTCACCCTTTCCCTTCACTGTGTGTTTTGTATTTATTGCTGTCTGTGTTTTGGTTTTTTGCTGCTCCATGCTTTGTTGTTCTGCTTTCTTAGTGTACAGTTTTGATTATTATTTTCCCATGTTTCGGTTATCATGGTTTGTTCTGTCTCTGTGGCTGTATCCCAATTCAGGGTCTGCAGCCTTAAAATACGCAGCCTTAGCAGTCCACAAGGGCCGCGTACTCAAAGACCGCTAAGGTCGGAAGTGAGAGGCTTGTGAAATGGGACGGTCTAGGCTCCGTCGCACTGCTCAGGTTGCCTAGCAACCATGATACTCACCGCTGGAAACGTTTCTGTTGGATTGTGTGTCCACAGGTGTTTGTACTTTGCGTCACAATAAAATGACGGTAAAAGGCTCCACCCACTTCCTATCCATGTCTCACCATGCAACGACTACTGTGAATGGACTGGAGAAGTGTAGTGGCAGAGTCCTCCATCAGAAATAAGATATGTGTGTTGACTTTTTATTCTCCCTCAAAAATATTATGCCATGACGTGGCCCAGAGCAGCTCTGCTAACAGGTTATGGGCCCAGCACGCTTCCGCTGCGCAAGGTGTTAAAAGTTTGGCACGATTGAGTGAGTAAGCGTTTTTGTGCATCATGAGCAGACGCACGGCAGAGTCGGGCAGTCGATATTCCCGTTTGCAATTTGATGGAGATGAAAGGAAATATGAGATATGGGAAACGAAGTTCCTTGGTCATCTCAGACTACAAGATTTGAAAGATGTCATCTTAAAGGCTGAGGGTGATGAAGAAGCCGATGGTGAAGATGATGACAAAAATGCAGAAGCATATGCAGAGTTGATACAATTTCTGGATGACAAAAGTTTATCGTTAGTTATGAGAGATGCAGTTGATGACGGACGGAAGGCCCTAAAAATTTTGAGAGGTCATTATGCAGGAGTGGGCAAGCCAAGGATCATAAGTCTGTACACCGAACTCACTTCTCTCACAAATGAAAAGAATGAAAGTGTGACGGACTATATTATCCGAGCAGAAGCAATTATCACAGCGTTAAAAAATGCGGGTGAGTCACTAACTGATGGACTTCTGATCGCAATGATAATGAAAGGTCTACCAGAGACGTTTAAACCCCTGATTGTGCACGTTACACAGAGTGAAGCAAAAATCACATTTTCAGATTTTAAAGTAAAACTCAGAAGTTATGAAGAAACCGAGCGAATGCGTGTGGCTATAACTAATGACAACGTAATGAGGACAAAAGTGCAATCAGACCAGGATTCTACTTCATGGCGAGCAGATGACCGAAGATCAAAGAATAATGAGATTGTGTGTTTTAAATTTTCGACTAAAGGGACACACTGCAAGAACGTGCCGATCTAGAGTATGGTGCAGTTTTTGCCGGAGTAGTACACACAAAGATGCGACCTGTAGAAGGAAGCTAAGACGGGATGAAGCGAGAGGGGTCGTGGAGAAGGACTACGCGTTCAAGACGGGCTCCAAACCCCAGAGGGTCCCGGACGGCGGCCAAGAGATGCTGAATAACCAGCTATTGGTGGATACGGGAGCGACGTCACATATCTTCACGAAGATCGAGAGTTTTAAGACTTTTGATGACACATTTCAACCCGAGGCTCATTGTGTAGAGTTGGCTGACGGAAGGCGGAGCAGAGGAGCTGCAAAGCGGCGAGGAGATGCTGAGATAAGTATGATCGACAGTAAAGGACGCAGCCACAAGGTAACATTGAAACAAGCACTCTACATTCCATCGTTCCCACAGGACATTTTGTCAGTAAAAGCAGCTACTAGTAACGGAGCCACTGTGGTTTTCAAACACGGGGACAGTTTTCTTAAACATGTTGATGGAACAAAATTCCCTATATATGAACACGAGAGACTGTTCTTTATAAACACTGTGCAAGAGTTTGAAGATAAATGTAATGGATGTTTTGATATGCAAACGTGGCATGAAATCCTAGGACACTGTAATTATGAGGATGTTCAAAATCTGCAAAATGTCGTTGATGGAATGGAAATTAAGGGTAAAATCAACAAAAATATGCAATGTGAAGCCTGTATACAAGGGAAGTTTATTCAAACTAGGAACCAAGAACCGGATGAAAAGGCCAGGGCAGCATTAGAGTTGGTACATACGGATTTGGCTGGTCCGATTACGCCAAACTCTAAAGAAGGGTTTAAGTTTGTTTTGTCGTTTGTTGATGATTATTCAGGTGCAACATTTGTATATAATCTGAAACACAAAAGTGATACAACTCAAGCAACTGAAAGATTTATTGCAGATGTGGCGTCATATGGGAAAATCAAGTGCATTCGTTCTGATAATGGAACTGAATTTACAAGCAGTCAGTTCAGAGATTTATTAAGTAGACACGGCATTAGGCAGGAAACTTCGGCGCCATATTCGCCTCATCAAAACCGAACAGCAGAGAGGAACTGGCGTACACTTTTTGACATGGCGAGATGCATGTTAGTTGAGAGCGAATTGCCAAAGTCTTTATGGCCATATGCAGTACAAACCGCGGGAGTGATTAGGAACCGATGTTTTAACAAACGCACAGGTCAGACAGCGTATAAGATGTTAACTGGAAAAAGACCTGATCTTTCTAGAATGAAAAAATTCGGATCATTGTGCTATGCTTATAAACAAAATAGGGGAAAGCTGGATCCAAGATGCGACAAAGGTGTTTTCTTGGGATATGACAAAAATAGTCCAGCATATTTGATCTATTTCCCAAAAACCGGGAAGGTTGAAAAGCACAGATTGATAAAAATACTAAATCCCGCGACAATGGATCAACAAACACAGAGTGATCAGATGTATGAAGATGAGGTTTATGAATCCAGAAAAGATGGTGAACCCAAACAGACGAAGGATGAGGACATTCCAGATGGTAGTGAAAGCAGTCAAACTGAGTCCGAGGTTAAAACTGAGGATAAAGTAGATGCTGGAGCTACACGTTATCCATCCAGAATCAGAAAGAGACCTGATTATTTGAGTGATTATATCACGGATGTGAAAGAGTGTGAAAATGAACAGATGCAAACTAGTGTTGATTATTGCTACAGATTGTTGTGTGAAATACCCACATCATTTAGTGAAGCTATTGTGTCAAGTGAGTCAAAAGAATGGGAAAAAGCGATGAATGAAGAAATTCAATCCCTTAAGGAGAATGACACATTTACTTTAACCACTTTACCAGAGGGTAAGAAAGCAGTGGGGGGTAAATGGGTTTATGCCGTTAAAAAGAACTCAGACGGATCAGACAGATATAAAGCTCGATTTGTGGCTAAAGGTTTTAGTCAAACAAAAGGAGTTGATTATGAGGAGACTTTTTCACCGACTGCTAATTTATCGAGTGTGAGAGTTTTGATGCAGAAAGTGGTTCAGGATGATATGTTGGTTCACCAGATGGATGTAAAAACCGCCTATCTACACGCACCAATAAATGAAGAAATATATATACAACAACCAGAAGGTTTTGAGACAGAATCAAGTGAGACTAATAAACTGGTGTATAGACTAAAGAAATCACTTTATGGGCTGAAGCAATCGGGTCGTAACTGGAACCAAACCTTACATGACTATATTTGACACAGAGTTCACTCACATGAATTTCACTCACATGTGCTGTAGAAGTGATTTGATTTGAGAGTTCAAACTCACTGCTGTAATGGCTTATGATGATTAATATAATAACTATAATATTGGCCATATCATATTTACACTGACTTTAGTCTCATGAACAACATTAGCTAATTGTTATTTACTAGCTAATCTTAAATGACTGCAGTACAAATATGAAGGCCAACAATCATGTTTTACAGTCCTGTGGTCTCAGCCTCAGATACTTATTAAATCACACAAAGCTCGTGTAGAAACAAACACACAAACAAAATATGTTCTCTTTCATTTCTGTCAAACAAAACTGTATGAAACGTTTCCAGCGATTGGTGTTATGGTTGCTAGGCAACCTGGGCAGCGCGATGGAGGCTAGACCGTCCCATTTCACAAGCCTCTTACTTCCGGCCTTAGCGGTCTTTGAGTACGCAGCCTTTGAGGATCGTTGAGGCTGCGTACTTTAAGGCTGCAGACCCTGAATTGGGATACAGCCTTTGTCTCATGTCAGTGTTTTCAGTTTTGCTTCCTTGGTCTCGTTAGCCCTGATGTCTCCCACCAGTGTTCACCTCCTGCCTCTCATTCCCCTCGTTATGCCCTGTGTATTTTAGCCCTGTATTTTCTGTGCTCCCTGTCGCGTCGTAAACGGCACTAATCCTGTGCTGTGTGTCTCCCCGTGGATTAGTTTTGTATTGTCTCTTATTTTCCAACCAGCAATAAAGCTGCCGTTTTTGAGTTTCACTCCAGTCTTCCGAGAGTCTGCATTTTGGGTCCTTTTCCTCGTTCCTGCCTGCACACAGCTGAACTATGACATTTAGGTATGTAGACATGGTCTACATACATACCTGCATGTTAGACCTAATCCCGAACCAAACTATTTAAAGCGGTATTTCCTTTAATTGTTGCTCCAGTTTTGGATATAATGAATTTATTTTTAGAAAATGGATACGTACCATAGGATTTTAAGGTTGCTGTAATTAAACCTCTATTTAAGAAACCCTCTTTTAATCAAGACAACTTAATGAACTATAGACCTATATCTAATCTTCCCTTCATATCTAAAATTCTTGAGGTAATAGTTGCCAATCAGGTGTGTTAGCACTTAAACAATAACGACCTGTTTGAAGAGTTTCAATCTGGCTTTAGAGCTCATCATAGCACTGAAACAGCTCTGGTGAAAGTTACTAATGATATTCTCATGGCCTCAGATAATGGACTGGTGACCATTCTGGTTCTACTGGACCTCAGTGCTGTTTTTGACACATTCAATCACAATATTCTCATAGAAAGGTTTGAAAATGTTGCAGGGATCAAAGGAACAGCACTAGGCTGGTTTAAATCTTACTTGTCCAACAGACTCAAGGTTTGTTTACGTAAATGATAAATCCTCTTCAACCTCTATGGTTACTTGTGGCGTACACCACAGGGTTCTGTACTTGGACTGATCCTTTTTACTATATATATGTTCCCTATTGGTAAAATCATTAGACAGCATGGGATAAATTTCCATAGCTATGCACACCTAAATCCTGATGAACCTAATCAGTTATAAAGATTACGGGCATGCTTGGAAGACATAAAAACCTGGATGTCTTCAAACTTCCTCCTTTTGAATTCCGACAAGACAGAAGTTGTCTTTGGACCAGAAGCTCAGAAAAACAAATTACTTGGTCAGTCCCTTCATCTGGATGGCATTAAATTAGCCTCCAGTAATAAAGCAAAGAACCTCTGTGTTATTTTTTGACAAAGACATGTCATTTAGATCTGACATGAAAGAGGTTTCTAGGGTCTCCTCCTTCCACCTCCGTAATATTGCTAAAATTAGAAACATCCCATCCAGGAGTGATGCTGAAAAACTAGTTGATGCCTTTGTTACTTCAAGGCTGCATTACTATAACTCTTAACTATCAGGAAGTCCACATAATGCAACTAAAAGTCTTCAGCTGATCCAAAATGCTGCAGCCAGGGTTCTGATGAATATCAAAAGAACAGATGACATCTCCTCCCGTGTTTTAAATGCACTTTAGAACAGCACGCAGCAACACTACATATGAGCGAGCGGAGGGAGGCATGGGGTCTTCACAGAGCCCCACTCTCTGCCAGCCGTCAGGGCGGGGGGGCCTGAAGGTGGAATTGGCCATCTGATCGAGGCCTGGGTTGCAGCGGCCCCCTGCCACTGCGGAGCCGGGGACGGTCTGCTTGATTTCCACCTCAGGGAGGAGGGCAACATCTGGGTCTGGGTATGAGTTCCCCCTCCGGGGCAAGAATACCTGGACCTGGGATGTAGAGAATGTTTGGGGAGTGTGATTGTGTGTACAGTGTCCATTTATGTCTGTGTCCACGTTGGGTGAGGGCCGAGTGTTTGTGGTTGTGTGTATGAGGGTGGGAAGGTATGTTTGTGTCTGCCGTACACATCACCACAAACAACACCACAAGCAGAGCACAAGTTTTAAGCCAGCGTGGTGTGATTATAGATGCCGTGCAGGTGGGTCCATCTCACATGCAGCGGCATCGCAGAACACGCCCCGCCACATACCCTCTTCCCCCGACTAAGACCGAGGAGCCACCTCCCCCCTCCATGAGCAAGCGAGGGAATAGGCCTGGAGCATCAGCGCCCCAGCCCAGCCACGGGGAAGTGACTACCTGGGCGTTCGCCTGTAGATCTAGCGGCGCTGGTGACGAGGTGGTTCCAGGGACCGCCCACGCTTCCAGCGGCACCCCCATCCCGCTAGCGCACCAGCCTGTGGCTCACCTGAGCCGGTCGTTCCCTCGCGCTGTCCAACAATTACAATAATTATACGGTTGCTGTAACAGATTGTAGATACAATGCAGGTGAGTCCATCTCACCTGCAGCAGCATCCCAGACCAGCCACAATAATAAAGATTTTTCTATTTCATTATAAACTTTGTCCTAATTATGTCATGAGTTTTTACTATTTAAAAAGAAAAAGAAAGCATCACAAAAACACTTAAGGTCATGAAAATTAATTGTATTGCTGCAATACTTAAATATCTGTGGTCTAATCTATTTTTATTCACCAATCTCATTGTAGCAATAATATGCCTTTTTGGTCCAAGTTAATTATTTGAATTTTAAAACTCTTTTAGCCAAATAACTTTGAAGTTGTTACTAAAACTCATCATCCCCATTTACTACTTTTGTTTCATTCTTTAAAAATTTAGAAGCATAAATATCAGTCTTTTGGAAAAATTACATTTTATACAGTATTATTAAGTCTACATATTCCAAGTGAGTTATGTCAGAATCCACTAGAGCAATTTAACTCTATTACATCATAGCATTCTATTTGCAAGAATCCCAGTGTTAATCCACTGTTCTTGGCCAATGATATCCACTCCTCAGCACTATGGGGGCGCTAATGTACATCTACGCTGGTTGCCAACCACCATGAACATTTAAAGAGCAGAAGAAGAAGAAGAGGACACTAAAGAGTTCAGGTGCACGACATGAGGATTTAATGAGACAGCTTTTATCTTACTGCTTTCGTGGAAGATCAGGTGAGAACCATACAAATTCCCTTACACATGATGTTTATATAAATATATTCATCCAATAAAGCAAAGTAATATAGGTTATTATATTACGTTCGGATACACCAAAGCATCTAATTTTTGACAGTTTAGCTAGCCAGCATGCTAGTAGCAAAAGTTTGACATTCTGTTGCTGTTGGTTTGATTAATTTTGGTTTTAGCATCACAAAACTTGTGGTTTTAAAACTAGTGAGATCTGTTTTCAGAAAATATTTTACAAATGAAACAAAAACTGTAGGACAAATATGCTTATTGTTCAACCATACTAAATCATTATTTTAATTTATAACTTTAAGAAATATAAAAGGTTAAGGAAATGTGGATATGAAAATTAACTCATTAAGATTTGCAGTAACCTTAGACCAAATAAAATATACGAAACAGAACTTCCACAGGTAGGGCATGCAGCCTCTGACACACAGTGATACAAGATAGGAGGAACACAGATATTTGGAACCTTTAGGGGAGCTCTCCCCAACATAAATAGATTTTTCGATCTGTTTATTTCTATGTCTACATACATTTTGTAGTATAATGTGTTATTTCTAAAGTCATTAATACCTGATCTTTGCAGGGGATGGCGGCAACAAGGCCACGGAGAGCTAAAATAAATCCCATACAAGATGCTAGGTATTACTGCTCCTTAGGTGAAGACAAGGCAGGATTTGATGTGAGGTATATTGATTCATTTAAAGGTGAGTTGATTCCAAAGAATGCAGTCAGCTTCTCAAAATAGAAATTTTTATGTTTTTTGTAGTTTTTTTGTAGCATACCATGCATGAGAAAATTAATAATCACGAATATAATTATACTTGTTGTATTATTATTATTATTATATTTCTATTTTTTCCTTGTCTTTCCCCAAGGAATTATGAACATGTTACATGTTCCAAAATAAATAATACAATATAATCAAACAAAAAACATATTTAAAAACAAGAAGGATTTTAATTAAATGGTTTATAGTTTATTGCCCAATTTGTTTTTGATGTGTGTCTTTAGGTCGCGGTGTGTTCAGCTGTCGGTCATTTCAAAAGGGAGATTTTCTTTTTGAGTACAGAGGACAAATCATAACTAAAGAGGAACAAGAAAACCGAATGAAACTTTACCATGATGCACTCAAGGTTTTCATATTTGATTTCAAGTTCAATGGAAAACAGTTATGGTATGTAACTACTTTGATAAAGGATAAAATACATGAGGTTTACAAATTATAATATTCAAATAATATTTTGAATTGAATATTAAAATGTTATTCAGACGTTCTACAACCTAATATACTTAATGACTTTCTTTACAGAGTGTAATTGTTATTGTATACTTTTTGTTTTAGTGTTGATGCTACCAGAGAGGACGGCTCACTTGGCAGACTTGTAAATGACGATAATGTGAATCCAAACAGTAAAATGACAGTTACCAGAGTGGATGGAAGGCCCCATCTCTGTTTGTTTGCAATCAAAGATATTGGTCCAGGAGAAGAAATCACCTATAACTATGGTGATTCCAACTGGCCATGGAGAAGCAAGGTATAATGTAAATAGTACAGTATAAGTATAAATAGTATTAAATGAATAAAGGCTATACTGAAAAGTATGCATACACACACGGGTCCTGTGTAATACTCAACTGGACAGGTCCAGACATTAGGAGGACTGTATTCATCTTGGCTAGACCCAAAGACTGCCATTCATTATTCATGCTTCTTCCTTAGAAATCCAACATGGTGGCATCTCAGGCTGTGGATGAGATTGCAGCCAGTTCCTCTCCTAACGACGCAACAAAGGTAAATTGGAGTTTCAGTGTCAGATTGTTTTAGTTGTAGACTGAGGTGCTAGTTATTAGGCAGTATTGAGGTATGTGGGTCCTTGGTTATCTTGACCAAGTAAGATGCACGCATTAGGAGGACTGAGATTTGAAACAGGAAGTATAAACAACTGAGTTCTACCTACAAGTGCGCCCACACACACGGGTCCTGTGTATTACTCAACTGGACAGGTCCAGACATTAGGAGGACTGTATTCATCTTGGCTAGACCCAAAGACTGCCATTCATTATTCACGCTTCTTCCTTAGAAATCCAACATGGTGCCATCTCAGGCTGTGGATGAGAATGCAGCCAGTTCCTCTCCTAACGACGCAACAAAGGTAAATTGGAGTTTCAGTGTCAGATTGTTTTAGTTGTAGACTGAGGTGCTAGTTATTAGGCAGTATTGAGGTATGTGGGTCCTTGGTTATCTTGACCAAGTAAGATGCACGCATTAGGAGGACTGAGATTTGAAACAGGAAGTATAAACAACTGAGTTCTACCTACAAGTGCGCCCACACACACGGGTCCTGTGTATTACTCAACTGGACAGGTCCAGACATTAGGAGGACTGAGTTTAGAAATGAATTCAGATCAATGAGAGTTACTCTGGCAATTGTGCATACACACACGGGTCCTGTGTATTACTCAACTGGACAGGTCCAGACATTAGGAGGATTGTATTCATCTTGGCTAGACCCAAAGACTGCCATTCATTATTCATGCTTCTTCCTTAGAAATCCAACATGGTGCCATCTCAGGCTGTGGATGAGAATGCAGCCAGTTCCTCTCCTAACGACACAACAAAGGTAAATTGGAGTTTCAGTGTCAGATTGTTTTAGTTGTAGACTGAGGTGCTAGTTATTAGGCAGTATTGAGGTATGTGGGTCCTTGGTTATCTTGACCAAGTAAGATGCACGCATTAGGAGGACTGAGATTTGAAACAGGAAGTATAAACAACTGAGTTCTACCTACAAGTGCGCCCACACACACGGGTCCTGTGTATTACTCAACTGGACAGGTCCAGACATTAGGAGGACTGAGTTTAGAAATGAATTCAGATCAATGAGAGTTACTCTGGCAATTGTGCATACACACACGGGTCCTGTGTATTACTCAACTGGACAGGTCCAGACATTAGGAGGACTGTATTCATCTTGGCTAGACCCAAAGACTGCCATTCATTATTCATGCTTCTTCCTTAGAAATCCAACATGGTGCCATCTCAGGCTGTGGATGAGAATGCAGCCAGTTCCTCTCCTAACGACGCAACAAAGGTAAATTGGAGTTTCAGTGTCAGATTGTTTTAGTTGTAGACTGAGGTGCTAGTTATTAGGCAGTATTGAGGTATGTGGGTCCTTGGTTATCTTGACCAAGTAAGATGCACGCATTAGGAGGACTGAGATTTGAAACAGGAAGTATAAACAACTGAGTTCTACCTACAAGTGCGCCCACACACACGGGTCCTGTGTATTACTCAACTGGACAGGTCCAGACATTAGGAGGACTGTATTCATCTTGGCTAGACCCAAAGACTGCCATTCATTATTCACGCTTCTTCCTTAGAAATCCAACATGGTGCCATCTCAGGCTGTGGATGAGAATGCAGCCAGTTCCTCTCCTAACGACGCAACAAAGGTAAATTGGAGTTTCAGTGTCAGATTGTTTTAGTTGTAGACTGAGGTGCTAGTTATTAGGCAGTATTGAGGTATGTGGGTCCTTGGTTATCTTGACCAAGTAAGATGCACGCATTAGGAGGACTGAGATTTGAAACAGGAAGTATAAACAACTGAGTTCTACCTACAAGTGCGCCCACACACACGGGTCCTGTGTATTACTCAACTGGACAGGTCCAGACATTAGGAGGACTGAGTTTAGAAATGAATTCAGATCAATGAGAGTTACTCTGGCAATTGTGCATACACACACGGGTCCTGTGTATTACTCAACTGGACAGGTCCAGACATTAGGAGGACTGTATTCATCTTGGCTAGACCCAAAGACTGCCATTCATTATTCACGCTTCTTCCTTAGAAATCCAACATGGTGCCATCTCAGGCTGTGGATGAGAATGCAGCCAGTTCCTCTCCTAACGACACAACAAAGGTAAATTGGAGTTTCAGTGTCAGATTGTTTTAGTTGTAGACTGAGGTGCTAGTTATTAGGCAGTATTGAGGTATGTGGGTCCTTGGTTATCTTGACCAAGTAAGATGCACGCATTAGGAGGACTGAGATTTGAAACAGGAAGTATAAACAACTGAGTTCTACCTACAAGTGCGCCCACACACACGGGTCCTGTGTATTACTCAACTGGACAGGTCCAGACATTAGGAGGACCGAGTTTAGAAATGAATTCAGATCAATGAGAGTTACTCTGGCAATTGTGCATACACACACGGGTCCTGTGTATTACTCAACTGGACAGGTCCAGACATTAGGAGGACTGTATTCATCTTGGCTAGACCCAAAGACTGCCATTCATTATTCACGCTTCTTCCTTAGAAATCCAACATGGTGCCATCTCAGGCTGTGGATGAGAATGCAGCCAGTTCCTCTCCTAACGACGCAACAAAGGTAAATTGGAGTTTCAGTGTCAGATTGTTTTAGTTGTAGACTGAGGTGCTAGTTATTAGGCAGTATTGAGGTATGTGGGTCCTTGGTTATCTTGACCAAGTAAGATGCACGCATTAGGAGGACTGAGATTTGAAACAGGAAGTATAAACAACTGAGTTCTACCTACAAGTGCGCCCACACACACGGGTCCTGTGTATTACTCAACTGGACAGGTCCAGACATTAGGAGGACTGAGTTTAGAAATGAATTCAGATCAATGAGAGTTACTCTGGCAATTGTGCATACACACACGGGTCCTGTGTAATACTCAACTGGACAGGTCCAGACATTAGGAGGACTGTATTCATCTTGGCTAGACCCAAAGACTGCCATTCATTATTCATGCTTCTTCCTTAGAAATCCAACATGGTGGCATCTCAGGCTGTGGATGAGAATGCAGCCAGTTCCTCTCCTAACGACGCAACAAAGGTAAATTGGAGTTTCAGTGTCAGATTGTTTTAGTTGTAGACTGAGGTGCTAGTTATTAGGCAGTATTGAGGTATGTGGGTCCTTGGTTATCTTGACCAAGTAAGATGCACGCATTAGGAGGACTGAGATTTGAAACAGGAAGTATAAACAACTGAGTTCTACCTACAAGTGCGCCCACACACACGGGTCCTGTGTATTACTCAACTGGACAGGTCCAGACATTAGGAGGACTGAGTTTAGAAATGAATTCAGATCAATGAGAGTTACTCTGGCAATTGTGCATACACACACGGGTCCTGTGTATTACTCAACTGGACAGGTCCAGACATTAGGAGGACTGTATTCATCTTGGCTAGACCCAAAGACTGCCATTCATTATTCACGCTTCTTCTTTAGAAATCCAACATGGTGCCATCTCAGGCTGTGGATGAGAATGCAGCCAGTTCCTCTCCTAACGACGCAACAAAGGTAAATTGGAGTTTCAGTGTCAGATTGTTTTAGTTGTAGACTGAGGTGCTAGTTATTAGGCAGTATTGAGGTATGTGGGTCCTTGGTTATCTTGACCAAGTAAGATGCACGCATTAGGAGGACTGAGATTTGAAACAAGAAGTATGAAACCCCAACCCTAAATCTGGTTTGCATAAAGACGTAGTTCTCGGCTTGGTTGAAATGAACTCTGATGTAGTTAGATCGCATATTTGAATTTCAGCTGATCAAGGAGCAAGAATGAAGCTTACTATAGGAAGGAGCATGTAAATACAACCGAAACAATCGCTAAACTCTTTCCTGTTAATGCTAAGCACATTTATGTAACATTGTTGTGTAAAGGCCATCCGTTATGTCTTGATGGATTCATGACTTCATGATTTAATTATACTTTTTTACACTCCCAGTCAAAACTTTGGACACATCTTCTCATTTCAGAAAGAACAAATTGTAAGTCTAATCTTTTTTGGGTGTTGTGGGTCCACAATGAATTTTCTTTTCATTGTGGTTTTGTAATATATACCATAATATAAAACCTAGAAGAACAAATTGTTTTGAAAATTGATCTATATACAGCAGGTATTTTTCCCTTTAAATTTTGCATTGCAAAAGTTACAAAAATTGATTTAATAGTTTTAGTAACACTTGAACCTGTTTTTTTTTTTTTTTTTTTTTTTTTTTTTCTTCCGTCCTTAACTCCTTTTTAAAGAGGAACCAAAACAACTATTTGGTTGTGATATTTTACATCACAAAAGTATGAATTTTGTTTTTGATTACACTGTTTTTTTTGTTTTGTTTTTTTTTACCAAACAGGACTGCGATCATGATCTAGTCCCTGACGAAATGTCAAGTTTAGAAAAATGTTTTGCATGTGGAGGACCTTTTTCGCCTCTGAAATGGAGTGGTGTGAGATGTGAAGGTAATTATTTAATTATGGAAGGTTGGGTACATTAGAATATCTTAAATATGATCCATAAGGAACACTATAAAAACTAATCCATAAGTAAATATGATATATGTTCATAATGAACCTTTTACATCTGCACTTTTTACATATTTACTTACCATGTCATTATTAAAGCTGCTATACCCAATTTGCAAAAACAAGTTAGCTTAACATATTTTTTTTTCATGTTCATAACAACATTTTAACAAAGCATAGCTATAAATGTTGTTTGGAGATTAAAGAAAAAAAAATGAAGTGGTTCTGTTGCATTTGTCTAAAACCATCAGCCAATAACATGGCTCAGTCCAGAAAAACGATAGAACAGTCTTTCCTGACTCCTTAAATTCTACATTAACATGGCTCCACCACACTATGCACTGGCCTGTTTAGCAGCAAAGCACACCAGGGGGTGTGGCCTATGGATAATATCCAATGGGAGGGGGGAGCCTTCTTGACTGTGTTTATGCTTCCATCTAGCCTGTTTTTTTTAAATTGGGGAAAGCGGCTTTAACTACCTTTCTTTTATTAACTTTTTCTCTGTCTAGTTTGCTACCAGTCCTGGCACAAAAGATGTTATGTTAGCCACAAGGTGAACCTCACTGAACCTCTTCCAGAGGTAAGTGTTTTTGCAGAATTCTTCTCAGTAAAATATGTAAGGTAAACAAAGTCTTACTTTGTGTTTTTGATTGTTATTAGGTCTTTAGTGAAGATAGTTCAAGTGAGGGGGCTTCATCAGAAGAGGAATATGTGCCAGATTCTATAGCTGACTCAGACAGCTCATGGGACAACAAATCAGAGCCTTTAAATATAAGTTGCAAACAAGTACAGAACTCTGAGATCTCCAGCAGTCAATCTGCTTGCAAAACGAAAAGACCTCGCCTAGAAAGTTTTTTAGAGAGAGTAGGACAAAGAATTTCAGAAGATGCCGAATCAATATCTGAAGATGGAATTGGCACAAGACAGCTCGACGTATCAGGGGTTATTGCCACAGCAGAAAAGTCTGATGCTGAAGGCATTGTTGATGACTCTAATACTACGGCTGAAGATTCCTTAAAAACATCCTCCTCACTAAGAAACAAAACATACTGCTACATTTGTGGAAAACTACAGACAAAGTTTACACGTCATTTAAAAACTCATGAGAAATCACATGCAGATGTTGCTCGAGTTTTAAGTCTTCCCAAGAAGTCCAAAGACCGTTTGAAAATGCTTTCTAAGCTGCGAAACAAAGGAAACCACAGACATAACTCGGAGGTCATCGCAAGTGGGATTGGATCATTAAAAACCAGACGCACATCAAAAAAACCCTACAAAGGAAAAGACTATATTCACTGCATTTATTGCGAGGCATTATATCTTAAAAGAGATCTTTGGAGACATGTTCGTAAATGTTCTTCAAAACCAGTGGAGGCCAATTCAGAGGGGGGACGAAAAAAGGTCTTGTCCCTGGCCTGTATGAGTGAGTCAGCTCTGTGTCAGCAAGTTTCCCCCGGTGTTTGGAAGATATTAGCTGTCATGAAAGATGATGAAATAACTTCTACTGTGCGAAGTGACTTCTCTATTCTTCAGCTTGCTCAATCATTCTTTAACAAACATGGGAAAGATCCCACCAAATTTGACTACATTCGCCAGACACTCCGAGAATGTGGAAGACTTCTGCTCACACTTCGGAAAGAATGCTCAATACACACTTTTGAGGATGCTGTAAGACCTGCAAATTTCAATGTGGTTATCAAAGCTGTTAAGAAGGTGTGTGGGTATGATGAAGAAAAGAACTGCTACTCGACTCCAAGCCTTGCTTTAAAGTTGGGACACTCACTGCAGAAAGTCTGTGATATTATACATTGCAGAGCACTGATGGCAGAAGACAGTGCACTGATAAAGTCAACCCAGAGTTTCAAAACCCTTTATGCTACAAAGTGGTCAGAACTCATCTCCCATACTGCATTAACCACACTAAACGAGCGGCACTTCAACAAGCCTTCCACACTTCCTTTCACAGAAGATGTTCAGCGTCTTCATAGACATCTGGAGAAGACTACAGAACAAGCACTGAAGGACTTGGAAGAGCATAGTTCACCAAAATCATACAGTGAACTTTGTAAAGCTACCATGGCAAATGTAATACTATTTAACAGGAGAAGAGGGGGAGAAATTTCAAAGATGACACTGAATGGCTTCCAGGAGAGAGACACTAGTACCCTGCACAAGGATGTTGCAATTGGACTGACAAAATTTGAACTTTACCTTTGTCAACACTTCAGTCGTGTAGAATTGAGGGGTAAACGAGGACGCAAGGTTGCAGTGCTACTTTCACCAGACATGGTGAATGCCATAACACGGCTGACAGAGAAAAGACAAGACTGTGGTGTTCTGGCAGAAAACATATTCCTGTTTGCCAGACCTCATTGTCTGACTCCCTACAGAGGACAGGACTGTTTGAGGATTTATGCGACTGAATGTGGGGCTGAAAACCCTGAACACCTACGTTCAACGCAGTTGCGCAAACATGTCGCAACTTTGTCTCAGATCTTAAACCTCAAGAATCACGAGTTAGACCAAGTTGCCAACTTCCTAGGTCATGATATTCGTGTTCATCGCGAATATTATAGACTTCCAGAGGCTACTACCCAGCTTGCCAAAATATCCAAACTACTGATTGCCATGGAGAAAGGGTCTCTCAAAAGCCTTCAAGGCAAAACACTTGAAGAGATTGAAATCGAAGGTAAAGTGGTGTTAAGGTTAAGAATTATACACGTTTCCTGCACTATAACCTTATAATTCATTAAGACAATCTTTTATTTTGTTAGATAACCTACAGTTGACAGATTCAAGTGAAGAAAGTGAGGTCGGAGCGGAGCGTGAGGAGGTCGGAGCGGAGCGTGAGGAGGTCGGAGCGGAGCGTGAGGAGGTCGGAGCGGAGCGTGAGGAGGTCGGAGCGGAGCGTGAGGAGGTCGGAGCGGAGCGTGAGGAGGTCGGAGCGGAGCGTGAGGAGGTCGGAGCGGAGCGTGAGGTCAATGAAGGAAATCTTGTATATCCACAGATTGGTAAGTACAATGTGATTAGTCTCAACTTTGTTCAATTTATGAAATCACATGACTAATAGACTTTATTACAGATTCTATAGATACTAGAATGATGAAGAAAGTTGTCAAGGAACCTCCAGGTATGTGTTTGTCATCATTTATTGAAGCTTTTACCTTTGTAACTACTTCCTAGACACTTTTGCTATCTTTGCTATCTTTATGTAAAAAAAAAAAAAGATAATTCATTACTATCATTTTTCCAGTGATTTTTACCTTTGTCCAAATGGTAATTTAAAGAAAGTCAAGGATCTTTCTAAAGACCAGCTCAACAGAATAGAAAGGTCAGTTTTGGAGGATGGTCAGGTAGGAAATGCTAGTTTGAACAGGTGATTTTGAGCTGTGATTTAAAGTTCTAGAGAGAATCTAATGAGCAGAGGAAGTTCCAGAGGGTGCAATTAGCAGTGGCAAAGGATTGTACCCTCAGATTTATGATTTTGATGATGGGGGTAAGGAGGTTAGTGTTAGCAGTGTTGTGGGAGAGTGACAGTAAAGACAATCCCTCAGGGTGGCGGGGGCGAGGTTGTTGAAGGCTTAAAAGTTGATTAGGAGTTTGCACTCAATACTATAGTCAGTGTGCAGCCAGTAATGTTCTTTTTAGGATGTGGTGATATAGTCTCTAGAGTGAGTGCAGTAGAGTAAGGGGGCAGCAGAGTTCTTAATAGATTGCAGTTCTTGGAGGTGAGTTTGGGGAAAGCAAAGATGCTGGGATTCTTTTTGAGGGTGGAGAGAATGGATAGGATTAGGAAGAACAATATCATTGGGACTGCACATGTTGGAAAAAATGTCTACATTGTTCTACATTGGCCAGGTTGAGGTTGTGTTGGGCATGTGCAAACAAGGGACAGTGAGGAAGGTTTGTTGAAGGATGTTAGAAAGGAAGCTGCCCTGCAGGAGACAGAAGGAGATGAGATTAATCAAGAGAGATGAAAATAGTTGGTGTGTGGAGGGCTGATCTACTACTCTTTATTTACCTGGTTTGCGCTTCTGAAGTATTCCCTCTACGCTCTCATCCTCTTTCTACAGTAAATCAGTGGTGAGTGGAAAGTTGACCAGTCACCGGAGTAGTGATGGGTCGTTCGCGAACGAAATGGCTCTTAGAGCTGGTTCTTTGAAGTGAACGATGCGAGCCGGCTCCTTATTGGGAGCCGTGGATTTTTTTTTTTTACTTTCTCTTGCCCTCTCTCTCACTTTTTTCGCTGCACGTCTGCCTTGTGTTTGCGCTGAGTAGAGACGGGAGGGGCGCAAACAGAGCCTTGCGTTTGCACCCCTCCCGCCTCTGAGCAGAGGGAGGAGCTAGGGGCGGTAGTTACACTCGCAACAGCAGTAGCACACGAAAAGAGCAGCAGGGAGAGAGAGAGAAAGAGAGCCGGGAGCAACAACAAGAGACAATGTCGTCACATTAGAAAGGTGGAGTAAAGAAAATGAGTGACACCAAGAAAAGAAGCAAAATCTAGAACCATTTAAATTTTACTGACAATACATAGGCAGAGTGTAGAGTCTGCAAGAAAAGGATATCATATAGAGCCGGTGCACGGGCACCTGAAAACTGTCCACTCATCAGTGCGATGGGAAGATAAAACACAGTGAATTAAGTGTGATATAAGTGAAGCTGCCAGTGTGTCTACCCACTGAGCTGAGCACTGGGCACTTGGTATTTTTAAATTTAAAGTTTAAATTTTAAAAGTTAAATTGTAAATGGTAGGTTTTTGTATTTTATAATTTATTTTTTAAATTTTATGTGGAGTGAATAAATAAAAGCAGATTTATATAATGAACATATATACATAGAAAACACGTTTTTAAACATTAGTAATTCATTTTGTGCATAATTTTATATTGTTGTTAATAATAAATGAATGAAAGCAACAAAATAACCTGAAGAGCCGGTTCGGGAGCCGAAAGAGCCGGCTCTTTTTAGTGAGCCGAGCCGAGAGAGCCGGATCTCTAAAAAGAGCCGGAAATCCCATCACTACACCGGAGTCTTGTTTGGAGAAAAATTCAGCCTTGTATCTTTTAATATCAGCTGTAATAGCTCTAGCCATATTCCACATTCACATGTGTCACCTTAAACTAAAAGTCATAGTTGCGACTCTGGATTTATCTTAGAAACCATATTCAAGATTTCAAGGTCCATTAGTTGCTTGACCACATTCAGGAGCATTTGACATTACATTATAAGAGATTTAATACAACAAATATATGCTTACTGTTTTGTTTTGTTTTTCAGCACAAAGTAAAAATGGAGCGGGTAAGGTCATTGAACCCAACAGAATACTAAACAAGGAGATGAAGCCAAGCAGTAAGAAGAAAACAAATGAACAATCTGGTAAATGGTGACATGCATACAAAAGTCACTTAAGCACAAATGTAAACTTCATGCATTTTTGAACCCAGTTATCCACACCACCCAAGCCAGTATGGTGACTATGCTCATCTTTCTGCCAGGGACCGTACCATAATTCTACAACTTGGTTAGACAATTATATTAACCTACTTGGTAAGGTAAAACATAAATCACATTCAATGTGGAACAATACCTTGTATTAAGTAATGGGATAAATGTTTAAATTACTTTCCCTATGCCTGTTTTAATCTGTAATACATTTAAATACTTATCATTTTCAAAACAGCAATGCACCAAAACAATTAATAAACAAAGCAATGAGAACATATTATGATTTGGGTTTTTAATTTTGAGGATTCCTCAACCATTGGGCTTCTACATTATCTCCATACTCTGAACATCATCTTATTCCCATAGGCAGAATCTGGATAATATTGGAAAATTTGGGCTGGTTTGGCTAATTGTGGGCTGTAACCTGAACGTCTTGAAGAAAATTATGTTCACTGAAAAAACCTGAAGGCCCACCTCATGGTCAGGCAGGGTCCACCCTTGTTTTTAAATAAACATTTGAGTCAGACAGTTATATATGAAATGTTTGAGTATATGTTATACATTTCAAATTATTACAATATCATGCTATACATGTTTTTTGTTGTATAACGGTGTGTGGAATAAAATGCTCTCCATCCATAGTGATTTGCCATAGCTATTTATTGGAATTCTGACTTAATGTGGGCTACCTTTCAGAATTTTACATTTAAATAAATGTATTCATCCATTGTAATAAGTATTTAAACAGTCAGCATTACAGGATTTATACCAAAGAAACACTGTTACAACAAATTCACCTTAAAGGGGACATATTATGCAAAACCCACTTTTTTTTGTTGCTTTTGTATGTATATTTGGTTATGAATTGCCTCCCGACTCCTTAAGTGTAGGTTTTCAACAACTAAAAAAGGAGCTCTTTTAGGTCCCAGGTAGTGTATTTTGCACAATCCAGCATAATCACAGCCTCAGCACCTGTCCTCGTGGACAATGCAAAGGCCGTCTTTGGGCTGTGTAGACTAAACACTAACTGTTCTTAGCAGGGCTGTAAAACTAGTGCATGCAGAACTCAATTCTTCGGCTTATTTGAAGGAAGCCGATTATCGCCATTATATTTTTGCATCCTACAACCATGTCAACTCACACAATTGAGCATAATACGTCCCCTTTAATTTAAAAATTGTTTAAAAAGTAGTTTGTTTACATTTATTTTTTTCTGCTTCTAGCTTCTCTGGAAAATGCAAGGAGGGTCAAAAAGCATCCTTGGTCTCCCACGGAGGTTGCTGCGATAATGAAGTATTTTGGCGAACATATCAAAAAAGGAAAACTGGCCACTATTATCGAATGCCAGCAATGCAAAACTGCAGAAGATCCTGCTCTGGCTGGTCGTTCTATTCAAAACATCAGAGATTTTGTGAGGAATCGGGGCGTGTCGTTGAAGAAAAAAGAAAATCCTATGTAGAGGAGTCTACATAACTCCAAAGTACTTCTTGGAGGAGTTACAAAAGATATTTTGTATGTTTTGGTTTCTCATTTATTTATTTTAGAATTTTACTATTAGAAGATTGGTAAATTCATTTTGTTGACACTGTTTTAGTGCATCTGATCTAAGAGGACATATAATTTTATATTGCCAGTTATTTTCATTTCTGTTAACAAAACAATCCTGTTTTTGTAAAATGCACTCAATTTGTTCCTTTTATTCACCTGTTGCCCTTTTAATACACACAAAATACATGTTTGTGTATGTGTATGGCCTTTGTCCTGTTAATAAAGTTAGCCCTGACAATTACTGTTCATGTCAGGGGGAGGAGCCAAGTTACCTAATTAGTGTTGTCCTCTTATTACACCATGTTGTCAGGTTCTTATATTTTGAGTTCTGGTGTGTTTTTCACAATTTTGAAGTGAGATTTGTGTTGTACAACTCAAATGGGATTTTTAAAGATGCACTTCATCTATCTAGCACAAGCGGAAAGGGGGGTCCGTTTAGTGTTGCAAAAATCTTGTTTGAAAAAATTGTCCTTCCAATTCACCTTTACCAGTATGTGTGTGTGTGTGTGTGTGTGTGTGTGTAAGAGGGAGGTTACATAATGACGAGTAAACGTTTCTAGGCATGCAGACACCACCAAACTACTTCAGTGTCTAAAGTGCTGGCCATCATGAAAGAGGGGGAAAAAAACAATACCCACTATATCTCCCGTCCCCCGCCACCAATCGGATGCTCAGAGCCAGAAGAGATCAAATGTCTGGCACAGAGACTGTACACGCTGCATTCATATCTATTAATGAGACTGACTAAATAA
This sequence comes from Maylandia zebra, assembly GCF_041146795.1. Lineage (NCBI taxonomy): Eukaryota > Metazoa > Chordata > Actinopteri > Cichliformes > Cichlidae > Maylandia > Maylandia zebra. Next base: position 25,763,867 of record NC_135168.1, on the reverse strand, counting down.
TTGAACTTTAAAAAAAAAATTAAAGATGAAAAAAGGAAGTTGATGAAATATGAAGGTAGCATCTGGATGCTCTTTCATTGGGATCTCTTCTGTTCCACTCATTCTGTCCCCCTCAAACGCAGTTGACATAAACATCAACTTTCGTTCCCTTTCTTTGTCCCTTGTTTTTAACTCATACACTTTTTGACCTCTCATTTTCTTTACTTCCCACTGCTTTCCGCCTCTTTCATCACTGAGCTTTAATTGGGGTGTTTTCTCCTTACTTCTCTCCTCCGTGCTCCAATTCCCAGACTGAGCTAATATTGACTTGGCACATAGACAGCAGCTGTTAATACAAGAAGAATACGCGCATACAGCACATCTCACAAAAGGCAGAGCAAGATCGGGTTCGACAGTGTGAAATACACAAAAAAAATGGTAATGATGTAGCTATGTATAGCATTATAGTTTCTTTTTAAGCATTTCCACACACAAAAAACCCCATTTTAATACAACACTACGCGCAGACCTCAGTTATTCATAATGTTCCGCTGATGAGCCGAGGCACCCACTCTCACACTCGATCCAGCACACAGTATGTCTAAAGGCCTTTTGTTGCTGATTTTTGTTTTCCTGCTCAATTTAAGTGATTACTGGCATATTTTTACAGGACAATTGTATAATTTCCACTCCACGCTTAATTTGCTACAGTGGAAATTCAACTGATTAGGTTTTGATTGTTCGTATGAAAATGCGGCGCTTCCATTTTTCAGAGGTAGAAATTGATGCTGTCATTTTGGCAACATTGTTATCATACAAATAGGCCTGATGGAGTATTCATTTCTGGCTCATTCAGGAAGATTGCTAGGTCTTCATGTTCAGTGCATAGAATAGCTTGTATTATTCCATGTAATTAGAGGCATTAATTGGAAAGGGATGTTTCTTGCTGACCTGACCTGACTACTTTTAGTTGAATTTCAGCTTCATTCTTATTCATCTTTTTTTACCCCCTTTTAGTTATAGTTTTTCAGTCTCTCCTCACCCTTGATATTCAAAGCCCTAACATAAAGAAAACCATGTATTTAATATGTAGTGTATTATTTTTAGAATAACTTGATGAAATAAGTGATGAAATTGTACGGTGTGTTTTCTGATAATGTTACCTCGGGGGAATCATAAATAATGTAAATAAAATCTCATGACAGAACTCTGTGGAGCTCCTTGATTAAATTCATGTGTGAATTCATGAACAAATTGGAGTCTATCAGATAGATATGATTCAAACCATTGCAGTGCATTTCCTTTAATACCTATGGAGTGTTCTAATCTCTGTAATACAATATTGTTGTATTCAATGCAGCATTAAAAGGTGTTGGATGCTGCATGAGGCTGAACACAGGCTTTTAATTAGCAGTTCACCTTGAAAGGTTGTGGTATATATCCTGTAAATACTGATAAACTGATCGGTGTAAGTGATAATTAGACCTGGGGACCAGACCTGAGAATGGCTTGGACATGGAGAACATCAGATACTGTGAATCTTTCTGGAATGTGGCAGCTGGTTAGTACATGTGAGCAGCCAGAGAAAGGTGCCACATCTGTGTAAACCACAAGATATGTTGAAATCCTGGTTGTCATGAAATATGTCTTCCAAAGGTGGAAAGAAGAACCAGAATCAGACCTCTGAAATAAATAAGCACAAATCAAAAATACTTAAATAACCTGAACTATTAGAGGGGTTTAATTATAGCCAAACCCACATTTTTACCAGTTAAAAAGTAACCTTGATTATTTAACAAGATCATGAAATTAAGATAACAAATATATTTACTAAATACTGAAAATGTGTTTAGAAGAGAAGATTGAAGGGGACACAGGCTGGGTGGGGATGAACTTCAGCAGTGATTTGTGACAAAAAGATAGGAGCAAGAGTGAAAGGGAAGCTTTACAAGATGGTGGTGAGACCTCCCATGATTTAGGGTGTGGAGGCGATGGCACTGTCAAAAAGACGGGAGACTGAGCTGAAGGTGGCAGAGTTGAAATAAAGTTGAGCATTTTCATTGGGCCTGAGGATGGACAAGATTAGAATGAAGATTAGATTAGAAGAAAAGTTCAGATTGGGTGTTTTAGAGACAAAGACGGGCAAGCCTGAAAAAGTTTGGACATGCATGTGCAGAGGAGGGTTGTTGAATATGGAGTTCCCAGACAGGAAGAAAAGAGGTAGACCACAGAAAAGATTGAAGGAGGATATGCAGATGGTTGGTATACCAGAGGAGGATGCTAAGGATAGAGTGAGATGGAGGGAGACAATCTTCTGTGGCAACACCTAAAGGTAGCACTCAATAGAAAAAGCAGAAGACACTTCTGCTTTTGGGGGATCGTGGCTCAAGAGTTGGCAGGTTGTCTTATAATCAGAAGGTTGCCAGTTCGAGCCCCGGCTTGGATAGTCTTGGTCGTTGTGTCCTTGGGCAAGACACTTCACCTATTGGTGATGGCCAGAGGGGCCGATGGCGCAATATGGCAGCCTTGCTTCTGTCAGTCTGCCCCAGAGCAGCTGTGGCTACAACTGTAGCTTGCCTCCACCAGTGTGTGAATGTGAGAGTGAATGAATAGTGGAATTGTAAAGCGCTTTGAGGGTCTCGAAAAGCACTAAATAAATGCAATCCATTATTATTATTACTTGTTGCACTCAGTGTCCTCTAAGCAGCAGTGTTTCTGTGATTGGCTGAGGGTGAGAGATGGAGAAACGGAAGACGATGGACATACTTATGGCGTTATTTTTCTGCCACTATTCTGAGGGCACGTAAAAAAAAAATTGCAGGTGCAAGTGTTGCATTTTGAGCAAAGAAAAGCTAAATTTGAGTGAACAAAATTATTTGCTGGGTGCAAAAAATGTATTTCAGTGTTTGTTATTATCCACACACACACACACACACACACACACACACACACTAGCAGCCCCTCTCGCTCAGTTTTTGCATTTGCGCTTGCTCGCAATGTGCTGCTTGCGCTCTCAACATTTCTGCCCATGCGCGCTCAACTCTTTCTGTTACACCGTTATATTTGTCCCACAAAACCAGCCAATCACAGACATGGATGCAAAAAACTCTGATTGGCTGCTTTCGTCTCTAATCAGCTCGAAATGACGAAATGCAATATACCAGAATGCATTTCATCCAAAACTCAAATGAGGCAGTGGCGGAGTTTGAAATATTACTCTTTCTGGGTCACAAAATAAACTTTTAAGATATTTTCATGTGAGAATGGTGCTGTGTAAACTTCAAATATCTGCTCGATTTATCAAGACATCACATATTTGCATAAGTGCTCTAACGTTTTCGGAGATGCCTGTTACCCACCAGCTGACCGCATAGGTGGACTGGCCATTGGGCACACCAGGAAAACATGTTGGGTCAAGAGCTGGGCAGTCTCTAGAGCGGTGGGAAGTTTGGTAAGGGCAACAAAATGGGTAGCCTTAGAAAAACGGTCAATGATGGTGAGTATAACAGTTTTACCAGAGGACGGAGGGAGGCCAGTGATGAAGTACAGAGCGACGTGCCGGCTGGGGACAGGCAGTGGTCTGAGGAGTCCCGATGGAGGGGAGTTGGACGTCTTATTTCGGGCGCACACAGGACATGCGGCCACATACTCCCGGACGTCCTGAGAGAGAGAGGGCCACCAAAACAGTCTTTGTAGAAAGGTGACAGTTCGGTTCCTGCCCGGATGGCAGGTAAACCGTGCGGTGTGTGCCCAGTGTGCCCACCTTACCCCTGACCGCTGAGGGAACGTACAATCTACCTGCTGGACCGGTGCCGGGGTCAGGCTCTTGTCGCTGAGCATCTCAGACCACCCTTTCTATCTCCCAGGTGAAGGTCCCCACAATGCATGAGGCCGGCAGAATGGGCCTCTCCTTCTCCTCAGGGTCTGTGTCTGGCGCGAACTGGCGTGACAAGGCGTCTGGTTTCGTATTCCGGGACCCGGGCCTGTAGGTAATGGTTAGGTTAAACTGTGCAAAAAACAATGCCCACCTGGCCTGTCGGGCGTTCAGGCGCTTAGCCGCTTGGAGGTAGGTGAGGTTCTTGTGGTCCGTCCACACGATAACAGGATGTTCGCTCCCCTCCAACCAGTGCCGCCACTCCTCCAGCGCCAATTTGATGGCAAGAAGCTCCCGGTCGCCCACGTCATAATTCCTTTCAGCTTGAGTGAGCCGACGGGAGAAAAAGGCACAGGGGTGTAATTTACCTTCCTTGCGCTGAGAGAGAACCACCTCAACTCCCGAATCAGAAGCGTCCACTTCCACCACGAACGGCAGGGCGAGGTCAGCCTGGGCCAGGATGGGGGCCGAGGCAAACAGGCTCTTGAGACGGTCGAATGCTTGCTGAGCTGCTGGAGACCACAGGTACAGCTGTTTGGACGATGCGAGTTGTGTGAGAGGCAATGCTACCTTACTGAAGTCCCGGATGAAACGTCTGTAGAAGTTGCTGAATCCCAGAAAACTTTGCAACTCCTTCCGGGTGCAGGCCACTCAAACACAGCTTTGACCTTGGCCGGGTCCGCTCGCAACCGGCCCTGTTCAATGATGAAACCCAGAAAAGAGACAGTTGAGGCATGAAACTCACATTTTTCCGCTTTACAAAACAGCCGATTCTCCGGCAGGCGGCGCAACACCAGTCTCACATGCTTAACATGCTCAGCTCTGGATCTGGAGAAAATCAGAATGTCGTCAAGGTAAACAAACACGAAGTGGTTCAAAAAATCTCGTAGAACATCAATTACCAGGGCTTGGAAAATGGCAGGGGCGTTAATGAGTCCGAACGGCATTACCAGGTACTCGAAGTGGCCCAGATGGGTGTTGAAGGCCGTCTTCCACTCGCCCCCCTCGCGGATGCGGACCAGGTGATAAGCATTGCGGAGATCAAGTTTGGTGAAATGAGTGGCTCCTTGAAGGAGTTCAGAAGCTGAGGCGAGCAGAGGTAGAGGATATTTGTTTTTGATAGTGATTTTGTTCAGTCCCCGATAGTCAATGCAGGGGCGTAGGGTCTTATCTTTCTTTTCAACAAAAAAGAAGCCTGGGCCCAAGGGAGAGGTGGAGGGACAGATGATGCCTGCTGCCAGGGAGTCGGTAATGTAGCGCTCCATAGACTCGCGCTCAGGTTTCGAGATACTGTAGAGTCGGCTAGTGGGCAAGGGGGCGCCTGGGAGCAAATCAATCCCGCAGTCGTACGGACGATGGGGGGGGCAGCAATTGGGCCCCGTCTTTGCTAAAGACTCGACCTAGATCATGATATTCAGTGGGCACGGTTGACAAGTCGGGGCGAGTGGGCGGCCCCGCAGGATCGTCTGACATGCAACCCGGCACCGCAGAGCGTAAACACTGCTCATGGCAACGGGTGCTCCACCCCACGACAAATCCCTTGGCTCAATCAATCTGTGGATTGTGTCGCTGGAACCAGGGAAATCCCAAAACTAAGGGTGTATCAGGTGCCTTGAAGAGAAACAGGAACATCTGTTCAGTGTGATTGCCGGAGAGAGTGAGTGTGATTTCTTGAGTGCGGTGAGTGATAGCAGCTAAAGGCCTGCCATTAAGCGCCAGTGTTGGTCAAGTTACTTGAAAAAGGTAATCAGTAACTAATTACCGATTACTTCCCCAAAAAAGTAATCCCGTTACTTTACTGATTACTTATTTTCAAAAGTAATTAATTACTTAGTGACTTAGTTACTTTTTAAAAACACGATTTATAACCTGAATAGGTGATAAAACGATAGATCTTTCAGCCCAATTCTACTTTTTCTGCATAATCCATCATACAAAATGTAATCAAATGGAAAAGTGTCTTTTTAAAATTTGTTTTATTAGTTTTAACCTTTTAACTTTATGCATCAAGCAAAAATTTAATTATATGCAACATTCTCTGACTGGAAGAAATTTGTTTAACACTTAAACTTATTTTCTGCACATTCCAGCACATAAATTTTTTTTGTGTGTGTTTACACTGTCTTTCAAATAGATGCAAGTAAAACACAGCAGGAAATATATAAAATCAAAGACTAGCGGTCCTGTTGCTCTATTTTCACCTGTAAAGCAGGAGTGGCGTAGGTGGAGGTTTGCCCTGGTACAGGTGTGCCACAGCGGTCAGTGGAAGAATCCGCGAGTTTCTCTGTGAGTTTCCCATTACGTCGTAGCGCACTCGGTGCTTGCTTGGAAGTTTAGGGGGTTTTTTTTCGCTGTAAAAAGAAGTTTTCTCATCCAAAAAACTTTGTTCAGCTCCCGAGTCTATTAGTGCATCACAAGAATGGGTGCAGGAAAGAAACCATAATTTAGCGTGGCAGCTGAGGTGGAGGAATGTATTCACCGGTGCACCCGTCAGTATCCCCACCTTTACTGACGGGCTGAGTCTTTTAGCCGTGAGGGATAGGCGTCCTCGAAATGCCCCTTCTTCCCACACACAAAACACTCACCCACCAGTTGTCTTCTGCTCCGGGTGAATTTAGTCCGTCCCAGCTGCATGGGTTGCTCCTCGTCAGCAGGTGAGTCCGGTCCCTCCTCTCTCCACTCGAGAGATGGGAGTCCAGCCGGAACTACGCCCCCTACTGACCTTCGCCCATCTCCAGTCCGCCTGCCAAACTCCCGCATATGGTCGTCTAGACTGATACACATGTTAACCAGGGCACTTAACGATTTAGGAAGCTCTTTAGTGGCCAACTCACGTTTGACATTCTCATTTAAGCTGTTTAGGAATGCTCCCCATAGCGCCTTTTCCTCCCAGCCCGTCTCCTCGGCCAAGATCCAAAAGTCCACGGAGAAGTCTGCCACGCTCCACCGGCCCTGCTTTAAAGTAACCATGCGATGAGCAGCACTGTCAGGTTTAGATCTTTTGTCAAACACACACCGAAATTTGCTCAAAAAAAATCACTATATGAGATGGAAGGTTGGGCGCTCAGGACTGCTTGAGCCCAGAGCAGTGCTCGTCCGGTCATGAGCTCCACCATGAGGGTGATCTTAGCAATATCAGAGGCATAAGCTCGAGTCTGCTGCCTAAAAATCAGAGAGCACTGAGTCAAAAATCCCCGGCTTTTGTCCAAATCTCCACTGAATTTTTCAGGTACAGGTAATGTGTGTTCTCGCTGTGGCGGAGGTGGAGATGGAGGAAGGGGACAGGCCGCTGATACATTTAGAAGCTCTACTGGTGGTTGTGGTTGTGTAGGGGGCTCTGGTGGATGAACGAGTGCTCTAGGTGTAGCAAGCAACATACCTTTCAGTTCAGATACCACCTGTAGCCACATGCTGCAGCATCTTTTCATGCCGTTCCAACCGTTCAGCTTGAAGCGCGAGCTCCATTGCTGGCTGGATTGTTCTGTCACGGGTAATGGGAAAATACGGACTCAGTCGCGGAGCTCTGGATGCGAAGTACACAGTGCGTTTATTTACAGTGCCCAAAAACAGTCTCAAAACACAAAGTGAAGTGCAAAGTCCAACAGTGATCTTCTCCAAACTCCCAGGTGCACCGCAGGTGATTATCCGAGTGTGTGTTCTGCTCCGATAGCTTAATCCCGCGGGCTCCTTTTCTCCAACCTCCAGCTCCGTATCTCTTCCTCCTACAAACGAGCAAAAACAACAGGTGAGAAGGCTAGCCAGCTAAAGCTAAGTTGCAAGTCACAAAACACTCTTTACTACCGAGCTTCAAGTAAAATCCAGCATCGACTGCCATCTGGACACACTGTTAAATACCTCAGCCCACAACGAAGGATGATTAGTGACAGCTGGGTGGCAAATTAGGTGCAGGTGTGTCACCGCTGGGTGGAGGAGGAGGAGAGAGAGAAACACACGCACACATATACACACAGGCAGGTCGCCCGGGAAGGACCGTCCGACCATGACAGCCGTGTTCGTTTTTTACAAATTAAAAAACTCATAAATATTCTGTTTTACATCCAATGGCCTCGAGGCCTGATGACATCCTCCACACTATGCACTTGAACATATAAAAGTGAAGAGCACCTCTTTCGTTGAATTTTGAGTGTTTTAATCAACTTTGTTGTTCCCGGTTACAAATCACCGCTATAGAAAATGAATGGCAATCCACCCTCACTTTGGAAATGTCTTGCAAATTCGGCAAACCCCCCCCCCCCCCCCCAAAAAAACAAACCAGACTCTAAAATAACCAAATCCTTTAAATTTAAGAAAATAAAATAGTTGTGTAAATAACAGAGCAAATTAAAGCACATTGGCATTTTTGAGTGGCTGACCTATTGATGGAGCAGACACACATGAAAAAGCATATTGATCTTCTTATCTGACTGAAGCGTAAACAGCAAACAAACATGTCCTCCTAAAGGTCTGTCTTGTTAGATTTAGAATATTGAAATGACGGATGCTTGTTAACCATATGACTCCTATTGGGGAGCGCTCACAGTATGTACTTACATTACATTTGATTTATTGCTGATACCTTGCTACACACAATGATAGCATCCTTCATACAGTGGGGCAAAAAAGTATTTAGTCAGCCACCGATTGTGCAAGTTCCCCCACCTAAGATGATGACAGAGGTCAGTAATTTGCACCAGAGGTACACTTCAACTGTGAGAGACAGAATGTGAAAAAAAATCCATGAATTCACATGGTAGGATTTGTAAAGAATTTATTCGTAAATTAGGGTGGAAAATAAGTATTTGGTCACCTCAAACAAGGAAAATCTCTGGCTCTCACAGACCTGTAACGTCTTCTGTAAGAAGCTTTTCTGTCCCTCACTCGTTACCTGTATGAATGGCACCTGTTTGAACTCATCATCTGTATAAAAGACACCTGCCCACAGCCTCAAACAGTCAGACTCCAAACTCCGCCATGGCCAAGACCAAAGAGCTTTCGAAGGACACCAGGAAAAGTATTGTAGACCTGCACCAGACTGGGAAGAGTGAATCTACAATAGGCAAGCAGCTTGGTGTGAAAAAATCAACTGTGGGAGCAATCATCAGAAAATGGAAGACATACAAGACCACTGATAATCTCCCTCGATCTGGGGCTCCACGCAAGATCTCATCCCGTGGGGTCAAAATGATCATGAGAACGGTGAGCAAAGATCCCAGAACCACACGGGGGGACCTGGTGAATGACCTGCAGAGAGCTGGGACCAAAGTAACAGAGGTCACCATCAGTAACACACTACAACGGCAGGGAATCAAATCCCACAGTGCCAGACGTGTTCCGCTGCTGAAGCCAGTGCATGTCCAGGCCCGTCTGAAGTTTGCCAGAGAGCACATGGATGATACAGCAGAGGATTGGGAGACTGTCATGTGGTCAGATGAAACGAAAGTAGAACTTTTGGTATAAACTCAACTCGTCGTGTTTGGAGGAAGAAGAATACTGAGTTGCATCCCAAGAACACCATACCTACTGTGAAGCATGGGGGTGGAAACATCATGCTATGGGGCTGTTTTTCTGCCAAGGGGACAGGACGACTGATCCGTGTTAAGGACAGAATGAATGGGGCCATGTATCGTGAGATTTTGAGCCAAAACCTCCTTCCATCAGTGAGAACTTTGAAGATGAAACGAGGCTGGGTCTTCCAACATGACAATGATCCAAAACACACCGCCCGGGCAACAAAGGAGTGGCTCCGTAAGAAGCATTTGAAAGTCCTGGAGTGGCCTAGCCAGTCTCCAGACCTCAACCCCATAGAAAATCTGTGGCGGGAGTTGAAAGTCCGTGTTGCTCGGCGACAGCCCCAAAACATCACTGCTCTCGAGAAGATCTGCATGGAGGAATGGGCCAAAATACCAGCTACTGTGTGTGCAAACCTGGTAAAGACCTATAGTAAACGTTTGACCTCTGTTATTGCCAACAAAGGTTATGTTACAAAGTATTGAGTTGTATTTTTGTTATTGACCAAATACTTATTTTCCACCCTGATTTACGAATAAATTCTTTACAAATCCTACCATGTGGATTCATGGATTTTTTTTTTTTCACATTCTGTCTCTCACAGTTGAAGTGTACCTCTGGTGCAAATTACTGACCTCTGTCATCATTTTAGGTGGGGGAACTTGCACAATCGGTGGCTGACTAAATACTTTTTTGCCCCACTGTAGGTTAAAGTGAGTCTGAGGCAAGTGTCTAACATGGGCTGTGTGAAATTTTCATCTTACACACAATAAACAGAACATTGCACAAGCCGTACTTAACACTTGTTTTACACACATAATACCCACAGACGCAGTGGGAAGTATCCCATCTGTGGGGCACCAGATAGCACTTGTAACACTTGAGATCTCTCATGTAAACACACACACCCATACACTTTTAGCTGAACCACATCTTCTGTATTTGTGTCACACATACTTACACAGTCAGCCTACTAGATCATGTGCATTCTAATTACAAAATCGTCAGGTCATCGGCAGACCTCCCACTCAAATAGAAAGCCTGGGACTTGAATGAGTAAGTATTAGCTTATTACAGTTCACAATGCAGCAGGAGAGTTTCCACATAAATATCCCCAAATTAAGCACTCCAAGAGCAAACATATTCAAGGAATATGTGCCCCAGTGAACGGCAGTAACATGATTTACAGTTTTTTTCCCCCATTTCCCAAAACTATTTACTTTCAATTTGTTCAAAGGCTGGGGGCTTGTTTACATCTCGGGAAAGACTCAGTACTTTGGATGAAGCTCTAATGTTGGTATAAAAATGCATTTTGGCATTTTAACATTGTTGATTACATTGCCAAAGCCTGGTACTCCAATGCATGCAAAATGCTGTTTATGAGAAACTGCATGAGGAATGATTTCCCCAACCTTGTTTTTGAAGGAAGGATATTGAGTCTACGGCTACTATACTCAAATAGTTGTTGATGAAAAAACAGCTCAGTTTCTAACCAGGTGTTTTATGTCCTACATCTATAGTGCTGTTCAGTAAAGGTGAGCATTTTAATGTTATAGTAATGGTTTTTAGAGCTTGGAGTCCCAAATAAAGTGCTTAGCTGAAATAGTTTTGCTAAACTGAGTTTTAGGATGAATTTAGATGGGAGCAGAGTTGGCAAAAGTAGAGACATTCTGTAGTTAAGTAGAAGTACAGGTACTAGTGTTAAAGTAAAAGTTGAAATACTGAATCAACTTCTTTACTCAAGTAAAAGTGAAAAACACTGGCTCTGAAATCTACTCAAAGCAAGAAAGTAAAAATAGCTCCTTGAAGGAAAATTCTACCACCTGTTTCTATTAAAGTAATAATAAAGTTACAGTCCCAGTAGATATTCTTAATGTACAAGCTGTGATCAGCTGACCTGCTGCGCTTTGTGGATTTACACAAGTGAAGTCGACCAGATGTCAGCAGTTGTTTTTTTGAGTTTGCCTGGCTGATTTCCATCCTCTACACTGACAGTACACTGTTCATACTGTCTTTATATTAGACAGTATAAAGTTGGTATGAAGGTGGAATTCAGCGAATGAATCTAAGCATCATCCACTTAACTTCAAATTCATATCTGCTAACTCTGACACACACTGTTCTTTACTTTAAATCTATCACAGTACAGTAAACTAATCTGTTCATCCTGCACTAACCTGCAGAGGATTTTCATGCAACCTTTAAACAGTTAGTCTATCTCAGTTTTTTTGGCAGCATGTTTCACAATATGAAAAAACATAATGTCACATGTACAGACCCAAAATCTGATTTAAAAACATGAGAACTTACATGTACACTTTAAATTTCCAGTTCATCAAATCCCACTGAGCAGTCCTTTACTTTAAATCTAACCTATCTTCTTCCTCTCCTGTCTCTCTTATCTTTCTCCCTCTCTGAGTGAAGTTAGCTCTCTTTCTTTTCTCTCCTTGTGAAATACATCAGCTGGACCTTTAGCTAGCAATACACAGTACCACTGATGTTTGTTGAGCTGTTAGAAACATTACATTTGAAATTACCTGCCCCTTAAAAAATATCACTCCCTTTATTTTGATTCTTCTTTTGTAGGGCTAGCAAAATGTTCAAGTACCACAACCGCAACTTTTGGTTTTGTGACAAAAAGTTAAAAAAAAAAAACAACCCAAAATTTTTTTTAGTTAAATAAATCAAAATAACAGCCCACTTTAACCCCTGAATATGGCACACAGTTTTTCCTCTTTCATCTCTTTTTGTGCCACATGACCTGGTGATTAATACATGAACAAGATTTTCTTTCTTGTCTTACTGTTTAGACTCAAATCGGTTTGGTATTTGAAGGCTCGCAGTGATAAAATAATGATTCCCCTCAAATTTGTTAAACCAAAAGTAGTACATGTTGAAAATGTAAGGACTAGAAAGTACAGATATTTATTTAAGAATGTAGGGAGTAAATGTAAAAAGTTGTCAGAAAAGTACAGATATCTGAAAATTTTACTTAAGCACAATAACAAAGTATTTGTACTTTGTTACTTCCACCCTCTTAACAGGAGTTATGCAGCTTCTTGTTAATTACTGGCTCTTTAGTCTGTAAGGCCCTTTGTCTAAACTAAAAACGTAATTCCCATTAATTGCGTTATCAGTCGTGGTCCAAGAAAGACCAAATTCTGAGCTGGTAACAGAGGTCACAAAGTATAAATCTGTGGGGAAAGTTAAGACACATCTGGCAAGTTTCCCAAACATGGATTATGCCTAGTCCCAGACTAAAAGAAAGGCCCAGAAAACCTCCACAGAAAAAAAATCGATGGTCTAGGACAAGGCTTAATCAATGGCATAATCCAATCTGAGTCATCGAGATCACAGTTGATATCGTAAAATGTCAAACTTCAAAAGCTGAGGGATTATCCTCATCTGTATTCATTCTATTCTAATTGTTTCAGCATTTTTCCCAAAAGAATTATGTGGGGAATTTGGGGGCTTTGCATGGTTCTAATCAACTTATTGTCCCTTTAACATTTGCCAAGCAGACTGTTATACACAAGCCACAATGGCATAAACAGAAGAAAAGACAGAAATGTGATTGTGAAACTTGATGATATAAAGTTGAGCTGCTATAAGAACTGTCAACATGAAGATTTAAATGTGCTCCAATAGTGGAAACACATATTTTGTCAAAATTGTTGGGCTGAAAATGTCAGGATAAATGTTTTTTATAAATAAGGATTATTTTTATCTTTGGTGGCATTACTTTATTGAACTGAAGTGAAACAAACCCAAATCTACAGTTATAGCTCTTGCTATGGAGCAGTTTTAATATTGCTTTTCAGGACACAGAAACCTCTTTTTGCCGTGAACAAGTTTTGATAAACCCTTTATATGCTACCTTCCAAACAAGAATAAACAAGACAAGCTTAGAAACTAGCTGAGCACAGTGGATCACAAAAAAGCAAATATAAAGCAGGATACTTAAAGAAACGACAGAAATGATTGTTTTTGATCATTTTGATGATCCTGTCATGTCAATATGGACCAAAATCTCTGGCAAATGTTTCCATTACCTTGTTGAATCTGTGTCATGGACAAGTAAGGCAGTTCTGAAGTCAAAAGGCAGACGAACCTAGTAGCGAGATGTAACTAATAAAATGGCTGATCAATGTAATGAGATGAAATCATGTGCTTATTGCTTAAGAGTAGTGTGCCACATTGGACGAGATACTTGTACTGGTTCCTAGGAACAGTTATGTATTTGTATTTGTCAAAGGTGCACAACAAGGCTTAGTGTGGAGTAAGAACAGGAGAAGGACGAGGAGGCTCAGAGATGGTCAAAGGTGGAAGGACAGCCTTACAACAAACAAGAGCAAAACAGTCTTTACAGGTGCTGACAGAGGATCACAAAAGTCGTTAGAACTCAGTACTCAACAGAGCAGCTGTCTGGCAGATAGATTGAGTCTTACGTAGGACTGGTTCAAGAACACAATCAGTCTATGAAATAGCTGGCTGAACACAGTGAACTGATCCAAAACACACATAATTAACACAGATGGGTTTTCTCTCAGAGAGCTTAGCTTACAGTTTGTGAAAGTTGCTGAGAATGCCCTAGACATGCCTGATGGCCGAGCCTTTGGTAGTTCAGGCAGCCTTGGTGAGGGGGATGAACTGGGTGCCAAGTTATTGCCAAGAACTAAAAAAAAAGACTGCTCTGGTGTGAGACTGTAGTACTCAGGCTGACGCATGGTTTGCCGATGGCTGCCCACGGAGAATGAGGAGGTGGTTCTGTGCATTGTGGTCAGACTGTTCTGTGGAGCGGAGACTGAGGCCCCAAATGCAGACAACACAAAGGGAGAGAAGGGAGCCACGGAGGTACACAAACATGGAGACAAGAAACTGAAGACATATAGAAAGGGAAACACTGATGGAAACTAAACAACCAAATTAAACCAGTCAGTAGAGGTAAAAAACATAATCAGAATCACATAAGCACAAGAAAACTATTAACCCGGCAGTAGAAAAACTTGGAAAAAGTATAGTACAAACCAGAAATGGACACAGGAAAGGGACTATCAAAATAAAACAGGAAACATAACAAAACAACCTGACACTGAGACAGAGACAGGCATAACACTGAACACAGGGAAGGCATATAAACAAAACCTAAGACTGGAAATCAAGAGATACTAAATAACTTAGGGAGCAAGAAATACAGAAACTAAATAATAGGAATATTAAGTCACAGAATATAACATAGAAATTCAGAACCACTGGGTCACTAGACCAAGGTACCTAACTTCATTGTACATTGTCACCATAACTGTCATGTCCAGACAATTTAAGCACATGATTAGTGATCACATGGTGAGTGGTCACATGTCAGTAATAGCTAAATATACTATATCATAGCTGTCATAAGAGCAAATATTAGCTATAGAGACCAGAACCACTCTAGTCTAGGTTGTACTCTGCATTAAATGCTGTATAGTATAGACATTTCTACATGGGATGCCTTTGGAAGTCAGCCACAATGAGCAGACCTAAAGAAATACAGGGGTGCAGAATTATTAGGCAAGTTGTATTTTTGAGGAATAATTTTATTACTGAACAACAACCATGTTTTCAATGAACCCAAAAAACTCATTAATATCAAAGCTGAATGTTTTTGGAAGTAGTTTTTAGTTTGTTTTTAGTTTTAGCTATTTTAGGGGGATATCTGTGTGTGCAGGTGACTATTACTGTGCATAATTATTAGGCAACTTAACAAAAAACAAATATATACCCATTTCAATTATTTATTTTTACCAGTGAAACCAATATAACATCTCCACACTCAAAAGCCTGCCATCCATGGATTCTGTCAGTGTTTTGATCTGTTCACCATCAACATTGCGTGCAGCAGCAACCACAGCCTCCCAGACACTGTTCAGAGAGGTGTACTGTTTTCCCTCCTTGTAAATCTCACATTTGATGATGGACCACAGGTTCTCAATGGGGATCAGATCAGGTGAACAAGGAGGCCATGTCATTAGTTTTTCTTCTGTTATACCCTTTCTTGCCAGCCACGCTGTGGAGTACTTGGACGCGTGTGATGGAGCATTGTCCTGCATGAAAATCATGTTTTTCTTGAAGGATGCAGACTTCTTCCTGTACCACTGCTTGAAGAAGGTGTCTTCCAGAAACTGGCAGTAGGACTGGGAGTTGGGCTTGACTCCATCCTCAACCCGAAAAGGCCCCACAAGCTCATCTTTGATGATACCAGCCCAAACCAGTACTCCACCTCCACCTTGCTGGCGTCTGAGTCGGACTGGAGCTCTCTGCCCTTTACCAATCCAGCCATGGGCCCATCCATCTGGCCCATCAAGACTCACTCTCATTTCATCAGTCCATAAAACCTTAGAAAAACCAGTCTTGAGATATTTCTTGGCCCAGTCTTGACGTTTCAGCTTGTGTGTCTTGTTCAGTGGTGGTTGTCTTTCAGCCTTTCTTACCTTGGCCATGTCTCTGAGTATTGCACACCTTGTGCTTTTGGGCACTCCAGTGATGTTGCAGCTCTGAAATATGGCCAAACTGGTGGCAAGTGGCATCTTGGCAGCTGTACGCTTGACTTTTCTCATTTCATGGGCAGATATTTTGCGCCTTGGTTTTTCCACACGCTTCTTGCGACCCTATTGACTATTTTGAATGAAACGCTTGATTTTTCAATGATCACGCTTCAGAAGCTTTGCAATTTTGAGACTGCTGCATCCCTCTGCAAGATATCTCACTATTTTTGACTTTTCTGAGCCTGTCAAGTCCTTCTTTTGACCCATTTTGCCAAAAGAAAGGAAGTTGCCTAATAATTATGCACACCTGATATAGGGTGTTGATGTCATTAGACCACACCCCTTCTCATTACAGAGATGCACACCACCTAATATGCTTAATTGATAGTAGGCTTTCGAGCCTATACATCTTGGAGTAAGACAACATGCATGAAGAGGATGATGTGGACAAAATACTCATTTGCCTAATAATTCTGCACTCCCTGTATTAAATACACTGCCAGTTAAACTACTATTGGCCTAAATTCCAGATTCTTGACAAACAGAATGCAACAGTTCATGTTCCCATACTAAAAGAGTGTTATTAGATTACAGGTCAGAGAAATCACATTGACTTAGAAAACATTCCAGGTCTTTATAAGGGACTCCATTGAGTAGATTGTTAATTAAAATTTGACTAAGGATCCAATAACAGACACTGATTTAGACCATATTAAAAATGCATGAGGGTTGCCATGGTAATCTGTTAACATCCACCAGAGTAATCACATGCAAATGAGCTACATCCAGGGAGGATTTTCTCTTTTTTGTACTTTTCTTATACCCAGAAGCATTTGCAATGAGACTAGATAATTTAAGTCCCACTGCAGGAAAAAAAAAAGTCATGTACTGTTAAAACCACTCCACACACAGCTTTTGCAGTGTATTTACAGTTCACGGTCACAGGTTATAGGATAATAACAGTTTGTTGGTCTCCAACAGACACATGATTAATCAAAGTCAAATCTACCAGATGAGAAAGAAAAATAGATTTGTGTCTCTCTTACTGGAGATTAACATGGATGAATTCCTGTTAACACTGCTCAGATGTACATTTGAACCACTCAAATTATGTGAAGTGGGCCTGTGAGTTAATTAGTTACCTGTTACTCATCATATGCAAAAACCATTAATGATCATATGTTTTCTTTTCTAATACACCACCATTCAGGATAACCTGTGCTTTGTGCAATCACCAAAAGGACATTTTGTCATGACTTTTGTCATGTAATGTGGAGTAAAGAGAGACGATTGGTTGACTAGATATTAGAGATAGAGAGGTGGGGCGAGTGGGTACTTGACAGTATAAACTGGGATGCCTGCAGGTGGTGGGTCAGTCTCTGGCAAGATGAGCAGTTCAAAGGATTGGATTTGCAGAAGTTGACATTTCTAAATCGCAATAGAGGTGCCAAGGGGAGATTGGCCACAATGAACTTATAGATTGGACTTGGATTTGACTGTAATTCAAATGGTATTCAGGAGTGACTGATGAGATTTGACCTGCAAGGCTTTTTTTTTTTGTTTGTTTGTTTTGTTTTGTTTTTCAGTAGATTAGAGGTTCTGACTATTTCATGAACTGCAGTGAGACTGAGTTATATATGAAGAATACAGAGATTGTTGTCACATGTGGCACACGACCAGTACTTTCCAGAAAATCCTGCAGCTCTTTTATTATCTAGGCCTCTTGATAGCCTCCCTGATCTGTTCTCTTCTTTTCATCGGCTTTTGTAATGTCATTGTTGTGCCATATTTTCTCTGCTTATTGTTGAGTGCCCTCACTGCATTCCATGGTATATTTAATTCTTTTTTTTTTTCGTTGCACCTCTCCTTTGTCTGATACCTTTCAACAAAGACATCCCTTTGATACTTGGTAAGCTCTTTGCAGACTATGTCTGGAAGAAGCAAATGTAAAGGAATTCCTACTAGAACAGCTGAACTTGATGATATATCTTATGAGGTGTGCTGACTTTTGTATCCGTTGTATTAAACAGTATGTAAAAAAAAAAGTTGAAGTGAAGAAAAACCTCTAGTTAAGTCTGTTACACGAAGAGGCAGAAATGTTGGATTCCCTGTGCAGCATAGCTCACCATTTCCAGTCCATATGCAGACCACATATGGAACATATGCTAAGGCATATGTGAAACATGAGGTCCTCTCTTTAAGCAGTACCTGTGTGTTTCAGGCAGGCACAATTGCATTCAAGGCACATCCTATTTGCATGTGTGAACAATTTAGCATATTAACATTTCTAGAATCTTTCATCAAGCCTCAGGTGGCATGGTTGCATCTGTCTCATATGTGCTCTACTAATAACATGAAGCAGAAAGGGGCAGCTGGGGCCTTAGACTCAGCACATATGAACTGCATTCAATGAAAAAGTCTAATCCACTGGCATCCATACAGCCACTGGATTTGACTGTGAGATGTTTGACACTCTTGGAGTTTGATATGATTTTCTTATTAAAATCTGCCTCTTATATAACGATTACCTCAGGGCAAGACCTGAACATCAGGTGCATTCATGAATTGGACCTCTAAGCACCTAAGGGGTCTGGCTGTGCTCTAGATCTCTTTATCTCAGAGGTGCATCTAAATAGGCCGTAAATGGTCAATTATTGTGATCACGCAGACTGCACTATGATTCCTCCTTAAGTTATGACACACGCAAACATTGCCATTTTTTATTTTTTTTATTTTTTTAAAAAGGACTTTCAGAAATAATCAAATTAATTAAACTGGAGATACCCCCCCCCCCCCCCCCCCCTCCTAAAAAGAGCAGTTTCTATTTCTATGAATTAAAATAAAAACATACATGTCATTTAGTTTTTCTTACAGGGATGTCATTTTTGGTCATGGAATACTAGCATAATGCTATGTTTCATATTGATTGGTTGGTTAAAGATTTCTGAAAGGTCCCAAACAGTATCCCTTGATGGTATCTGTTTGGCGGTGATAATGATTGCTTTGAGGCAACAGTGCTAACCACGGTGGCACGGTGTTGTTGTTTTGTTTCTATAAAAAAAAGGACAGAGTACAGACAGATACTAAAGGTGCTAGAGACAATTTTTGCACTCACTGTTACAGAGCACTATTAAGCTATGTTCACCCTGCAAGCGATTCTTAGACCTAGACCTTAACCCTTTAAGACCTACCATAGAACCAAGTCCGCCAGAGCTTATATTATATTTTTACATGCTGTGGAGCCATTTTTGGGAGCATTTCAAGTTGATATACATCAATACAACCATTATAGCCCAGATTTTAATAATATGTATCCATTAAGTGCATAGTAATTACATAAATTGCAAAAAAGTGCAATAAACTACAAAAAAATTGAAAATTGTTTTTGCTTTTTTAACATATATTTGTAGTTAGAGAAATTTAAGAGGCTTATCCCTCAAAACTGTAAATAGAAAAAAGTTGCACAAAATAGTTTCCCACCACAGGAAATTTATTTTGAGTGTCTTCATAGTTTTATTTTTGAAATACACCAATTTTTATAGACTGCAGGAAAAACGAAAATAAATATTATACTGCAAATTTGCAAAAAAGCAGCATGTGCATCAAAATAAACTATTTCCAGCAGTGCAATATGAGTCCTAAGCATCCCAGAAACGACACAGAAAGTCATAAAGTCAAAGATAACTTTTAAAAAGACCAGTATAGGCCCCGAGGCCCTGATGGTAAAAAAGACTACATTTCCGCGAAAATGACGTCACTTCCGGTTTCGGGCAGGTAATGGCGGAAATGCAAAAGTTCGCGCTGACGTCTATTCCAATGTAGGAAGTGTTATGAACAGCTGATCGGATCGGCAAAGCCTGTTTCTGGAATATTATGTTTTTGTTCCTGCAAGCGCTTTTTATGCAGTTTTTGCAAAATTATATGTGGAAGGAAACTGTGACCTAGGACAAGCTGATGGTATAAGATGTAAGTACAACTCCTCCGGTTTCATATGCAAAAAAAATTATTGCGCTAGCTTACGTGATTGCAGAGCTACCGGGATTTAAAAATAGTTACGTAAAACAGAGCGTGCCTGCTCCGACCGGCTCTAAAGGGTTAAAAAGCAAAGAAAAATTATCCCAATTATTGGGTTCTAAGAATTTTAATAGTTTTTTAGGAGTGCAGATACACAAAAGTGAAGCAGCTTCTTTCATGAGTTACAAAAACCAAATAAAAGTTTATGGTAATTGTTCTAGATTAGTGCGCCTGTCAGTGTGCCCCAGGACAGCTGTGGCTACAATGTAGCTTTCCATTGCCAGAGTATGGGCAGGGATAGCTCAGTAGGTAGAGTGGTGGCCCCATGATCGGAAGGTCGGCGGTTCGACTCCACTGAACGGCTACCCTGAGGTACCCCTGAGCAAGGTACCGTCCCTACACACTGCTCCCCGGGCGCTGCACTGGCGGCTGCCCACTGCTTCACTGGGTGAATGGGTTAAATGCAGAGGAACTATTTCCCTATGGGGACTAACACGCACACTTTAGTGGGTGAATGACTGAATGTAGTGTAAAGCGCTTTGGGGTCCTTGGGGACTGAGTAAAAAGCGGCAGGCCATTTTTTATTTTAGATTTTAAAGCATGTTCATCTGTTAACCATAGCTGCAGCACTGGTACACAGCATACTCAAATCTTCATTTGACCGTCAGGTCTTACTGTCTTACTTCATTTTAGTAATCCTATTGGTGGAGTGAAAAAAAAATGTATGACTCCAAGCAGAAAGTTGGCTCAGTAGTATCTGGGCAGGCAAGTACCTATTAAATATATTGGCATAGCTTTTGCTATTCATGGATGTTACATAGTATAAAGTACTGCAGGGTACAACAGACAAAGAGCAACAAGTCCATTCTTAATTCTTACATAAATAAATAAATAGATATCATAAACTTTTTATGTTATCTCCTGTGCACAATGGTTATATAATCAGGTGTTCAAGAGATGTTCAGGATTTCACACTTCTAAGCCTTTGTCCTGAGGGCAGAAGTGTGAACAGTCCAGTTCTCCTCTGGACTCTGCGATGGTAGATGCTCTGCAGAGAGGGCAGCGGGGTCCTGGTGATCTTCTCCATAGTTGTTATCACTCTTTGCAGACATTTGCGGTCCATAGCAGTAGTGCTGCCGTGCCATGCAGTGATGAAGCTGGTCAGGGTGCTCTCCACAATGCAGCTGTAGAACCTACAGAGGATATTGGCTGACATACCAAATTTCCTCAGACTCCTCAGGAAATACAGCCGCTGCTGAGCCTTCTTGACCAGCTGTGTGGTGTTCAGTGTCCATCTGAGGTCCTCAGTGATGTAGACGCCTAGGTATCTAAAGCTGCTCACCCACCCAGTCACATAGGATGGGGTGTAGGCCGAGTGTTGCCAGCTTGTGAGTGAGTTTCTGTGGGATGACAGTATTCAGGGCTGGACTGGGACAAAAAATCGGCCCGGGCATTTTGACTAGAGACCAGCACATCAGGTATTATAGGAAAAACCATAAAGCCTTTGAACGAAAACCAACACTGTTGTGACAGTGATGTACACTGTCTTGTTGATATATATGTATCAATCTAATAAACTTAATGGTGGAACCCTGAAATTAAGACAGAGAAGACTAGAGGTGACACATGGCCATTACTGAATATTAAAAATAATAAATGACAGATTTAGTGATATTTTCATAAACTATTTATTTACCACATCAATAAACAGAATGACAGGGCAATTTTATTTTTCTAAGATGGCAACCTTAAAAAAGTGAAAGAAAACAGAAAGACAGGTGAGAAAGAATAAAACTTAATTTACTTGTTGATGACATTTTACACACAGTACCGATACAGTATCTAGAAAATGTGGGAAAATACTGGCATCATATACACTACTTACTTCTGAAGAAATTATGATGGGACCCTGATAAACTATGACTATGTACAATAATGGACTTCTATACATTTTTACATCAGATGAAAACATTTGTTGTAAGATTCAGATAATTATTTGTTGAAAGTGAGATATTTTAAATGAAAATAAGAAAGAAAATATTTCTTTGTGCCCCCTTTTCCCTGTTAATGCCCTACCTGGCCCCCTGGCAAAACTCTGCTAGACCCGCCCCTGCACAGTTACCAGCTGTCAGCTATAGAAAAGGATCCTGGTGTTATTTGTCTTTCAGAAACAGTTTATAACTTCCCTTCAACTCATTCATGACACCTAAAAATTAAACCTGTTTCTCCATCACCTGTTCAGCTCTGATGATCCAGTAAGGACATCTCCTGGTTTCATCTT
This sequence comes from Maylandia zebra, assembly GCF_041146795.1. NCBI lineage: Eukaryota > Metazoa > Chordata > Actinopteri > Cichliformes > Cichlidae > Maylandia > Maylandia zebra. The sequence goes on along the minus strand of NC_135168.1, from coordinate 25,741,684 downwards.
CATCTTTCCCTCTCACCACATATCCAAACCGATATCATGACCAGCAGCTTTAACAGCTGTGGCTTCAACACTCCCATACTAGAAATTAATATTAAATAAATTCTAACAACATCGCGCTTAAACGTGCTGCTGTTGTTTAGCGCGACCTCTACTGGTTTCCTCTTTCTGGTGCAAACTGGGCAATAAACAGGAGAGACAGACTTGCGACAGAAAAGCCGATCAGCTGATCATTGATCAGTTTCATGATTGAAGTAGCAACAGGAGAGGGAGGGGGAGGGAATGAGAGAAGAAGAAACAGCTGCAGCGTAAAGACACAGAATAAATCCAGCTTTGTCTGTTTTTCATTTTAGCTGAAGTACAGGACAAACTGTGTTCCTTTTCAGCTCAATATGAAACTCGTAATATTTTCTCTGAATACGGGACGATTCCGTTTTTGGAAACTCTACTAACTAACCTTATGAACAAGATAAAGTTCACTATCAGTAATATCATAGCACCCGCCCAGCTGTATAGAAACTCCACCATGCTAGCTAGTACGCCGTACAAGTTATTGTAACTGACTGTAAAAAGTTAGCACAACGAAAATAAACTACGCCTAAACTTGGATTATATCTGACCCAGATAGACTGCAGGTCATAACTTCTTACCTGAAGTTCAGTTCCCCTGATACCCAGACCGACGGCCGCCTCGGGTCTCTGCTCTGCCTCCTCTTTCCCTCATCCACCTGCTGGCCCCCACCACTTGCTAATGTTACTGAATCTGTGGAAGTCCCATCATAGCCACCACCAAACAATTGAGTTATTTTTACACATCTGCCAGCATCTGGCCAATCCATCACCTCTCATTGTTTATATCGTTATGAAAAAAAAAACCACATCAGCCCATAAAAAAGAAAAATCACCTGGTATGCCCGATGGTCAGTACCAGCTATGACTGTAATCAACAAAAAGTACCCTGATGTATGAGTCTTTGTTTTCCAAATGTAAGAGGGAATAGTGAGGTGTCATGGTCTGGGTGGGTACCTGCAGGTCTCCAACAGCGGCCCCTCCTCCTTTAGGCGGAGTTCGGTTGCTCCTCCCTGGCTGACCACCTGTCAGCAATTATTCCGGCAGTATATCAGACCTGCGCTCTCAACCATTCATCGCCTGAGTATCTGCTATCCCCATGTTAGTCAAGTGGAGCATCATAACTCTGTCCAGAATCCGTGTGATGACTTACTTGTTCTTCTTGTTCTCAGAGGTAGCACCTGGAGTGGAGGTTTGGTCTCCCTCATTCCCGCCTTCCTGGACCTGGGCCGCTTGCTGCTGATACGACGTGGCCTGCTGGCCCACCACTCACTTGCCTGCCTCCCCACGTCTCGACCGCTTCCGGGCCTTCCGCCCCACCTGTCCCCTCCACCTGAAACCAAGTAAGGCAACTCAATTCAACTGTGGAGGATCGTTGATTGTCTGCTGGATCCCACTGATCCTGATCTCCTCTTATTCCAGTGCCCCGGCCGCTACCTAGTCCTGTTTCCACCTCCCCGCTGCCTCTGCTGTTCAGCCGTCTCCTAGAGGTGTTTAGGTCACCCTCCGTTATCTTAGATTATCCTACGCGCCACTAGTGTGGTGGCGTCGTTTTGTTTTCTTGCTTGTGTTTGCCTGTGGGCGGAAATAAATCCTTTGTTCCCTTATCGTCTCGCTTCCGGGTTGGTTTCTGCACCTGTGTCCATCTCTGTTCCCTCGTGCCGCTGGGCCGTGACAGTGAAGGGCAGCAGCGATGGCGTCTGACGTAGAATTCTGGTAACGTAAAGCAGGAGTTTATCCAAATGCCCTTCACCTGCTGAAAGATATAACCCAGCGTTTACTGATACAGTGGGGCAAAAAAGTATTTAGTCAGTGTTAAGATTCAGTATTGAGGAAGGGTACAAGAGGTGATCGAAGAATAACCACACTGGTCCGGCCGGGTGAAGTCAAACGAAGATTTTAATGAATACACGCGTGGGAAGAAAACTCTGTACGCAGACAGGAAGTAGTCTTCGACTTAATCAAAGCATGAACAGATATTTTATAGCATCAGGGTTTATTTACTGACGCCCCTTCATACGTCACAGATACATTTTATACATAGATCAGATCAACATCATGACTTTTCACCTAGAAAATCATCTTCTATCTTCATGGCTAGCCCTTCCTGTCTACCTTTCAGTTCTTGTCTTGTTCCTCTTTCTTGCCGAGACACCAAGAAACGGTTCCTCTTTTACCAAGACAATTTTGCAGTTACAGCCAAACATAACTAACCTCTCCTCTAAATAAATCTAATTTAAAGTGTGTGTGTGTGTGTGTGTTGACCTCACATGCTCTTTGTGTCACCTCTTACACTTCTGACCTTTTACCAGACCAGAAGCTCACTGAGACTATGTGTATGTCTTCTACTAAATAAATGTTTTAATCAAGAACCTCTACTAAAACCTTAATATAAAATGATAAAGCTATCTGTTACATTGCTAAAGCCTCGTCTTAGCCTGCGGCTCAAAATAACTTCCTGCTTCTTTCTGCATACAACTTCCTGTCAGCCTGCAACTCAGTCTTTCTGAAAGAGACACTGTCTAAACCTTGGAATGCAATATCCATGCTGCAAATTATATTATTAATGCAATAACAATTATTTAACAATAGCAGTAAAATAATTTCCCTCCTCGACACTCCCCCTTTTGACCTCTGGAAAACCAGAGGTCACAATACATTGTGTCCTCACGCAGACCCTTCTCTGGTGGTCTCGAACCTCGAGATCTCCAGGATCCTCGCCCCTCCTGTGGTCGCCGAGATCAGTCTTCTGCAAAGGAAACAAAACACCTTTTCTTGCATCTCCCTAACTTATCCTATCTGGGACTCTTTAATTAAAAGCCTGATCCTAATTATCTTCTTAACTTATGGACTTGTATTTATGTATACTCTTCAACGTTACTCATCACTTTAAAATTCTTTTAAGCGCTGGTTTCACGTCCAGTTGCTCGCTCTACTTTCCCTTATTTGATCATCAACATCCTATGCACAAGTTGTCGCTGCTGCAAGCTAATCTACTCCAAAAGAAAACAACCACTTCAATCAATTAAGTTTAAGCATATAAGCAATTACTCCTGTATACATTTCATCATAGCTAAATGCTGCCTTGAAACAACTCCTATGTGTTAACACTAACTTCATTTTAAAACCTCACATTTCCTATGTTATCACCTGTTTTGGTATAACCTTTTTATTTCATTTTGCTCCCTTAATGTAACAATACCTTCTAATTCTAATGTATCAGACTTAACCAAAATATATGCTTTCCTTCCTCTTTGGTCCTTCTTTAAGTTCAGTTAAAAGCTAAATGAATTTAAGGCCTTTTGCCTGGAATCAATACTGTCATGTGTGTTTCTTAACTCTGTGTCTGTAAGCGTGTGCAATCCTTCATGAACTCATATTATCCTCACAGTAGATTGGCTAATCATAGCGCTAGCCAAAGGCTCGTGACCCTCCAGAGACAAATTTGAGCCACAACTCCTTTAAAAGCACAAAATGCAATATGTATAAAATAGTTATAACTGCACCTGAAATACAAAGTTAACATCATCATAAACATCTTATGGTCATCAAAGCAATGGGCAGGGCTGCGACCCAATTTAGCCCTGTCTGCACAAATTTTAGCCAACTTGTTTTTCAAATTTAGGTTCATCCTCCCTACCTCTTGCAAATCTTTATTCTTGAAGTGAGTACCATTGTCTGATCTAATTCTCTTGGGAAACCCATGCCTTGGAATGTAATGATTAAGCACTTAATCACGCTTTTCGCGTCTTCACATTCGGTCGCCCATGCTTCGGGCCATCCAGTCAAAACATCCACACACACCAACAAATACCTCACCCCACCTGGGCCTGTATCAATCATGTCGGTATAATCAATCACGACCTCTTCTCCTGGCCTTCCTGGCATGAGAAACTTACCAGCTTCAGGTTTTACTGCTGGCTTTGGGTTGTGTGCCCCACAAATTAGGCACGTTCTGGCCTTTTCCAGTATCATCCTTCTCAAATCAGGATGCCACCATCGGCACAAATTTCTCTCCATCTGTTTCACTCCCACGTGACCAAGCCCGTGAGCCTCATTCACCTTTTGTTCCGCCATTTTGGCCGTTAAAGCGGGACGCCCATCTGGCCCCCTCCACAAACCGCCATCTTGCCAGGCTCCTTTGTTTTCCCACACCCCCTTTTCCTCTGGGGATGTCTCCTCCTGAGCCTGTCTAACTTCTCCCATGCTATTAGTGCTACCCTCCTCTTCTGGGGTTACCTGCACCAGTTGTCTCTGTCCTTTGTAGCCCGCTGCTTCCTTTGCGGCTTCGTCAGCTTTCTGATTTCCTCTTGCCACCATACTGTCTGCTTGTGAGTGGCCTTTGCATTTTATAATACTTACCTCGTCTGGGTCCTCCAGGGCCTTTTTGTGACAGATGGGTGCATTAGTGGCCGTTCTGAACCCGGCTCTCTTCCACTGAGCCAGTTCCACATGAGCTGCTCCAAACGCATATGCTGAGTCAGTGTAGATGTTCACTCTCATGTTTTTAGCCAACCTCAGGGCTCGAGTTAGGGCTATCACTTCAGCTCTCTGGGCCGACTGTTGTCCCTCGATTTTTCCTTCAACCTGGGCTTTCTTAATACAGTCATGTGGTTCTCCTGACCCCATTAGGTCTGCCATATTTATTCCTTCATGTGTGAATACCAGATTTGGCGCCTCTAAAATTTTGCTGAACCTTTGTTGCGTCAGTGGAGTCATTGTGAATGCCTGTGAGTTCACATAGGCCACTACACTGTGTGTAGTAAGCACTTTCAGTGGGTGTTCCCTCACTATATGTGCTGTTTTCTGAATTATCTTTGCTACTCCTGCTGCGTGTTGTGTGCATGTGGGATGCCTTGCTTCTGTTGAATTTAATCTTATGCTGACATACATAAGTACATCCCTACCTCCCCCTTTTTTCTGAAACAACACACCATTCACAACTCCCTTTGTTTCTGAAACATCAAGATAAAATGCCTCATCATAGTTAGGTGTGGCCAGATCTGTGGCTCTTGACAAATCCTATTTTAGTGAAATGAACGCTGTCTCTGTGTCCGGCGTCCAAGGCAATTCAGCCTTCAGCTTTCGAACACCAACTTTCTTGATCAGATCCCTTAAAGGGGCCGTTTTACCCGCATAGTTCGGAATGAACTGCCTGCTGTAACCTGTCAAGCCAAGAAAGGAAAGCAACTCCTTCACAGTTCTTGGTTTTGGATGTGTCAGAATTTGGTCTCTGTGTGTGTTCATTAGCCCCACTGATCTGTGTGCGATCACCCGGCCCAGGAATGTTACCTCTGGCCGGACCAACTGCAGTTTTTCTTTGCTCACTTTGAAGCCACACTCCGCCAATCTGTTCAACACCACGAGCAATGCTGCCGTACAGGCTGCTGCTGACGGGGCTGCAATAAGAAGATCATCAACATACTGTATTAATTTACAGCCCCCTGGCAGTTGACATGGGGACAATGCCTCTTTCAACACCTGATTAAAAATTCCTGGTGAGAGTGCAAAGCCTTGTGGTAGGCGTGTGTACCTAAATTTGCGGCCTCTGTATGTGAATGAGAAAATGTCTCTGAGTGACTCGTGCAGTGGGAGACAAAAGAATGCATTTGCTAGGTCAATACATGTGAACCACTTTTGGTCTTCAGTTTTGTGCTTCTATTATGGTCTGTTAAATGGTATGTCATACTTCAGCCGGAACAGGACAGGCGAACAGTTAGCTAGACCCACATCTGTGGGCCCTGCGGACCACAAAGTACCAGGCAATTTTGAGAGCTCAGCTACTGCATCAGGATGATCCATTCTTTCCCTGCCATGTATTCTGGAGATTTCTTTATGTTCTAAGATCACTGCATCGTTGGACAAACAAGTTATGCGATATATTTTACATTTTGGTGCATACCAGACATTTGGAATTTGGGTGCCTTGCCAGCATGCGTTGTCCAGCGCCCGCTTGACCATTGGTCCCAGATCTCTTGGCCCATGACCCTCGTGGACCGCCAATGTAATGTGAGGGGCTGAATCCTCTCCCACATTGTACCAAGGCAGTTGTTCATCAGTAAATTTCACAGCCGCGGCCACACCTTCTGGTCCAACATAAATGTTATGTGTTTGCACATTCCACGTCTGTCCCTCAAGATCAGACTGGAACTGTTCCCGATAGATATCATTATCTTCCCTATCATAAAAGAGTGTAACGTGGAAAGGATCTCGCGGTGGGGAATAGACGGCCAGGCTCATTATCCAGGGTTTCCACAGCTGATAATGTCTCAGAATACCTTCTTCCACTAGCCTCCCCCAGTAGATTTCGGCAGTGGGTTGTTCAGAGTTCTGGACTTAAATATTGAGTCTTTGAAGGTGATCCCAGTTTCACAAGCAGGTCCCTGCCCATGAGATTTTCCAGGCACCTGTGAGGACACCACATATTGGTGCTTCAAAGTCTGTTTTCCCAGCTGTGTCAATGCTGGATCATCATCATTGACAGCATAGGTTCTGCCGTCCCCACGCTGTTCAGTTTCTCCGGGCTCCATCAGTATTGCTCCCCCTCCCAGCCCCAGTCGGCTACTGGGTACTGGGGGGCTGGTGCTGCATTCGGGTTTGGAGCCTGATGTGCTCCCCTGTAAGCAACTCTTTGTCTTGGGCCTCCTTGTGCCTGGGGTTGATAGCCTCGCCTCTGATAATTTCGCTGCGATTCAGGGCATTCTCGGGACCAGTGTCCTTCTGCTCCACAGCTGTAACAGGCAGTCCAAGACACACTGCCAGGATTCCCCGGATTCCGAGCCCTTTGTCCTCCCCTCACGGATCCACCACGCCCTCTCTGCGGTCCACCGGTCCCCCAATTCCCTACGGGTTGACGCTGCCTTGGTGCATTGGCGGGCCAACGGTCATCAGGGTAGAGACCCGGATCCTGATCTGGCCGGTCAGGCACAGGATCGGGCTGAGGCCTTGCCACCATTATAGTCTTATTTAGTTCTTCCGGTTCTTTTTTCTTCGCATTATATTTTTCGCGAGCCTCACCCAGCTGCAGCCTAAGCAGCTGCGCCTGTGCTTCATCTAACTCTTTCTTTTGTTTGTTCGTCAAATCCTGTTCCTGCTGAAGTCTGTGGGTCACATGTCTCTCCCACTGCACCGAGTCTGCAACGGCAAAATCTGGGTTCTTTTCCAAGTCAACTGCAACCTGATTGGGCAGCCCTGCCAGCACTGCCGAACGACACCACGCTCTACTTTCACCCTCCTTCCCCGGATGTATTCCTGTTCCTAACAACCATTGTTCCTTTGCTTTAGCTAAACACTCTCTGGGTGTGTTTTTGGGATCCCAAATAATTTTTGGAATGGCTCCAAAGTTAGGAGTTGGGTCCTTCTCCCGAACTGCATCTGCTAAGTCACTCTTCACCTCATGATATTTCAGGTCATTTGCATATCTGGTTGTTTGAGCTATCTGCTCTACATCTGCTAACCCACCACCCAGCATACAACGTCCGGCCAAAGTGCGAAAGTCGCCCAGCGCTAATTCTTCTCCTTCCCAATGTTCTCCCTTGGTTATTGGTGGAAGTTGTTTAACCAATGCTTCCAAATCTCTCACCTTATAGGCGCGATAAACTGGTTCGTTCTTTGGACCTGCTATTAGAGGCAGACTTAAACCAGGGTCAGGAGCTCCTTGTTCAAAACTCACTCTTCTACTCTTCCTCAACTTTCCTTTCCCCTTTGAGCTCTTAAATATGGGCTGTCTCTGTGCTTGGTCTCTCTTCACACTTCTTTTCCTCAACATTAGGCTTGTACTTGGTTGGGGTTCAGCTCCTCCATCTTCGTCCTCCTCATCGTCTTCTGATGACGTCGCACGGTCTTCATTCTCCTCTTCTGGCCCTCCCTGCATTACTCTCTGTTTTATAACCTCCAATGCCGTTAATGCCTCTATGGACGCACGTAGGGCCGCATGCATTTGTCCATACACTTCTCCTTCAGTTTTTAACACCAAGCTCAGAGGTATTTTATCACCCAGCCCTTTCTGTTGGGATATAATAGGTTTACTTACCTCAACCTCCATCGCTTGGCACTCTTTCTCTGCTGATTTTGATACTCCAGGGGAAGCCAAGCGAACAGCTTTCTTAAGCTGTTCGAGCTGATCCTTCAGAGGTTTGCATCCCCTTTTCCTACTAGGTGTCGCACCCGATCTGTCAGCCATTCTCTGAAACACAGACTTACCTCTTCCAATGGCGTTGGTCGACTCCACCTTCTTGGTCTAGGTCACCCAGACACGCCTAACTTTCGGTTTCAATCTTCGTCTCGCTGTTCTCGCAACCACTGGCTCCTCTTCCCCTGCTCGGTGATACACAAAGTTTAACCCAGCACTTTAGACGCTGTCCTCGCGTTCTCAAGCGTTGACACTCAATCAAAATTATTCGCCCTCAAAGTGTTAATATATGACACCAGCAACCCTTATGCGCAACGCGCTCACCTCCGTATACTTACCTCTCCAATAGTTCCTCGGATTAGTGTTTTTTCATTTATTTTAAACCCATTAACGGCGCTGCGCGTCCCTTATATACTTTACAGCAACACACCCTCAAGCATCCCGTACTAATAAATCTAAAACCAAGAAATCACCTTTATGACATTATGTCAAAGCTTTCTCCATGTTGCACAGCCTGCCACAGGTTTAACAAAAAATCGCTGCCCGAGAAGGCTCCCACATATCAAACGCACACGCACACATACAATTTCAACCACGCACTCTCAAGCACATTTGTCTCCTTTAAATCTACTAATCGCTTGGAGACATCTCCACAGATAATTACATTATTTCCCAAGCAAGCATATCAGAATCAAAACCGTCTAGTACCGACTCTACCATAACCTGAGCAAAGTGGGCGGCCTCTGTGGGCTCCCAATTTGGATCATTTTCATGCTCAGTCATCTCCTTTAAGCCTTGAAATAGAAATAGACAACGTTGTATATAGGCATTTAGCTCATGCAGCTCAATCTCGGACCACACTGTCATCTCATAAGGTGAAACACCTTCCTCAGTCACTATGTGACATTTACAGGTCACCTCTAGTCGACCCTCTTCCTCTGCAATTTGTATGTTACAGGTTGCAAAATAAATCACAAGCATGTTTGCTTATTCTATTTAAACAACGATTTTACAGTATTAAATGGGACTGTTTAGTGCATGGGACACAACACAATCATTTACTGTTAAAGCGACAAATGTCAAACAGGTTCTAACAGGTCCACTTTATTGCGTGCTCATTGAGTTACTCCTATCAAAGCTATTTAACAAGTTCAATTTACACATACTCATTAATCTGTCACGCTTATTAGTGGCTCATGGTTGCTTAAAGCCTATGTCTGACTTGACCACAGAGTTAGAGCATCATTCAATCCTCTCAGGATGACCACTCCACTTACTCTGCATCCAGTCAGCTCATAAATTAACAACCCTTGCAGACTGTAACCCTTTTATTTTTTGTTTATGCCTTCAAATCCACCTTAAATCTTCTTTACCTAACCGTTGGTTTTAAACACAAACAATTCTTATATTCTATTTTGGAACGCTGTCACCATTCATATATTTACAATGTTATTATTTACTAAGCCAGCATTTTAATTGCAGACATTTATCCACATTTGCAAACAATAGTTATAGAGCTGAATGACACACAAAACCGAAAGCATAGTCCTCTCATACGCTCTGCATCAGCTGCCTCATTTGCATGCACACACACTCTTCATCTAAGAATAGCAGCAGGCAGTCAGTGCATTGCTGACTCGACCCACAGAGATCTTTTTTTTTTTTTAATACAGAGACGTCTTATATTTACAACTGCACAGATTTTAAACCTTTTAACACCTATCAAATTTCGACAAATTTAACATAACCGTTTTTGCAATCAATTAACCAGTATCAAGACTTTAACTGTTTCTGGCCTCATTTCTAAAATCCCTAACTCAATTTAAAAGCGTCAACCAACCCAAACTTTTTGAAGTTTTAGGTTAAAGTTACACGCCCGAAATCCACTTCTGCTGGCCAAAAAAGCGCAGATACCGTTTCAAACGGTAAGGAGATTCTAACTCCTAGTTATTCTGGAGTGCCCCAAGCTCCACAGTGACCAACTGACTATCCCTCTTCGAGGACAATGCATAAGCGTCCTTTGCATTGGCAAGCGTTACCTCTGAGCACTGCGCTTCCTAGCAGACTCTAACTGCCGTTCTAGAATAATTTATAATACTTTGAAACAACAATCAACACCCAAAACAAGTGTATAACTGAGGCAGGTGCAACCTAGTGGTCAAATGGAGACTCCAACTCACAAAATGACCGCTCAGGTCCACTCTTATGACCAAATTTGGACTCTAACCAACACAATAACCAATTCCCTACCAACTACTTGAGACTCTAACTCAATTTCTTTGGGACTTCAACCCAGTATTTAAACTTTTCTTATCAGACTCTTAACTACTTTCATTTCTTCTTAGCAGAACTCTAACTGCTTCAACTCATGAGATTTTCATCAAAATCAAAACAGACATCCACCAGTAACTTCAGTGAGTAGACTTAAATTTTATCATATCCAATTTGGCACACTTTGGAAATAATTCAACAGGTAGTGCCTTACCTTTTGGATAAGCCGGCTTATGCCCACTCACTTAGACCACTGGAATTCACGTCTGCCCGTCAGACCACCCAAGACCCCGGATTTCTCCGTCCAAACCTCCAACTCTCCCTCCTCAATAACCGGACGAAGCCCCCAAATGTTAAGATTCAGTATTGAGGAAGGGTACAAGAGGTGATCGAAGAATAACCACACTGGTCCGGCCGGGTGAAGTCAAACGAAGATTTTAATGAATACACGCGTGGGAAGAAAACTCTGTACGCAGACAGGAAGTAGTCTTCGACTTAATCAAAGCATGAACAGATATTTTATAGCATCAGGGTTTATTTACTGACGCCCCTTCATACGTCACAGATACATTTTATACATAGATCAGATCAACATCATGACTTTTCACCTAGAAAATCATCTTCTATCTTCATGGCTAGCCCTTCCTGTCTACCTTTCAGTTCTTGTCTTGTTCCTCTTTCTTGCCGAGACACCAAGAAACGGTTCCTCTTTTACCAAGACAATTTTGCAGTTACAGCCAAACATAACTAACCTCTCCTCTAAATAAATCTAATTTAAAGTGTGTGTGTGTGTGTGTGTTGACCTCACATGCTCTTTGTGTCACCTCTTACACTTCTGACCTTTTACCAGACCAGAAGCTCACTGAGACTATGTGTATGTCTTCTACTAAATAAATGTTTTAATCAAGAACCTCTACTAAAACCTTAATATAAAATGATAAAGCTATCTGTTACATTGCTAAAGCCTCGTCTTAGCCTGCGGCTCAAAATAACTTCCTGCTTCTTTCTGCATACAACTTCCTGTCAGCCTGCAACTCAGTCTTTCTGAAAGAGACACTGTCTAAACCTTGGAATGCAATATCCATGCTGCAAATTATATTATTAATGCAATAACAATTATTTAACAATAGCAGTAAAATAATTTCCCTCCTCGACACCAGCCACCGATTGTGCAAGTTCCCCCACTTAAAATGATGACAGAGGTCAGTAATTTGCACCAGAGGTACACTTCAACTGTGAGAGACAGAATGTGAAAAAAAAATCCATGAATCCACATGGTAGGATTTGTAAAGAATTTATTCGTAAATTAGGGTGGAAAATAAGTATTTGGTCACCTCAAACAAGGAAAATCTCTGGCTCTCACAGACCTGTAACGTCTTCTGTAAGAAGCTTTTCTGTCCCCCACTCGTTACCTGTATGAATGGCACCTGTTTGAACTCATCATCTGTATAAAAGACACCTGTCCACAGCCTCAAACAGTCAGACTCCAAACTCCGCCATGGCCAAGACCAAAGAGCTTTAGAAGGACACCAGGAAAAGTATTGTAGACCTGCACCAGACTGGGAAGAGTGAATCTACAATAGGCAAGCAGCTTGGTGTGAAAAAATCAACTGTGGGAGCAATCATCAGAAAATGGAAGACATACAAGACCACTGATAATCTCCCTCGATCTGGGGCTCCACGCAAGATCTCATCCCGTGGGGTCAAAATGATCATGAGAACGGTGAGCAAAGATCCCAGAACCACACGGGGGGACCTGGTGAATGACCTGCAGAGAGCTGGGACCAAAGTAACAGAGGTCACCATCAGTAACACACTACACCGGCAGGGAATCAAATCCCGCAGTGCCAGACGTGTTCCGCTGCTGAAGCCAGTGCATGTCCAGGCCCGTCTGAAGTTTGCCAGAGAGCACATGGATGATACAGCAGAGGATTGGGAGAATGTCATGTGGTCAGATGAAACCAAAGTAGAACTTTTTGGTATAAACTCAACTCGTCGTGTTTGGAGGAAGAAGAATACTGAGTTGCATCCCAAGAACACCATACCTACTGTGAAGCATGGGGGTGGAAACATCATGCTATGGGGCTGTTTTTCTGCCAAGGGGACAGGACGACTGATCCGTGTTAAGGACAGAATGAATGGGGCCATGTATTGTAAGATTTTGAGCCAAAACCTCCTTCCATCAGTGAGAACTTTGAAGATGAAACGAGGCTGGGTTTTCCAACATGACAATGATCCAAAACACACCGCCCGGGCAACAAAGGAGTGGCTCCGTAAGAAGCATTTGAAAGTCCTGGAGTGGCCTAGCCAGTCTCCAGACCTCAACCCCATAGAAAATCTGTGGCGGGAGTTGAAAGTCCGTGTTGCTCGGCGACAGCCCCAAAACATCACTGCTCTCGAGAAGATCTGCATGGAGGAATGGGCCAAAATACCAGCTACTGTGTGTGCAAACCTGGTAAAGACGTATAGTAAACGTTTGACCTCTGTTATTGCCAACAAAGGTTATGTTACAAAGTATTGAGTTGTATTTTTGTTATTGACCAAATACTTATTTTCCACCCTGATTTACGAATAAATTCTTTACAAATCCTACCATGTGGATTCATGGATTTTTTTTTCACATTCTGTCTCTCACAGTTGAAGTGTACCTCTGGTGCAAATTACTGACCTCTGTCATTATTTTAGGTGGGGGAACTTGCACAATCGGTGGTTGACTAAATACTTTTTTGCCCCACTGTATGTCTCGTTTATTTGAGGATGTATTGATGTAGGGATTACTCATTCATTAATGTAACATGGATATGTCAATACCCGTGGAAGTGGAAAAAGCTGTTACTCATCACAGCACAGCATTCCCATGATCTTGTTTTGGAAATGATTCACATCCATATATTTGTGATGTGTCTGCAAAACCTAATTAAAGATTAACAGTGAAGGTCATTTCTATTGTTCTGGAAGTCGACATGAGATAATTGCACCAAAGGCAAAGAAGCGCTCATCACTGTAATTGCTCCAACATTATAGCTCCCTCTTATTGTTGTAATGACTATTCAGTTCTAACGCTGCATGTTTTATGTATGAAAATGAGGAATAATAGGGCAGAAACATACATTTATACATTTAGATGCTGCAGTTGTTGGTGCTTCTCCTAGAGCATGTCCATGGAGTCTGTGGAGGAATAAATCGGTAAACAATTATAAATTGATATTACTTGCTAAATTTTCCACCATTTTTCAAGTGGCTTGTTACAAAAGCCAGAACTGTATTTATGATGTTTAAAATAAATATTAAAATTCTCAGGTGCTGTTGAGGATGGACTGCCATAAAATCTGTCTTGTGTCCTGACAAAGGTTGATTTTAAATTAGACCTATGGAGTCGTAGTCCATGTATATACATATAGTAGAACAAGTCCATCTAAAAAACACTGTGCATGTCTGCAGGCTTGTAGCTAACATTCACATACATAAGTAGGAATTAGAGATGGACGGATCCGATATTACGTATTGGTATCGGTCCGATACTGACGTAAATTACTGGATCAGATATCGGAGAAAAATGTAATCCAATCCATTAAATATCAAAAAAGCACCTCACAAAACTTGCGGCGTAACTCGGCTCATAACCGTAGCACGTAGCAGTATGCGTCAGTGATAGAGCGGCTGTGTGTATTTGTAGCCTCGCTACCAAACCGGCATTTCATCTACGAGGAAGTGATCCCAGAGAGAAGTAAAGCAAGTGTGCAAGTTCATCTCTGAATGTAAAGCATTCCAGCGTTAAGCTTAACAACCGATATATGGAGTGACTGCCTCTTCTCTCTCCCTCCCTCTCCTGCTGCTACTTCAATCGTGAAACTGATTAATGATCAGCTGATCAGCTTTTCTGTTGCGAGTCCGTCTCTCTTGTTTGTTTTTGGCCCACTTTGCACCAGAAAGAAGAAACCAGCGGCTGAACAACAGCAGCACATTTAAGCTTGATAATCTATTGTTAGAATTTATTTAATATTACTCTCTACACCAGGATCTTTTTCTACATAGCTGACAGCTGGTAACTTTGCAGGGGCGGAGCTAGCAGAGTTTAGCCAGGGGGGCCGATAGGGCATGAACAGGGAAAAGGGGGCACAAAGACATACTTTTCTTTCTTATTCTCATTTAAAATGTCTAGCTTTTAATAAATAAATATCTGAATCTTACACCCAAAGTTTTAATCTGATGTAAAAATGTATAGAAGTCCGTTATTGTATATAGTAACTGTTAAGCCTAATATACCCTAGTAAGCTATAGTACTTTTTCCTTTGGGAAGGTACGATCTGTGCAGTCTGCAGTTCTGTTGAAGAAAGATGTTGAATCTTTTTAATTATTTTTGGAAAATTAATTTATTTGTGTGCATTTTTTTTCACATTGCATCAAATTAAAGTTGATTACATCGATTAAGCATCATGAGGTGGAGGTTGGGAGGTGGTTCCCTATTATTATTTTTTTGCTGGGAGTTTGCAACCCTATTAGTTAGGTTGCTTAATATTTCTGCTAAGTACTCTGTAAAATACCAGAATAGGAAGGATGGAGTAGGTTTAAGTTTATTAGGTTGATCAGTTTTGCTGAACTATGAAATATTTTGGGTGCAGTGTATTTTTTACACACAGGTATAACAGAATAGCTTTAGTGTTGTTTATTTAAACTTGAGTATGAACTTATACAAAATGCAGCAAGATATTAAAAAAACAGTTTTATTGATTAAAAAACACACTATATCGGATTCATATCGGTATCGGCAGATATCCAAATTTATGATATCGGTATCGGTATCGGACATAAAAAAGTGGTATCGTGCCATCTCTAAGTAGGACTGTTACTTTCACGTTTTGTCAGGAAACACTCTTAGCCCTACTACTTTGCAATATGCAGTCTGATTCAGCATAATAAGTATATATACACACATATATATTCAGTTCAATTCAATTTTATTTGAACAGTGCCAAATCACAGCAACAGTTTTCTTGTTTTATATTGTAAGGTAGACCCTACAAAAACGCCCAGAGAAAAACCCAACAATTATATGACCCTCTATGAACAAGCAGTTTTGCGACTGCAGGAAGGAAAAACTCCCTTTTAACAGGAAGAAACCTCTGGCAGAACCAGGCTCAGGGAGGAGAGAAAAACATACTCTTTTTTTTTTTGTCGTGCTCCCTAAGCTTGACACTGACTAAACTATTTTTTAAACATTTTAACTTACTATAACAATCTAGAAACGCTTTACATTACTCCTAAAATGCTCCCTCGCTGCTTGTCTCCAAAACATAGGGTTGAGGTCATCAGCAATGGTGACCCAGACCGGATCGACACAATAACATATGAAGGAACACTATTGATTGAGATACTGTACATAATTTGCAGTATTTGCCTGACACATTACCTCAATTAAAGCGTTCATCTTTTTTTATTTTATCTCTAGCTAACATAAGGTAGTATTTGGTTTCAGGACACTCATGTAGCATAAACTCAGCTTAAAAGGATAACTTTCAAGTTATGCTCCAATTTGGTGAATGAAATTTTCACGACAAAAGTTGCAGAACATGAGTCCAAAATGCAGAATCTAGGTGATATCATCATAGCTAAATCCATCTTCTTTTATATAAAAATTCTAATTTGCTGAAGAGTCAAATGAGCTGATGATTTGTTCAACAGTATAGAAAACAATACAGTAATGTGTCCAAAGTCTTTACTGGTACTGTAGGTATACTCCACTCAGCACCATAAAGGCCTAAAGCTCACACTCTTGCAAAGTATGCATTTGCACACACACATTTTTAAATGCACTTTTCTCACGAATGGGAATCATATCTTCTCATTAGGGATGGCATTTCCTGAGAGCAGCCAGACTTATAAACCACCCCTGGTATTGTAATTGGCAAGCAGCAGCTGAATTGTGGCTAACTTATTTGGGTGACAGCTGACAGTAAATCATTTGCTAAAATGGAACCACTGATTTGCAGATATTTTTTACTTAACCCTCTGAGGTATAAGCCATCATCAGAGATGACCCAAACCCAAACTCTAAGCTATCAGGGGACAAACATAATTTTAACTGATACACATCCGACATTGTTTGCTTTTTCTTGTCTTTAAGTTGCAAAGATTGGGGTTTGGGGGTCATCACTGATAACAATTTAAACCTTACGGGTTAATATGACGTTCCACAAGACCTACCACTCAGCAGTAATGAGGAGAGGCAGGCATAAAACATGAGTAGAGGCCACACTCTATTTACAAATGAGCACCAATCATTTTGTTTCTATGACCACACTGCATGTTTACCTCTTATCAAAAATGTGCTCTGTTTAGCAGAAGTTCCATGTCAGTTCCATTTGTGAGCTCTCTGCGCTGTAACACTGTCACGGTAAGGAGCAGGGTCCCTGACGTAGAAGTGCCATCTGTTACATGAGGGGGAATTATGCTAATCACTTACTGCTACACGACAGGAGTCCTGAAGAGAGGAGAGAGGTGGAAATGAGATGGAGGGATAAAGAAAAGTGAGTGTTCAATGAAAGTGACAGGAAGGGAGAGGGAGAGTGAATAGAAGACAGCAAGTGATAAAGGCGTTGAAAAATGGGTGAGGCGTGATATGAGCAGATGATGAGAACAAATTATGTTCTGAAATATAACACATTTAGGGAGGTTTTACCCCCCTCCCCCAAGTTCATTTTACAACATAATTCAAGGCTCCTTAGCTATTTTAAGCTTGTATTTTTTTAACTTCTGCCTTAACCAAATTACTAGTCTAATCAATTCAGTGGCTCCACAGCTCTACAGTACGCAATTTTGAGTACAAGAAGTCTAGAAAACAATACCACATCTACTGCGAGACCAGAGGTACATTTCTAAATTCTGCATTACTGATGGCATTAAGTCGGAAGTCAGATGTGCTATTGAATGTTTTCTGTAGATTCTGAGCTCCATCAACATAAAATGAAAGTATAACAATTTAGATTTGTTTTACTAATTAGAATACTATGTGGTTTCATCATTAAGAGCTTTGTAAAACTGACAGATTTGGCAAGCTTCTGCAAATGGAGACAGTTCATGATGTCAAACTCATTTTACGTCATGGGCCACAAGCAGCTAATTTTGATCTTAAGTGGGCTGGACCAGTGAAAATCCTCTGCCAGTATAAAGAAGTTTAACAGAAAGTACAGACATTCTGTACTTTAGTAAAAGTTACTCCAGTAAAAGTGGAAGTACTGATTTAACTACTTCAGTAAATGTGAAAAAGTTCAGGTTCTGAAATGTAGTCAAAGTGAGAAAGTGGCCTTTGGAGGCCACAGTAATTCTTGGGCTATTTCAAAGCCTGTGACTCACTCATAATCAGTTTCTGTCTTCAAAGTAACTTGGGTGCATCAAAATGGTGTATAAATGCAGAAAAAAGGAATTGATATCAGTCTGCTATCAATTTACGAATGCAAATTACATAGCCTTTGTGTGATAATACAGTGTTTATATGACAAGACACAATTCCTGTCTGCTGAAAATCTGTCACCATCAAAACTGTGCAAATCTGCTACTTTAAACAAGAATTTACATTAAAAACTTATATCCAGAGTCCAGCCAGAATCTCCTTGACTTGAAACAGTAATTGAGAAATTCCTCCACAAACAGTGATGTAGTTTCTGCAGGATAGATTCATTAAACTTCCTCTTATGTAGAAATACAACCAAAATATAGCAAGTTGACGACCAGCTGAGTTGAGTCTCCTACTGCAAAGACACATGCTGCAAACAAGTTGAGCTCAGAGCTGCAGACTGACTCAGATGTGACGAATCTGTTTGCTTTCAGAAATCAGAGGGACAATTATTTGCAAACCAGACAAACAGGCAGACTGCAGAGTAGATACTGTATGTGTCTGTGAGTGACTCTGAGTGGACTGCAGTACTTGTTTGGATTATTTGCCTCCTAACAGACAACCTTAAAAATTGCCTTGCAATCAAACTGAGGGTAATGCACACTCAATCACCTTGTCACGACAACTACTTGCAATTAGTTGCCAAATGCAAGGAAAATTTTGTGCAATCAGTGCACAACTGAGGTTGACGTCATATTTTTATTCTAGTGGGACTGAGCCATTTGCAAATACAGGTTTCCCTACAGTATGTCAAATAGTGAGTACCACTCTGGTGTGGCAAATCATTTCAGAATCTGGAAACATTGTGAAGCAAATTTATGGCCCAGCAGGGGTAGCATGTTCACAGTCCGCTGCTAATCCAGGGATGCAGTCTACCTGCAGAGAGCTCTGTTGTCACAGACTGTAGCCCAGTCTGTGGGCTACTCTTCTGTCTTTTAGCAAGCCTTATTGTTATAAGCAGTGTTGGGGAGTAACAGAATACATGTACCGCCGTTACATATTTAAAATACAAAATATGAGTAACTGTATTCCGTTACAGTTACAGTTTAAAAGGGTGGTATTTAGAATACAGTTACTTTGTTGAAATAAAGGGATTACACGGCAGTCTTTTCTTGTTTCATATGTTAGGCTATGCCCTCTCTATTTTTTGTAATTCCACACCGGTGGAAACCCAAACAAAACACGCATTAAGAGGCTCAAATGCCCGTGTCTCAATCTCGAGTCTCATAATGACGTGAAGAAATATTTTTTTAAATGATTTAATATGAAGGCAATAGCAGAGTGTTACAGGCATAGCCCTAAAGAATGGAGCCTCATGGGCAGTGTAGTCCGTGCTGCAGGGAGAATGGACTGACATACACGTAATGTATCTATGAGCGAGGGAGGGAGAAAAAGGAACGCGAATGGAAAAGTACGAGTTGTCATCGAGCAGAAACGGGAGCTGGAAGCATGTAAATATAATAATAACCACTGCAGCCAAAAAAGAGTGCCTGACGAGCCCAGTTGTAAGTAAGCTATTAAGACTCAACTGTACACTGTGTTCCTGTTTTCCTCCTAAACAATAAGTTCCGCTGGAGCAGCCTTTCAACGCCTCTCTGTCTCTCGCCAGCAAAGTTGACCAAGACAGCAAAGTAAAGCTAGTTTTCGGCTACGCCCAACACGGAAACCGACGTGTTAGCCAGAGGTCCCTTTACTAAGGTTCGGAGCCGCGGACCTATTTTATATACGCGTGGAATAGTTTTCTATACGAGATCGCTGCAAAAAGTGCAGCCTTACCTAATGTCCACCCTACTGTTACTCATTTTATATTAAGATTTAAAAATCTAGTTGCTATTGAGTAGCCTGCGAGTAGTAATGAATCACACAGGAACAGGACATTCATAAGTTGTAAAAAAGCATGATAACATATTAAGTAATCCAAAGTATTCAGAATACGTTACTCTCATTGAGTAACGTAACAGAATACGTTACAAAATACATTTTGGGGCATGTATTCTGTAATCTGTAGTGGAATACATTTCAAAAGCAACCTTCCCAACACTGGTTATAACATACAAAGAACTGAAGTGACACTTCGTGTTAAAAAAAAAAGAAAATTCTGCACTGTCTGTCAAATACTCTATTTGTTTCTTTGAAGTTTTTTACGTAGTTCTTCAGTACCTGCCACTCGCTTCTCTAATCCAGCCCATTTGTCCAACAAGCAGCATTTAGCAGGCACATATGAAGTTGCCATATTTCAGGTGGTAGAGCAGTTCACCTACTAACTGGAAGGTTGGTGGTTCAATTCCAGTCTGCATGCCAAGCATCCTTGGGCAAGACACTAACCCCATGTTGTTCTTCCACCGTAGTATGAATGTCAGATAGGAAGCACTTAGAAACAGTGTAGGAAAAAAAGTGCTTGTGCTTTGAGTGCTCAGATACAGTAGAAAAGTGCTACGCAAAATCCAGTCCATGTGCCATCTACTTCCAGTGACATGGACACATTTGTGGGACAATGAATTGCACTTATTAGTTTCTTATCATTGCTTTGAAACAACTGAGAACCTATCAAACCCAGACCTCTCTTTCTTGAAATTTAAAACATTTAACTTTCAGTGCAGAGCATTTTCATTTAAAAAGTAATGTAGAACTTCAAGCTCTGCAGGAAAACGTTTTCATGGTTTTTCAGGAAAATAATGACAAAGGGAAGGCCCAAATGAATAGACAGACTAGTTCCCCGTGGATAGCAAGCCTTTGAGAGAGAGCAGCAGGAGTAAGAGGAAAGGAAGTAGAGGAGAGGGGAGCACATAGGAAACCAAGGAGCAATGAAGAAGAAGGGAATCACATTTTTGAGATGGGAAAAACAATTGGCGGGGGTTAAATTGGAGGGTTTACTGCATGTTGGGAGGCTAGAGCTAGTGAAGCATACAAAGTGACTCGGTTGTCTGCTGGATCATCCTTACCTACCTAAGTCTGTGTGCTTACTTCCTAATAAAATTCTAAGCACCCTTGACTGTAGTTTAGTTTTCTAATACCCAAAATATGCTTAGGATGTATATATATATATATATATATATATATATATATATATATATATATATATATATATAGCGGTGCTGCTACCCTTAACGTGTCTTCCTCCCGAGTTGTCCTATCAGCTTCATAAACATTTGATCTCCAATTGATCAAGCCTCTTTAAGAGTGAGGCTGACGCCAGCCTCCCGCCATCTTTTACATATAAAATGGTAAATGGCCTGTATTTGAATGGCGCTTTACTAGCCCTAAGGACCCCAAAGTGCTTTACACATCCAGTCATCCACCCATTCACACACACATTCACACACTGGTGATGGCAAGCTACATTGTAGCCACAGCCACCCTGGGGCGCACTGACAGAGGCGAGGCGCCACCACTATCTGGTCACCCTCTGATCAGGTAGTGGAAGAGAAATTGAAAAAATCACACTGAACAGTTTCAGCAGTTATTTCACGAGTTGGTAATCACTGGTTGATCTTTGCAGTGGTTAAAACAGACTAATTGTGAAAATGTTGTCCAAATTTTTGTTTACAAAATTGTAAATCATAGATGTGACTCAGTAAAATCTTAAATCTAAAAATAGTTTGCATCATGTCAATTCTTTAGATTTTAAATGTGGAAAACTGTGTAAAAATGAACAATATGCTGGATAAAAAAATAGGAGCTTGTTCTTTCAAAGATGTGCTGTAGTTATGTCAAACACATGATTATATATTATACTGCAGAGATATTAGCTAAATTAGGATGCTAGTTCGCAAGTACGAGTCTATCCAAACTTTCAATATTCAAGAGGTGATAATAGGTCACTGTACTGTGCAGTCTGCCCTCAATCCAAAATGAAAGGCAGAAAAGGTCATGCTTTTCAGAGATCTTTTTTTGTTTGTTTGTTTGTTATATAGTCTGTGATTCTTACCTCTTGCTTGTCAGTGGCAACCTTTGAAGAACAAGACATTTGGTGGCTGGAGTTAGTTTAAACCCATTGTTTCTTTCTCCAGCCATTAGCATCAGGTTTAAACTACAGGCCTGTAGTCACTAGCCTATAAACCACCCCTGGTATTGTTTTCCTGCACTAAATTTGAGAACGCACACTAGTGCCTGGCTAAAGCTTAGCAGTTAGCTAGCACTTAGCAGCTAATAGCAGCACCGCTGTACAAAGCATTACAAAATAACACATTTTATTTCAGTGTCCACATTTCTCTGCCTCAGTCTGCAGCTTCCCCTCCTCAGCTCTCATCTGATTCTGCTAGAACATCTGCTAAAGCAGAGTCATTGGTACACATTGGACTTTTGTTACCTGGAGGTTCTTGTACCAGGGCCAGTCTGGAAATGCTAATAAAATGCACCCCCCGGGTATTTTAAGAAGGTCACAGAGTGTGGCACAGGAGCGAAGAATAGTTGTGAATTGAACATATTAGAAAAATTTACCACACTATTTATATATCTGAATAAAACAAATGTGGAAAATAATGTTACACGTAGGCCACTGTGACTAGATTGAACCATTGTTGTTGTTACCTGTCAAGACATCAAAGCACCATTATGTTTACTCATTTCATCACCGTCAGTGGCTTGAATAACAATTAATGGTCAATATGGTCTTTTTTTTGTCAGAAGGTTAGTGGTGCTGTATATAATGGTGGTTGGTAGCCTCGAAAGCACAGTTGCTGTACCCTTGAGGGGCAGTACTAAGTACACCTTTGCCATTTGTACCTACATTAATGTAATGAACAATAACTCATTTTAATTCATTTATATATTCCTGCTTTGGACTACGGGGGGCAGCTGGAGCAACCAGTGAAAAACTATCATGCAAAAGGGCAAAAGAGGTCTCAAGATTTGAACCCAAGATCTTATGTGAGCCAACCAAGCTAACCACTCCATCCCACTAAAAAGCATGAATGTATATAGGAAATATTTTAAAATCAAAAGGAAAGGTTGCAAATGTGTACCTTTTACTGCTTTTATTCGAGGGTTTTTTTGTTTTGTCTATGCTGTCTATGCTGATGTCTATGCTGTAACTGTAAAATTCTACATCTTAGAGTCTCTACATGCTGTGTAAAATGCAGAAGAAGAAAATTGGCAAAACTGGAATAAGACCTAAAAAAGTATTAAAGTGTAAGAAAAGATGCAAAGGTTGTAGACAATGCTAAAACAGGAAGAAAAAGAAGCGACTCACTGTTTGGGAGTCTGTGTTTGAAGCCATAGTTCAGGCACTAACTATTTGGTAGTGAGTCCAGGTGGAGCCATAACTCTGGAAACCAGTCTCTCAATGGAAGAATAATACTTTACTCAATGCTATGAGTGCCTGTGTGTGTGTGTGTGTGTGTGTGACAGTTTCTGCCCATATATCTGATTTATATGCCATATTATATTGTGTAACCTCATAACTACATTACACGTTATTTAGCCAACACTGTTGCCTCTGTCATTGGTATTTAAAGCATCGTCTCTCTGTGTATGTGTTTGTGTATTGTGTGTGTGTGTGTGTGTGTGTGTGTGGGGGGGGGGGGGCTTATTATGTAACATCTGCCTTCCTCCAAAGGCCACACTGCTGGAGCATTTCACTTTGAAATGGAGACAAGTGATTTGCTCTTTTGTGAACTGTAAAAAAACAACTCCTTTTTTTGACCCCACTAGCAGGGAAATATCATATCCTTGATGTTGTCTTTGCAGACTTCTGCTTTTAAGTCTGATCTTTAAAGCCAGATTTATTTCAAAGTCAAATACAATATAGTAGAACTCATGTACTGTAGCTACCTACTGTACAATATATCCCTAAGGTTACGATATTGTGGCTTTAAAATGTCACCCTCAAGGTCGGGCTATGGGAGGTAAGAAAGCATGAGATTGTGAAAGGGATGGCTTAGCAAGTCCATAACAGTGGCCATATGTGTCATGATCATGGCCCATGGTCTCCATAAAATCATTACTGCGTTTGTTTTTCAGCATGGTATTGGTCACCTGCAACTCATAGTCCTTCAGACAGCAATATCATTGTAAGAATACAATATGGTACTGTAAGTAGGTAAATTAGATGTTGTGTTTGCTACAAAGATCACCTCTGTGTATTGAGGACACTGGAATCCATATTTGTATGGGTACCATGGTGTGCATGAAATTTCACAAGCATATTTTGTCTATTATTTTTAAACTCTATGGATAAGGAAGAGCTACCAGTTGTCAATTTTAGACGAAGTTCAGAGCAGTGATACTGTTGTTCCTCATAAACTGACCCCATAGTTTAAGCTGTTATTAAGATCTGCTACTTCCCAAGCCCATAGTTTCTGCCAGAGTATCACATTGTATGCAAAGGAGCTTGCAAAGAAAAGCGCCTGGACTTCTTTAAGTTACTTGAAGACATTTCACCTCTCATCCGAGAAGCTTCTTCAGTTCTAAGGTCAAATGGTGGAGAGTCCCAGATATAAACCTAGTGGGAGTGTCCCCCCACAGAGGGACAAAAGGACCCCCTGATGATCCTCTAATCGCCTGAGCCAAGGTGTGAAACTGGGTGTGGGTCCCAATCAGCCAGAGTTTCGGGTGAGTTCATTGTGAAACCTGGCCTCCCCTTATAATGCGAATTCCTGAGATCAGATGGCCCAGGATGTGAGTGGGCGTTAAGGCGTCTGGGAACTACTTCAAGAAGTCCAGACGCTTTTCTTTGCAAGCTCCTTTGACTACGATGACCTGGATGACTGAGAACCTTCACAGACATCACATTGTATCATACTCTAGTATCATTCTCTGTAATCATCAGTGAAGACAGAGATAATGAGTTGAATGTTTTTTTTCAACAGATTCGACACTGCAGTGTCACCCCCCTACAGCGTCACCTGTAGTCAGCCTGAAATCCGGAGCCACACCGCTGTCTCTCTCTCCCTCTCCACATTGCACCGTTGCCCCTGTAAAAGGACCTCTCCCCACCTATCACGTTCCCTCACGACCAATGTTCCCTCTAAGCTGCGCGCGTGCGCAATTGCAAATCTAACCTGAATTGAAAATAAAATAAATACGTTAACAATTCTGTTTTGCAGTGTTAGTCAGTAAGTGACTGGCTGCTCCAGTATGGGATTAGAACGATGCCACCTTATCCCATAGTCCAGCCAATAATGCAATTCACATTCGTCTATATGCAGCTAATCAACGTTGTTCTGGCTCCTTAAGAGTCACCACTCACGTTATGTAGTGCTATACAAGTTCATGCAATCTTTATTCGTTTCTGGCACACTGTTCATTGCTACATTCAGTGCTACTTCTCGTTACTTCCTGTCTAACGGTGTGTTCACACCGAACGCGATGGACGCGAATAAAACGCCCCAAACGCCCCTAATTTGACGCGTGTACATTCGCGTCTCAACGCGTGTCCAAGAAAAAATCATCGCGCGTCAAAATATCATATTTTGACGCGCGTGAACCGGAAATGTGGGAGGAATGTGGGAGGGAGTTGTGCCAGACCTGGTTTTGCAAGATGGCAGCTATCAAGCTAGCGCTTGAAGAGAGAGTCTCCCTTCTCTATGTACTGTGGAGAGCAGAGCAGCAGCGTAAAAGACGTCCTCGCCGTACCTGGGTCCATCAAGTCCTCCAGGCGCGTGAGCAGTTTGGTGAGTTTCACCATTTGCTCCAGGAGCTGCGCCTGGATGACGGCAGATTCCAGCGATATCATCGTCTGTCACCCGGCCAGTTTGAGGACCTGCTTTTCCGCGTCGGTCCCAGAATCGCCCGCCTAGACACCAATTACAGGCGCTCAATCCCACCTGCAGAGCGCCTGTCCGTCTGCCTGAGGTTAGTAAAAGTGGTCAATACGGTAGTCCTTTATTGATACCTGTGCTAATATATGCTAAACCATCCATTTATACACTGCTAACATGGATGTGCTATGCTAACAGTGAATGCTGTCGGCGTTTACTGATGGCATAGCACATCCATGTTAGCAGTGTATCGTGTATACACTGCTAACATGGATGTGCTATAACAGTGAATGCTGTCGGCGTGTATAAACTATCGTTTATACACTGCTAACATGGATGTGCTATGCTAACAGTGAATGCTGTCGGCGTTTACTGATGGCATAGCACATCCATGTTAGCAGTGTATCGTGTATACACTGCTAACATGGATGTGCTATAACAGTGAATGCTGTCGGCGTGTATAAACTATCGTTTATACACTGCTAACATGGATGTGCTATGCTAACAGTGAATGCTGTCGGCGTTTACTGATGGCATAGCACATCCATGTTAGCAGTGTATCGTGTATACACTGCTAACATGGATGTGCTATAACAGTGAATGCTGTCGGCGTGTATAAACTATCGTTTATACACTGCTAACATGGATGTGCTATGCTAACAGTGAATGCTGTCGGCGTTTACTGATGGCATAGCACATCCATGTTAGCAGTGTATCGTGTATACACTGCTAACATGGATGTGCTATGCTAACAGTGAATGCTCTCGGTGTTTACCGATAGCAAACTGGTACTGTTTATAATATTTCTAGTGATACTCAGATGGTCTCATCAAGTCCCGATTTAATTCGATTTATGCTGTTATCAGTGGTTGAATGATAGCATGGCTGTGGTGTCATAGGTATGCTCTCGGTGTTTGCTGATATCAAACTGGTATTAGGACCACTGTGGGTTAATCTTTGTAGTGATACACACTCCTTTTGTTTATTTATACCTGGTTTAATTTCTGGGATAGTTGAATATTTGTATATAATCACTGCAGACTGTTTTAGATTATATCAAATATATATCATGTAATTATCCTTATAATTACAAAATGTTTTATGTAAGATTTATGTTTTGGAATTTGTAATTTTGGAATTTCAATAATGTATTTTGTAACTGCAGTACACATAATACACATTTTAAACAATTTTGTCCAGGTTCCTTGCCACCGGGGACTCCTTCAGGACCATCGCGTTCAGTTTTCGAGTCGGTGTGTCCACGGTGAGCCAGATCATCCCCCAGGTAGCGACGGCCATCTGGGACTGTCTAGTGGACGATTTCATGGCTGTGCCTTCAACTGAAGACTGGCGGTCCATCGCAGAGGGATTCCAGGAGCGCTGGAACTTCCCCCTCTGTTGTGGAGCTCTGGATGGGAAGCACGTCCAGACGAAGGCACCCCCCAACTCAGGATCCATGTTCCACAACTACAAGGGAACTTTCTCCATTGTTCTCCTTGCGGTTGTGGATGCAGAGCATCGCTTCCGTGTCATTGATGTTGGGGGGTACGGGAGGACCAGCGACGGTGGTATTCTGGCCAACTCCACCTTTGGTCAGGCTCTTCGGGCTGGGACTCTCCATCTGCCTCCTGACCAGCCTCTACCTGGTGGAGAACACCGTGGAGCCCAGCCCCATGTCTTTGTGGCTGATGAAGCGTTCCCGCTGCGGCGTGAGCTCATGAGACCTTTCCCTGGACGCCTCCTCCCTTTAGAGAAGAGGATCTTTAACTATCGCCTTTCCAGGGCCAGGATGATAGTGGAGAGTGCCTTCGGTATCCTCTCCTCACAGTGGAGGTTGTATCGGCGTGCCATGGAGCTCCGTCCTGAAATTGCGGAGAAGTGTGTGAAGGCAACGTGTGTTCTCCACAATTTTCTGCGCTGTGTGGACGAGAGAGGGGCACCTGCTGTGAGGGGTGTGGCACCTGCTGTGGTGGAGCCGTTGCAAGGCCTGGGTCGTGTAGCAGCAAACAACTCCTCCAGAGAGGCTGTCCTGGTGAGGGAGAAGTTCATGGCCCACTTCTCGGCAGAGGGAGCTGTGTCTTGGCAACCAAAGGAGTAGCCTGTTTGAAGTCTGAGTGACTTCCCCACAACGGCTCTTTTAAGAGCCACCCACAAACCTCTAAAGAGTGTTCCTGTCTTTTTAAAATTTTCTTAATAAATGGATCTCTACTCCAAAATAACCTAACCTCTCTTTATTCTCTTAAGTAACTTGTCTTCACTATGTTCCTATAACCAGTGTGATGCAAAAGTTTGAGCAACCTTATTAATAGTCATTATTTTCCTGTATGAATCAGTTACAGTAAAAAATGTCAATTACATATATCATATAGGAGACACACACATTGATATACACTACATATTTATGTTATTTCTCTTTTTATGTGTTGCCAATATATGCACCTGCTTTATTTAGTGTAAAGTTATTGCACACTTTCTGTAAATCCAGTGAACTGCATTTCACTTCTCAAATATCACTGTGTGTGTCTCCTATATGATGTATTTAACTGACAATTTAAATTGTGACAAATAACGATTTGTACAGGACAATGATGGCTATTAACAAGGTTGCCCAAACTTTTGCATCCCACTGTATCAGTATATTTTGTCATTAGTATAATATGAAATAAATTCTACTTGTGTCAAGTCGGGTGCCAATATTTGCTGTGTAGTAGAACAGAGACATTTGTCATTATAAATGTTTATTTGATAAAATATATAAATTCAGTAACAAAAACATAAATATATGAAATTTAACTATTTACAGAGAGACAGGAATAAAAAGGACCCAGCTTGGAGTGGAAGAGCCTCAGGGGAGAAGGAGGAGAAGAATAAGAACATTGTTTCTGCCCTGGAGAGCTGCTGCCTCATCAGAAAACTACTGATCATTAGGGTCCAATGTTTCCAAATTTAGCACAGCTGTGCTGTTGTCAAAAACTAATTTATGAATTTGGAATTTCACGAATTCTCGTGTCTGAGGCGGCATGCTCTCCAGAGCAGGAACAAGGCCGAGGAGGAAATACTCTGTTGCAGACGGGCGTGGCCTCTTTAGGGACTCCAGGATAGCCAGCTCCACCGCCGATGGACCATCCTGGGACCCTTCCCTCGACCGCCTTCGAGCTCTCCTCCTCTGTGGGCCTGTAAAAAACAGAACAAAACACCACAAAGAAATGAGAAGGCTGCTACTAGATTGTCATTTTCAAAATTGAAAAAAACCAGGATATGAACAGATTGGTTGTAGATATTTAGTAAAGGTGATCACAAGGGAATCCAAGCAAGTAAAAAGCTATCAGTGCTTGATGTTCATACCTGTGGGTGCAGCAGCAGGAGTGGAGGGACCAGGGACTGGGGAGTCAGGAGAAGCAACAGGGGAGGACTCTGCTGCATGATAACTTGACTCTATCAAGACAATATTAAATGTTAACAGGTTGAAGACAATAGTCATAGAGAATATTATATTATTATATACTTATTATTATATACAGTGGTCTCCCATTTATTGCAGCACATGAACAGTAGTCACAGTTCTCACAAGTTGATTCTCAAAGTGCAAACCTTTGTCGATTTTAAAACGTAAAAGTATTATGCCGCGCTTTTTCTCCGTCTGCGGCGCCACTTTTGTGCGCCTTTTTTGCTCCCGGTGCAGGTGTCTATTTCCGAATGAGGGTCATAGTTATGAGTGTTTTTGTGCTGTTTTTTTCTATTTGAAGTGATGGTTATCAAAACCAAACATGATAAGTTTGGCAAGCGCAGGAGACACGACACGGAGGAGATTTGTCATTTGGGCTGCAGAATGCAATGCGCATCGTTGAAAGCTGTACGGTGCAATAAAAAAAATCAGCGAAAAGGCGAGGCAGTGACGGATGAACAGCGGGACTACTTTATACTGTTTATTAATAAACAAAATATATTCCTGTATGACAACACGCATAAATTAACTGCCTACATTAATTAATTGTAAACATACCTTCTGACTGACACTCCCCTGCTGCCTCTTCGGGCTGTCCCTGGTCCTCGGGGGAGAAGTTCTCCACGGTCCGCACCATATTACCGCTGGTCTCCCGCGGGGTGAGGAAGGGGTCCAGAAACCCCATGACCGCGAAGAACTTCCATCTCCTCCCCGATCCTGCTGCAGACCCACTCCTCTTCTCCTTCTCTGACCTCTTCTCCTTATTATACGTGTCCCTGAGGCTCTTCCACTTTCTCCTGCAGATGTCCTCTGAATAAACGCATTATCTGGTTAGCGGAAAGGTATTTGTACAACAGTGGGAAAATCGCGGGACAGTAGGCGCGCTTGCTAGCTTTTGCACGGCTTCATCGGGTCAGTCTGAAAATTAAAAAGAAGAAGGAATGAACTTACCAGGTTGCCCGATCTCCTCACTTATATGTCTCCAAGCTAGGTCCTTTTTATTCCTGTCTCGGTAGAAATAGGAGCTGGCATCGTATAGCTCGGGGTGGTTAGCCACGGCGCTGATCAGCTTTTCCTCCATACTGAATGAAGAATGAAGGGCTTTGGCTGGATCTGCCCCTTTGACCTAGGTCAGAGCCACGTCACCAGGCTCCTGATTGGTTGTCGCGGCGCGATTTGACGCTGGAGTTCAGATTTTTCCAACTCGAGCGGTAGACGCGAAACGCGCGTATGCACAAAGTGCAACACAAAAACTCACGCGCGTGGTTTTATTCGCGAGTCAAACGCGCCAGACGCGCTACACTGACGCGCGTTTCACGCGTTTTGGCGTTTTCGCGACGCAAATCTGCTTCCGAATTTTCGCGGGACCCGCAATCGCGCGTCATCGCGCCTTTCCATTGACTTTACATGTAAACCTGACGCTCTATTCGCGTCCATCGCGTTCGGTGTGAACACACCGTAACGGGAGAAGGACAGTTTGCTACTCCTGTGCCTGCCTATGCTGCCTCTTAATCCAGCACAGTCTGTAAGTTAGCAGTAATGTTGTGTTTTACCGGTGAATGTTTAGCACTAACTGCCGTGTGTTGTTTGTGATATTTTGAGAAACTAAATTCACTCAATGATGTGCTTTATTAGTCATTAGCCTAGATACTAATTAGCGCTAGCTAACCGCTAACGTTAGCTTGTTAGCTTGTTTCATTCTGCTTTGCTTTGCATAGTAACAGGTCATAGCATCTTCTAATTGTAAGAATGTTTGCTCACATGGGATATTTTGTGTTTGTTTACAGTTTTACCATTCATCCATTCATGTATTTCAACAAAGCCATGCTATGCATCCAATCAAATAAATCCACCAGAAAGGAACAACAGTGTGGTTTTTTTCTACATGGGATGATGGTTGTCTGTCTGCCTAGTTAAGTGGGAGGGCAGAATAGTAAAAAGACTGGCGAAATGGCTACTTCAGGAGGCAGTCTTCCAGACATCTGACCCAGACGCCACTATGCTGTCAGCAGAGGAGGAGCAGCTGGAGGTACGGTCCACCTGCTCTGGATCAACATCCAGATCCCGCAGCTCACTCGCCAAAGCAGCAGTCGAAGCACGGGCAAAGGCCGAAGCAGCACGCGCCAGAGCAGAGTTTACACGACAGGAGATTGAGGTGAAAATGAGGAAAGCAGAGTTAAGTGCTACATTAGAAGCACTAAAAGAAGAAAAGGAAGCAGAAGCTGCGCTCGCTGAAGCCAATGTATTTGAAGCAGCAATAGCAGAGGAGGTAAGCGGGGAAATGTGGTCATCTCGTGTGTCAGAAAAACAATATGGGGAATCACGACAGGGTCAAGAGAACTCACAACCAACACTGAACTCTCACGCTCTACTCCAGCTTCCAGCCTCAACCCAGTCATACAGACTAGAGAGTTATCTTGGATATTCTTCACCAGAGCATCGCAGAGAAGACTTGCCGGACCCCAAACACTTTACACCGATAAAACAATGTGACATCAGTCCAATCCCCGATCCAGCCACTTCACCTCAATATGTCCAACAGGACATCAAATATGAGATTGGCAGCCATCTGACACCAGCTGCTGATACCCAAGAAAAATGTGGCCAAAGGTATTTAAGTACCACACCGCAACCTATGAGCTTTTCCCCTTACACTCCACCTTTCCAGCCAACGCAATTCAACAACGGGAACAGTGACTTTGCTAATCTCGCTAAGTTTCTGGCAAAAAGAGAATTGGTGGCAGATGGTCTGACAAAGTTTACGGACAGAGCAGAGGACTACTGGACATGGGGAGCTTCTTTCTGTAACGCTGTTGAAGGGTTAAGCTTAAAGCCTAGCGAACAGTTAGATTTGCTGACCCGGTGGCTTGGAGAAGAGTCGTCTAAGCATGCCAAACGTATACGCTCTGTCCATCTCAACAATCCAGCACGTCGAGTTTGGAAACGGGCCTACGTCGAGTTTGGAAACGGCTACAAGAATGTTATGGCACCCCAGAGGCTATTGAGAAGTCGCTCCTTGACAGACTTGAACGCTTTCCTAGAGTGTCAAACAAGGACCCCCAGAATCTCAGAGAACTTGGCGACCTGCTTTCTGAAATTGATGCAGCCAAATCAGACGGCTCTTTACCTGGGCTAGTGTACAAGGAGTGCAGAATTATTAGGCAAGTTGTATTTTTGAGGAATAATTTTATTATTGAACAACAACCATGTTCTCAATGAACCCAAAAAACTCATTAATATCAAATCTGAATGTTTTTGGAAATAGTTTTTAGTTTGTTTTTAGTTTTAACTATTTTAGGGGGATATCTGTGTGTGCAGATGACTATTACTGTGCATAATTATTAGGCAACTTAACAAAAAACAAATATATACCCATTTCAATTATTTATTCTTACCAGTGAAACCAATATAACATCTCCACATTCACAAATATACATTTCTGACATTCAAAAACAAAACAAAAACAAATCAGCGACCAATATAGCCACCTTTCTTTGCAAGGACACTCAAAAGCCTGCCATCCATGGATTCTGTCAGTGTTTTGATCTGTTCACCGTCAACATTGCGTGCAGCAGCAACCACATCCTCCCAGACACTGTTCAGAGAGGTGTACTGTTTTCCCTCCTTGTAAATCTCACATTTGATGATGGACCACAGGTTCTCAATGGGGATCAGATCAGGTGAACAAGGTGGCCATGTCATTAGTTTTTCTTCTTTTATACCCTTTCTTGCCAGCCACGCTGTGGAGTACTTGGACGCGTGTGATGGAGCATTGTCCTGCATGAAAATCATGTTTTTCTTGAAGGATGCAGACTTCTTCCTGTACCACTGCTTGAAGAAGGTGTCTTCCAGAAACTGGCAGTAGGACTGGGAGTTGAGCTTGACTCCATCCTCAACCCGAAAAGGCCCCACAAGCTCATCTTTGATGATACCAGTCCAAACCAGTACTCCACCTCCACCTTGCTGGCGTCTGAGTCGGCCTGGAGCCCTCTGCCCTTTACCAATCCAGCCACGGGCCCATCCATCTGGCCCATCAAGACTCACTCTCATTTCATCAGTCCATAAAACCTTAGAAAAATCAGTCTTGAGATATTTCTTGGCCCAGTCTTGACGTTTCAGCTTGTGTGTCTTGTTCAGTGGTGGTCGTCTTTCAGCCTTTCTTACCTTGGCCATGTCTCTGAGTATTGCACACCTTGTGCTTTTGGGCACTCCAGTGATGTTGCAGCTCTGAAATATGGCCAATCTGGTGGCAAGTGGCATCTTGGCAGCTGCACGCTTGACTTTTCTCAGTTCATGGGCAGTTATTTTGCGCCTTGGTTTTTCCACACGCTTCTTGCGACCCTATTGACTATTTTGAATGAAACGCTTGATTGTTTGATGATCACGCTTCAGAAGCTTTGCAATTTTGAGACTGCTGCATCCCTCTGCAAGATATCTCACTATTTTTGACTTTTCTGAGCCTGTCAAGGCCTTCTTTTGACCCATTTTGCCAAAGGAAAGGAAGTTGCCTAATAATTATGCACACCTGATATAGGGTGTTGATGTCATTAGACCACACCCCTTCTCATTACAGAGATGCACATCACCTAATATGCTTAATTGGTAGTAGACTTTCGAGCCTATACATCTTGGAGTAAGACAACATGCATGAAGAGGATGATGTGGACAAAATACTCATTTGCCTAATAATTCTGCACTCCCTGTATTTGGACACAACACGTGGCATTGCCCCGATAGTTGATAAGTTGCCAACAAATCTTCAAGACAGGTGGATGTCAGAGGGGACTAAATACAAGCAGAGACATGATGTATATTTCCCTCCATTCTCATTCTTCTGTCGATTCATACAAGATGAAGCGAAAATGAGAAATGACCCCAGTTTTAAGTCTACTGTATCAGATCCCACATCCTATCCAACAACTCACGACAACCACTGTACAAGATTTGTCAAGTCAAGACCACCTGTTGCCGTCCACAAAACAGAGGTAAACAAAACTCACAAACCAAGCTTAGGCAGCACGAGTGAGTTCACAAACAAACTGTGTCCCATCCACAAGAAACCGCACCCGTTAAAGAAGTGTAGAGGTTTCAGGGAAAAGACACTAGATGAGTGTAAGGCATACCTCAGAGAACACAACATCTGTTTTAGGTGCTGCGATTCCTCAGCTTACCAAGCTAAAGACTGTAAGGAAGAGATCACTTGCCTAGAGTACAACATCAACAAACACGTTGCAGTGCTGCATGCAGGTCCAGCTCCATGGACACAAAACACAAAAGCTCAAAACATTGCCCCAGACCAGGACAGGGAGGAGCATGGTGGGGAGAGTAGCTTAGACTTGGAGACTAGCTCAGCATGCACTCAAGTTTGTGGGGACGTTCCTGCTCCAAAATATTTCAAGCCTACATTTATCCAAAGGGGCATCCAGACAAAAAGGTCAAGGTTTACGCTATCATAGATGACCAGAGCAATAGGTCATTAGCGAAGTCAAATCTTTTCGACACCTTTGGCATCCCAATGAGCAACCTAGCGCCATACACACTTAAGACATGTACAGGGGTTTCCACTACAAATGGCCGCTTAGCTGAGAACC
Organism: Maylandia zebra; assembly: GCF_041146795.1. Classification (NCBI taxonomy): domain Eukaryota; kingdom Metazoa; phylum Chordata; class Actinopteri; order Cichliformes; family Cichlidae; genus Maylandia; species Maylandia zebra. The sequence continues at coordinate 25,707,088 of NC_135168.1, read as the reverse complement.
TCTTTATACAGTCTGTTGATGGCCAGTTCAGCTCTCCTCTGCCTTCTTTGCTCGAGTGTGACTCACTCCCAGACAACAAGAATGAAATCCCAACGCAAGAGATTGCTCTAGCCCATCAACACCTCAAACACCTAGCAGATCATATGCAGCCCCTAGACCCTGAGGCTGAGATTATGTTGCTGTTAGGCCGAGACATAATGCAAGTGCACAAAGTGTATGAACGAGTGAATGGACCAGTCAATGCTCCATTTGCCCAGAGACTTGCACTTGGGTGGGTTATTGTAGGTGATGTATGCCTAGGAGGAGCCCATAAGCCAGCCATCATAGGCACATACAGAACGAGTGTTCTAGAGAACGGGCGTCCAAGTCTCCTAACACCCTGTCAAAACAGCTTTCATGTCAAAGAGCAGTCACACAACAAATCCTGGGACACTCACAGTTCATGTCAAATAGGGAAACACATATTCCAGCAAAGTGAAAAGGACGAAGAGGACCAAGCCTTTCTGGAAATTATGGAAAGAGACTTTTACCAAGACGATGCAAATAGCTGGACAGCTCCACTTCCTTTCCGTACACCGAGAACCCGCCTCCCAAACAACAGAAACCAAGCACTCAGCCGCTTACAGTCGTTGCGCCGCACATTAAATAAACGCCCTAAGATGGAGAGACATTTTATGGATTTTATGCAGGGGTTGTTTGACAGGGATCACGCCGAACCAGCACCAGCTCTCGAAGAAGGAGAAGAATGCTGGTATCTGCCCTTCTTTGGCGTTTATCACCCGCAGAAGCCCGGGAATATCAGGGTGGTATTTGACTCAAGTGCTAAGTTTCAGGGAGTGTCCTTAAATGATGTGCTGCTCAAAGTTCCAAATATGAATAACAGTCTGATTGGGGTGCTCATCCGTTTCAGAGAAGAAACGGTGGCTGTCGCAGCGGACATACAACAAATGTTCCACTGCTTTCAGGTGCGAGAAGACCACAGGAACTTCCTCCGGTTCCTTTGGTACCGCAACAATGACCCAAGAGAGCCAGTTGTCGAGTACAGAATGAAAGTGCATGTGTTCGGCAACGGCCCTTCCCCAGCGGTGGCAATTTTCGGTCTGAGAAAGGCAGCACACCTGTTCGACACACAGCACTATTCAGAGGCCAAACAGTTTGTTCAAAGACATTTCTATGTCGATGATGGACTCAAATCCCTCCCTACAGAGTCAGAGGCAATTAAGCTCCTCAAAGACACACAGGGGCTGCTCGCTGCGTCCAACCTGAGGCTCCACAAAATAGCTTCAAACAGCCCAAATGTCATGAAAGCATTCTCTACTGTAGACTTGGCAAGCGGGTTCAAGGACATAGATTTCAACACAGAGTTTCCTCCAATGCAGAGAAGCTTAGGAGTGTGTTGGGACATTGAAGGCGACACCTTCACATTCAGAGTCTCTCAAACCGAAAAGCCTTACACGAAAAGAGGTGTTCTGTCCACTATCAACAGCCTTTTTGACCCGCTGGGGTTTGCAGTGCCAGTGAGCATCAAGGGGAGGGCACTGTTGCGGGAGCTGACAAAAGAGACTTGTGGGTGGGATGAGACTCTTCCAGAGGGCATGTTCAAGGAGTGGACAGAATGGAAGAATGCTCTCAAACAACTCGAGCAAATCCGTATCCCGAGGCCATACCTCTCCTTCTCCTTTCTTGGTGCAAAGCACAGAGAAATCTGTGTCTTCTGTGATGCATCAACCCAGGCTATTGCAGCTGTGGCTTACCTGAAGTTAACGAACAAAAATGGTGAGACAGAGTTTGCGTTCATATTCGGGAAAGCCAAATTTGCCCCCAAGCCTGATCTTACCATTCCCAGGCTCGAGCTGTGTGCATCGGTGTTAGCGGTGGAAGTTGGGGAGCTAATCAGAGATGAAATGGACATTCAGATTAGGAACATGCGCTTCTTCTCCGACAGCAAAGTCGTTCTTGGCTATATCTACAATGAGGCAAGAAGATTTCATGTTTTCGTGAACAACCAGGTGCAACGCATCAGACGAGCAACAGTACCAACTCAGTGGGGCTATGTACCCTCGGTGCACAACCCGGCCGATCACGGATCCAGATCTCTACCTGCCGAAAAACTGTTATTCAGCACATGGTTGAAAGGGCCGGAGTTTCCCTTAAAGCCCTTACAGAGCAACTCATCAGATACATTCCAACTTCAAAACCCCGACTCAGACATTGAAGTTCGTCCCTTGATCACTGCCATCATTCAAACATCATGGCCCTGTTTAAAGACTGCAAACTTAGAATCTTTCTCCAGCTGGCAGTACCTTACCAGGGCAGTTGCACGTTTGGCACACATTGCACGCACCTTTAAGGTAAAGCAATCAGACGGACAATGTAAGGGATGGCATATATGTCATGAACTCACTACCTCAGATTTTGAGCAAGCAAGAGAGACGGTTATAAAAGCAGTCCAACAAGAAAGCTTCCCAGAGGAACTCAAACAAATAGAGTCAGGGAAGGACATCCCAAAGAAAAGCTTAAAGCTTTCTCCCTACCTTGACAAATCAGGCCTCCTGAGGCTTGGCGGACGCCTTCTTCATTCTGACCTTGAGTCCGCAGAAAAACACCCCTTGATTATGCCGCACAAACACCATGTAACTAACCTGTTAGTCCGCTATTACCATGAAAGCGTCAGGCACCAGGGGCGTCATCTTACAGAGGGTGCTTTAAGATCCGCAGGTTACTGGGTCTTAGGAGGTAAACGCCAGATTAGCAGCCTCATTTACTCATGCGTAGTTTGTCGCAAGCTAAGGGGAGTAACACAGTTCCAAAAAATGTCAGATCTTCCTGCAGAACGTCTTAGTGCTGAGCCTCCATTCTCTTACGTAGGCATAGATGTGTTCGGGCCACGGTCGGTTGCCTCTCGTCGTACTCAAATCAAATCAAATCACTTTTATTGTCACATCACATGTGCAGGTACATTGGTACAGCACATGTGAGTGAAATTCTTGTGTGCGAGCTTCACAAGCAACAGAGTTGTGCAAAATACAATAATGTAAACAAGCAAAATACAAGAATGGCTACATCTGAAACTAATAAATATATGTACAATATATAATAGTATATGCATTTCTGGATGTGTATACTAAATATTTTTCTACGTGTGTGTGTGTGTGTGTGTACACATATTTTACAAATTAAATAGAGTAAACAATAAATAAAATATATAAAATAAAATATACAAAGTGAGACATGTGCAAAACAGTGGCGTTACTGTACAGTACTCGGGGCGGACTTGCCAGCAGCAAACGATGGGCAATGATGTTCACCTGCATGAGCACAAGGGCAGTTCACCTTGAGATCATAGAGGGGATGGACACATCTAGCTTCATTAACGCTCTCCGCAGGTTCCTTTCAGTCAGAGGACCTGCAAAGCAATTGAGATCGGATTGTGGAACTAACTTCACAGGAGCCTCCAGGGAGCTAGGGTTTGACAAAAGGATTCCTTGTGACCCACGTGTTAAATCCTTCCTAAATTATCATGGATGTAGTTGGGTCTTCAACCCTCCCTACTCTTCTCGCATGGGGGGGAAGTTGGGAGCGGATGATAGGAGTGGCACGTAAGATATTGGACTCCCAGCTCGCTCAACTTGGTTCCAGGCCCCTCACGCACGATGTCCTGACCACCTTCATGGCAGAGGTGGCTGCCATCATCAACGCATGGCCGCTGGTTCCAGTGTCAAGTGATCCCGATGTCCCGTGCATCCTTACTCCCGCCACACTCCTCACGCAAAAAGTTGGTGCACCTCCAACACCCTTAGGTGACTTCGGGGAGAAGGACCTCTACAGGCAACAGTGGAAAAGAGTTCAGAGTCTGGCCAACTCTTTCTGGCATCGCTGGCGTAAGGAGTACTTATCAACAGTGCAATGCCGCTGCAAGTGGCATTCCACCAAGCCAAACCTGCCGCAGGGGGATGTGGTCCTCCTGAAAGATCCTCTCGTGAAGAGAAATCAGTGGCCCATGGGGGTGATTGCAAAGGTTCATCCTAGTAGTGACGGACTTGTCAGGAAGGTAGAAGTCAAGGTGGTGAAAGTTGGTAAAGCCAAAGTTTACTTTAGGCCAGTCACAGACGTTGTTTTAGCAAAAATTTTATTTTTGACATTCTACCGGAAGTGCTACTTCTCATTACTTCCTGTCTAACGGGAGAAGGACAGTTTGCTACTCCTGTGCCTGCCTATGCTGCCTCTTAATCCAGCACAGTCTGTAAGTTGGCAGTAATGTTGTGTTTTACCGGTGAATGTTTAGCACTAACTGCCATGTGTTGTTTGTGATATTTTGAGAAAGTAAATTCACTCAATGATGTGCTTTATTAGTCATTAGCCTAGACACTAATTAGCGCTAGCTAACTGCTAACGTTAGCTTGTTAGCTTGTTTCGTTCTGCTTTGCTTTGCATAGTAACAGGTCATAGCATCTTCTAATTGTAAGAATGTTTGCTCACATGGGATATTTTGTGTTTGTTTACAGTTTTACCATTCATCCATTCATGTATTTCAACAAAGCCATGCTATGCATCCAATCAAATAAATCCACCAGAAAGGAATAACGGTGTGGTTTTTTTCTACATGGGATGATGGTTGTCTGTCTGCCTAGTTAAGTGCGAGGGCAGACTAAACGTCGTTGACAGGCTTTGACAGCGTCCTTATGTGCCGACACCGGTGTTTTAGCTAGCAAAGCGGTGTGGCTGATGTGGAGTGAAGCCACGTTAATGACAACGTGTACAACCATTGGAGATGTGAGCAGGACAGACGGAACAATTGACGTAAAAAGTGTGGACTTTATACCAGTTTTTAAATTGTGTTGATAGGCCACGTAAAACCAGAGCTATGATAAAAAATAAATGCAATGTTTGTTTTTTTTTGTTTTTTTTTCCTGAATACTATCGTTGTTTATATTACTGCGGAAAGAAATGGTAAAAACTGCATATTATAAGGAAAATAAAGCACTCTCTACCTGTGAGCAAAAACAAAACCAGCCCCCCACCCCCCACCCCACCCCCACCCCTCCAGCCTTTCCGATTAGTGGAAGAATGTGCCATGTCGACCAATCAAAAAATGATATGGCAACATGGCATTTTAGGAGTGACAGCGGTGTTTTGAGATGTGAGAGATTTGCGACGTTTAGCGCAAATCTTGTGTAGTTAGTGTGTAGTGTAGTCAATAGTTTTGTTGTGTGTGTCAGAACAATGAGGCGACTCCTGAATGTTACAGGTGTTACAGGAGTGATACATCTGTTGTCAGGCGTGCAGGTATCAGGCTTGTGATGCTCTCCTTTATCTCATAGTGGACAGAAGTTCTTTTTTGGAGTGGCACAAATAATTTGTGCGGCATCAAATTTGATGCAGAACACCTGATTATTCTGTAAATCAGTTGTAAAAGTCAGAAAAGAAAAAAAAGAAATTTGTGTTTTCAAAATTGGAGTTCAAGTTATTTTTACTTCCAATAGTGTTAAAATACTACACAAGTCATGAACACGACTTTTTTTTAAATTTTCATTGTAAGTGGGCTTAAGCAGTTAATTAAAAGTAGTCTAACATAAATGTACATACTGTAATTTGATTATTTTAATAAACCATGTGACATGGATGGATTCGATGCTGGCGTGACCACAGTGCACACGTCTGCTGTTGCTCATAGTGGTCCAAGGGATCACTCATGGAGTTTGTGCGTTCGCTCAGACACATGAAAAATTTGAGGGAACATTGCTCACGACCAGGTTCAGAGACAAATGAGAAGATGCCATTAATGCAAGTCAGTTGGACCAAATGGGTTGAGTCCCCATGTCCTCAAGGCTTGTGCCCCCAGCTTTGCGCAGTCTTTCATAAACTGTTCATGTTGAGTCAGAGTCTGCAGAGAGTCCCAGTGCTGTGGAAAACATCATGCCTCGTCCCTGTACCAAAGATGCCACTTCCCAGTGGCCCTCACACAAGTCGCACTGACTTCCCATGTCGTAAAGACCAGCTCTGACCCATAGTCAGGCCACATCAGGATCCCCTTCTGTTTGCTTACCAGCCCCGCCTCGGAGCTGAGGATGTCATCATCTTCCTTCTCAATCGTGTCTACACCCATCTGGACCAGTCGGCGAGCTCTGTGAGGGTCATGTTTTTTTAAATTTTCGAGTGCATTCAATACCATCAGGCCCTTCTGGGTGATAAGCTGACAGCAATGCAGGTGGATGCCTTTCTTCTGTCCTGGATTGTTGATTACCTGACAGGAATACCACTATATGTGCATCTTCAACATTGTGTGTCTGACAAGGTGATCAGCAACACGGTGACACCACAAAGGACCGTCCTCTTCCCTTTCCTCTTCACCCTCTACACCACATAGCAGGAAGAAATCTAAAGTGTAAATGGCTATAGTCTCTGCTCACAATCAGCCAAATGCAGCACAAGTTAACAAAAGGTCTTTCACAGTACAAAAGGATAGTGACACAAAGCATAACACAAAAGGAACCCTAGAGTTTTACAAGGTAAATACACTCAACAAAAATATAAACGCAACACCTTTGTTACTGCTCCCATTCCCCATGGGATGGACGTAGAGACCTAAAATTCATTCCAGATACACAATATAACCATCCCTCCCAAACAGTGGTCACAAATCAGTCCAAATGTGTGGTAGTGGGCACATCTGCCATATTGAGATAATCCATCCCACCTCACAAGTGTGCCACATCAGGATGCTGATCTGACATCATGAGTAGTGCACAGGTGTACCTCAGACTGCCCACAACAAAAGGCCACCCTGGAATGTGCAGTTTTTTGCGCTATTGGGGGTCTGGGGACCCAGAACCGGTCAGTATCTGGTGTGACCACCATTTGCCTCATGCAGTGCAACACATCGTCGCATGGAGTCTATCAGATTGTCAATTGTGGCCTGTGGAATGTTGGTCCACTCCACTTCAATGGCTGTGCGAGGTTGTTGGATATTCGTGGGAACTGGTACACGCTGTCGTATACGCCGGTCAAGCACATCCCGAACATGCTCAATGGGTGACATGTCCGGTGAGTATGCTGGCCATGCAAGAACTGGGACATTCTCAGCTGCCATCTGCCCTGAACAATGTGAACCATGATTCATCCGTGAAGCGCACACCTCTCCAACATGCCAGACGCCATCGAATGTGAGCATTTGCCCACACAAGTCTGTTACAGCGACGAGCTGGAGTCAGGTCAAGACCCCGATGAGGATGACGGGCATGCAGTTGAGCATCCCTGAGACGGTTTCTGACAGTTTGTGCAGAAATTGTTTGGTTGTGCAAACCAATTGTTCCAGCAGCTGTCTGGGTGGCTGGTCTCAGACGATCTTGGAGGTGAACCTGCTGGATGTGGAGGTCCTGGGCTGGTGTGGTTACACGAGGTCTGCGGTTGTGAGGCCGGTTGGATGTGCTGCCATATTCTCTGAAACGCCTGTGGAGACGGCTTATGGTTGAGAAATGAACATTCAATGCACGGGCGACAGATCTGGTTGACATTCCTGCTGTCAGCATGGCAATTGCACGCTCCCTCATTGCTTGTGGCATCTGTGGCATTTTGCTGTGAGACAAAACTGCACATTCCAGGGTGGCCTTTTGTTGTGGGCAGTCTGAGGTACACCTGTGCACTACTCATGATGTCAGATCAGCATCCTGATGTGGCACACTTGTGAGGTGGGATGGATTATCTCAATATAGCAGATGTGCCCACTACCACACATTTGGACTGATTTGTGACCACTGTTTGGGAGGGATGGTTATATTGTGTATCTGGAATGAATTTTAGGTCTCTACGTCCATCCCATGGGGAATGGGAGCAGTAACAAAGGTGTTGCATTTATATTTTTGTTGAGTGTACATTTTTAAAGATATGCAGGTTATCTTTCTGTGGCCAAGTCAGTCACCTGATCAACTGAGTGAAGCATGCTTTTCAGTTGTTGAACAGAAAACTGAAGTAAAGCCTAGCTAAGCATTTCAGAGAAGGCAACACAGCATTTGCACTTAAAATGCCTTAAGCCTAGAACCCATGGATATCACCAAAGGATTTTCATCCAAGTGAATAATAACTCAGATGCCAAAATATTAAACAACATAAGTTTAAAAGACAAAACACTGGATTTGTCCCATGGCCAGGGACAAATGTTGCATGAAGGTAGAATAAATTCATACCTGGCACTGATACATATTTTTTTGGTCCAGTCACAAGTGGACAGGTGTGGATGTACAAGGGATCCAATAACCATTTGCGAGATTAAGTAGGCAGGTCCCAAGTTAAACTAATCTTAACTTTGAAGTGAACAACTGACGTGATTAGAAATGGAAATGGATGGCAACAGTTAATTAACATATGTCAGTGTGGGAAATACATGAGAGGACAACTATGCAAGCAACTATACCCCATATGTGACACTGTATTTCAAATAAAGTGAGGCACAAAAACTAAACTGATGTGGAAGTGCCAAAACGTTTAGTCCCTCTAATGGCCACTTTGGGCTGATCCCAAGAATGAGTCGATCTATTCGATATATTCCCTCATGCTAAAGCATTAAAAGCTTTTTCCAAAGCCTGGTACAATAAACAGTTTTGACCTCTATCCATAGATTCCCCCTTCATAACAGCTGTATAGTAGGTAAATTTATTACATACAAAAGACATGCTGTGGAAGAGAGCCAGAGATGAATGATAATTAATAATTCTATGCAGAGAGGTCTATAAACACATACTGAGTGACTGAAGGTGACTAAAGTAGAAATACTCAATGCATCATGGGAATCCCCCAGCAGCCTACACCTATTGCAGCATAACTAAGGGGCGATTCAGGGTCACTTGATCCAGCCCTAAGTATATGCTTTAGCAAAAAGGAAAGTCTGAAGCCTAATCTTAAAAGTTGAGGTAGTGTCTGTCTCCTGAATCCAAACTGGAAGCTGGTTCCATAGAAGATGGCCTGAAAACTGAAGGCTCTGCCTCCCATTCTACTTTTAAATACTCTAGGGACAACAAGTAAGCCTGCAGTGTGAGAGCGAAGTGCTCTAATGGGTTGATATGGTACTACCCACATAGCAATATTGGTATGGCCCGAATCTGGCCCACACAATGTGCTTACACATGGCCCACATACCGGAAACAACGAAGGCCCTGTGGTGGCCCAGATCGGGTTGCTAGAGGTGGCCAAGACATGGGCCAGCACAAGGCCAGCTACAGACACACTGGTGGCCCTGTGCTGGCCCAGAACAGTTTCAGCTCTGGCCCCAGATGTTAGTCTAATGTGTACCTTAATCAAGCCATGTAATAACAACATGTGCTGAATTTAGTACAGATTAAAAATGTCTCAACAAAGGTAATGCAGCAAATTTATTTTGAATTGAATAATTTATAATTAACAATATATCAAAATATTCTGCTGGAACATAATAGTGCAAAAGTAATATGACAAAACTCTTTCTTATATAACTGATTCTTATATAGCACTTTTTTTTTTACTCTCACACTCACTTTCTCTAAACTGAGTGCTTACTAAGTACATTCACAGAGCAACTTGGTTTGGTATCTTGCTCAAGGATACTTGACATGCAAACTGGAGGTGCCACGGATAGAACCACTAACCTTCCAATCAGTAGGTGAGCTGCTCTAGCTCCTGAGCTATAGCCACTGGCAAACATGAGTAAACCTTCACAAGGTACAGTTCAGGGGAACCCAGCCAGCATCACGCCTCGTCAGCTGGGGGTCCTGGAGGACCCATCCAGCACATTGTTGTGTCCACTGACGGCTCTGGGGAGCCCATTCAGCCACCACCTGCATCACCACCTGCAACTTCCACACCGTCGCCTGCAGCGTCTGGTCCCACAGCTGCCACGCTGCCGTCTGGTCCCACCCCCTCTGGTCCCACCCTGTCTGGTCCTGGGGTTGCTACACCGCCGTCAGATCCAACTCGGCCTGTACCACCTCGCCTTCGCCGGCCGCTCTCCATGCCCCTACCTGGACGTCATTATCGTTAAGGGCGGCTTCCTGAACGAGTTTGTCGCCGCCGCTGGCTTTGTGGCCAGCCCCCAGACCTGCTCTGTCGCCGCCACTGCCTTCCGCATGGCTGGCCTCCGGACCTGTTCTGTCGCCACCGCTGGCTTCGCCGGCCGGCCCCCTGAACTGTTTTGGCTCTTGTGCTGTCGCCCTGCTGTCATGTTAGATCTAGTTTGGTTTTGTTTTGATCTGTTTTCCTGTGTTTCTGAACTTATGCTCCTTATCTTTTGGTTGTTTTGAAATTTAAATGCCAGTCCTTACTTTCAAAATTCTTTTCCATGGTTTCTACCTTATAGCAATACATATTATTTAGCGGATGAATGCATCAAAATACTCCAAAAGGCAGCAACAGCACAAACATCGTGGACCCAGATAAAACTGAGGTTATTGTACTCATCTCTAAAAATCATAGAAATATGTTATCTCTAAAATTAGAAATATTCTGTCTTAAAGCTGAAAGACTAGTTCATATATTATTACTTCTAGGCTGGATTACTGTAATTCATTATTATCAGGATGTCCTTAAAACTCCCTGAAAAGCCTTCAGTTAATCCAAAATACTGCAGCAAGAGTAGGAATAAGAATAAGAATAACCTTATACCCACATAGCACGCAGGTCTGACCCAGATCTGGTGTCAAGCCAGCACTGCTGGCTGACTTCTGGCATGGTAAGTGGTACATCATCCAGATATGGGCCAGGCCTGGCACAGATGGCACTGTTTATGTGATGGCATGCCATATCTGGCTCAATTGTGGTTTGGTTTATGTGGCCCAGGCTCATAGAAAACGGGTCTGGCCCGGATCTGGCATTGAGCTGGCACTTCTGACTGACTGGTGTCATGGCAGGGTTTATGTCAACCAGATGTGGGCCAGGACTGGCAATGATGGTACTATTTATGTTGCTATTTTGTTGCTATATTTGTTTTAGTTTGAAGGCCCTAATGCCGTGTTGTAATACTATACTGCTCTACAAAGTACTGACTCAGGGGGCTGAATAATTATGCACACCCCACTTTTCAGTTGTTTATTTGTAAAAAAATGTTTGGAATCATGTATGATATCCATTCCACTTCTACACCACTTTGTATTGGTCTTTCACGTGGAATTCCAATAACATTGATTCATGTTTGTGGCTGTAATGTGACAAAATGTGGGAAAGTTCAAGGGGGCCAAATACTTTTGCAAGCCACTGTAGTTGTGATGGTGGCTGAGTAGGTGACAGGACTGAAGACGGACAAGCATTTTCAGTCACGGATCGTCTTCAAAGAAAACAGAATGATAGGCAGCCGACATCCAAAGAAGAGACTTGTAATGTCCCTCCAATAGTCTGGAGAGCTATTCTTGCAGATTACTAAAAAAAAAACCTGTAAGATCATTTGCCTCAGAGAGTTCAGGCTTGTGTTGAAGGGTAAGTGTTTTCATCCCAAATACTGAATTTTAGAATAATACACAAACTATGTTTTTGCCTTTATCAAATTCCGTTCTTTTGAATTCTTTTACCGACTGAGAAAGACTTCTGACTCAGAGTGGTCAAGCTCAAAAAATCATCTTTATTGTACATTTCCGGAAATGGAGAACCGTAGAGACGAGCACGCACCCACAGCTCTAAAAGCATTGCAAACGAAAATGGGTATATATAGTTCTGCTATACGTCACACGCAGTTTCAATCTGGAGTGCACTCTGCTTAGTTTCACTTTGTCTGCCACGCTTCCTGTTCTCTGCACAAGGCGTGCAGTCTCCTGTCAGTTCTCTGTGACTTTTGGCACACATTCTAACTCACAGGGGTGTTTTCCTACACTGGCCTCTATAAAACAATATAAACAGAAAATAAGCATTAAGAATATATATTTATTTCGTAACACCTTCTAAACCATATTTTTATTTAAATTTTCGCATCTCAGTAAATTGCCATATCTACAGTGGGGCAAAAAAGTATTTAGTCAGCCATGATTGTGCAAGTTCCCCCACTTAAAATGATGACAGAGGTCAGTAATTTGCACCAGAGGTACACTTCAACTGTGAGAGACAGAATGTGAAAAAAAAAATCCATGAATTCACATGGTAGGATTTGTAAAGAATTTATTCGTAAATTAGGGTGGAAAATAAGTATTTGGTCACCTCAAACAAGGAAAATCTCTGGCTCTCACAGACCTGTAACGTCTTCTGTAAGAAGCTTTTCTGTCCCCCACTCGTTACCTGTATGAATGGCACCTGTTTGAACTCATCATCTGTATAAAAGACACCTGTCCACAGCCTCAAACAGTCAGACTCCAAACGCCGCCATGGCCAAGACCAAAGAGCTTTCGAAGGACACCAGGAAAAGTATTGTAGACCTGCACCAGACTGGGAAGAGTGAATCTACAATAGGCAAGCAGCTTGGTGTGAAAAAATCAACTGTGGGAGCAATCATCAGAAAATGGAAGACATACAAGACCACTGATAATCTCCCTCGATCTGGGGCTCCACGCAAGATCTCATCCCGTGGGGTTAAAATGATCATGAGAACGGTGAGCAAAGATCCCAGAACCACACGGGGAGACCTGGTGAATGACCTGCAGAGAGCTGGGACCAAAGTAACAAAGGTCACCAACACACTACAACGGCAGGGAATCAAATCCCGCAGTGCCAGACGTGTTCCGCTGCTGAAGCCAGTGCATGTCCAGGCCCGTCTGAAGTTTACCAGAGAGCACATGAATGATACAGCAGAGGATTGGGAGAATGTCATGTGGCCAGATGAAACCAAAGTAGAACTTTTTGGTATAAACTCAACTCGTCGTGTTTGGAGGAAGAAGAATACTGAGTTGCATCCCAAGAACACCATACCTACTGTGAAGCATGGGGGTGGAAACATCATGCTATGGGGCTTTTTTTCTGCCAAGGGGACAGGACGACTGATCCGTGTTAAGGACAGAATGAATGGGGCCATGTATCGTGAGATTTTGAGCCAAAACCTCCTTCCATCAGTGAGAACTTTGAAGATGAAACGAGGCTGGGTCTTCCAACATGACAATGATCCAAAACACACCGCCCGGGCAACAAAGGAGTGGCTCCGTAAGAAGCATTTGAAAGTCCTGGAGTGGCCTAGCCAGTCTCCAGACCTCAACCCCATAGAAAATCTGTGGCGGGAGTTGAAAGTCCGTGTTGCTCGGCGACAGCCCCAAAACATCACTGCTCTCGAGAAGATCTGCATGGAGGAATGGGCCAAGATACCAGCTACTGTGTGTGCAAACCTGGTAAAGACGTATAGTAAACGTTTGACCTCTGTTATTGCCAACAAAGGTTATGTTACAAAGTATTGAGTTGTATTTTTGTTATTGACCAAATACTTATTTTCCACCCTAATTTACGAATAAATTCTTTACAAATCCTACCATGTGGATTCATGGATTTTTTTTTCACATTCTGTCTCTCACAGTTGAAGTGTACCTCTGGTGCAAATTACTGACCTCTGTCATCATTTTAAGTGGGGGAACTTGCACAATCGGTGGCTGACTAAATACTTTTTTGCCCCACTGTATTTCCTAGTTTCATAGAAAAACATCCCGTTAGACCTGAGCAATTCTTTTCTTGCCAACTGTGAAATTAAATATTTAGCCAACATGAGATCAATGTTAACATTAGCTTAGCTGCCAAAAGGAGAGACTGAGGACACCAGCATCAGACTGATATGTAGTGTCAGACTGACAGGGTGACAGAGTTGTCTGATTGCTATACTGTAAAAAAAAAACAAACGTTGCGAAAACTTAAAAACTCAAGGCAACCCACTGCATTTATGTTTTTAGGTTCTGATGGATAACTTATAATTTCAAGTTTAGAAGCAAAGTTGATTCAGCTAATGTTTTCGTGTTTACAAAATTAATAATTGTGCTTTTTCTTAACTCATATTTTATTGTTTTGCCAACGCATTTCCTAAAGTTTACACAAGGTATTAGTTTTAGTTTTGGCGACGTATTTCCTAAGGTTTACAAAAGGTATTAGTTTTAGTTTTGGCAATGTATTTCCTAACGTTTACACAACATTTTTTTTTAGTTTTGCCAATCGATTTCCTAAAGTTTAGAAAAAGTATCTTTTATAGTTTCCATGAGGTGCTCCCTGTTGTACCAATGAATGTTTACAGAGTTGATTTTCAAATAACTTTGTGTTCAAACACAACTGCACCACTGACAATGTTGACTTTTGAGATCAGCCATCTTTAACATACTGACAACATTCAGCCACAAATAAAGTCCTTCCAAAAACACAAAAAAGTCAAATTTTTGTAACAAATGTTACTCATTCAATTTTAAAGGTGTGGTATTGTCATGCAGAATATCAAACCTATCTTGATAGATAGTCACTAACAAACAGATTCAAAACATCAGATGGCAGGATGTGAACGACTTCTATCTGGTTTACATACATCAAACAACTTTCAAACACATTTTTCCACCACTTGTCTTTTAATAGTAATGGTATCAACATTAATTTCCTCTGAAGTTCAGTATTGCGCCACATTTGTTATAAAACTAGTACAAATGTACCTAAAACCAGATTATAAAAATTGTTTAAAACAGTTCAAGTTAGAATAAACACTTTCAACATTTTATAAAAACTTGTTATACATGAAATCTGCAATCAGTCATGCAAGCTACATTAAGTAAAGTTAGAACAGAAGAGATTGATTCAGAACTTTCTGAACCTTACCATTTTCTTAAAGCCAGAAATTAACTTTTTTCAGAGCAACGAAACCCAAAAACTGTAAATCAAAGCAAATTGCTGCATTCTGTTTTACACAAGTTGCATTTGAGTTGAACATGTTGTCAAATAGGTTAGACTTTGGTTAAGAGCTTTGTTTTGAAGCTTCTTATTCTCTGGGAACAGGTAGATGTCAACTCCATAAAAATGTGTTGCACAGCTTCAAATGTGTACTTGAGTTCTTTGGGAAACTCCATGTTGAGCCCATAAAGTAGGCCAAACAGGTAGGCAAAGGCAGTGGGAAGGTCTGGCAGATCATCAAGAATAATGTCCTCTTCCAAAACAATGGCAGTGTTGACCACTGTGGACTGCGAGTTGGGTCCCATGTAGTCCTCCAGAACAGTGAGGATGCCCACCGTAACACCTCGGGTTACCCTCTCAACTGGATCTGTATCCTATGCAAAATAAAAAAAAACAACAGTACATATAAGTCTCTGAAAACCAAATCCGAAGATTGAGTAGATTTTCATGCTCACCAGACATGTTAAGAAGAGTTTGGTCTCGTCGTCGCGAACAAATATCTGTAACCCTTCCAAACTGATGGTTCGTCGATGCTCGACTATGTTTGAGACCTAAAACAAGGAAATCAAATAAGACTCAGTCTCATTTATAAACCTACCATTTTGTTTTTAAAACACATTAAGTTTTGTTGCTAAAAATACAGCCTTAAGAAATAAGATGTTGAAATTAGTTATTGCAGATAATTGCTCATGGTTTTGTCAGGTTTTTTTTTTAAAGTAATTTTGATGTGCAAGAAATGTAGCACACTTATTACAACATGTATAACAAAAAGTTCCATGAGTGGGATGAGAGTTCAACTGTCTGTCATGACCTGCCATCTGCCAAAGTGAGTAAGTGTCGAGGGCAGTCATGAAGGTCCCCATGAGATCCTTGGTGGTAATGTGTGAGAATTCCGCACAAATCTACAAAGTTAAAAAAAAAAAATTAGAAGAAAACTTTTAAAGGTACATTATATAAAAATGACATTGTTTTCAAATTTGGTTAAAACAGCTTAATTTCAAAACATTTAGTTAGTCTCGGTTGATCTATTTGTCAGGTCTTGATTGGATTTTTTTTCCCCTTTTAGTGGATAGGTGGTACAAATTATAACTGACGCATTAAAAAAAAAGAAGAAAAATCTGATCAGCAGATTTTACATTAAGTGTATAGAATACCTAATCAAATGCTGATTAGACAAAATAATGGTTTCAACTGTTACAGGATACATTGAAGAAAAGAAATAAATCAGTAAATTGTATTTTAAATTCATTGCAAAATTTTCATTAATTTTATAGCTATGTAAGAATGAAGTAAGAATAACATCCTGTGGTCAAATTTGGATACTTTCATAACACGCAAGTGACTTTCTCAATCCTGTTCTGTGAGTTTCATGGCACTCACAGTTGGGAAGCTCATCTATAACCAGAAGGATGCTGGTTTTGTCCCCCAGCTCTCTCTGTCCTGGTCGTTGTGTCCTTGGGCAAGACCCTTTACCCTACCACCTACTGGTGTTGGCCAGAGGGGCCAATGGTGTGATATGGCAGCGTCGCTTCTGTCAGTCTACCCCAGGGCAGCTGTGGCTATAACTGTGGTTTCCCTGCACCGATGTGTGAATGTGAGAGTGAGTAAGTAGTGGAATTGTAAAGCGCTTTGGGTGCCCAGCAAAGAGCGAAATAAATGCAATCCATTATTATACACGGTAAGTTGACAAGTAAATAGATTTCACTTCAATCGAGTTGTTGGTAATACCAAAATTAGCTTCATATTTTTAGAGCCAACTATTTTTTTATATTTTACTATTAGCATTGTTAGCTCAACGGTAGCCTTCAACCTTTTCTACAAGATATTGGAGTGATACAGACAGATATTTCTCAAGGGCACAAGAAATGGCGCTCACGTTCATTTACTCACCCAGACAAGTTTCGAGGCATTTGGAGTTGTTCAAAAGAAATTTAATATCATATAAAATCAACTTTTTGGAGCTTTTAAACACATTTTAATGTTATTTCCTTAGATTAAAAACCCTCCACAGTGGTTTTTGGCTTAATTCAGGCATTTCTTAGTTGTCTCAGTGAATCCTTTCCCCATAACTGTGGCTCAGCTCTCTCCTGCAAAACGACTGACTCGTAACATTGGGATTAAAATTTCTTTCTAACAACTCCAAATGCCTTGAAATTTGTCTGGGTGAGTAAATGAACGTTTTCCATTCTAGAAATAAGACCACACTGAAAGAAAAAAAAATGGAAGTTTTCCTTTAAATATTTAAGAGATTATCTAACCTGTTCTTTCAAGAGAGCTGGCCATCTGAGCTGCATTTCCTTGACCAAGGGCTGCATCTCCACAACTTCTTTCCTCCTGAGAGAGAATGTGATGTCCATCTTTTGGGTGATGAGTGCCATGTTCTTATCCCTCTTCTTCATTTCATCTTTCAAAATGCATCTTTCATTTTCAAGAGACTCATCATTGTAGTTTTCTGGGGCATCAGAGATAAAGTTGACTTCACCTCGCTTTGGTTTCTTTAAGGAAAATCTATTTGTGCCACTGTCATCTTCTTCCCCTCTTCTTTTTCGATTGACTGCAACTTCACTACGTTCAGCTTGACTTAGCTTGGAACGGTAGTTGCCAAGCTTGAACTTAATGCTTGTTGCCCAACCATCATATCCTGTGCCATTGCCGGGCTCTTTGAGGCAGGGATGTTTTGAAACTAGCTCCTGGGCAGCAGACGTTATTTCATTCTTGTCAGGGTAGGCTTTGATTGCAAACATTTCTTGTGCCAGCTTGTTTAGAACTTCCATCTTGATGTCTCTTGTTACACTTAAATTTGACTCTGCTTTCTCATATACCTCGTTGCCCTTGCAAAGTTTTAACTCTACATCATAGGAAAGGTTGGGATAGGAAATGGATTTGGCCACTGTGAAGTGCTACGCATGTAGGTCTGGGTGGATGAGGATGGGCTGAAAGAAGATGCTGAACTCACACTGGCTGTATCAATAGATGAGATGGCGCTATGATCAGATGGAGTCTGTGGTGGCGAGGCTGATGCATTTTCCTCGCAAATGAGGTGCAACACTGCCCGTCCAGCAGGTAGCTCATTAATATCCATCAGGTTACAAAGTGCATATTGTATTGCAAAGTCACCTTCAAGTCCAAGCTTTGCTTGTAGTTCATCTTGAAGCTGCTTCACAGATTCTGGAACAGTGGACAGTTGGATTTTTCTGATAAGTTTTGGACTGACATGGACTGGCAGTAACAGGGCCTGTGGAGACAAACCAAAAAAAGGGCGCAATTCTAAATAATTAACGAATTCAAAGTAATCAACTGAAAACTATTTAAGAATAATACATACCATCACTTTCAATGCAGGAGGCACGTAACAGGTGTCACCATCAGTTGTCCAGCTACGCAGTATTCAGCTAAAGGGTGGTAATCATTCAAATCTTCTGGGTAAAGTATTTCCAGATCTTTGTAGCTGCTGTCAAGCCGATATGATCTGTAATGTTCCATAAACCAAGAGGAGAGCTTTGTAGCAACAAATGACACTTTCCCAAAATCAGTTATTTATTGCAGTTATTTTATGAATTTTTCGAGATGTTCCTAAAGGGTTGCATATTTCAAAGTTGGCAATATACAAAGCTAAACTAATGCAAGTAGCTTGCAATCCTAAAAGCTTGTTGTTTTTGAAATACTGCCCATCTCTAAATGATCTGTAACCTTCACTAATTTCTTTATCAAATGCTAACTTTTCAAAGAAACTTGTCTCTTTCAATAAGTTCTCCAAGACCTGGTTTACTGAGACATAAACAAATGTATTTCTAGTTCTCGCTTTGTAGGTGTACTCTTTAGGCTCAATTACATGAAAATTATTCTTGAAATAAATATTTCTCTTGTAATCAGTAGATAATGCACCTTTTGGTTCTGTTGAGATAATTAATGGGTTGGTTTTGAAAAGTGCATCATTTATATTTTTAATTACATCATCATCTGCCTCAATGTTCTGTTCAGCAAGCACCTCTTTGATTCTTTGAAATAAATGAACCTGAGAAAATTTTAAAATGTCACTAATTTCTTCAATAGTTTCCTGCAAAGCCCTTTTAAAAACATGTAACAATGTTTGCATGCATAGAAAAAGTCTAGCTATTTTATGTTCAAGACATTGGTAATCTACAAACTCATCGTCCTCTTTATCACTTGATGCTACACCTGAACCACTTGATAATGTCTCTGACTCCTGAGAGGTATTTAAGGATTTATCAGGGGAGCTACTTTCACTAGGACATGCATTTGCATGAGAAATCAGTCTAATACAGTTTTTTATATCTTTTGAGTTTTTGTGCTTTCTGCTTGTGTGTGACGTAAAGGTTGATAAATTGTTGGTAACATAGTCACATTTTTGGGAAGGCCAGGATACAGTCTGATGGGTTTTTAAGTGCCTTAAAATATGTGAAATAAATGTATGCTGTGAACAGTTTTCCTTAAATTAACAAAAATCACAAAAAAATGTTGAGATTGCCTTCCTTTTCTTAGCCCTGTTGTGTGATCTGCTGAGGTGAGACTTCAATGCCCTTCGTGTCCTAAACGAACAGACTCAGTCACTGTAAACACAGGGCAAATGAAATCCTCTTTGTCGTAGCTGGTGATGTCTTAAGAGTACTTCTTGGCTTGAACAGACAAAAGAGCAGAACTGGCACTGCATACAAAAACTATAATGAGAAGAGAGGAGAGGACAGTGTCAACAATTCAAAAGAAACCTGAATTAATCTCAAATTACCAAAGTTACATTACCTGATTATGTGTTTGGGGGCGGCGGGAGGCACTCCTGTTCTGATTCCTCTCCTTACCAACTCTTCGTCAGTCCCTCACAAATCAGGACAAGTAGTGGTCTGGAGTTGGCTTTTAATTCTCTAAATAAATAAAAATAGCAATTAGTTTTAAAATAAAATACCAGCTTCCTGACATTACTTAAGAATTTTTTTCTCCTGTCCTAATTGTTTTCACTAAAGTGAGCTGATTCTGCCTTGTAAAATGCCATGTAAAACAGTGTAAAACAAATAATTTACAAGATATACATTACATCAAATGTTTAATTTATTTAATTTATTATTAACAAATTGTATTCTACATGGAATGCACCAACAGTGTACTGGGATGTATTATGTATGCCAAGGATAATTGTGTGCGATTGGTTTTACAACTTAGAATGACAAACATTGGATTGAAAGTATGAGTGGGATAAAACTCCTGAAGCATCTGTTTAAATTATCAGTGCATTTATTAATGATGCTCCATAAATAAACCAAAACAATGTTTTGTGCATAACAAAAAGCTCACAATTGTGCAGTCAAAATGTAAACTAAAAGATGTTCTGCGAGGCTCCTCGGTAGCCGTAATAATCCAACAATCAATCAAGCAGTGCAGCTTCATAGCTTAGCAAAGTCGTACCAAAACATTTTTGACAGATTTTTTTAAGCTGTGTACCACATAAAATTGGTTCGCGGTCAGTAAGCACAACCAGAATTCATACATAAGGCGCACTGTTTATTTTTGAGAAAATCGAAAGGATTTTAGGCCGTGCGTCAAGGCGTTAGCCCGGTTAGCTCGTTAGAGCCGCCCAGCTCCACGCGCGCGGTGACCCGCGGTAACTAGTTAACGGAGATTTGCCCCGTTAATGCAGTTATGGCATTAACTTTACACTGACAGCACTAAAATAGTAATCTTCAAATGTTTTCTTTTTACCGACCAGATCCTCTTTGATAGCTGCCGTGTCCATCTTGTTGCCTGCAGGTGAAGCGATGGGGGAGGGGGAGTTGTGTTCAGTGAAGGAGAGGCGAGGCTGAGTAACGTTACGTAGAGAGAAAAGTGGACGAAAGAGAGGCAAACTTGCGGCTCCACAAGTATAATTATAATGTAACATAGACTATATCTGTCATGGTGAATAGGATTAAAGGACTCAGGTGCGAGACTCCTTGCAGAATGACAGTGGATTTATTTACAGTGAAAAGGTGAGTTAACAGTTTGAGTCTATAATCCAAAAAAAAGGCAGTGCAGTGATACGGCGACCTCTCCTCACGGTGACAGTGCAGTAATAATCCACAACAACTCCTGGTGCCGGCTCCTCCTCCAATCCTTGAACTCTGGAGGCAGATGAGAAAAAACACACACGCTCAATAACGAAAACGTCCTCTCCTTCACAAACCGGGTATGCTAATCATGACTACGCTACCCGGTTTAGTTCAACGTTCCAGCGTTGGTTGTGACTCAACCGCCCCGTTAAATAGGTCTGCGCTGGCAAGGTAATTCTGCACAGGTGCGATGATTCTAGCTTAGGACACTCCCCTCCGGTCAACTGCCGTTCCGTGCCACGGCTTCCGGAAGTACATGTTCCAGCAGAAAAACACATGCCCAGGATGGAGAGGAGAACACGACACAGTACACACAAACACCACAACAAATTGGCAAGACGATCAGTGAGGACCGTCTAGCCATGACAATATCGATATAAACGATATTGTTACATCTCATATCTCGTATAAAAATATATCAATATATTTAGAAACTCGATATGTCGCCCAGTCCTAATCACTTGTTCATCTGTTTTGTTCCAGCTTCATTACTGGATGCATAGTTCTAATGCATCTGTGTTTTTTAAGTTATTTAAAGCCTGTTTGATATGACTCTTGCAGACTCTAGTAGTTCGTATTTAAAATACCCCCATATTTACTGCTCTGTAGCTGCTTCTCTGATCTCCCTCTCCCTCCTGTTTGTGTGTTTGGTGGAGCTCGCTGGCCGTGAGGACTCCACCACCCCGTTCACACAGAAACTAAAGCACACATTTTATTGGCTAAAAGTGATTCGAACAAATTAGACGACATGGCAGCGGGCGCCCCCGAAATTTATTTTTAAATAGCAGCGGGGGGGTTGCAGCCGTTGGTCATGAGCGAGATAGCCTATTTTGTTTCATTCGGTGGTATGGCAGCCACAGACTGCACTTCATGAAATACACATAGGGGGTGTCGCAGAGGCTTGTCAGATATGAGCTCGCCTCTTTAGTAGCGTCGGATTTTCATTGTTTTGTGACATGGCACGTAGTTTGTGACATGGAATCTTAAATGATATAGTAAACACATACCCATAAGCCACAAGGCTTCTTAGCCTAGAAAGTAATGCTATGCTAAGTTTCAGAAAAATACGAAGAATTTCAGTTGTGATATTTCTAAAAGACAAATTGAGACTGTTCAAACATATACTGTCTGATATAATAAAGGAAACATTACTTGCCTTTAGAAAGTTGAGATGAACGATCTATCCAGCTCCTGGTATAAAAAGCCTCACGTTCTCATTAAGGCAGACGGCCAGGTGGCTTTCAGTCCTTGCAAAAACGCAAAGTAGACCCCGTAGTATCCAAAAATATGACATGTGCATGCGTGCTCAGGCACAGAAATGCGCCAACAGCTTCAACTCATGTAAAATTTGAATTCATTCATTTTGCCAGCAATAAATTTCATCTGAGAACAACTTTTGCTCCAAAACGTTAAAGGATTAGTTGAAACTCTTAATGTATTTGAGTTTATGGGGCAACTCAACTTTTATTGTTAAATTGTGAAAGAAATGACTGTAAGCTCAACAATTGCAAGTTTGATTTTTTACAGTGTAGAGATAATCTGTGGGAAATGTAATGATAGCAGTTGGCTTACAGATTATGAAAGCAGATGCAACATTACTGAATAGAGGTTATGCTACCATCAATATTCATAATTAACATAATGTCACTTTTTTCATTTTATGTTGAGTTTTGGCACAATGTCAATTTCTCAAAACTAAATTGAATAAAGACTAGAATGAGAAAGGGCCTTCAGTGTAGTTCTACTTAAATGCAATTTAGTTGGGGTGTATAGATGAATTGACAAAATATAACAATAGTATTTCAACCTGTCAGTACTACTTTTAAAAATGACTATATTTATTGTTGTGATCCTGACAACAAAGGTTCTTTATTTTTGTCCTTGAGATGCCACCATCACTTATGCCACCCTAATATTACATATCATTACAAGAGCCTTCTATTATACCATTTGTCCTTGGTCTGTATAACCACACATGCATCTTCCTGTATAAGCATTGAGATATACTATTTTTGTTTCACGTGTGCCTATGTGCTTACCTCTAGTATTCTATGTGTGTATTTAGAATGGACCCCAGTCCACTTAGCAGCTAACAATCTAGGTTAAAGATCTCTGGCGCTGTGGATCGATCTGTCCCTCTGCCTGCCTTTAATACTTGATGAGAAAAGCTGTTTGATGAATGTGAGCCACCCTGCTCCCTGTGCGACCTATTAACACTGCTTTACATTCATCTATAGGGCTGTGGGACACACACCTTCATCATAACTTTGAATATCTCAGAGATTATGTAAATTTCATTGGCTTAAAAGTCTCTTCCTGTGGTCTGAATTTGTAGGGCTGCACTGAAGTGCTTTCATAATTCCAGACTGGTCAAAGTCTAAATTTGAACAATTTTACAGGAACAGGGAAGGAAGCAACAGCAGGCTTTATCAAGAATGGGAAAAGCATGAAAAAACAATACTGAAGATAAAAAATAAATTAAATAAAAATTCCTTTGGCTGTCTATGTTCGTCATTCGGCTGCACTCTGTGTTTCAGCAGACTACAGAGTGAGTCTCAACGGAGCCCGCTCTTCAGCAGATGTCCAAGTTGTCACGGTTCATTTTTTCATAATTGGTAGTTCAACCTCAGGGGAACAGCTACATAAAGCGAGTGAGGGCACAGGGCTAGAGAAGCGTAAGACAAGAGAGGGCAAACTGAGGAAAGGAGGGGTGGATGAACAGAGAAACAAATGGAGGGGGGGTTAGAGACGAGAAGAGAGAAAGGAGCCTTCAGCCAATATTTTAACAGGGCTGGCCTGGCGTTTAGATGGCCGGGTATCAGAGCAGATGGTTTAAACATTCACCGTGGGTACCATATTAGCAAGCAACAAGCATAGCACACTGAGGCTGAAAGCACTGCAAAGTGTTCTCTGCCATGACATATGAGTTACTGGGTTTAATAGATTGATACAGTGGTGACCATCCTTTCTACAGGAGTAATGGTGAGTGTCAAAGTGTGTTTTCTGTGGAGACTACCTTTAATCTCCAGCTTTGCTTTCTGAGTTGTTAAGATCACTTTTTACCAGGTGTGAAAACAATACAGCGCTGTACAGTTATTTGGTCAAAATAAACTTGTCATAAAAGCATAAAATAAATGTGTTCACTATAGCTAAAGCTAAGTTTAGATAACAAATTGACATAGACAATGGATACTAGATCTCAAGAGTATAATGGATAATAGTCTTGTCTTTGATCTTGTTTGGAGTTGGAGTCCTGTTGCCAGTTTTAGAGACATTTCATTGGTGTTCTATTGAAAATGCTTTATAAAGTGTATATGCAACAGTGGCTTTATTTATTGTAAATTAATGCCTCTAACTTGGTTGTGGTTGTTATATGGTTTGCAGTACTTGTGTGGCCGAAAGCAGTTTAATCACCACGAGTGGATGTTTGCTAATAAAAATCTGTTTCTCAAACTGTGAATTTTGAGGCACAGCAATGCAAGAAAAATGCGAAAGAAAAAAGCGCTGTGGACAAGAATCTTTTGCATTTGATAGAAAGCAAATTTCTGAAAATTATCTAGGCATTTATAGACAGTGTTGGATGTTGCACTTCAAAAAGTAACATGTTACTAGAATCACTTTTATTTTTTTATTAATGCAGTAATGTAACTTGTTACTGTACTAAATTCACTATTCACATTACTGTGAATTACATTATAGTCTTCGGCTGGTCAGTTTTTAGCTGACAGGAGGGGCATTTGGTGTGGTCTTCTTCTGCTGTAGGCTATCTGCTTCAAGGTTTGACGTTGAGTTTCTGAAAGACTCAGATCTGCATGACATGTCAACAACCATGTCACTTAAAAGTCACTTAATCACATTACTTTCCCATTCTGATGCTTAGTTTGATCTTTAGCTGGTTGTCTTCACCATGTCTAGATTTTCAGCCTACAAAATGAGTTTTTTAATTACTTGGCAAATTAAGTAATTTTGACCTAAAATTAAGTGCATAGTTTGAACATGAAACTTGCCCAGAAATGCAGTAGAAATTATGGATTTTACGTGCTCTAGCATACTGAGTTGTTCTGTGTGGCACTGTTTTATTTTCATTTAATGATAAAATAGGAAAGCAGTAAGGTAACCTGCAGAGTTATAGAATGTAGCAAAGACTATTGCAGAAACAGCAAATACATAACAAATTTGATCTACAGCTACTCAATTAATGTTAACAACTTAATACTTTTATTAGCTGTTAATGCTACCAGTCAATATATATATATATACTTTAATTCCTGACCGGTTTATAATCTTTAGTCTTAAGTATGAAACTGTGAAAAATACTATAGCTACTTTTTAACCTCCATTAAGAATGATGACTGTGTTAGCAGTTAGCAGGGCAGATGTTCAGTGTTCAGTCATTCAGCAGAGATTTATAAACAAACTACTAGGGCACTGTCACATTGTGGAGAACGCTAGCCTACAATTTCTCCCGAATGCCTCACACAAAGTTCTGCAAGGAATAAAAGGATGCATCAGCTGAATGCATGTTAGTGTTACTGTTAGCTACAATAGAGCTGAGAAGCAGTGCTAATGCTAATCAAACCATCCATCCATCCACGTTCTTCCGCTTATACAGTGTGGGGTCCAGCGTGTCCTGGATCTGCCCTGGGGCCTCCTCCCGGTGGGAGATGCCTGGAACTCCTCACCCAGGAAACACCCAGGAGGAATCCTTGTCAGATGCCTGAACCATCTCAACTGGTTCCATTCGATGTGGAGGAGCAGCGCCTCTACTCTGAGCCCCTCCCGGATGGCCGAGCTCCTCAGTTAAGCCAGTGGCTAAGTAATGAAATAAAACCTAATTTTCCTGCACGATGAGGAATATTCATTGTATAATTGTGCCACTGCAGGTATGCTTACAGTGAAATAATTTAATTGTGATCTTGGTTTTCATGAATACCATTCACAGAGATAATTTATAGTCATAAAAATTATTTCTCACCAAAATATGAGAAATATTCATTCAAATTATTAAATTCAGCGCTGAACTTATTTGCTGAAAAGTTACCAAAATTGGCAAAAAACTGGCACATGGCCAGAGATTCATGACAGATTCAAAACAATGCTTTGCAAATTTATTAAACTCACAATACAAGTGCACTTGTCTATTAACTTCTATATAAAAGTGCATATACAAAGTTTTTATAAGAATTGCACACAAGCATATAATGGGAACAATTACACAATTATGTATGATGGTGTTACATGTGCATTATTAACGATAATCACATTTTATTTTTAAATATCAGGGTTATCATCAATAAACCACTATTGTCACACACACACACACACACACACACACACACACACACACACACACACACACACACACACACACACACACACAGTACTAAATCATAGTCAACATATCTTAGACTTGGGTGTCTAACATATGTTGTCTAAAAGAGACTGATACACCTATTTTAATAGACTGAAAAAAAAGAAAACAAGCTTTATTCTCATTACTCATTTAGTGTACATAGTTTGATTTTATGAATGAGTTCCACATTTAAGAATGCTTCAGAAAATACTCATGGACTTGAGCAGTAAAGAGAAAAGAGCAAAGACAGTAGGCAACAAGATAACTGACTGCAGAGAAATCATCTGGTCCCATAGCAGGTGGTTACAATCCTCTATGGAGGTCACATTAGCAATGAGATACCCATTCTTGAGTCTGTTTCACTGGCAGTTTTTATTACAGAGCACCTAATTATCTGAATCAAACCGTTATACAGTATTACCCCAAGCAACCCAAATCTACACTTCCTAATTTAAAACTCAATACCTTCACGTAATCCTGCATATAGGCTTTGTATGGAGTGGAAAATGCAAATCCTTTTTTCTTTCACCAGGATGTTCATGAGAAGTTTAGATCTTTTTGTATAGACACAATTTTTAGTATGTTTCTAGTAGAATGTCCGAAAAATGGGTTTGTGGGATTACACAAAGATCATTTAATGCTTACCATTTTGGAATTAATAGCAAGGTAGCATACATGTATTAATGTTTTAAAGTCATCGTTGACTGTCCCCGTGAATGATGTCAGACTACAGATTATGTCAAAATAACAATATGGTAAAAACAATTACACCAGTAACAGATCAGTTTCTGATGTTCCATAATTCAGACCAGAGGTGGGACCAAGTCATTGTTTTGCAAGTCTCAAGTAAGTCTCAAGTCTTTATCCTCAAGTCTCAAGTCAAGTCTCAAGTAATGTCAGGCAAGTCAGAGTCGAGTCTCAAGTCACTGGTGTAAAAGTCCAAGTAAAGTCACAAGTCTGAAAGTTTGAATTTCAAGTCCTTTCGAGTCTTTAAAAAAAAAAAACGAAAAAAAGCATGTTGCAGTTATGCTAAATGTAAATATTAGACCATGTAATTTTTTAAATCTGTGTTTTTCTCAACACATGACAAAATAGTGAACTTAGAAAATATACACAAATTGTGAAATTGCACCTCTTTAAAATGCAGCTCAATTAAACCTAGCTCCAAGAATAATTTTCACCGACAGTTCTGAGATAAGCTGCATGTTATTCTTGGATGCGGTTGTAGGACCAGCTTTAAAATCGCATGACAAAAATATCATACACATTAAAAAAAACTGCATCACCAACGTAGCCTGGAAAACATTTGCTAGTTAGATGAAGTCAGCTATCTCATCTTAGCATATTTATATGCATATTTATAATCATACGGTTCTTGGAGTGAGTGCATACACTCATGAAGTTTAGTAACTTCCGGTCACTGCAACAAGCCCAGGTACAGTTTACCGACGGATGGGTGCAGGACCTTGAAATGCACCATGTAGAACGAAAGACCATCGTACACATCATAAGTTTACCAGTCTCACAAATCGTCGTCATAAATACACATTCCTTAACCGTTTATTAATAGGACCTTTGAGCTCAGCGGTAATTAATTAGCAGTGGAAATAATTTCTGGTAGCATCACAGAAATGTAGCAGTGACAATAATATTGTATGCTGTAATCGTACTGGGCAATTAGTGATACAAAAAACTGTTTTATCCTGTGAATAAAAGTATATGTTTTTGTCAATGTACCATAATAACAGAAGCGAAACACAATATTGTGTCAGGACAATTCACTATTTATGCACAATAAATAAAGGAGCATAGCGCGACAATTTCTGTTCAGCACCAGACTTGCTTGTAACCTATATCACCAATTATGTTAAGAAAAATGACGCATTAACTACAACAGCAGACTGACCTTCGTGTAAATGCTTGGAGCAGACTAACCTGTGAGCTGGAGTGTTCTGGGACGTTATATTTGATCTTTGAATGGCTGCAATCCAGTCGCCTCTTTGTTACTTCGGAAACATGGCTTGAACAATTTCTCTTCAACGACGTAATCCGATAACAACCGATCTCTTTACCCGTCGGCTTCCCGTGGCTGTCATGCGACCGGCTATTGCAGTTAATAATACAACAGCTTCTTGACATTTTTGTGTTTCTTTTTATTGCTGTGTGACTGATTTTAATTGAAAGCCTGCGTGCGCTAGTACCGCTTGCCACGAGTTCCCAGAATCCTTTGCGGTTCTACCCGTGAATGACGTCACATTTTCAATCTCTATATAATATGCGTGTTAAATTTTATATTTGGGGTAAAATATCAAGTCTTTTCAAGTAAACCGGTTCAAGTCCAATTCAAGTCCCAAGTCATTGGTGTAAAAGTCCAAGTCAAGTCACAAGTCTTAGAACATTTTTTCAAGTCAAGTCTAAAGTCATAAAATTAATGACTCGAGTCTGACTCGAGTCCAAGTCATGTGACTCGAGTCCACACCTCTGATTCAGACCTTCCCAAAGTGTGGGGCCCGCCCCTAGGGGGGGTGCAGAGCCATTGCGGGGGGGGTGGCGCGACATGAAAAGGGAAAGGAAAAAAAAACGCTTGGACACTGCTAGCACGGGGCGCCCACACAAACACAAAGCAGGAGATGAAGCATCGCTGAATATGTTTCCAAACCAACTTCATTCTAAGCCAAAGACTAGAAAATATGGTGAAGCATATCTGCCCTTTGCCAAGGTAGGTCTCCCCTGCAGGATTGGTTTTCCCTTCGTCGGGAGCAGCGCTGGGCTGTTCAAATCACAGACAAACAGTATCCCACATTCTTGATATTTAGTTCACAAACACTTTTTGGAGATGTTAGCTCTTTATACAGTAAAGTTACAGTGGGATACAAATAACATCAGGCTGATCCTGCCACGATTTGTTCCCTCGGTTCAAATCACGGACTAACAGTATCCTACAGCTGCTCATGTTTTTAAACCCATTTTGCACAGAGAGGCATTTTTTGAAAAATGTATTGATAGCAATGTTGAATATTATTACACAGGAAAAAACAACTACACGTAAAATAATTACACCGTGACGCCTCTGCCTTTCTAAATGGAGGGACAGTAACTGCGTGTGTGTATGTAAGCGTGTAAATGTTACACCCCTGAAAACAGGGGGAAAAGAATCACGAGAGTGATTATGACTTGCGTCTCTCATGCAGTAGTTTATTGCAGTCAAAATGAGCAGGAACGTTTCACATTCTGTACTGCTAAATGTCACATGGTGGAAGAAAACACTAAATAATAAACCGAAATACTAAAGTGCTTACTATACATATACTTAAGCAGGTTTCCTGACAAAATGGCTGACAATCGCGGCGTTTTTAGCTCCTGCAGTTATCTTAATGGCCATTACACAGTACAAAACACAGCTCAAAACCGCCACGTATATGTGCACAAAACTGTAATGTAATGCGTCTAACGCTTACAAAACAATGAAGGATTACCTCTTAAATATCTTAACAGTGTACACATTGGAAATATATCAACTTTTAAACACTTTTACCTGAAAACAGGGGGAAAAGAATCACGAGAGTGATTATGACTTGCGTCTCTCATGCAGTAGTTTATTGCAGTGAGGAGAACGTGCGAAAGCCCCCTAATGGAGAATAGAGACACTACTAATCGATCCCAGAAAAGGCTTACTAGCCGATCACTGATGTATAGATTGCAGTTCTCTTAACATGAAAGCCATTAATATGACATGAAAAATAATAAACTCTTAGCCATTTTCTTACCATATTTACATTATTTTCGTCCTTATATCAACAGATATGAATTAGTATTAACTGAACAGTTTTATATACAGTAGTCCTTCAACCTGTCACACTCTCCCCCACTCAAAAAATGTCGTCCCGACATTATACCAACAAGATGCTTTTCAGTCTATATTCTCTTGTAGTCAGGACATCAACAGTAGAGTGAACCAATGTCTTTAATTCTGTGGGTTTAACACCTGTTTCACCACAGTCCATCACTGGTGACTGAAGACAAAGTCTGTAACCAGTCCATATGTGAGTCTTCACAAAGTCTATTGTCTATGGTTATAATCCACAGATGGGGAAAAGTTCATGTCTTTTTCTTGATGACAGTCTGTAAGTTCTCAAGTCATCAGTGGAAAAGTGTCAACTTACATTTGCTGGAGTCCATACAAACCAATGGGCTGGGTGCAGTATGACTGCACAGCTGGAAACCATGGAACCAGGCCCGGGTACACAGGAAGCAGTTGCGGTGCTGGCTGAACACTGTAGCAAGATGGGGTGCCCAGTTGGTCATACGTCATCCGTCTTGGCGTGTGTCTCTCTCGCTGTGGCCGCTGAGGTGTCTCCTCCTCAAGTCTCTCGAGTACAACAGGTGGAGGAGGGGCAGGTATGTCTCCAGCAAGAGGCTCTGCCTCCTCACAAGTTGTCTCCACGGCAGCTGGGTCAGGCGCCTCCAGATGGTCTCCAGCAAGAGGCTCTGGTGTTGGTTGGCAAAAGCAGGGACTGAAGCTGCGGGCTGAGACGTTGCTGTGAGAAGTTCTTGTTCTGATGGCCGGGACACAGGTTGAGGTGGTGCGTAATGACAGCGGTATTCATCAACACTGCCCTCATCATCAGAGTCTGGCACAACAGCGACAGGTTTATCAGTCTTTTTCTGTTCATGTCTTGTACGATTATCTTTTTCAGATTATCTTTTTTCAAAAGGTAAGTGGTCACATGACATAAGCAAGTTTCTGTGAAGCACTCTAGAGCGCCCTCTGCCTCTCTCCGGTCTTACCTCATAGATAGGGAGGTCAGGCCCCATTTGTCTGACTACTGTGTGAACAGTGTCCTCCCAATAGTCTCTCAGTTTCCCTGGGCCTCCTCTAGGTGTCAGTTTTTTGACCAGAACTCTCTCGCCAGGTTGTAACACAGAACTCCTTACTTTTGTGTCGTAGTGTCTTTTTCCCTTTTCAGCAGCTTTCTTTGCATTCTCATTTGCTATAGAGTAGGCTTGTTCCATGCCCTTTCTCCATTTTTCAACATAGTCTCTGTGTTCACTAAAATCTGTTTCTGAGTACAGTCCAAAGAGCATATCTACTGGTAGCCTGGGTGACCGTCCAAACAGTAGGTAAAATGGGGAGTAGCCAGTGACTTCACAACGTGTGCAATTATATGCATACATTAGCTTGTTGATAGATTCCTTCCAGTTTGACTTTTGTGTTTCAGTTAGCGTTCTAAGCATTTGCAACAATGTCCTGTTCATACGTTCAACTTGACCGTTCCCCATTGGGTGATAGGGTGTTGTCCTAGAACCGGCCATGCCACACAGTTTCTTGAGCTGACTGAATAGCTGATTTTCAAATTCACCTCCTTGGTCATGGTGAATGCGACAGGGGAAGCCAAACTTTAGGGCATAGTCATTGAATATCAGGTTTGCAGCAGTTTTGCCTGACTTTGAGGTAGTGGCATAGGCTTGGGCAAAACGTGTGAAGTGGTCAGTTATCACTAGAATATATTCATAACCGCCTTTGCATTTTTCAAGATGGAGAAAGTCTATACACACCAGCTCAAAGGGCTGCGTAGTTACAATGTTTGTTAAAGGAGCTCTTGTTTCATGGCTGGGCTTTTTCTGCTTTACACAGGAACAAACGTTGGTCACATAATGCTCGATGTCTGCCTGCATGTGTGGCCAAAAGAAGCATTCACGTATCAAAGACACTGTGCGATCAACACCTTGATGGCCCATATTATTGTGCAGCTCTTCAAGTACAGTCTTTTTGAACTGATCTGGCAGGGCTAGCTGTTTCCGGGCAGAAGTGAGTCTGTACAAGATGCCATTGTTATCTAGTCTTAACTTGCCCCACTCTCTGAACAAACATTTTGTCTTAGGGTCAAATGTTCTTAGCTCTTTGGGCAGTGGTTTTGAATCTGTCTGTTTACACTGTAATACAGGGCTTATAACAGGATCAGACTTTTGCGCTTTATTAAGCTGTTCTTTTGGTATGGGTGTGAATGTTGCTTCTGCTGGCTCACCTTCTGCTGTGACTGACATTGCTGCAGCTGAGAGTGTCTGATAGGTTTGTAGCTTGAACCTATCCGCTGGAACGTTGAGGACAATATAATTACACTGCAAAGCAAGACACAAGTAGGCAAAGTTCTTCATGTTTCTCGTGCACGGGAGAGAACCGGACAGGCGCCGTTCCTTCGCTTGGCCCCAGTTGCTCTCGTCCGTTCTCCCGTACCACTGTTCTTTTATTGAGGTTACATGAATATGCATAGGTTCATTAACATATGACGTCTACATTCACACAAAGAGTACCTTGCCTGTGTGTGTGTGTGTGTGTGTGTGTGTGTGTGTGTGTGTGTGCGTGTGTGTGTGTGAGGTCCAGATGTGACCCTGTGAAGACTCCCCAAAGCTGGTGCCAGGAGTCTAGCGGTCCATCTGAACAAAAGGCTCTTATACTTAAACAGATATATGTGTGCTTGCTATACCATAAATCAATAAGAAAAGATACGACCTCTCCTAGGAGGTGTGATCTACGCCGGAACACTCTGTAGAGGGAGTGAACGCACTCCCCCTTCATGCTACACAGAGCTGTTACAGACCTCCTAGGATGAGACATTCTTTCAATCTACAAATGATTATACACCTCTAAGCATATATGGTTAAATATTTCTAAGCATAAATGACAATCAACAATACAAATCTAACAGTGTCCATGCGGCAGGTGTGTCTTTCTGTACCTCAATGGCCTGGATAGCAGCTGCAATAGTGTCCGGTGGCACTTCCTCAGAGCAGTCTCTCATTAAGGTTTCTACATCAAGTGGCATTCTTGATAGAGCATCTGCATCACTGTTTACCTTCCCTGGTTTGTACTTAATGGTGAAGTGAAAATCAGCGAGCTCAGCGACCCATCTTGATGTGGTGGCATTCAGTTTGGCTGCTGACAGAATGTACGTTAGCGGGTTGTTATCGCTATAGACAGTAAATGTTGGGGCATAGTAGAAATAGTCTCTGAATTTGTCAGTGATAGCCCACTTCAATGCTAAAAATTCTAGTTTTCCTGCATGGAAGTGGTAGTTTTTTTCAGACGCTGTGTGGCGGAGGCGTGGCTCCGGGCGCAGCTGCCGGGGAGGAGTGGAGCAGAAGGCTCAACAGGGCGGCGCTGCGAGGCCGGTAAGAACAGCTGATGGTGTTTATGTACTGATGATGGTCTCCCTCCACTGTGTTTATAGTGAGACGGGGAGGAGCGGCGAGGAGATCAGCTGGGCTCGTGAGCTGTCAGGCTGTGCGACTGAGTCAGCTGTCAAAACAAACAAATCAATAAATGTGGAAATTGGCAGTACATACCTGCGTGTGCGTGTATTTGTGCCTGGTGTATTCCACAAGTGGTGCCGAAACCCAGGAAAGTGCCGGTGGGGAAATGTCCGACCCACAGGCCGCGCCACCCGCCCAGCCCCTGCAATACTTGGCGCAGATGCTGGCGGAGATGGCGGCGATGAGCCGGGATCAGGCGGCCGACCAGCGTGCCCACCTGGCCGCGCTGCGGGAGCAAACGGACCGACAGACACAAGTTCTGGAGCGGCTGGTCGGGGCCGCTGCCACGCCGAAGCCCTCGCCACTGTCGGTGACGGTGCCCCGGATGGGGGACGGGGACGACCCACAGATTTTTTTGGAGACCTTCCATGCCACGCCGGAGGCTTGCCAATGGCCGCGGGAGGAGTGGGCTCCGCGGCTGCTCCCCCTGCTGTCTGGGGAGGCACAAACAGCGGCCCTGAGTCTGCCTCCGGCGTCAAGGAGCAGCTTCCCGGATGTGAGCCGGGCGGTGGTGGACAGGCTGGGGCTCACCGCCGAAGACCATCGCCAGCGGTTCCGGGCCTGTCGGCTGGCTACAACGGACCGACCATTCGCCTGGGCCCGACAGCTGCGCGACGCGGCGGTGCGCTGGCTGCAGCCGGGAACATCGGAGGGCGAGACGAAGCTGGTGGACAAGGTGGTGCTGGAGCAGTTCACGGAAGGATTGCCAGCGGAGACGGCGAGATGGGTCCGGTGCCACCGGCCCGCAAGCTTGGAGGTAGCGGTGACGCTGGCGGAGGACCACCTTGCCGCTGGAGCAGGGGAGTCCGGGGACGCCGGACGGAGGCCAACCAAACAGGCCCCAGTGCCGGCACCAGGGCAGGCAGAGCGGCTGCCGGCGCTGAGCCCCACTAACCCTTTCGCGGCGATGGTGCCGTCCAGGGGAACCGAGCCGAGTGGAGCCGCCCCCGAGCCACGGAGGGCAGCACAAACGCCGGGGCCGGACTGTTGGAAGTGCGGGCAGCCGGGATTGTCCGCTTATGGAAGTGGGGCAGGTGTTCCGCGTTGCTGGCGCCCCAGCACCCTCCCCCGGTCCGGGAGGGACATACAGTATTCCGGTAAGGACTCGAGGGGGTATACACCAAGCGTTGGTGGACACGGGCTGCACACAGACCCTCGTGCACCAAGGCTTGGTTCGCCCCGGGGCATTATTGGAGGCAGAATGGGTGGAGGTGAGGTGTGTTCATGGTGATGTGCACCGGTACCCCATAGTGCCGCTGCTGCTAAAATACAAGGGCCATACACATAGGGTAACGGCGGCGGTTAGCCCGCGCCTGTCGCACCCCCTGATTCTGGGTACCAATTGGCCGGGGTTTCATCAGCTACTGGGGCAGTACGCGGGAGTGCGATCACGACCGGAAGCGGGGTGTAGCGTGTGCGCGGCATTCAGCGGTGACGCGGGGTCGTCCGACACCGACTCCGGGGGGGAGGAGCCGGCGGGTCCCTCACGGGACGTCCCGCCGGCCCCGGAAGTGTCCCCCATGGGTGATTTCCCACTGGAGCAGTCTCGTGACGGCACCCTACGCTCAGCCTTTGACCAAGTGATGGCTATTGATGGTCACGTGGTGCGCCCTGGGGCCGCGCAGACCTACCCGCGTTTCGTCTTATTAAATGACCGATTATATCGAGTGAGTCGTGACACTCAGACTGAGGAAACACACACCCAGTTGTAGGTGCCGCAGGGCCGCCGGGAAACGCTTTTCCAGGCGGCCCACTATAACCCCATGGCAGGGCATATGGGCTACGAGAAAACTCTGCAGCGAATAACGGGCCGATTTTATTGGCCTGGCATCCGAGCGGATGTGCGCCGCTGGGTGCGCGTCCTGCCCGGACTGCCAACTTGTTAACCAGCCGGCCATACCGAGAGCGCCTCTGCGCCCTCTCCCCCTCATTGAGGTCCCGTTTGAGCGCATCGGCATGGACCTCATCGGGCTGTTTCACCGGAGTGCACGCGGTTACCGCTTTGTGTTAGTCCTGGTGGATTACGCAACGCTAAGAGTGTGGCGCAGGCACTGTTTCAGGTCATCTCCCGAGTCGGAATCCCGAAAGAGATACTGACTGACCAGGGCACGTCGTTTATGTCTCGTACACTGCGGGAACTGTACGAATTACTGGGCATTAAATCTATTCGGACCAGCGTCTACCACCCTCAGACTGACGGGCTGGTGGAGCGGCTGAATAAGACCTTAAAGTCCATGATTCGGAAGTTCATTAGCGAGGATGAACGCAATTGGGATCACTGGCTAGACCCTCTGTTATTCGCGGTGCGGGAGGTGCCCCAGGCCTCCACGGGATTTTCTCCCTTTGAACTGTTGTTCGGCAGGAGGCCACGTGGGGTGCTCGGCCTGATTAAAGAAAGCTGGGAGGACGGTCCGAGCCCCGCCAAAAATGAGATTCAGTACGTGTTGGACCTGAGAGCAAAACTCCACACTTTGGGGAGGTTGTCACGGGAGAATTTGCTCCAGGCTCAGCAGCGTCAGCAACGCCTGTATAACAGAGGGGCTAGACTCAGGCAATTTTCACCGGGGGATAAAGTGCTTGTGTTACTCCCTTCTTCCAGCTCGAAGTTGCTCGCCAAGTGGCAAGGTCCCTTTGTGGTCACACGGCGTGTCGGGGACGTGGACTATGAGGTCGCTCGGTCGGACAGGGGAGGAGCCGCGCAGATTTATCACCTCAATCTCCTCAAACAGTGGCGAGAGGTCGAAACCGCTTCTCTGGTGAGCCTGGTGAAGGAGAGAGATGAGTTGGGGCCTGAGGTGCCAAATTCTATCATTCCCACCTCCCTCCCTTGTGATGACCATCTCACACAGGCCCAGAGAGCGGACGTTGTCGCGTTGCAACAGCGCTTTGCGGATGTGTTCTCCCCCCTGCCCGGCCGGACGTCCCTCATCGAGCACCATTTTGTGACGCAGCCCGGCGTGACGGTGCGTTCACGGCCCTACAGGCTCCCGGAGCATAAGCGAAAAATCGTGCAGAGGGAATTGGCGGAAATGCTGAGGATGGGAGTAATAGAAGAGTCGCACAGCGCCTGGTGTAGCCCCATCGTTCTGGTGGCGAAGAAGGATGGGTCTATACGGTTCTGTGTCGACTATCGCAGGGTGAACGAAGTGTCACGCTTTGATGCCTACCCCATGCCTCGGGTCGACGAGCTCCTGGACCGGTTAGGCACGGCCCGCTTTTTCACGACGCTGGACTTAACCAAGGGCTATTGGCAGATTCCCTTGTCTGCCGAGGACAGGGAGAAAACGGCCTTCTCCACTCCGTACGGTTTATACCAGTTCGTGACACTCCCGTTCGGCCTGTTCGGGGCCCCGGCCACTTTCCAGCGTCTCATGGACCGGGTACTGCGTCCGCACGCGGCGTATGCTGCCGCCTACCTGGATGACGTGATCATCCACAGCGACACCTGGGCGGAGCATGTGCTGCGGGTGGCCGCGGTCCTGGAGTCCCTGAGGGGGGCGGGGCTCACGGCCAATCCGACGAAGTGCGCGGTTGGACGGAGGGAGGTGCAGTATCTGGGGTACCACCTGGGGGGCGGGCAGGTGCGGCCACAGGTGGAGAAGACGGCGGCTATCGCATCCTGCCCGCGCCCCAGGACGAAAAAGGAGGTGAGACGGTTCTTGGGGTTGGCGGGTTACTATCGTCGCTTTGTGCCGGGGTTTGCGCAGCTAACCAGCCCCCTGACCGATCTCACTCGAAAGGGTGCCCCGGATCTGGTCCAGTGGACGGAGCCGTGCCAGGCGGCGTTTGTGCGAGTGAAAAACTCTCTCTGTGGGGAGCCGCTGCTTCACACTCCTAACTTTTCCCTCCCGTTTGTTCTGCAGACTGACGCCTCGGACAGAGGGCTGGGAGCCGTTTTGTCTCAGCAGGTGAGGGGAGCTGACCGCCCTGTCCTGTACATCAGCCGGAAGCTAGCGGAGCGCGAGCGCCGGTACAGCACCGTGGAGAAGGAGTGCCTGGCCATCCGGTGGGCAGTCGGCTCCCTGCGCTATTACCTCCTGGGATGCTCATTCACCCTCTGTTCGGACCACGCCCCGCTGCAGTGGCTCCACCGCATGAAAGATGCCAACGCCCGGATCACCCGGTGGTATCTGGCATTGCAGCCCTTTAAGTTCAAGGTGATCCATAGGCCAGGGGCACAGATGGCGGTGGCCGATTTCCTCTCTCGCTCGCGAGGGGGGGAGTTGGCTCGGCCGGACGGCTCCCCGGCCTCGAACGGGCGGTGGGGGTGTGTGGCGGAGGCGTGGCCCCGGGCGCAGCTGCCGGGGAGGAGTGGAGCAGAAGGCTCAACAGGGCGGCGCTGCGAGGCCGGTAAGAACAGCTGATGGTGTTTATGTACTGATGATGGTCTCCCTCCGCTGTGTTTATAGTGAGACGGGGAGGAGCGGCGAGGAGATCAGCTGGGCTCGTGAGCTGTCAGGCTGTGCGACTGAGTCAGCTGTCAAAACAAACAAATCAATAAATGTGGAAATTGGCAGTACATACCTGCGTGTGCGTGTATTTGTGCCTGGTGTATTCCACACGCTGTTACAGTACGGGAGCCATAAGCAATAACTCGCAGCTTACCATCTTGTCTCTGGTACAACACTGCGCCTAGCCCTTTGTGTGAGGCGTCTGTGTGTACGATGAACGGCTGTGTGAAATCTGGGAACCCCAGCACTGGTGGGTGGAGCAAACAGTCTATTAGTTCCTCAAGCGCACGTTGATGCTGGTCAGTCCACACGATTTGTTTTGAGGAGGGCACAACTTGACTGGCTCTCTTTGGTCTTGCCCTTGGCCCTTTTGTGGTGTCTGAGTTCTCTGGGGTTTTGTCAGCTTTTAACAGTTCATACAAACAACCTGCTTTTCTGGAGAAGTCTCTTATGTATTGTCTGTAGTAGGAGAGAAGGCCTAACATTTTTCTGAGTTGACCAACATTTTGTGGTTTTATACCTTTGAGTGCTTCGACTGCTTCAAAATCTGCAGGATCCACTTTACTGCCCTCTGCAGACACTATTCTGCCCAAATAGCACACCTCAGACTTAAACATGTCACACTTACTTGGCTTAAGCTTTATACCAAAGCCTCTCAATCTCTGGAGCACTTTTCTCACGTCCGGGATGGGCTGGCGATCAGGATGGGTTTTCCGATTCAGGTCTCTGTAGTCTATGCACAGTCTTAAAGTACCATCTTTTTTTCTAACACAAACAACTGGTGAGGAGTATGACGAGTCTGACTTCCTGACCCAGCCTTGTGCTATTAAATCATGCAGGTAACTTTTCATCGCTTGGTAGAGCGGCCGTGGCACAGACAGGTATGTGCGTTTGACTGGTTCGTAGTCTTTGAGTGATATGGTCATTTTCAGTTTTTCAATACAGCCTATATCATTGTCTGTTTTAGAGAAAGACTGGCATTCCTCTCTGAGCATCTGTTTCGCTAATACTCTATGCTCTTCACCCAGGTGGCTAAGATCTACAGGTGGGTCCCACTCTTCACCAGCGCTACACTGGGCTTGTGTATTTGTCTGGTTAACAGTAGCTACAGATGCGGCTTTTTCAAACACCTGGGCAGGTAAAATAGCTGTAATAGTCTGAATCGAGCCAACTAATGTACGGCCTGGAATGACAATTTCATGGTCAGTTGGGTTAGAGACACCTAGTGTTATGACGGGTAAAGTACCCTTCTTAACTTTAACCAAAGTATCAAAAAACTCAAGATTATCTGGCCACTGGGGGTTTAAGTCTGGCTCAAATATCATGACCATGTCTTGTTTAAATGGCCCTGCTGCTATACGACCCTCAACATGCATGTGACTTTTTTCAGGTACAGTAATACAGTCTTTCTTTGTCATCACTTTGTACTCGTCAACTGCATCTGAACTAACAGCCTGTATAAAAGCTTTCACCTTGTGTCTTTTGAGGCTGGGAAATGATTTTCTCACTGTGCTGTACAGTTTAGCTTGGTCAGTCTTATTTACAATGTATTCAATTACATTGTAGCCTATAATAGGGCATTTGAGCTGAAAACCTTTCATTACCAACATGGGGATGGTCAATTTCTCAGTTTGTTCCGTTCCAGAAACAAGTTGGAAGGTTGTCTCAACGCACCCAAGATATGGCATGTTGGTCCCATTTGCTGCGGTCAGGGTGAGTTCGGATGTGTCCATAATATCTGCTACATCTCTCAGCTCTGTGTGTGGCAGATAGTCCTTTTTCCACTTCTCATCGATGATTGATACCTGTGAGCCTGAGTCCCATAGAGCTTGAAGCCTGTGGCCGTCCAGGAAACACTCAACCAGACATTGCCTGCCCACTAGAGATGTGACTTTGTGAGGGGAATTTACATGAGCTGGCGACAGTGGTACCTGGACAGTCTCATTTTCTTTCAGAATCAGAATCAGAATCAGAAACTTTATTGTCATTGTCACGAGAACAACGAAATGAAAAATGGTCCCCGATCATTGCATCATCCCTAGCAATATCAAAATATAAATAAAACAATAAAATTCAATAAATAAAATAGATAGAATACTTAAAATACTAATAAGATGTAACAGTAAAACATTCACATACATTCCCACACACATGCTTCAGGCCGTGCATAGATTAACACAAGAGTGGCGTGATGGACATTTTTTTTGTAGTATTCAGATGTGTTATTGCAGTTGGATAACAGCTGTGTTTGAGTCTATTAGTCCTTGCTCTGATTGCCCTGTACCGTCTGCCTGAGGGCAACAGTTCGAACAGGGAGTGGCCAGGATGTGAGGTGTCTTTTATGATGTTTTTAGTCTTTAAGCCAGTGCATTGTCTCTTATGTTGTCTCCAGTGTTGTTTCTGGCATGTTCTTGAACAATAAAGTGCGTTTTTACATGCTGAACACTGTCTCATGCCTGACTTTTCTTGTTTACAGTTGGAGCAATGTTGGGACTTGTGGATGATGGGCATGGTTAACACTCGTCCCTCGGTGGTGATCATTGCTGGTTTAAATGTTTCTCTTTATATGGTCACCTCCTCTCACGGCGGGCTGGACTACCTGTGTAGTGCTGTACAGGATACTGAGGGGGTGGTGGCCTTTGACGGGGGCCCTGGAAGCTATAATACTGCTGGTCCCTATCATACTGCATAACTGGTGGTGGGGCATATGACTGAGGACCAGCCACCGGCTGCTGTAGAGTCTCTTTAATTTGAGCTATCTCTGCACTGAGACCTTTCAGGGAGGCTACACCTGTCTTAAGCTCCGCTAACTCAGTTAAAAGCTCGGGTGGTATCTTAGCTTTAACTTCTTTCACAGGGTTCTTAGCTGGTGACACATCATCTGCCTGCACTGCACTCACACTTGTAGCAGTCTGTGATGCTAAACATCTCTTCTTGTTTTTCCTTTCTGCCTCATTGGCACAAGCCATATTTAACCTCTCTAACAGGAGTTCATCAGGTGTCTTACGGTGTGTTCACACCGAACGCGATGGACGCGAATAAAACGCCCCAAACGCCCCTAATTTGACGCGTGTACATTCGCGTCTCAACGCGTGTCCAAGAAAAATCCATCGCGCGTCAAAATATGATATTTTGACGCGCGTGAACCGGAAATGTGGGAGGAATGTGGGAGGGAGTTGTGCCAGACCGGTATCTTTGCAAGATGGCAGCTATCGAGCTAGCGCTTGAAGAGAGAGTCTCCCTTCTCTATGTACTGTGGAGAGCAGAGCAGCAGCGTAAAAGACGTCCTCGCCGTACCTGGGTCCATCAGGTCCTCCAGAGGCATGAGCAGTTTGGTGAGTTTCACCACTTGCTCCAGGAGCTGCGCCTGGATGACGGCCGATTCCAGCGCTATCACCGTCGGCCAGTTTGAGGACCTGCTTTCCCTCGTCGGTCCCAGCATTGCCCGCCTAGACACCAACTACAGACGCTCAATCCCACCTGCAGAGCGCCTGTCCGTCTGCCTGAGGTTAGTAAAACTATTTAATACGGTAGTCCTTTATTGATATCTGTGCTAATATGCTAATCCATCCAGTTATACACTGCTAACATGGATGTGCTATGCTAACAGTGAATGCTGTCGGTGTTTACTGAAAGCAAACTGTGGTACAGAGACGACTCTTTATAATATTTCTAGTGATACTCAGAAGGTCTCATCAAGTCCCGATTTAATTCGATTTATGCTGTTATCAGTGTTTGCATGATAGCATGGCTGTGGTGTCACATCAATGTATGCGCTCGGTGTTTGCTGATATCAAACTGTAGCATTAGCACCACTGAGTTAACCTTTGTAGTGATACTCACTCCTTTTTATTTAGACCTGGTTTAATTCTGGGATAGTTGAATATTTGTATATAATCCCTGCAGCTGTCAGACTCTATAGCAGGGGTCACCAGTCTTTATTAAAACAGAGTTAGATAAAACTGTGAACAGTTTGGTTCATCTCTAGTTACATGGTTCTATCTTGATAAGCTATGTCTTATCACAGATTAATTTTTCAAAAATATTAATGATTTAAGCAAGGAAAGGGCTACATGTCAACATACAACTCTTTATTTCTATTAATGTCTCACTTCATTCCTACCTGATTGACATGTTTAGGAATTATGAGTGATTGGCTCACTGTAGTTGTGAAAGTTGCTACCAATCAAATTATAATATGTTAAAGTTAAAACAAAACACAACTGTTTTAGATATTATCTAATATACATTTTGTAATTATCCTTATAATTACAAAAGGTTTTATGTAAGATTCATGTTTTGTGATTTAAATCTGACATCACAAAAGTATTTTGGAATTTGAATAATGTATTTTGTAACTGCAGTACACATAATACTGATTTTGAACAATTTTGTCCAGGTTCCTTGTCACCGGGGACTCCTTCAGGACCATCGCGTTCAGTTTCAGAGTCGGTGTGTCCACGGTGAGCCAGATCACCCCCCAGGCAGCGACGTCCATCTGGGACTGTCTAGTGGACGACTTCATGGCTGTGCCTTCACCTGGAGACTGGCGGTCCATCACAGAGGGATTCCAGGAGCGCTGGAACTTTCCTCTGTGCTGTGCAGCTCTGGATGGGAAGCACATCCAGACAAAGGCACCCCATATATCATATAGGAGACACACACATTGATATACACTAAATATTTATTTCATTTCTTTTTTGTGGTGCCCAAATTGATGCACCTGCTTGATTTTGTTTAAACAATTATTGCACACTTTCTGTAAATCCAGTAAACTTCTTTTCACTTCTCAAATATCACTGTGTGTGTCTCCTGTATGATATTTAACTGACATTTTTTATTGTAACAACCAACGATTTATACAGGAAAATAATGTCTATTAACAAGGTTGCCCAAACTTCTGCATCCCACTGTATCAGTATATTTTTTCATTAGTATAATATGAAATAAATTCTACATGTGTCAAGTTGTGTGCCAACATTTGCTGTGTAGTAGAACTGAGACATTAGTCATTATAAACATTTATTTGAAATAATATTAAAAGTCTC
Source organism: Maylandia zebra (assembly GCF_041146795.1). Classification (NCBI taxonomy): domain Eukaryota; kingdom Metazoa; phylum Chordata; class Actinopteri; order Cichliformes; family Cichlidae; genus Maylandia; species Maylandia zebra. Next base: position 25,664,043 of record NC_135168.1, on the reverse strand, counting down.
AAACAGAAAAACATTAAACATAAATATATAAAATATAAGAATTTACAGAGAGACAGGAATAAAAAGGACCAGCTGCTCTCCAGAGCAGGAACAAGGCTGAGGAGGAAATGCTCCATTGGAGACTGGTGTGGCCTCTTCAGGGACTCCAGGATGGCCAGCTCCACCGCCGATGGACCGTCCTGGGACCCGTCCCTCATCTGCCTCGGAGCCGTCCTCCTCTGTGGGCCTGTAAAACAGCACAAAACACAAAGAAATGAGAAGGCTGCTACTAGATTTTAATTTCAACATTGAAAAAAAAAAAAAACAATAACAGGATATAATCAGATTGGTTGTAGATATTTAGTAAAGGTGATCACAAGGGAATCCCACCGACTAAAAAGGTATCAGTGCTTGCTGTACATATCTGTGGGTGCAGCAGCAGGAGCTCAGGGACTGGGGATGCTCTGCTGCAGAATCAGTTGGTTCTATCAATACAGTATTAAATGTTAACAGGTTGGATATAATAATCGTAGACAGTGGTCCCTCATTTATTGCAGGGGTTCTCAGAATAACTAGCCCCTGGTCACAGTTCTCACAATTGATTCTCAAAGTGCAAACCTTTGTAGATTGCAAAACGTAAAAGTATTATTATGCCGCGGTTTGTCTTCATCTGCCCGCCACTTTCGTGCGCCTTTTTCCCTCACGGTGCAGGTGTCTATTTCCGAATGAGGCTCATAGTTATGGGTGTTTTTGTGCTGTTTTTTCTATTGGACGCGATGGTTATCAAAACCAAACGTGATAAATTTGGCAAGCGCAGGAGATTTGTCAATCAGGCTGCAGAATGCAATGCTGTACTGTGCAATAAAAAATCAGCGAAAAAGCAAAGCAGTGACGGATGAACAGCGGGACCACTGTGTGCTGTTTATTAATAAACAATAAAATATATTCCTAAATGACAACATGCATAAAAGCAGAACGGTATTTGTACGTCAGTGGGAAAATAGCGGTGGCTTGCTAGCTTTTGTGCGGCTTCCCCGGGTCAGTGAAAACTTTCAAAAGAGAAATGAATGAACTTACCAGGTTGCCCGATCTCTTCACATATCTTCCTCCAAGCTCGGTCCTTTTTATTCCTGTCTCGGTACTGAAAGCAGCTGGTGTTGTACAGCTCCGAGTTGTTTGCTACCGCATTGATTAGCCTTCCCCTCCATTGAAGTATGAAAGGCTTTGGCTGGATCTGCCCCTTTGACCTAGGTAACAGCCACGTCACCAGGCTCCTGATTGGTTGTCGCGGCGCGATTTGACGCTGGAGTTCAGATTTTTCCAACTCGAGCGGTAGACGCGAAACGCGCGTATGCACAAAATGCAACACAAAAACTCACGCGCGTGGTTTTATTCGCGAGTCAAACGCGCCAGACGCGCTACACTGACGCGCGTTTCACGCGTTTTGGCGTTTTCGCGACGCAAATCTGCTTCCGAATTTTCGCGGGACCCGCAATCGCGCGTCATCGCGCCTTTCCATTGACTTTACATGTAAACCTGACGCTCTATTCGCGTCCATCGCGTTCGGTGTGAACACACCGTTAGAGTCTAACAGGAGTGGCTGCATATCTATCCTGACACTGTCACTCTGGAAGCCTGTGAGTATGGTGTGCAAACACATACGCTGGACTAAAGCTGGGTCGTATTTGAGTCCTGACTCAGATTCTTGGGAAGCAAATAAGACTTTCTGCTTTAGATCTAAAACTCTCATCAGGAAGCTTTGAGCAGTCTCTTTTGGGGTCTGTACCTCAGAGGCAAGTTGTTTATAAAGTTCGGTGGCGCTCTTCTCCTGGAAATGGGAGCGCAGTATGCGGCGTAGAGTCGGAAGGGTGAGTTGAGCTTTTCCCTCCAAATAGCTGCGTAGTTGTAGACCTGGCAAGATAGCTCTGATGACAGCATCTACAATGTCAAGCTCTGAGTAGCCTCTGCTCAGTCCATTTTCGATCTGGTGAGCAAGACTGGAAAATGTCAGTTTATCTTTTTGACCTGGTTCGCCAATCTGGCCTGATATTTTGAAATCTTTCTGCCAGTAAGGGCTTGGTCGTTGGGGGGTACTTGACACAGATGAGTTAGGGACAAAGCGATTACCTTGGGAGTGAGAAACAACCGCTGTGTTAACTGCATTAGCTGTCTCTGTTACCAGTGAGGTTGCAGTGTTTGGTTGCTCTCTGTGTCCTGAATCACCCTCTTCATTTGCATTTGGTTCAGTCTCAACAATTGTCTCTTTCATTACTTCAGCAATCTTATCATTAAGCAACAACAGTTCTGACATTCCTTCATCCTCAAGTACTGTTATACCTTCTCTCTCAATGTGTATTTGGATGTGTGTTAGCAGTGACAGTCGTGTTTTTCTGCTAACATCTATTTTCTCTGCAATGCCAAGGAACTCGCAGATTGACACTAGTTGATCTTTGGACAGAGTGTGCATTTCACGCACAACCTCTTCTCGCAGCTCCTCCACCGAAGACATTGTGGCAGTAGGCAGGAAGAATTTTGCATGTACAGGTGACGCTGAGCTGAGTAGTTTTTGCAGCCCCTGATGATCTCTGGCTGGCCTCAGGAAACACAGCTACCAGTTCGCCACGACAGCAACACTTTCCTCACTGCAGTCTGCCTGGGTTGTAGTGGGGGGATTTAGCTGGCTTGGACTACGATGTGCAGATTGTGGACACCGGACATCTAAGCAGCTATCCCAGCGGTGCCTCCAAATGTTACACCCCTGAAAACAGGGGGAAAAGAATCACGAGAGTGATTATGACTTGCGTCTCTCATGCAGTAGTTTATTGCAGTCAAAATGAGCAGGAACGTTTCACATTCTGTACTGCTAAATGTCACATGGTGGAAGAAAACACTAAATAATAAACCGAAATACTAAAGTGCTTACTATACATATACTTAAGCAGGTTTCCTGACAAAATGGCTGACAATCACGGCGTTTTTAGCTCCTGCAGTTATCTTAATGGCCATTACACAGTACAAAACACAGCTCAAAACCGCCACGTATATGTGCACAAAACTGTAATGTAATGCGTCTAACGCTTACAAAACAATGAAGGATTACCTCTTAAATATCTTAACAGTGTACACATTGGAAATATATCAACTTTTAAACACTTTTACCTGAAAACAGGGGGAAAAGAATCACGAGAGTGATTATGACTTGCGTCTCTCATGCAGTAGTTTATTGCAGTGAGGAGAACGCGCGAAAGCCCCCTAATGGAGAATAGAGACACTACTAATCGATCCCAGAAAAGGCTTACTAGCCGATCACTGATGTATAGATTGCAGTTCTCTTAAATAACATGAAAGCCATTAATATGACATGAAAAATAATAAACTCTTAGCCATTTTCTTACCATATTTACATTATTTTCATCCTTATATCAACAGATATGAATTAGTATTAACTGAACAGTTTTATATACAGTAGTCCTTCAACCTGTCACATAAAATCTGAAGATTGTCAGATTATCAGTAACAGTATTTTGTCTCTATCTGCCATTCTGCAATTCATCTCATGTAAACAATAACGTGGCGCACAGCGTGACGTGAAAAAAGGCACATACCTTTGACGTTGCGTGACAAACTCTGTATTCCTCGTCCACACGTAAACGCAAAAAAGGAGTTCTCAGGTTCTCAATGGGGTTCTCAATGGGGTTCAGATCAGGTGAACAAGGTGGCCATGTCATTAGTTTTTCTTCTTTTATACCCTTTCTTGCCAGCCACGCTGTGGAGTACTTGGACGCGTGTGATGGAGCATTGTCCTGCATGAAAATCACGTTTTTCTTGAAGGATGCAGACTTCTTCCTGTACCACTGCTTGAAGAAGGTGTCTTCCAGAAACTGGCAGTAGGACTGGGAGTTGGGCTTGACTCCATCCTCAACCCGAAAAGGCCCCACAAGCTCATCTTTGATGATACCAGCCCAAACCAGTACTCCACCTCCACCTTGCTGGCGTCTGAGTCGGACTGGAGCTCTCTGCCCTTTACCAATCCAGCCACGGGCCCATCCATCTGGCCCATCAAGACTCACTCTCATGTCATCAGTCCATAAAACCTTAGAAAAATCAGTCTTGAGATATTTCTTGGCCCAGTCTTGACGTTTCAGCTTGTGTGTCTTGTTCAGTGGTGGTCGTCTTTCAGCCTTTCTTACCTTGGCCATGTCTCTGAGTATTGCACACCTTGTGCTTTTGGGCACTCCAGTGATGTTGCAGCTCTGAAATATGGCCAAACTGGTGGCAAATGGAATCTTGGCAGCTGCACGCTTGACTTTTCTCAGTTCATGGGCAGTTATTTTGCGCCTTGGTTTTTCCACACGCTTCTTGCGACCCTGTTGACTATTTTGAATGAAACGCTGGATTGTTCGATGATCACGCTTCAGAAGCTTTGCAATATTGAGACTGCTGCATCCCTCTGCAAGATATCTCACTATTTTTGACTTTTCTGAGCCTGTCAAATCCTTCTTTTGACCCATTTTGCCAAAGGAAAGGACGTTGCCTAATAATTATGCACACCTGATATAGGGTGCCTAATAATTCTGCACTCCCTGTAGCTATTCATTCCACTCAAAGCACAACGTCAAACTGGCTGAATTCGGCTTGCTTTCTTCTCTCGATCAAAAGAGATTGTCCAGTATCATTTAAACAGTACTTGTACAATGGGGTTCCCTTTGAACAGTGCCTTCAAAATGGATCTGAAATTGTATCTTTACAGCTGACCAGCTGACTGGAAACCAATGATTTCACAACCATTGCCTGTCAGAAAAAAACAACACACTGTATGATGTTTAACAACCCGGCTATGGCACTTTGTATAAAAGTAAGCCAAGAGGAACAGAGAGGAAGATGATCTGACTGTGGTAAGCGAAGCTTTCTGTGAACATGCTGCTGTTTCTGCTGTTGCACAGAAACAGACGAATTGGATCTTCAGAGCGAATCCAAAGGAAAATCTCCACACGATAACTGACATCCAAAATGCATATGGCTAAACAAAGAGAAGCCCATGTCTCTGATAAAGCTGTAGTTTCTCTTATGTGCAGACCTGCTTTCTCAGGGCTCTTATGTTCAGGGTGCAGTCAAATAAATTGCAGGTTAGAATCAATAATCTTTTCTTTTAGGCCACAAGCCAATTTAAGGTTGAAACCATTTTCGCCAAAACATGCGGTTGTAAAATCAAGTAAATCACCATATACTCCCCCGGTTAAAAGTTTGGAGTTTTTATGTTCCAACTCATCCACCTGCAGAAAGGAGTTAATTCTATAAGCACTTACTGATATTATATTGATAGGTGTTATAAAACAGAAAGCTGTAGCCCTGTGCTTCAGTTTTGCTCAGTGAAACTAGCATATTATTAATAATTTGTTACTTTGTATTAATTAGTAGTTCTGTGTGTGAGAGTGTGTATGTTTACATGTTGTACCCATAATTTATTGTATTTAGCTTGCTAACACAGCAGCAAAATGCTAATAATGAGTCCAAGACTGCCTCCTTATGTGCAGACCACAGTATTGGACTGCTGCTTCAATGGTTCATTAGTTGTTTTTGAAACAGTGTGTGTGTGTGTAACAATGATTGGATTGATATGTGAGACCTTTTGGTGCCAAATATGTTTCCAAGAATTGCAGCAGCCACTTAACAGAAGTGTCCCAGCTGCAGTGCAGTGACTGCTGTTTTTATTTAAAAGAAAATTATACATTTAAAATTCTGCCTGACTTGTTTTAGACCAACTTTCTATGGTATTTTGTTGAAATATTACAAGATAATTGTCTGTCCTTTTTACAAGCCTCAGCTGTCAAATAACCACCTTTAATAGGACATTTGATTTTCCTTCTAACATAGCAGTGGTTTCTGCTTTTTCACTGCTGCTACAACTCTGATCAAATGACCTCATATTTGTGGTCGGTTGAAATGTAGTTTACAACAGTCAGCCAATCTCATAAAGCAATTTTGGAAACTCAATTACTGTGTCAGTTGAACATTATTCTTATCTGAAACAGAACACGATGTGTCAGTCCCCTTTAATAGAAACCTATGAGTCATTGTAGATATTGAGGAGCAACGGCTTCCAAAACAGATTTTGTTTTGCATGAGCTCTATTATTCTTTTAGTCTCAGTAAAAAACAGAACAAGAGAAAGCTCATTTGACTAACACAACTTGAAGCTACTTTGTGATAATAAATGGACACCAACCTGAACACTATTTATATGTGAATTTAATATGCCATTATTCTTAAATGAAAAAAATGCACCATTAAGCACAGAAGCTTTCTGGATCCTGTCAGAGTCACTTAACAGTTGTTTCCAGTTCATTTTCTACTGCGCTTTTAAATGATATCCAAGATTAGAGGATGGCAAACCTTTATCATCTTATGGTTTCTTGCTGTACACGATAAGTACTAATAGGAAACAATCTGAAATTTATGCTCTTAACTTGCTGTCCAGTGTACCACAAAATTCTCAGGCAAAATAAATGCCTGGACTAGTTACACCAGTCGCTGTAATCATCAGCCCTGAGCATGTTTTAGAGTGATCTCTAAAAACAAGTAAACTATTTGCAGTGATAGGAACCAGCATCAGGTGGTGAACAAATGAATGATTTGAGTGGGTGGCTTTTGGGGAGACTAAACAGATTGTAGGGACAGCATTGTCCACTGTGGCCACCTAAAGTCATCCACTGTTTTCTACATGCCACATATTAACGGGATGTTAGCCATAATTTATTAGCTCATTTAGCAGAAGTACTGATTGGCTTATGACGTGGTGAGGCATCTATGTACAATCCACAGAAATTGCTGCTCATTCTGCAGTATACCTGAGGGATATCATGAGAGTACCAATTAGTGAGTCTGATAATAACACTATATTCCTTATTCCAAAGTACAGTCAGAGACTAAAGACAGCCGTATCAATGATTACGAGTGGCAAGGTGACCTCTGCCCGAGGCGTAGACATGCTAAAAGACTCTTTTCAGGGCACCAACTGGAGTGATACAAGGTCTGATGACCTTGTCAATATGAACACCTTCACTCACTCTGTAGTCTCCTACAGTTCATCCAGAAAGTATTCACAGTAGGGCTGTGTGATATGACCAAAATCTCATATCCCGATATAAGACATTTATCGTCCCGACACCGATATTTATCACAAAAATGTTACTTTTCTTTAAATTCTATGAATCGACTTGTGTGAAGTGTTTTCAGCTGGATGTTGTGTACCTGGAGTCAAGTGTTTTGACTGATGCATGAAACTATACAGTTGTAACAGCCGTCATTTTCGTTGTGAGTATTTATTGCATGGCGTGCTGTGGGGCAAAGTCTGTTCTAAGGTTTGAGTCTAAGGCTTATTTTGAGCACCTGACGGTGCTTCTCATCCTTAAACTTTCTCCATACTCTTTCACGTGATTCTTGCGTAGTTGGTAGAAGAGGTTTGCTGTGTTTGAGTCTGAGGTGGAGACCGATTTCCTGCATAATTTGCATAATACAGTTTTCTGGTCCATGTCAGACTTATCATAAACAAACCATCTCCATGCTACAGAGGTAGCCCCTCGTTTAGAATTAAGATCCTCGATTTGTTTTGACTGGTCCTTCTGTTAGTCGTCATTTCAGTTTATTTTTTAAAAATCTCAAAAGGGTCTTCAGCTTTATTGTGAAAGTTTTATGTGGAAAATAAACAAGCGGACAGCGGAGCCACACGCTAGGTTTACTGTCGTTGCTAACGACAACGCGTAAAAACAGGCGTTTGTCTGTCCGTAGTGTGGTTATTTTAAATATAAGAGAAAGAGAGAACTTTAAGAAATTAATATAGCCACTACAGTGACCATCAAAATGGTGAAAAAATATTGCCATAAAAGTTTATTTTGCAACACCATGGAAAAAATGATAGCGTAATATGAAACGATAGAAATTTTCATATCGTCATCCAATATATATCCTTATATCAAGCAGGCCTAATTCACAGTTTCACTTGCTCCACATTCTAAAATGGATTACATTTATTTTTCATGAAATCTTAAAAAAATCTTTCTTAAAGTTTTAAACACAATATCCCAAAATGACAAAACAAACAAACAATTCAACAAACAAATGTTTGCTTGAAATATTTGTAAATTTATTAAAAATACAAAGAAAAACCAAAATTATGTCTAGAAGTATTCACCACTTTTGCTTACAAAGCTATGAAGACATGACTCTTGGCATTCAGGCCAAAGAGTTCAATATTTGATTCATCACAGCAGAGAATTCTGTAAACAAATTAAAACAAACGAGAAGCAATGTTCTTCAGATTACCTTTCTTTCAGAATTTGGAGAAATCTGGAACATTCTAATATAATAGTATAGTTAAATTTGACAGCATGCTTAATACTGCCTGGATGTACCAAACCGTGCCCGGACTTTCCACACTTTGAATTTGCCTTAGGTACATTTCGTTCTTCACTAATTTGTTCTGCATACTCAAGAGTCCACATGCCAGATGTGTGACTGGTAAAATGTTGAGCATCATCAGAATGCACAGAGTGCTGCCAGTTCTTTCTTTCTTCCACTTTCCTTTTTCCCCTTTCTTCTTTCTTACTCATAAGAACAACTCCAAACTAGTTTTCTTGTGACAGCTGTGAGCAAAAATGAACGAGTGAAAAAGTATTTCTGGCGGAGTGAAGAATTCTAGCCCCATTTCTAGTACTCGGCACAAGAGAATGTCTATGTGGAATTTAGTCCCAGAAGGCTGCATTATAGGGCAGAAGTCCCTAGGCCCTGTTTGTGACCATGAGTGCTGGAGAGGGTGAAGTAGCAATGGACTGGAACGAGGTCTTGGACCTGTGTTGAATCCAGTTAGCTGCTTTCTGCCATGTCTTTCTGTCAGACTTTTGTTTTTGTGGCTTTGTAGTTTTCATAGTCAGATTTGCAAATCTGCATCATGGAGTCTGTCCTAAATGCATTCCTGCTCATTTGTAGATTTTTATAACTGTTCTATTTCAACTGTGTGTTGAATCACCACATCAGTGTTGAGCATGTCAATTAGCCAGTGGTGTATATACGTCCATCTTGGCAAAGTGAAACTGTGGACCAAATTGTCATCAAGGTACGGTAGACAGATATCATCACACAGACCCCAAAGACACTCCTCCATGCTTCTCTGAAACTCTGCTGGGGCGGAGCTGAGTCCGAATGGGATTCTAACCCACTGGTATAAACCCCAGGGGGTGATGAATGCAGTGAGTGGCTGACTGTCTTTGTCTAGGAATCCTTGATGATAAGCCTTTCCCTGGTCTAGTACTGTAAACCAGGAGCTACCAGTAAAGCTGTCCAACATGTCCTGTATCCTAGGAATAGGATGTCTGTCAGGCACTGATTTGTGATTAAGTTCTCGATAATCCACACAAAGTCTGAGGTCACCGGAGTTTTTCCTAACACAGACTATCGGTGACAAATAAGGCGACTTGGATTTTGTGACCCACCCCCTATTGATCAAGTCCTGCAGGTAAGCTTTTACTTCCTGATACAGAGGTTTAGGCACACTATTGTAAGTCTTTTGAACTGGTGTTTGGTCGTTGAGAGTGATGTGCATCCGAAGGCTAGGAATGCAGCCTACATCATTTTCATCTTTTGCAAAAGCTTTACATTCCTCCCTGAGCATCATCCTCAGTGCCGACTGTTGCCCGCTCGTTAGATGGTCTAGAACTACAGGAGGATCCCAAACACCACTTGTGTCACCTGTGGGGGCTAATGAGACTTCAACACCTGCATCGTCTGCTGTTTTAGTTGTTGGAGTTTCTACAGGTTTTAGGGCAGCTGGGTATATTGGGTAAGAGTTGGGTGTTCGTCTTGTAATCGGAAGGTTGCCGGTTTGAGCCCCGGCTCGGACAGTCTCGGTCGTTGTGTCCTTGGGCAAGACACTTCACCTACCGCCTACTGGTGATGGCCAGAGGGGCCGATGGCGCAATATGGCAGCCTCGCTTCTGTCAGTCTGCCCCAGGGCAGCTGTGGCTACAACTGTAGCTTGCCTTCACCAGTGTATGAATGTGAGAGTGAATGAATAGTGGTATTGTAAAGCGCTTTGCAATAAATGCAATCCATTATTATTATTCATTATTATATTGCTTTTACGCCCTCAATGTGCCCCAGGATAACACGCGGACCTACAGTAATATTATGGCATGTGGTGTTTGTGACAGGTACCCCTTTTTACTTTAAACAGTACTTCCTGCAAATGAAGCCCCTCAGGCAGGCTGGGGTTCAGAACAGGACAAAATAACATTACAGTGTCCTCGTCAGCCTGTATGCGTGTGCGACAGCGAATGGTAGTAGCTTCACTAGGGCCTAAGACGCCCGGTCTTGACTTGGATCTCTTCCGCGGCTGTTCGATGTGTCTCTATCAACTGGATAAAAGTCTTAGCAGATCCGACGTCAATACCAAAAGCACTACTCACAAAGTTTGCAGCACAGTCACTGTTTTTAATGCCCTGTTGTTTAAGTTGCTTGTTGATGACTTCCTCTATCACATTATATCCAATAATAGGATCCTGAGCTACATTTGGGCCACTAGAGACCAATACAGGCACTAGGAGGCTAGAGCTGGCCGTCTCCACCCCAGTCAGTCTAAACTCTACAGGGATCCACCCCATAAATGGTATCTCTGTCTGATTAGCTGCAAGCCCATTTAATGGTTCTGATCCTAAGACTTCATCTATCCCTCTGATAGTGGTGTAAGGTAAGTGCTCAACTCTCCAGTTCTCATTTATTACTGTAGCCTGTGCACCCGTGTCCCACAATGCGGTGACTGGTACATTATCAAAAGTGCATCTCACCATTTTCCGCCTACCAATCAGTTTCAATCAGTTTCACTAGTTTTTGTCCTTGCTTATCTGATAGAAGGCCAGAATGTCCCATGCATGACAACCACCCCTTTTTCTCTCTTTCACTCAAATGTTGTTCAACTAGCCTCACCGCTTTACATACATGTTTGTGATGGTGCCAGTGTTGTCCCTGACAGGCTTTAGAACAGTAACTGACAGATGAGCAGCCTCCACACCTCTGGAGTGGGGTGCTGATCGACTCTCTCTGGTGGCAGCAACCGCAGCGGCGGGACTCCTGATGTGGTGGTGGGGTCACTGCTGGTCCCGTGGCAGTGGCCCTCTGGTGTTTCCCTGCAGCTGAAGTGGAGCTCGGCATCCTCTGGAGATGTGGCCGGGCTGGCCACACTTAAAGCAGTAGGTGCAGTTATCTCCCTCTCTGTTGCTCTGGCAGGTCCTGCAGCCTTTCTTCCTCCGGCAGCATCTGATGTCCTCTTTGTAGTCTGCGACTCAGGGAGGGCATTCAGGGAGACCAGAACCATCTGCCTCACCTCTGCAACCTCGTTCCTCAGCTCTTTCACCAGGTCGTGCATTTCGGGTGGAGGATGATTTTTCTTGTCTTCCTTGGTGGTGGGGATCTGTGAGCTGCTGTGAGGTTCATCTCCAGTATGCAGCTCATTGATTCTTGGTGGTTTTGTATTGTTCCTCTTTAACTTTAGTCTTTCTGTCTCAAGATTGGCAGCTTCATTTAGTTTCTCAATCAGCATTTCATCAGTCACATCTTGGTTGTCAAGAAGGTCTTTAATCTGGAACTTTATATTGTCATTTTGCAGCCCATCTGATCTCAAAAACTTCCTTTTTACCAGGTCCCGACTGTAGTGTTCTGCTTCTTTGTCCTTGGATGCGTACAGGAGACGTTCTTTAAGCTCAATGGCTCTGAATAAAAAGTCTTCAGCTGACTCTTTTGGATCTTGGGAAATATTTATCAGTTTTTGGTACAAATCAGATGTGTCCTCTTCTCTGTAATGTCCTTTCAATATTGTCTTTAACTGTGTGAGTGTCAAATCAATCTTTATTTCAAGCATATCACGCAGTTTGAGACCCAGATTGATAGCTCTTATCACTGCTTCATTAACTTCTGACTCACTGTGGCCTTTGCGGAGTCCATTTTCCATCTGATGCAGCAGGTTGGTATAGGACAGCCGATCACGCTGCCCTCCCTCTCCTATTTGGCCACAGATGCGAAACTCCCTGCGAATAGTCACCTCCGGTACTTTAGAAGACGCCAGGTTCTGTCCGAGGCTCGGGGCAGCATCTGCCATCTTGAGTTTCTGCCCTATTGCACAAATTTCTTCCTGCAGCTCGTCATACTTGTCTCTTTCGTCTGAAAGGTGGGAAAAATCACTCTCGACCGCATTGTCTTTAGCTTTATATTTGCCCAAAAACAATAAAAATTCTTTCACAAACTGTACAGCATCGTCTTGTGTATAACTGTTTTTCCACCTCGTCCAGTTTATGTTCTATAACAGCGGTCCCCAACCTTTTTTGCGCCACAGACCGGTTTATGCCCGACAATATTTTCACGGACCGGCCTTTAAATTGTCGCTGATAAATACAACAAAATAAAACTAGTACCGGTACCGAAAAAAAAGAAGATTTATTCATAACACACATGAAAAGACCCAGGAAAACAGAGTTAATGATAAAAACGATAACAAAATAACGCTAAAAACCGATAACAACCCTGAAAACCATACATTTCACACCCGACCCTCAACTCTCGTGGCCTGGTACCAAACGACTCACGGACCGGTACCGGTCCGTGGTCTGGGGGTTGGGGACCGCTGTTCTATAACTTTCATCAGGTGACGTCTGGAAATGTCTTTTGTGGGCTCATCTAGCGGTGTAAACAGAATTTATTAAATTTAATGGAGTTAAAAGTCAATTTCGAAGACAAGAGTGCTAACCACTGTAGTTTTAGTTAGTTTATTATTATATAGTTCGTTTATAATTTTAGTATGGAGGACATGTCAGAGGCAAGATTTCAGTACAAATCAGTACAATTAAAAACTCTGAAGTTTTTGAAAGCAACTGACTCAGTCTTGTAGACAAAATAAAATTAACAGATATTAGAAATTGTCACGGCTGGGGCGGCAGTCATGTGGAGGGTGAGTAAGGAGGATCCAATAGCAGACAATGGCGGAGGTGCAAGTGGGTTTTATTTACAGTGCACAAAACCAAGGTGTGGGCAGAACCGAACATAAACCTAAACTGGGAAAACTAATACAAAATGGAGGACATGGAGCGAGGAGCAGAGAGACACGAAGAAACATGGAATAATGTAGACTACACGGGAGATTCACAGAGAAACACAGACAACGCGACGAGAAGCACAGGCAGACACCAACTATAAATACACACACCAGGTAATCAGGAAATTGCACACAGGAGGGGACAAAGCTGGAACTAATGGGCATAACGAGACACAGACCTACAAAGTAAAACAGGAAACACACAGACTGTTTTACAACACAAAACTCAGGGACCTGGGGCCCGTTCTTCGTACCTCGCTAAGTAGGTTAGCTGGATTAGATTGTTGACGATTTCGCGTGATCTTGGATCGTTCGGTTCCCCGAAGCTCATCCGGGACTTGCTGCCATAGCAACAGAGCCGTAAGCGTAAACCTGCTCGGGAGCAGGTTTACTTTATGTAAACAGGATTAGATCGCGGCCACGCAGGTATGTCCGCTTCATTTATACGAAAGCAACAGCGATATTCCACCACTGTTTCACCATAAATAAATAACATCAATGTAACTAAAGATAATGCAGCACCTGATCCATTTATTGATTTCACACAGATACATACAGGTCATTTCCTAAAAAAGGGAAATGTACTATTAACATTCTATTACATGTATGTGATTATTACAGATGTAATTCATATTTCAGAGTAGTAATTGCAGTAATTGTGTAATCAAGATGAGAGACCACGGCTATAAAAGCGAAGGTGGATTTGGGAAGCCTGTCGCAGCCATGTCCTGTCCGTATACGCGAGCCACCCATTGCGGAAGGTGCAAGATTGATAAGGAGAGTCCTCAGAATTCAGCGTATATTGCGGGACAGACAGGATCCTTTAGCTCAGCGCGACAGTGTGCTCATTGAGAGATATCGATATTCCCGTGAGGGTATTATTCACTTAACCAACTTGTTGACGAGGGGATGCAGGACCACCACCTGTCTTTTTTGTGCTCTGCCCTTTTCTTGGTTGCTGTTATGAACAAACTAACAGCTTATTTCAGGGTCTCTTTTCAAGAGACTAAAAGCAATATAAGTGATAAATATTACCATTCTGTAGAATATTCTTATATTTCACTTTTACTTGTTCCCATGTTCTAGTGGGTCCTGTTGTGGCTCTAATGTGAAAGGGGATATAATATAATATAATATAATGTAATATAATATTGGATAATATAGTGTGATATGATAAATTTACCCTACCGCCTACTGGTGTTGGCCAGAGGGCAGCCTCGCTTCTGTCAGTCTGCCCCAGGGCAGCTGTGGCTACAACCGTAGCTGTTTCCACCAGTGTGTGAATGTGAGAGTGACTGAATAGTGGCATTGTAAAGCGCTTTGGGTGCCTTGAAAAGCGCTATATCAATCCACTCCATTATTATTATTATTATTAAATTACTTACGAGTTTAATTTGTCAGCAACTTTCTGCCAGCCCTCTCTCCTTGCTTTTGCAGCCTTTGCAGTATTCCCTTGCGTTTTAATTAAACTCTGAAACTCCTGAAATCCCTCAGTCAAGAGTTCTTGCTCTGCTGCCGAAAAATACCGAGCGCGCTCCTTCGACATTTTCGCCGACCAATCAGAGGGTTGCCGATCAATGTTTCTACTCTCGATGCGTAGCCCCTTTTACGACACCCAGTGATCTCACATTACTTCATCCAGCTGTACTAATCGTCAACAGCAGGTGTGTTCGGAGAACCGGATTAGCGAGCTCACGGGTAGCGCGATGATTTGATCTTCGATGTGTCATTTGATCTTGGATGTAGTAAGCGACGTACGAAGAACGGGCCCCTGTACATAGCACAGAGGGAGACACAGGTAGGGAAAATAAACACGACAAACAAACCCCAAGAACTAATACAAAATCATAATAAACTAGAAAATAATAATCATAAACTCAAAGCGCTGGGTCACCGACCCAGGACCATGACAGAAATTAGGTTATTTGCTCTATAGTTGTATTTTAGTATATTGTTTATTTATTTTTAAAGCCTAGTTTTTATTTTTCAGTTTTATTTTTTTTAGTTGCCTAAAATGTTTTTTCACGTCTAGTTATAATCATTAGTTTAGTTTTAGTTACCTATAAATACCTTGGACCCAGTGATTTCACCCAAAGTGAATCCTTTGGGTGAAATTTCAAACACTATTAGCTCTATTCAAGTCCTTTAGCTCTGTTCACTCACCAACAGTTGGTAAATTCAGTGGCCAAATAGAAGTTTCTCTGTCGTGTCACATGGCTAAAACACACAAGCACAATACTAAAACATTCTAAATTTAAAAACAAAACAAACAAAAATACACAAAAAAGTACAAAAGTATAACTGTGGCAGATAAGGACACCCAGGTACATTTTTAACCCTTTAAAGAGTATCGTATTTGATATATGTGTTTTTGTGAGTTTTAGAGACTTCTACACCATCAGCGTGACTTTTTTTTACCCTCAGAAAATGATAAAAATTACATGACAAATTTTAATGACTAAATTGTAAAAATATGGCTTATGTAACAAATGTGTCAAAATTAAACTCATTTATGCAGATTAAAGGTTCGACAAACACTCCATTATTAAAAAATTCAAGATTTCTGGCAGTTATTTCATGGTTCAGGTTTTAAAGGGTTAAAAGAAGTGGGCAATTGTAAACAGGTTTATATTAACTCAAACTTAACCAAGTCATTTTGGTTGAAACTCAAGGGAAAACAAAGGTAAACAATGAGCCATTACTGCACCTCTGCAATCTGCTTTGCAACTCACTTCCAGTACAATTACTCAGTCCATGCTGTGTCTGATTTAATAAATATAATATCTGTTGTCACTGGCGCTTGTTCTGATTTGTCCTTGAGTCTTGCTGCTGCTGCTATCACGCCCTTCACTTTTTACATAGCACACTGGTGGGTAGATTCCTGCAAATATTCATTAATCTGTCAATTTCACTATAACTTGCCAGTCCTTGACTCCCTGGGTTTGACAAGTTTGCACGGTTTTCAGCTTCTTTTCATCAAACTTCTCTTTCTATTGGGTTAATTAAACAAGTATGTGTTCTTTGGCGTTTGGATTATTAATGCATCAAGGTCAATTTCTAACTTGTGTTATCAGAAAACTATTAGTTTTTAATAATGTTAAATGTATCCTGTTTTGTGGTTTGAACGATTCATTAACCCTTTAAAACCGGTGAGAGCAGGCACGCTCCGTTTTGCGCAACTACTTTTAAATCCCGGCAGAACTGCAACCACGTAAGCTAGCGCAATAATTTTTTGCATATGAAACCAGAGAAGTTGTACTTACATCTTATGCCATCAGCTTGTCCTAGGTCACAGTTTCCTTCCACATATAGATTTGCAAAACCTGCATGAAAAGCACTTGCAGCAACAAAAACGTAATATTCTAGAAACACGCTTTGCCAATCCGATCAGCTGTTCGTAACACTTCCTACGTTGGAATAGACGGCAGCGTGAACTATCGCATGTCCGCCATGACCTGCCCAAAACCAGAAGTGACGTCATTTTCGCGGAAATGTAATTTTTTACCATCAGGGCCTCATGAGCCTACACTGGTGTTTTTAAAGGTTATGTTTGACTTTATGACTTTCTGTGTCGTTTCTGGGATGCTTAGGACTCATATTGCACTGCTGGAAATAGTTTATTTTGATGCATATGCTGTTTTTTTTGCAAATTTGCATTATCATATTTATTTTCGTTTTTCCTGCAGTATGTAAAAATTGGTGTATTTCAAAAATAAAACTATGAAGACACTCGAAATAAATTTCCTGTGGTGGGAAAATATTTTGTGCAACTTTTTTGTATTTAGAGTTTTGAGGGATAAGCCTCTTAAATTTCTCTAACTAGAAATATGTTATATGTTAAAAAAAAACAAAAACGATGTTCAAGTTTTTTGTAGTTTATTGCACTTTTTTGCAATTTATGTAATTACTATGCACTTAATGCATACATATTATTAAAATCTGGGCTATAATGGTTGTATTGATGTATATCAACTTGAAATGCTCCCAAAAATGGCACTACAACATATAAAAATATAATATAAGCTCTGGCGGATTTGGTTCTATGGTAGGTCTTAAAGGGTTAATAACAAACATCAATAACCTAAATTCTCATTCAGTTTCTTTTACCTCTCTTCCTTTTCTTTTCTCTTTGCCTCACTGCGCTTTCAACCTTGATAACCACTCACTTACGTTTACCCACATGAAAGATGAATGACTGTTCATGAAAGCCCTGAAGAAACTGCTCATGCTTTTCATGTTTGACTCGTATCATTTAACCCACATGAATGATTCATCAATACAATGGTCAATGCTTGTTGTATGTGAACAGAAAAATGATCTTCAGCTTGTAATCTGACCACACTGTGAGTTAGAGGGCACACTTTATGTGTCCCATAGTTTCAGTTTAATGAACAAATGACTGAAGACAGTCTTGTGATGGGATTACAGCAGCTACATCAATGATTTCTCAGATCACATCCATCAGGAAAACATTTGTACCCCAGATAGATAATTCATGTAGGGCATTATAAAAACATTACACTGTAAAAGACTGTAACATGGGCATACTGTCATGGTCCTGGGTCGGTGACCCAGCGCTTTTAGTTTATTATGATGATGATTGTTTGAGTTCTAGGTGTTATATTCGGTCTGCCTTGGAGTCTGCGTCTGTGCCTCTGTCTGTCTATGGTGTCAACCCGTCTGTTTATGAAGCTGTTTGTTTAGTTCTGTGTCTTGGTTGGTTCCCCGTGTTTGAGTTTCCTGCTTTATTGTGAAGGTCTCTGTCTGATGTGAGTGTGTTCAGTTTTCATTTCCCCTGTCCCGTCAGCTCCGATTCCTCCCAGCTGTGTTGCCCTCCTGTCTCTCATCCCCTGATTACTGGTTTGTGTATTTAAGCCCTATGTGTTCTCCTGCCTGTTGCCGGTTTGTCTGTGTAACTCCGTGTCAGTCTGTATTACGCCGTGTCAGTCTGTTACCCTGTGTTCCACGGTGTCCTGTTCCTCATCTGCGTCTCTCTGCTTCTCATCCCGTTGTCGTATGCTCCCAGGTCTGTTATTTTTAGTTCTCCCAGTTTAGGTGTCTTTAGTTATTTGTTATACCCCACTGTTTGTTTGCCACTACACCTCTGTAAATAAAACCACCGGTATCTCATCCACTGCCTGCATCTTGGGTCCTTCTTCCAACTCCACACGGCTCGCCTCGGCAGCCGTGACACATACAGGGAGTGCAGAATTAATAGGCAAGTTGTATTTTTGAGGAATAATTTTATTATTGAACAACAACCATGTTCTCAATGAACCCAAAAAACTCATTAATATCAAAGCTGAATGTTTTTGGAAGTAGTTTTTAGTTTGTTTTCAGTTTTAGCTATTTTAGGGGGATATCTGTGTGACTATTACTGTGCATAATTATTAGGCAACTTAACAAAAAACAAATATATACCCATTTCAATTATTTATTTTTACCAGTGAAACCAATATAACATCTCCACATTCACAAATATACATTTCTGACATTCAAAAACAAAACAAAAACAAATCAGCGACCAATATAGCCACCTTTCTTTGCAAGGACACTCAAAAGCCTGCCATCCATGGATTCTGTCAGTGTTTTGATCTGTTCACTATCAACATTGCGTGCAGCAGCAACCACAGCCTCCCAGACACTGTTCAGAGAGGTGTACTGTTTTCCCTCCTTGTAAATCTCACATTTGATGATGGACCACAGGTTCTCAATGGGGTTCAGATCAGGTGAACAAGGTGGCCATGTCATTAGTTTTTCTTCTTTTATACCCTTTCTTGCCAGCCATGCTGTGGAGTACTTGGACGCGTGTGATGGAGCATTGTCCTGCATGAAAATCACGTTTTTCTTGAAGGATGCAGACTTCTTCCTGTACCACTGCTTGAAGAAGGTGTCTTCCAGAAACTGGCAGTAGGACTGGGAGTTGGGCTTGACTCCATCCTCAACCCGAAAAGGCCCCACAAGCTCATCTTTGATGATACCAGCCCAAACCAGTACTCCACCTCCACCTTGCTGGCGTCTGAGTCGGACTGGAGCTCTCTGCCCTTTACCAATCCAGCCACGGGCCCATCCATCTGGCCCATCAAGACTCACTCTCATGTCATCAGTCCATAAAACCTTAGAAAAATCAGTCTTGAGATATTTCTTGGCCCAGTCTTGACGTTTCAGCTTGTGTGTCTTGTTCAGTGGTGGTCGTCTTTCAGCCTTTCTTACCTTGGCCATGTCTCTGAGTATTGCACACCTTGTGCTTTTGGGCACTCCAGTGATGTTGCAGCTCTGAAATATGGCCAAACTGGTGGCAAGTGGCATCTTGGCAGCTGCATGCTTGACTTTTCTCAGTTCATGGGCAGTTATTTTGCGCCTTGGTTTTTCCACACGCTTCTTGCGACCCTGTTGACTATTTTGAATGAAACGCTTGATTGTTCGATGATCACGCTTCAGAAGCTTTGCAATTTTGAGACTGCTGCATCCCTCTGCAAGATATCTCACTATTTTTGACTTTTCTGAGCCTGTCAAATCCTTCTTTTGACCCATTTTGCCAAAGGAAAGGACGTTGCCTAATAATTATGCACACCTGATATAGGGCGTTGATGTCATTAGACCACACCCCTTCTCATTACAGAGATGCACATCACCTAATATGCTTAATTGGTAGTAGGCTTCCGAGCCTATACATCTTGGAGTAAGACAACATGCATGAAGAGGATGATGTGGACAAAATACTCATTTGCCTAATAATTCTGCACTCCCTGTAAAGTGACCCTCCAGGCATCCTTTTCTTGGTACTGTAACGTTGGGTTGTGTTGTGTGGTTGAGAAGAGGCGGCAAAACACCTAGCAGGCTAGGCGGAAGGATACACACCCACACTGGTATCAGTAATCCACGGTGGTTCTTTAATATGCATTCTTCAGCAACCGTATAAAAGCCCGGCTGAACGGCTGCGGCTCAACAACAAAATGCCCAGCGTTCATACAACCCAAGCGCTGCAAACAAAACAAAAAAAAAAGGGTCTCGAAAAGAAAACATAAGTCCGTCCCTCGTTAAGCACGAGCGTGAAGGCACGTGTCCTCATAATCACAGAGAGAGAGAGCGAGAGAGCAGTGGCACACACTGATGACACCATCAACCCTCGACTTGGGTGTCTTAAAGGGACACCACACCATAACGGCTGTTACAGTACTCATTGGTCAAACTCATGGTATTATATACATCATAGAACTCTTTTATATAAAGAGTTCTATGATGTATATAATACCATGATGTCATCTGTTGATTATTTTGAAGACAAAAGTGGCAATATGACAGAATGAATTGGTACATTACCAGCACACGCTAGCAGCCTTGGATAGCAAGCTGTATTCATAAACTGTATATACATGATGTACAGACACAGATGTCTGCAAGTAAGTAACAGAAAGAGTACTAAAATACTGAACACAAACTTCAAGCAAGCAATATTATTCTCAGATAATTCCATATAAATACTCTAGAATTTACCAAAAAACAAACACAGTTGAGCACTCTAGTTCAGTGACTTGAATTAGCAGAGGTTAGGCACAGTGGCAGTCAAGTCGTTACTGTTACCTTTCAGGAACATGGTTCACATCTATCATCTAGCCACGGCCTTTCTCTGTGGATTTTGCATGTTATCCTATTGTGTGGGATCTCTCCAGGTAGTATGGCTTCCTCCAACAGTCCAAAGACATGCAGTAAGGGATTCTAAATTGACTGTAGGTATGGATGATTGTCTCTCTCTTTGTGTTTGACCTGTGACAGGCTGGTGACCTTCCCAGGATGTACACTGACTCTTGCCCTCTGGCAGCTGGAATAAGCTTTAGCCTTCCTGCAACCTTGAATTAGATAAATGGAAGAAAATGGATGGACTAAATCTATCAGCATACCTATTAGTCTTGTCTTCGCTCTCATTATTATTATTTTTTTCTGTGGGATAGTTGCCTGCTCTCTTTCAAACGTTGATGCCATTACTCCCTCACTAATCTCTGGTAAAATTTTAATTCTAACACTTTTCACAGCATTAACATCGGAGATGCAGAAATGTCCGATAGCTCAGGCATCGGAAGGATTTATCCAGAAGAAGGCTGCTTTATTACAAACTATTCCACTATGTGACCTGAAGCACAGAAGAGCACAAGACAAGTTTATCTACTGTTAGATCATAACTCATCTACATATTGTCATGTATTATGTAAGTATATATTAAAGTCAGTGCTATATACAGTTACGATTCATTAAGAAACTTCTGAACTTTCTGAGTGTTACGGCCCCTGGCCTTGGAGGAGGTGGGCCGGCCTTCCTATAAAGAAACCCAAGCATGCCAGGACTCACAGATGATTGGCTGCCTGGGGATACACGGTGCTCAGGGGTCCAATGAAGCGACTGACAGCGTTCCCCTATGACTACAAAAGGCTGAGGATCCTTCACTCATTGGACATTGTTTTTGGACTGAACGTGCAGGTTGTCCCTCACACACAGGGCTGGACTGGGACAAAAAATCGGCCCGGGCATTTTGACTAGAGACCGGCCCACCAAAAATGTGATGTCATTCAGGGGTAAAACCGCAAAGGATTCTGGGAACTTGTGGCAAGAGGTACTAGCGCATGCAGGCTTTCAATTGAACTCAGTTACACAGCGATAAAAAGAAACACAAAAAATGGCAAGAACTGCAATAGCCGGTGTTGTGCCAAAAAGTGATTGTCTGCCAAAAACTGATTTCCGGTATTTGCCAAAAACTGATTGCTCGTATTTAAATTGCTATAAGTAACTTGTTGGGCTATAATATGTGAAACATATGTCAAATGCATCCCTCATGGATGACATAAAGTCATCTCTCTCGCTCCATCTCTTTCTGCTGCTCTTCTGTCTCCTCTGTCACAGACTTCTCCACTTTTGATGATAAATCAGCCTGGTGCAACATGTAAGGATTGGCACAATTTGTTAAGATTTTGGGGAGTTTGAGAAACTAACCTTAAGCATAAAATAAAATTTACTATCAGTAACTTCATAGCACCCGCCCAGCAGTATATAAACTCCGTCATGCTACCTAGTACGCAGTACCAGTTATTCTAAGCGACTGTAAAAAGTCAACACAACGAAAACAAACTACAACTAAACTTGGTTTATATCTGACACAGATAGACAGCAGGTCATAACTTCTTACCTGAAGTTCAGTTCCTCTGCCACTATGACAGGCGGCCGCCTCGGGTCTCTCCTCCTCTTGCCTCCCCTTTCCCTTATCCACCTGCTGGCCTCCACCACTTGCAGATGTTGCTAAATCTGTGGAAGCTATGCCATAGCTACCGCCAAACAATTCAGTTAATTTTACACATTTGGCAGCGTCTGCCTGAAGGGCTTGTTTCTTTTTGGCCCTAATTTTTTCTGCACCTCCTTTCCTTTTTTTGTTCTCCATTTTCTTTAGTTCCTCTAAAAGATTGCTAAACAAGGGGGAGGGTGCACCGACCTCCTCGGCTGTAATTGGTCCAGCCCAGAGTCGATCATGACCAATTGGCCAATCCAACACCTTTTATTATTTATACCCTTCCAAAAAAAAATCGATCGGCCCATAAAAACAAAAAAATGCCCAGTATGCCCGATGGCCAGTCCAGCTATGCTCACACCTGTCTCTGGGCCTTGCTTGCCTGACTCGGGTTGAATGTAGGAGTTTTGCCTGAGTAGCCTTGAAACGTGTTTCTGCCTGTGTGGCTAGTTTTCATTTGTATTTGTACGTGTGAGTATGTGAGAGTTGTTTTGTGTTTTTTAAATTGCCTAGTGATTCACTGTAAGCTATACTAATGGTTTTCAGTTCAGTTTTTTGTTAATAAACACTTTTTCTTAACTTGACCTACCCCAAGCTGGGCTCTTTTATGTTACCTTAACTCGTAACACTGAGTTCTGTTAATAGTTGTATTTTGAGAGATTTGAACTTGTTATGAAAAAAAGAAAAAAATATATGTGAAAGTGATTTTTGGTGTTGCACAGTTGTATGACTGCGCTTGCCATCATTATGGAACAATTTCTCTAATGTGACCAAAAGCTGAAAGGTGTGGGCAAGGGCTTTTTGCTAGCTGCCCTCTTTTTATTATATTTTTGAAGTTTCTATTTCACAGTACAAAACCTTGGTAGGAGAATAATTAAATGAAACAAACAAACATCCTTTTTTTCCAGTGTTTTTTTGCATGCAGTTTAAGCCTTAATTTAACACTGAAAACAGCATGTCACATTTTGGCTGTGTGATTTGTGACAGTTGGAGTCTTCATTTACTTGGAATGAGGGGGGAAATGCTATCATGACGAATCCATCATAGGTGGATGTCTCAAACTTGTGAGTGCAGTCCTAATACTTTGACTCGTGTCTCTTTAATGAGCGCTCACCCTGCATGTTTGGAGCCGACTTCTGCTCTTCAGCAATATTGCTAGTATTTTAAAAAACAAAGCAGAACTAAACTATAAGCATGGAAACTGGCCCGAGTATAACTAAATCTGCTAAATATAAATATAAGCTAAATGTCACAATAACAGTTTTAACCACTTATTTTGTGTTTATTAACCTTCTTGCTTGAATTACTCTTAAAGTGATAGCTGAATTTCAGGTAGTAAAGCTTACAGTGAATATTTTAGTTCATTTCTTGGACAACGCAAGGGGTGGAACGTTGCTTCTTTCTGCTCCAGCAGCACTACAGAAACATAACTATCTAAAAGAAAAAACAGTATTTAGAGGAAGCAACGAATACAAAGAGGGAAAGTTATAGAAGATGGAAAAAAGGAAGCGATTCTGGGACAGCAAGTGTTTCAGCTAGCTGGTGTTATTTCTACTACTCAATAAGTACAAAACCTGCTTGCCTGTAAAGTGCTTGGTGGCATACAGTAGTCATGAAGGAAAGGTTAGCTAAAGAAACCAAAAGCATGTTTGAACCGGACTATAAAGCTCAGGTTCATGCTAGACGACGGGCATTTTAATATGATACTCTACAGAACCATTCAAAGAACTGCAGTTTTTGGTACATCAGCCTTACTGGCTGACTTTTGGAAATGAAAGCCAGGAAATTCAGTCTCATCTGCACAACTAAAAATTTCCATTATGGTATTCATATGAATGTAGGTAGTCTATGGACAATACCTACAAAAAAATCCTCAAAATTACTTTATTTCCCTGCTGCAGTAGATGTGTACAAGACCTTCATTTGCTATGACTTACACAAACTGACAGGCTTATAAGGTGAAAAGAACACCTGCCACACTGTCTCAGCTGATAAATATATGTATGTATTCTAGTGTCTGGAAGTAAGATCTTACCTTGTGGACATGAATACAGCTTCCCTCTAGCATCCTTGAGGCTAGAATGCTTTACCCGCTATTTGAAATCTGTCATGTTTGCTTTTGTTTTTCTCTTCTCTTAGATTTTATATGCAGCAGGTGTGAACATGGCAGTGCTTATGGGATATCTGCTTTATAGATTACTGTAGCACGTGGTTTGATTCTGGTAGCAGTGTTTCTTGCAGTCCTCTTAATTTCGTATAGTAATTTTGCATACTAATAATATTTTGGTGAAAAGAAGAAAAATGAATCTCACCCTTTAAAGTGCTTTTATCTTTTAATACAATGTAGTAATGATTAAAACTGGTACAGTAAAAGACATGCAAAAATAATCATTTTCATGAGTAAATCATAGTATAGGACATGCAGAATAGTGATAATAGTACGAACGGGCATTCGTGGCTCAAGAGTTGGGCGTTTGCTTCGTAATCGGAAGGTTGCCGGTTCGAGCCCCGGCTTGGACAGTCTCGGTCGTTGTGTCCTTGGGCGAGACACTTCACCCGTTGCCTACTGGTGGTGGTCAGAGGGCCCGGTGGCGCCAGTGTCCAGCAGCCTCGCCTCTGTCAGTGCGCCCCAGGGTGGCTGTGGCTACAATGTAGCTTGCCATCACTAGTGCGTGAATGGGTGGATGACTGGTTGTGTAAAGCGCTTTGGGGTCCTTAGGGACTAGTAAAGCGCTATACAAATACAGGCCATTTACAGGCCATAAAATTAATATTATGATATCACTTAAATAGAAATTTAAAAAAAAATTGATGTTTCCCCTTCTCGGCTGTAGATATTCCAGGAGCAACAAACCTAACATGATAGATGTGGCATGGATGATACAGTACCAACGGGCCATTAATAACTGACATTTGAAATTATCTCATGAGCTGGAAATAATTGAATTGCAGGCCAGATGTGACCCGCAGACCGTACTTTTGACGCCCCTGCTCTAATGCCTTAACAATAAATTTTTTATATAACTACAATAAACCAAAGCCAACATCTAAATTATACCTAGAGAAAAAGTAGCACCATATAAAACAGTCTTACTAAAAGCTAACTAGCCTAGGTTAGTGGACTACCAGTAATTACTTTCTCTACAGCAGCTACTCTAGATGAGTTTATGTTATTCAATGTAGTTAAGCGGAAATAATTTAAACGCCTGAATCTATATATTTTAAAAGAAATTGATGAATGTAGACACAAAAGAAGAAAGAGTCATAAAAAGACTTTCAGGATATTTAAAAACAACACAAGAAGTGCAAGGAGAGAATCTCGCCAAATTAATCAGGTATTGTTTTACCTTTTAGGAGCAAAAACGAACAACTTTTTATTACATCTCATTATTTGTCTAAGGAGGTATAGAAATGTTTTAAAATTCCTTTTTTTAAATTAAAATGTTAGCTTGGCTAAGAGCTTTGAAAGTCCAAAGTCCTTACTCTCAACTTCACTGTTTATGTTGTTAATGCAGGCAGACAAAACACAAAACATTAATGAAAGAAACAGATTTTCAACATGTGTTGAAGCATCTTGCATTTCATTCACTTCTAAGGTACACGGAGAAGGACAAAGATCCCCAAAAGGCTAACTGTTCACAGCTTACCCACACCAAATATTCTTTAACCCTTTAAAGCTGGTCGGAGCGGACACGCTCCATTTTGCATAACTATTTTTAAATCCCGGTAGCACTGCAACCACGTAAGCTACCGCAATAATTTTTTTTGCATATGAAACCGGAGGAATTGTACTTACAGCTTATGCCATCAGCTTGTCCTAGGTCACAGTTTCCTTCCACATATAGCTTTGCAAAAACTGCATAAAAAGCACTTGCAGCAGCAAAAACATAATATTCCAGAAACAGGCTTTGGCGATCCGATCAGCTGTTCATAACACTTCCTACGTCCATCGTTGTAAATGGTAAATGGCCTGCATTTGTATAGCGCTTTTCTAGTCCCTAAGGACCCCAAAGTGCTTCACACTACATTCAGTCATTCACCCATTCACACACACATTCACCCATTCACACACAGGCGATGGCAAGCTACATTGTAGCCACAGCTGCCCTGGGGCACACTGACAGAGGCGAGGCTGCCGGACACTGGCGCCACCGGGCCCTCTGACCACAAACATGGGGTTAGTATCTTGCCCAAGGATATTTGGCATGCAGCCAGGAGGTAGCCTGGGATCGAACCACCGACCTTCTGATTAGTGGCTGACCTGCTCTGCCACCTGAGCTACAGCCACTCCGATGTGAACTATCGCATGTCCGCCATGACCTGCCCAAAACCCGAAGTGACGTCATTTTGCGGAAATGTAGTTTTTTTTTTACCATCATTATGGGGCGATCGTGGCTCAAGAGTTGGGAGTTCGCCTTGTAATCGGAAGGTTGCCGGTTCGAGCCCCGGCTTGGACAGTCTCGGTCGTTGTGTCCTTGGGCAAGACACTTCACCCGTTGCCTACTGGTGGTGGTCAGAGGTGGCGCCAGTGTCCGGCAGCCTCGCCTCTGTCAGTGCGCCCCAGGGTGGCTGTGGCTACAATGTAGCTTGCCATCACCAGTGTGGGAATGTGTGCGTGAATGGGTGGATGACTGGATATGTAAAGCGCTTTGGGGTCCTTAGGGACTAGTAAAGCGCTATATAAATACAGGCCATTTACCATCAGGGCCTTGTGTTTTTAAAAGTTATGTATGACTTTGTGTCGTTTGTGGGATGCTTAGGACTCATATTGCACTGGTGGAAATAGTTTATTTTGATGCATATGCTGCTTTTTTGCAAATTTGCATTATAATATTTATTTTCGTTTTTCCTGCAGTATATGAAAATTGGTGTATTTCAAAAACAAAACTATAAAGACACTTAAAGTAAATTTCCTTGGTGGGAAACTAGTTTGTGCAACTTTTTTGTATTTAGAGTTTTGAGGGATAAGCCTCTTAAATTTCTCTAATTAGAAACATATGTTAAAAAAAATCCATCCATCCATCCATCCATCTTCATCCGCTTTATCCGAGGCCGGGTCGCGGGGGCAGCAGCCTAAGCAAAGAGGCCCAGACCTCCCTCTCCCCAGCCACCTCCTCCAGCTTATCCGGGGGAATACCAAGGCGTTCCCAGGCCAGCCGAGAGATATAATCTCTCCAGCGTGTCCTGGGTCTGCCCCGGGGCCTCCTCCCAGTGGGACATGCCTGGAACACCTCACCCAGGAGGCGCCCAGGGGGCATCCTTGTCAGATGCCCGAACCACCTCAGCTGGCTCCTTTCGATGTGGAGCAGCAGCTGCTCTACTCTGACCCCCTCCCAGATGGCCGAACTTCTCACCCTATCTCTAAGGGAGAGGCCAGCCACCCTTCGGAGGAAGCTCATTTCTGCCGCTTGTATCCGCGATCTCGTTCTTTCGGTCACTACCCACAGCTCGTGGCCATAGGTGAGGGTAGGGACGTAGATCGACCGGTAATTTGAGAGCTTCGCTTTTACACTCAGCTCCCTCTTCACCACGACGGACCGGTGCAGCGTCTGCATTACTGCAGCTGCAGCCCCAATCCGTCTGTCGATCTCCGGCTCCCTTCTCCCATTACTCTCGAACAAGACCCCGAGATACTTGAACTCCTCCATTTGGGGCAGGAACTCACCCCCGACCCGGAGTGGGCACTCCACCCTTTTCCGGCTGAGAACCATGGCCTCAGATTTGGAGGTGCTGATCCTCATTCCCGCTGCTTCACACTCGGCTGCGAACCGTTCCAGGGCGAGCTGGAGGCCCTCACCCGATGAAGCCAACAGAACCACATCATCCGCAAAAATCAGAGATGAGATTCTGAGGCCACCAAAGCGAAAGCCCTCCGCCACTTGGCTGCGCCTAGAAATCCTGTCCATAAAAATTATGAACAGAACCGGAGACAAAGGGCAGCCCTGGCGGAGCCCATCACCCACCGGGAACGAGTCCGACTTATTGCCGGCAATGCGAACCAAGCTCTTGCAACGGTTGTATAGGGATCGAATGGCCAGACACCCCATACTCCCGCAACACCTCCCACAGGACACTCCGAGGGACACGGTCGAATGCCTTCTCCAAGTCCACAAAACACATGTAGACTGGTTGGGCAAACTCCCATGCACCCTCAAGTATCCTCGAGAGGATAAAGAGCTGGTCCAGTGTTCCGCGACCAGGACGAAAACCGCATTGTTCCTCCTGTATCCGAGGTTCGACCAGCGGACGAACTCTCCTTTCCAGCACCCTGGCATAGACTTTCCCAGGGAGGCTGAGGAGTGTGATCCCCCTGTAGTTGGAACACACCCTCCGGTCCCCCTTCTTAACCCTTTAGAGCCGATAGGAGCGGGAACGCTCTGTTATGCGTAACTATTTTTAAATCCCGGTAGCACTGCAACCACGTAAGCTAGCGCTAAATTTTTTTTTGCATATGAAACCGGAGGAGTTGTACTTACATATTGTGCCATCAGCTTGTCCTAGGTCACGGTTTCCTTCCACATAAAGCTTTGCAAAAACGGCATAAAAAGCGCTTGCAGGAACAAAAACATAATATTCCAGAAACACGCTTTGCCGGTCCGATCAGCTGTTCAAAACACTTCCTACGTTGGAATAGACGTCAGCGTGAACTTTTGCATTTCCGCCATTACCTGGCCGAAACCGGAAGTGACATCATTTTCGCGGAAATGTAGTCTTTTTTGCGATCAGGGCCTCAGGGCCTATACTGCTCTTTTTAAAAGTTATCTTTGACTTTATGACTTTCTGTGTCGTTTCTGGGATGCTTAGGACTCATATTGCACTGCTGGAAATAGTTTATTTTGATGCATAAGCTGCTTTTTTGCAAATTTGCAGTATAATATTTATTTTCGTTTTTCCTGCAGTGTATAAAAATTGGTGTATTTCAAAAATAAAACTATGAAGACACTCAAAATAAATTTCCTGTGGTGGGAAACT
The DNA here is from genome assembly GCF_041146795.1 of Maylandia zebra. NCBI lineage: Eukaryota > Metazoa > Chordata > Actinopteri > Cichliformes > Cichlidae > Maylandia > Maylandia zebra. The sequence continues at coordinate 25,634,684 of NC_135168.1, read as the reverse complement.
ATTTTGTGCAACTTTTTTGTATTTACAGTTTTGAGGGATAAGCCTCTTAAATTTCTCTAACTACAAATATATGTTAAAAAATCAAAAACGATTTTCAATTTTTTTGTAGTTTATTGCACTTTTTTGCAATTTATGTAATTACTATGCACTTAATGAATACATATTATTAAAATCTGGGCTATAATGGTTGTATTGATGTATAGCAACTTGAAATGCTCCCAAAAATGGCTCCACAGCATGTAAAAATATAATATAAGCTCTGGCGGACTTGGTTCTATGGTAGGTCTTAAAGGGTTAAAGATGGGGACCACCACCCCGGTCTGCCAGTCCACAGGTACTGCCCCTGATCTACACGCAACATTGCAGAGGCGTGTCAACCAGGACAGCCCTACAACGTCCAGAGCCTTCAGGAACTCGGGGCAGACCTCATCAACACCAGGGGCTCTGCCACCAAGGAGTTGTTTAACTGCCTCAGTGACCTCGCCCCCGGAAATTGGCGGGTCATTCCTCTCATCCCCAGACTCTGCTTCCTCCTCGGAAGACGTGTCAATGGGATTAAGGAGGTCCTCGAAGTATTCCTTCCACCGCCTGACAATTTTCTCAGTCGACGTCAGCAGCGCTCCGCCAGCACTATACACAGTGCAGGTAGAGCACCGCTTTCCCCTCCTGAGACGCCTGACGGTTTGCCAGAATCTCTTCGAGGCAGTCCGAAAGTCTTTTTCCATGGCCTCTCCGAACTCCTCCCACACCCGAGTTTTTGCTTCAGCCACTGCCCGAGCCGCATTCCGCTTGGCCTGTCGATACCTGTCGGCTGCCTCCGGAGTCCCACAGGCTAACCAAGCCCGATAGGACTCCTTCTTCAGCCTGGTGGCTCCCTTCACCTCTGGTGTCCACCATTTGGTTCGGGGATTACCACCACGGCAGGCACCAACCACCTTGCGGCCGCAGCTCAATGCAGCAGCTTCGGCAATGGAGACGCTGAACATGGTCCATTCGGACTCAATGTCCCCAGTCTCCCTCGGAATGCTGTTGAAGCTCTGCCGGAGGTGTGCGTTGAAGATCTCGCGGACTGGGGCCTCTGCTAGACGTTCCCAGCACACCCTCACTACGCGTTTAGGTGCACCAGGTCTGTCCAGCGTCCTCCCCCACCACCTCATCCAACTCACCACCACGTGGTGATAGGTTGACAGCTCAGCCCCTCTCTTTACCCGAGTGTCCAGAACATATGGTCGCAAGTCTGGTGATACGATTATAAAATCGATCATCGACCTACGGCCTAGAGCGTCCTGGTGCCACGTGACAGATGTCAGATGTCCATATATATAGCACTGTTGCCGCAAGAAGGTCCTGAGTTCGATTCCACCATCAGGCCGGGTTCTTTCTGTGTGGAGTTTGCATGTTCTCCCCGTGTTTGCGTGGGTTCCCTCCGGGTACTCCGGCTTCCTCCCACAGTCCAAAGACATGCACCTTGTGGGGATAGGTTAATTGGATAATACAAATTGTCACTAGGTGTGAATGCGAGTGTGAATGGTTGTCTGTCCCTGTGTGTTGGCCCTGCGACAGACTGGCGACCTGTCCAGGGTGTACCCCGCCTTTCGCCCTATGACAGCTGGGATAGGCTCCAGCGCCCCCCGCGACCCTGAAAAGGATAAGCGGAAGCGAATGGATGGATGGATGGATGGATGGATGGATATATATATATATATATATATAATGTTCTTCCTCTACAGCCCCCCTATTTTTGCACATGTCGAGGAACGTGTCAGGCTACATTTCACTGTGTGTTATACTTGTATAACTATGCATGTGACAAATAAAGAACCTTGAACCTTGAACTTATGGACACTCTTATGTTCGAACAGGGTGTTCGTTATGGCCAAACTGTGAGTAGCACAGAAGTCCAATAACAAAGCACCGCTCGGGTTCAGATCAGGGAGGCCGTTCCTCCCAATCACGCCCCTCCAGGTCTCGCTGTCGTTACCCACGTGAGCATTGAAGTCTCCCAGCAGGACAACAGAGTCTCCAGGTGGAGCACCTTCCAGCCCCCCCCCAGGGACTCTAAGAGGGCTGGGTACTCCGAACTGCCACTCGGCGCATAAGCGCAGATGACAGTCAGGACCCGTTCCCCGACCCTAAGGCGCAGGGAACAAACCCTCTCGTCCACCGGGCCTGTTGTTAAAAAAAAAAAAAAAAAAAAAAAATTCAATTTTTTTGTAGTTTATTGCATTTTTTTCCAATTTATGTAATTACTATGTACTTAATGCATACATATTATTAAAATTTGGGCTATAATGGTTGTATTGATGTATAGCAACACTACAACATGTAAAAGTATAATATAAACTCTGGCGGACTTGGTTCTATGGTAGGTCTTAAAGGGTTAAACACTAATCGAAAACACTGTTGCTTCAGCTCAGCAAACAGAGATCAACAAACACTGAGGTCAAGGAAAAAAATAAATAAAAATGAATAAATATATTAAAAATACATTTAGACGAATGTCTATCTAGGTGTACCGTGTCAGTGTTAAGTAATATAATAACTGAGGGAACGAAGAATTTTAAGTTCCTGTTTGTTCTATAATGGGGTACAAGGTAAGAGCAACCTGAGAGGGTGTGGCTTTCTTTGGAATAGTTCTAATAAGGGAAACTGACTTGTTTGTTACTGAGTTATACTCTATATTTCAAAAGGACACAACCTTTTCTGGAAATCATTTCGATAGCAGCCTCCCCTTGCATTGGCTTGAGTCTTTCCCACATCTTTTATGTATACTGCATGTCCAAAATCTGGTTTTACCTTCTTGTACTAAATGGGGCGAAACTATACAATAGGTACAGTGTCAATGTTGAGTTTGCTTACACAAAAACTGAGGAATATTTTTTCTGCTCTACTTTAAAATCTGATATAAATATTTCTACAGCTCATTAAATTCTTTATGAGTTTAGAGGAAAATGAGAAATCAATATGTATTTTGTCTCACCTCTCTCCAACAAGCTTTTTAATCATAACACCAAAAAACTGATAATGTTAAATTAATGAAGCATGGCAACCTATGTGTTTTGATTTTACAAAATCACTTGCTAATATAAAAATGCTGAAGACAGGGGCACTTTGATGTGAGTGTATGTAAAAAAGAAAAAGAAAAAGAAAAAAAAACACTGTGTGTATGTGTACATACCACAGAGCAGGGTTTCTGTCAGAAAGTTAATGATGCATGAACTCGCTAATCAATTCACAACGAGGTCCTATTGCAACAAGACTTGACAGTTATGGAGAACCTCAAGTATTCACTTTGGTGTGCATGCATTCAGAAATATATTAAAAGGAAATCTGCCTTACAGTAGTAATGTATGTAGTTGTTTTGCATACAAAATCATGTATTTCAAAGTAAGCGTTCTACAGTCAAACATGAGATACTTAAACATTATTCAAGCTAGGGTCAGCTCAACATTTCTAAAGAAATTATCTCACTGTCTGGTGCTGTGATTGTTCCTCCAAAAAAGTAATATGTTACGTATTACTCGCTACTTTTCGTAAGAGTAAAGCAGTGTGTGAGACTCTCAGTACAGGACTCAGCTTTAACATCATACTGGGTTCTTTGCTAGCTTTGTGTTGGCATGCTGTCTGTGCGGATGGTTGCAAAGAGTTAAAGCAGTTTGTACTTTATCATTGTTCTGTTGTCCTTTATACCAATAAAAAGAAATGTCCATATCTCTACTCCTCAAAAGCTGTAGACAGCTTCACCATTTCCATTCTCCCTGCGTACAAACTAATATCAACTGGCTGCAGGGTTCTCACTGTAAGTGTTCAGGACAAAAAAGCAGTTTTGCTTTTTTTCCCTTTGTAATCCAAAGAAGAACATAACTATAATGTGATTACTAAATTTAGTACAGTAACACATTGCAGTACTGCATTAGAGAATGTAATGTGATTACAGTAATGCATTACTTTGGAATGAAATACACCTAGTACTGTACTTTACTAGTACTTTAATGAACATAGACACCTTAGGTTAGTTAGATGTCTTCTTTCAAGTTAGATATCTGAATAATAAAAAAATAAACATAGAAGACTGAAATGTTGGCTGTTTTGGGCTACTGCACTCCAACACACATTACTAAAAAAATGTTTTAAAAAAATAAATGAATCAAGGTTCCTTTTATAAAGAAAAAAACTTTTTAGAGGTCATTCGTAATTGGTGATAAATAAACTAAAAACTAGATATATTTTCTGTCTCCTCAAATGGTTATGAAAAGAGTCATGTTCCACCTAGCTTTTAAAATTTGTTTTTTAGCACACAAACCCTGAGGCTGTGAGCTGATTTTCAACCACAGCCCCCCTCAGCTTCAGCCACAAACAGTGACCATCATTATCTGTTGATTTGTAAATGTGCTAGCACCACAGGATGATTTACAGTGCAGGCCATCCATTAGCATCACAAAGGCTCAAATGTGCAAGATACAGGAACAAGAGGCCGTAACGAGCACTTGGGCTTGAATTTGAATAATGAATGTGTTTCCAGGGGAACAGACAAGTGTTCATTTTATATGCAACATGTTTTATTGTTGACAGGGGATTTCTTTAAATCACCCAGTAGTTCTTCAGCTAAGACACCTGAGTTAGAAAACACAAACACTGCAGTTGTCTTTATTACACGCGTGGGCAGTCGCTCTGAGACCTGCGTCTCATCACTGCCTGCACTCTTTATTTATACATGTCTGTGTGTGTGTGTGTGTGTGTGTGTGTGTGTGTGTGTGTGTGTGTGTGTGTGTGTGTGTGTGTGTGTGTGTGTGTGTGTGTGTGTGTACACAAATAGCTTCTTATTCTAAGAACTCTGAGCTGAGGTTCCCCTTTTTCTAATTCTGAATGTTCTTACAAAAAGAGGAAGCTATCAGTTGTTTATCACACAAAAGTACATGTCAAAAGTCACGCAGACGTTTGCTTAGTGATTAAATAAAAGAATACATTTCATGAAGCTGATCACATTATATAAAAACAATATTCTTTTGACAATTGTGCTTCAGAAATTTTAAATGTCTGGGGGGGGCGGTTAAGTTGTATGATAACCCTCTAAGACTTAAGTCACAATGAGTGACTACCCCAACTTTAACTCTAGCCAAGCAGAGTAAAACATTTTTTGTATTTAACCACGAGTGAACCACGTAATAATGTGTGGTTGGTCACATGTTCGTTCGTGATCTTGACAGCATGCACACTGTGGTTTGTAGTTTAAAGTACATTGAAAAGACCAATGATAGACATGCACAGGCCTGCTGCATATTTGCACAAATTTCTTTCCAAACCATTGGGTTCGTGTGTGTCAGCTTAGCACTGTTTATGGTTTTGCTGCTGAAGGATTTCTATACTGTACATGCAGAGTGAATAATTCTGTCTTAGTTGGCTACATGCTGTGCCCACTGGGTCGTGAAAGTGACTTTGTGTCTCTGTAATTGGCAGAGTGATCCACCGCATGGTGATCAGGCAGTCTGCTGCCATTACAGATGTCTGTAACCAGAAAAAATCCAAAAGGCATCAGCAGAGAATGATGTCTGCTAGTTAAGGACTTATTGTTGCATACTTTGTCATGGAATTTGTATCACTGAACACATTCCATAACACTCTTTTTCCACCGTCTACTGACACCGATACAAACTGCACTCTTTAACCTGGTCTGGTTCCTTTTTTACCTGGTACCTCCTGTACAGGTTTGCAACTCAGCTGCGGTTCCTTTTTGCAGTTGTGTGCAGCAGGGGTGATTCTAGGATCAGAGCTTTGGGGGTGCTGAGCACCCAGAGAGTTGCCCTGCAGCAGTCCCTGCATCCTTAAATGTCTCCAGTTGTCCCGAGTTCCCTCTGACTGTCACTTTGGTGCATTTAAACCCCTGTTCCTCCCTGTCCTCATCGTCTGTTGTCTTCATCTCCATTATCAGTCATCATAATTTTACCACCTCTGTGCAAGTCTGCAAATTTCTTTATTAAATCATAAGATTCTTAAATTCATCAAGTCTCTCTGTGCCTGGGTCCTCGTCACAAAACATGACAATACTGTTTTGTACATTTTAACACAATTTAATCCCCACATTTGTGAAAGAAAAGCAAAAAACTTTTTTGAAAAGTCTGTAACAAAACCATCAAATCTGATCAAGGTTATTTAAATGCTGCTAAAGAAGAATGGATTGGAATTTTAAAAAATACATATCCTAACCTTAATTACTGCGGGAGAATAATGAATGATGCTCATAGTGAGTAAAAAGTAAACTGAGTGCATCTTTTGGAAAGAGATTCACTTTTAAAGTGTATATATAATACAATACAGATACATAAAAAATACACTCCAAAAATAGAAGAGTCCTTGAAATGTACAAAATATTATTAAAAAATTTAAAAAATGGAGACACCCTGGCTTATGGTACAATGTATACAATGTATGAAAAGACCTTTACTGCAGATACTACTGTGGCTCTGCAGATCTTTTCTTTTCTTTTATCCTATGTCGCCTCACCTTGAGGTTGACAAATCTATCACATTTTGGTGGTCAAGTCTCTCAAGCATCTCTTTCTCAACTGACATCACAACCAGGTGCTGGAGTCTGCTTTGAGCCATGGTCCTTCTCAGCCAGGTATGGAGCTGACTCAAGACACTAAAAGACCTCTCACAGCTCCAGCTGCTAACTGGGTTTGTTAGGGCAACCTGAATAACAGTTTTCAGTTCGGGGAAGATCTGATTATCCTGAAGATTGTACAATGTTAACATATCTGGGATGGCACCAGCCTCACTCTTGAGCTTCAAAAAGTCTCTGGCAACCGTGACTTCCTCTGACTGAAGCTCAATATGGTAATGCAGTGCCAGGGCTGACAACCCAGTTTGTTTTGCAGATCCTGTATAGTAGATTTAACATAGGGAGAACACAACTTCCAGATTGTACGAGTAAAATTAGTTGTGTTTTTTTTCTTTGCCAGTTTAACAGTTTCTATTTTGCCTGTTAATACTCCCTGTCTGTTTTCTTACCTGGTTCTTCCTGACCTTCTACTTTGTACTCAGGTTCCCCTCTTTCCTCTCTCTGTCTTTGGACTGACAATCATACACAAATAGATTGTATTCAGTTAGATTAAAAAAATACTATTAACCCTCCTGCCATCCTTTAAAAAACTCACACCCATCACCCTAGGGACCATTCTCAGCCACGCCATAAAAAGACCATATATCCATATTTTATTCCACTTTAAATTAGCCAACCTTGTAAAACTACTTCTCCCTGAAATATTCATGTAAAGTTTTAATTATATTTTCGTTGTTTTAACCCTTCAAATCCCAGTGTTATTACATGAGCGCCCTGTGTTATAAGCCCCAAAAACCAAAAAACGAAACTAAATATTTCCACAAAAAACCAGTTGAAGTAATATGTGATTGTCATTATAAGTAGGCCTTTAGATGGACCAAAGATTGGCACCAACATACATTTTGACCTGCCATTATTTTTTTTGCATTTTTTTTGCAATTTAAAAATTAAAACTTCAAGGCCCTGAGTCTTCATTGACATCCAAGAAAAGAAGAAAAAATAAAATCATATGATGATAATTTGGGGTTGAAAAATAGCGTTTATAATGGAAGTCAATGGGCAGAAAATGGTCCCCAGGGTGATGGGTGTGGGGATTTCTGCTGCTCAGCCATTTTAGGCTGATTTAAGGAATTCACACTGGAATATTAACATTGACAGGTAAAAACTATCCTGTGGCAAGTTTGGTTATATTCCACTGAACACAGTGGAAATGGTAGCCATTTAACACATAGCAGTGGCACAAAAAGGTCCCAAGAAGGCAGGAAGGTTAAGATCACTAATAAAAAAAAAGTCCTCTCTCAGTTTACTTTCAACCAAAATGCAAATAACCAAACCACATGTACATCTAATAAAGGATATAAATATTGAAACACTGATCCAACATTATCCTTTATTGATGGATCATTTGATTTTACACTTTTACCTGAATGTTGCTCCTTTTTTTGAAAAAACTTCCTCATATCCATTATGAACCTGGCTGTCTCTCTGTACACACACACACACACACACACACACACACACACACACACACACACACACACACACACACACACACACACACACACACACACACACACACACACACAAAACAGGAGTTATAAGGTTAATTGGCATCCAGCCAGTTAGCTAGTTAGTACCTTGGGTTCAATATGGGCACATACACATAGGACAAAATAACCAGTTTCTCTCATTACATTTCAAACAGGACGGTGGTAACAACAGCAGGCTACGGACAATGTTAAGTTTTAGATTTTAAATAGGCTGTATACATTTCAATGGGAGCAACATTTCTTCTCTCCCTCTCTTTCATTCTTTCTCCCTGTCCTCTCCCCCACTCATGTCTGTTCAGTCTTTAAAAATCAAAAATAAAATAAATACATAATTATAATAAAGGTCAATCAAATGGACCAATATGGCAAGGCCATGATGATCCACTTGGTAAAGTAAATCCACTTGGCATCTTTCTTGGCCTTCAGACAACAATTCTGATGGCTAAAGATCCAAACGGGACAGGCAAAAATAAATAAATAAATGGGAGCAACAGGACGGTCAAATGTCGCTGATGTTACTACAGAGCAGAACAAATTGTAGGGTAGCAAACATAGTCGGGAAACACGTTTTCAACACAGCAGGTTACCTGGTGTAATGTTTTTCATCTAAAAAGAAACATGGCCTGACTCCTAACTATATAAAGAGTAACTGAAGGTTAAATGCAGCTAATATGTCCTGTTTTAAACCAGGCACTTCCACCTCCGCTCCGCTGCGTCTCAGCCACCTTCGCTCTGGCAGCAATGGCGCTAGAGCCAGAGCAGGGGAGAGGTGAGCTGGAACAAACCACTTTGGTAGAGGGGGGGGTTATTTATAGTTTTGTTGTTAAAATGTTCCATCTCAATTACGTACTGTATGCTTTTTATATTTTTAGTAGTGTGTCCCACAAACAGCAAATATTGTCAAAAAAAAGTAAGTAATCTTTGGGGGTGCTTTGATTCATTTTGGGCTAAAATCGCCCCTGGTGTGCAGATAAAATCCATTTTAATCCCCAAGTGATGCAGTGGTTGTTTCTTTATCTCTGACTAGGCTGATTTCATCAGAGACCAATAGCAGTTTCTTTCTGTCTCTGAATGTCTGAGAATATATTTGCTTCAAATTATTACACTTCTCTTATAGTGTCTGGCTTTTTTAAACCAATATCTCCATAATATCTCTGTAATTGTCAGGGCTCTGTGTGCGGGCAGGCGGAGAGGAGGATCCAAACGCAGGACTCAGACACTAACTTGAAACTCAAAAAACCTCAGCTTTATTGCTGGTACGAAAACAAAACATGAAGTGAACATGGAATATGGAGAACCGACACACACACAGGCATAATCTGATGGTACAACATGACACCGAGCATGGGAAAACACAGGGCTTAAATACACAGGGTAGTAATGAGGGAATGGGCAACAGAAGGGAGACACAGCTGGGGGAGATCAGGGCTAACGAGACCGGGGAGCTAAGCTGCACACACTAACATAAGACAAAGACTTTCACAATAAAACAGGAAACAAGAATTACTAAACCAGATGCAGACACGACACTGAGAGACAGACTAGACACTGAACAGAAACTGTAATACACATGAGAACCCAAAACCTAAGAACTGATCCCTCACCAAGAATAACAGAAACAGATCTATAAGGATAATAATAAACAAAGCACCAGAACATCAGAAAACAATCCATAATGCAAAAATAAACCAAAACATAATAAACTCAAAATACTGGGTCCAACGGACCCAGAACCATGACAGTAATGTCTGCCACACAAAAGGTCAGAAGAGGAGATTTTGAGCTCTTCACGGATGGCATAAACTGGTAAGCATACACAAAAAACGTCATGTGAATAGGCCAGAAAAACACTCATTAAATGCCCAGTGTTTGGAAGGATTCCCCAACTGTTAGGGTCAAATGTATATAGTGACTTTGTGTAACCAAAATCGGGCTGCTATGTAGAAACCACAAAAAACATAAAAAAACGTATTAATAAAAAAGCGATGTGTGGCATTTGATTACTTGTGTAAAGTCTATAGGTGTGTGTTGTATACAGAGAAAATGAAATTAGTTCCCACTGTTCAATACAAAATAACACTCAAACTAATAAGAGGCCCGTGACTGTCCTCACTTGATATCTCAGGTTTAAATGCCCCGTAACCAGGGTAACAACATCATATTTGATGACAAGAAAAATATGATGATCTTTAGAGATTTTAAGACTTTATATCAACTTCTAAAGTTGATGAGCTGTTGGGACAATCAATACTCCAACAACTGGCTCATGATCTTTCTGCAGGTTTTGTCCATCATCGTTCCCTCCTGCACTAATGGTGTATCATCACATCATTTTGAAATGTCTAAACCTTTGGGAGATTTAGGTCAGGATATTTACCACAGTTGTCCAGTTTCAGCAGGAAATTGTGCACTTCAGATGTATTCCTGTGTCAGTGGCATTGACATTTCTGTCAGGTGAATGGAAAACATATGCAGTGTATCTATGACATTTACTCTTTTTTTAATGATTACATGCAGATAACCATGTTACAATCAAACTAATATCAGTCACTCCAAAGAAATTCTAAATAGTCAAGAACTTCCATATGGTTTTCTAGGTAGTGTGACATGCCCCTATGGATCTTAAACCCTAAGAAACTAATTTTTCTTCCAGGAATTTTCAGCATTGTTTTGATAGAGAGGGTTGAGACAAGTTTTTAAACTTTTTAAAAACTTTGTAATGAAATACCTTTCTGTAAGTATCAAGGACATCACAGCACCATGAGCAATTGTGATTTTAGGCATGAAGCGAGCAGAAACTGAGAATGCTCATCAACTGTCTTTCATCACAATGAGGTACTTCTTTTAAACACACCAACTGAGCTGTGTCCTATTCTATGGGGTGGGCCATTTATATGGATACACCGTAATAAAATGGGAATGGTTGGTGATATTAAAGTCCTGTTTGTGGCACATTAGTATATGTGAGGGGGCAAACTCCTCAAGATGGGTGGTGACCATGGTGGCAATTTAGAAGTCGGCCATCTTGGATACAACTTTCGTTTTTTTCAATAGGAAGAGGGCCATGTGACACATCAAACTTATCGGTAATGTCACAAGAAAAATAATGGTGTGCTGTAGTTATCAATTGGATTATTTCAGTCGAAGCAGATAATCAATACTTTGCAAAAAATAACATAAACATTAGATTTATAAACACTGAAATATGTTCAAGTTTGACAGCTACCACCAGCATTTTTCATGATATTCACAAATTCTTCAAAAATCCTAAAATATTTCTGGTAATGACATCAAACAGTAAATAGATCAAAATAAAGAGAACTTCTGCTTTCATACATATACATTTTCAAAGAAAAAACAACTTTTTTTCTATCCACACTTAATATCCTTGGGCAAGATGTTATCCACAACTTGCTTTCCCATACATACATGCAGTAGCAGCTTTAGATATGGGTGACACGGGCAGTTGCACGGGGCGACATCGTGGTGGGGGGCGGCATCACGGGCATCGGTAAAAAAAAAACGCTCATACTTGTGCTGCCCCGACGTCAGCAAGCGCATATTGGGAATGGTACAGGCACCGATCGGTTTTCAACAGTTTTATGTTAATGTACAATCCTTAATATGTTTTGTGGGGGTGGGGGTGGGGGGGGGGGTGTTCGCCCAGGGCGCCAAACAAGCTAGGACCGCCACTGCATACATGGGAGTATGAATGCGTGTGAACAAATGAATGAATGAGGCAAGTTGTTCAAACTACGTTGAGTGCTCAAGAAGAGTAGAAAAGTGCTATATAAGAACCAGTCCAGTGATCATTTCAATGAAATAAAAAAAAACACAATTATGAACAAAAACCTAATAAAAACAGACTTGTCTTTTCTCAAAGATAGACAATTTGAGCATAAAACTAATTACATATTCAGGTTTCTTTATCTTCTAATTGTCAAAGGGGGGAGACATTCTGGGGTCTGTGTTCACCAGGAACAGGAGAACCACAAAACAATTAAGCATGACTGCATAAAAACCACATACAGAAGCTGTAGTGGGCAAGTTCTAACTTCGCTGGCTGACAGACAACAGACTTTGAAGTCAAGTTGGACAACAAAAGCTAGATTCAAAAATGTCTACAGATTTGGGGTGTGTCAGGAAAGAGGCTTGTACCGTGTTTCCTTGTTCTTATTAAATGCAGACTAAAGGTCTTTTGTCTGGATACTTCTGGAAGACATTTCCACAGTGTATTTTGTCATTCTCCCTGTCGCTCTCTGCCACGGGTTGTGTTTAGCCAAGTTAATTGGTTGAGATCGATTTTCGCCCTCTGGGGAATGCACACACATCTGCCTGAACATTATTACTGTGGATATAAATGCAGAGAGCAGTGCTGATATTTGTTTGACTGGTGTATGAAGGTTATTTGAGCGTGTGTGTCATGTAACACACACTTAAAGATGAATGGTCTTCTGATTTCCCTCTTTGACTGCCATATTGGCCACTTTTTATTTAGTTTGGAGTCAATATTTCGAGGTTTTAAAAATAATTGTCAAACCATATATATATAAATTAAAGAATGTGCATGTATAGTCATGGTAAATAGATTTCTATTATTCCCAACTATTCATGCTCAAACAATATGATAACCCATTGTGATATACATAGAAATGTATATCACATTCATTCCTTTTGTGTCATGTTGAACATTTATGATATTTTCAAAAGATTTAGTGGAGAATTTACATAATTGTAATTAAATAAAGCTTCAAAGTAAATGTCCAAAAAATAGGTATTACTATGATGGCGACCATTTGAGACTTTAATCTTGAATAAGGCTTTAGGCTCCATGCCGATGATGTCATACTACTGCATGGATCTGCAGGTGGTAGTACTATGCCAGTATACACCAATAAGCCTAGTTTAACTTGTTCCAACACATGCCCAACACCTTGTAGGGCGTTTTTCATTTCTCCAGATAGTATGTACAAAATACTGCTGACCCATAAGCCTCACTTTGATCTAGTTATCTGGTATTAACAAATTAGCCCTTGCCAAAACTGCTCACCTCTTCAAAACTACCTGTTTCTACCTGCAACTCACATAAGCAGCGCCCACCCAACAATGGATTTTTTCGGACGGATGCCAATAACTTTTGTTTGGAAACTAAGAAAAATATATTAGCTGATATTCTTCAAACTGTGTGATGATTTGGCCTTTTACCGTGAGGACCTTAGAAATCAGGAGGGAGCTCCTTCTGTCATGGTCCTGGGCCGTGTTGGCCCAGTATTCTTAGTTCTCTTGTATTTTTGTATTTTGTTCCCTATTTAGGCCATGTTTCCTGAGTTGCCCTGTTGTGTTGTTCCCTAAGTGTTTTCCCTTCGTGACTCTCACCCCCTGTGTGCCCCTCTATGTATTCATGAGCCCTTGTCCCCTTTCGTGTTTTATTCCATGTTTTCCCCAGCCTGTTATGTCTGTGTTCTCCCCGTGCTCTCTCCTCCTGTCTGAACCTCTGTGTACTTCCTGTTTGACTCTGCCCGTCTCCCGTCAGTGTTATGTTCACCCCGCCCTGTCTCGTTATGGTTATCTGTGTCAGCTGTGTTCCCCGTGTGTTCCCACTTTCCTCGTTAACCCTCTGTGTATTTCTGTCTGCGTCTCCCTCTGTTCGGCGTCGCGTTCTCCCTCATTGTTGTGTGGATTCCCTGTGTCTCCCTACGAATGTTAGTTTATTGATTCCCAGTTTAGTTGAGTTCTGTATTTCCTATGTTCTGCCTGTCAGCAATAAAGCTGCTTTTGAGTTCATCCCCGTGTTTGTGAATCTTGCGATTGGGTCCTCCTCCCGCCTGCCACACAGCCGATCCATGACACCTTCAGGCACCTAACCAAGACGCCTCCTGGGCTCCTCCTCCGCACACACACAGAGGCCTGCTATATACCAAGAATTTGTTAGAAAGATTACTCGTCTCTATTGCTTGGGAACCTTTCTGGATCTCTCCCGTTGCTATGGAGAAGACACCCTGCTTGACCTGCTGAGTTTGGAGACGTGAATCGAACTGTAAAGATAAAATGACAAATTGGTTTCTGACCAAAAACAGGAATATTACGAAACATCTCACAGAATGGCTTGTCAAGGTCACTGACAGTATTTCAGTATTTAGGAGATATTAAACCCAGACCACAGATGGATTTTTCAACAAGGTAAGACCTAAAGGGAGATTTCTGAAACTTTACTCCTGTAGTTCAGTGCTGTTTCTTGCCACTGTGGGTTTAGAGCATTACTTTGTTCATATTTTTCAGAGAAAACACAGGGAAACCATTGGATTTGCTATGAGTACTGTAATTTTTAAATTGTGCAGTACACTAAGTAAAGGGCTTTAGCTGGTAACCATGGTGTAGTGTATTTATCTTAATGCCAGGAGAACATGGAACATGATGCTACAAAGCAAAAAAAAAAAAGACATTTGGAAGGTTTTAATAGAACAATAATAGCAATGACACAGGTAAAGAATGACTGAAATAGCAATAATAAAAATAAATATAAAAAAAATCTGTATTGAACTGCATATTAATGGCCTAATCTGTGTGTGATGGTCCACTAAATCACCATCCACAAACCACAAGTACCAGAGTCTGCTGCAGGCAAGACACTATGACACAGTCTTTTGGAGAGACTTGGACAATATTTAGGGTGGTGCTTTTAATTTTATGTCTGATGTGTGTATATGTACAGTTAGTGATTTGTAAAAAAAAAAAAAATATATATATATATATATATATATATATATATATATATATATATATATATATATATATATATATATATATATATATATATATATATTTGGGAACTAGAATGATCCTGTATACTCTAACACCAGTAATGAATACTCTAACAGACTTAAGTGTAATTTTTTTATAGAAAAGTTATAGACTTCAACTAAATGGGTTTAGAATGTAAAAATATAACAGCTATAACAAGATGGCACCAGTGTTTTCGCCGAGCCATCTCCTCGAGCTTTGTCTACTGTTTGCTTTTCTCAGTGTTATCCTGACGCCTTTGCGCTTCTTCTTCTTCTTCCACCTACTGGAACTGAACTGTGCCCCCTCAATTCTTTGCGCTGTGGTGTATCGACCCCAAAATCTGTTAAGGATTTTATTTTCCAATTTGCTGACCTACTAGAGATCCTGTTTCTACGCTACGACCGTGTGAGGCAAGTACACTAACAAAGGATTCCCTTGTTCTTATTGACACTTTTAATCTCAGGCAGTGGGTAAGTGAACCAACACATTTAAAAGGCCATTCGCTTCATCTAGTTTTGTCTTATGGTCTGGATATTCGTATAACGGATATCAAGGACGCTGGGATTTCTGATCATTTTGCGGTTATGTGTAATGTTACGCTATGACATATGGAGCTTAATGGCGAGGGTCCCTTGTGCCAGATGCGCTCGATTAATTCTGAAACCATTGCTAATTTCTCTACTCTTTTTACCAACTCTGCCCTCTCTGACTTCATCCGTCTTGTGGATTTATCGGTTGATGAGCTTACCAACCTTTTTAATTTCACATGCTCCTCTATTCTGGACACTGTGGCTCCTCCAAAGACTAAGGATACTAAGTCTTTACGCCAACCCTGGCTGAATGAAACTACCCGTGCTCTCAGGTGCGAATGCCGTCATGCTGAGAGTGTCATGGTCCTGGGCCATGTTGGCCCAGTATTCTTAGTTTGTGTGTTTTTGTATTTTGTTCCCTATTTATGCCTTGGTTCCTAGGTTATTTAGTTAAGATGTTCCTTATTTGGTTACCTCCTGTGTGCCCCTGTGTTTCTGTGAGCCCTCGTCTCTCCTTGTGTTTTATTCCATGTTTTCCCCAGCCTGTTATGTCTGTGTTCTCTGCGTGCTCTCTCTCTCCTCCTGTCTGAACCTCTGTGTACTTCCTGTTTTACTTTGACAGTCTTTTGTCAGTATGCGTCATGTGTTCACTCCTGCCCTGTCTCGTTATGGTTATCTGTGTCAGCTGTGTTCCCCGTGTGCTCCCACTTCCCTCGTTAACCCTCTGTGTATTTATGTGCATGTCTCCATCAGGTCAGTGTCGCGTCGTCAATGTCTTCTCCCCGAACCTGTGTGTCTTTCTGTGTTCCCGCGGTTTTCTGTTAGTATTCCCAGTTTAGTTCTGTTCCTTTGTGAAACCTGCAATAAAGCAGTGATTTTGAGTTCAGTTCCTGTCTCCGTGAGTTTTGCGTTTGGGTCCTCATCTGCCTCCACACAGCCGGTTCATGACAGAGAGGAAGTGTAAAAAGAACAAACTTGAAGTGTCAGTGGAAATTCTCCCTCCATAATTGTTTGTCAAAATATCAGAAGACTGTCAAAGCTGCTAAATCCGCCTTCCCATCAGGTCTTATTTTGACTAATTGCCACAAGCCTCGTGCCCATAACATTTTTAACTCTCTGATTAATCCGTGTGCCATCGCATATAGGAGGCTACTCCGGCCCTTTGTGATTTTTTTTTTAGGGTACTTTATTGATAAAATTACAACTTTAAGGGCTCACAACAAGTTCCAGTTTCTAAATGCTCTGCTGTCTTTCAGCAGTTTGAGCCTGTATCTCTTCCGGATGTAAAGGAAATAACTGATCACTTAACAATCTCCAACTCCTCACATGATATTCTTCCTGCCCGTATTTTTAAGGAAGCGCTGAATACTACTGGCCCTTGTATTTTATTTATATTGAATGCATCACTGTCCTCAGGCTGTGTACCGTCTGCCTTCAAGCATGCTGTTGTTCAACCCGTTATTAACCCTCTCAGGCTCAAATTACTTTTTGTTGCTAATGCACAACCAAGTCCTGCAGTGGTACTTCTGAGTAAAAAAATCTCATAAAATTTGTATGTGGGGTAATCAGGTTGTTAGTTTTAAACTGTTGCAAATCTGCAACGCCTGCCTTGAGAGGGTTAAGAAGGCTAATCTTGACTCCAGTGTTCTTTCAAAAAATAGGCCGACTTTCCTTTATGTTAAACATCCTGGAAAAAGTGGGCTGTAAACAACTTCAGACCTTCTTAGATACCAATGGTATTACTGAAAAGTTCCAGTCTGGCTTCAAGCCTCGACATATTACTGAAACAGCTTTGTTAAGAGTTTTAATAATCTCCTTTTAACCACTGATTCAGGTTGCTCTGTGGTTTCAGTCTTACTGGATCTGACTTCTGCGTTCGACACAGTAGATCATAACATTCTATTATCAAGGTTAGATCAAGTAGTTGGTCTTAAGGGCACAGCTTTATCTTGGTTTAAATGTTATCTTTCAGAGAGGTCGTCAACGGAGCTTGGAAAGAAAAGCGTCTGGACTTCTTTAAGTTGCTTGAAGACATTTCACCTCTCATCCGAGAAGCTTCTTCAGTTCTAAGAGTCAAATGGTGGAGAGTCCCAGATTTAAGCCCTGTGGGAGTTTCCCCCCCAAGAGGGACAAAGGACCCCCTGATGATCCTCTACCTAATCACATGAGCCAAGGTGTGAAAACGGGTGTGGGTCATAATCAGCCAGCGTTTCGGGTGAGCTCATTGTGAAACCTGGCCCCACCCTATAATGTGATTTCCTGAGGTCAGATGGCCCAGGATGTGAGTGGGCGTTAAGGCGTCTGGGAAGGGATCTCAAAACTGGATTATAGATGGCAGACAGTTGGTGTCGTAAGCCACCGCCTCTGTTCAAAGATGGTCACTCACAGTGGACATAAATGGCTTCTTTCACTCCTCTTTCAAACCATCTGTCCTCTCTGTCTAAAATGTGAACATGGGCATCCTCGAAAGAGTGACCTTAAATGCAGATGGACTGCTGAGTCTTGTCCCATGGAGGTGGCTCTACTATGTTGCGCCATGCGCTTGTGAAGTGGCTGTTTGGTCTTTCCAATGTAGAGGTCTTGGCATTCCTCGCTACACTGTACAGCATACACCACATTGTTGAGTTTGTGTTTTGGAGTTTTGTCTTTCGGGTGAACCAGTTTTTGTCTGAGCATGTTGCTGGGTCTGAAATGCACCGGGATGTCGTGCTTGTGTTTTGATTTTGATCCAGGTGTCTTCTACATATCTGTACCAGTGGCTGGGTACTCTCCCTTTAAAAGAGCCAAGAGTCTTTCTCTCCACTTCTTGCATGTAAAGGTTGGCTACAATAGGTGACACGGGGGAACCCATGGCACAGCCATGTTTTTGTCTGTAGAAACTAGAGATGGACCGATCCGATATTACGTATCGGTATCGGTCCGATACTGACGTAAATTACTGGATCGGATATCGGAGAGAAATAAAAAATGTAATCCGATCCATTAAATATCAAAAAAGCACCTCACAAAACTTGCGTAACTCGGCTCATAACCATAGCACATCGGAGCAGTGTCCTCACGTGATAGAGCAGCTGTGTGTATTTGTAGCCTCGCTACCAAACCAGCATTTTATCTCCGAGGAAGTTATCCCAGAGAGAAGTAAAGCAAGTGTGTAAGTTCATCTCTGAATGTTTGTAAAGCATTCCCACGTTAAGCTTAACAACCAATATATGGAGCGACTGCCTCTCTCTCTCGCTTTCTTGCTGCTACTTCATGATCAGCTGATCGGCTTTTCTGTCCTGAGTCCGTCTCTCTTGTTTGTTTTTGGCCCACTTTGCACCAGAAAGAGGAAACCAGCAGCTGAACAACAGCAGCACGTTTAAGCTTGATAAGCTGTTTTTAGAATTTATTTAATATTACTTTCTACACCAGGATCCTTTTCTACGTAGCTGACAGCTGGTAACTGTGCAGGGGCGGATCTAGCAAAGTTTAGCCAGGGGGCCCATAAGGGCATGAACAGGGAAAAGGGGGCACAAAGACATACTTTTCTTTCTTATTCTCATTTAAAATGTCTCGCTTTTAATAAATAATTATCCGAATCTTACACCCAAAGTTTTAATCTTATGTAAAATGTATAGAAGTCCATTACTGTATATAGTAACTGTTAAGTCTAATATACACTAGTAAGCTATACTACTTTTTCCTTTGGGAAGATACTATATGTGCAGTCTGCAGTTCTGTTGAAGAAAGATGTTGAATCTATTTAATTATTCTTGAAAAATAATTGATTTCTGTGCATTTTTTTCCCACACTGCATCAAATTAAAGTCGATTAAGCATCATGAGGTGGAGGTTGGGGGGTGGTTCCCTTCTTTGCTGGGAGTTTGCAACCCTATTAGTTAGGTTGCTTAATATTTCTGCTAAGTGCTCTTTAAAATACCAGAATAGGGAGGATTGAGTAGGTTTAAGTTTATTAGATTGATCAGTATTGCTGAACTATGAAATATTTTGGGTGCAGTGTATTTTTTTACATACAGGTATAACAGAATAGCTTTAGTGTTGTTGTTTATTTAAACCGTATGTGTGAACTTATACAAAATGCAGCAACATATTAAAAAAAACAATTTTAGTGATTAAAAAATACACTATATCGGATTCATATCGTATCGATTTATGATATCGGTATCGGACATAAAAAAGTGGTATCGTGCCATCTCTAGTAGAAACCCTTGTTGTATTTGAAATATGTAGTGGTAAGGCCGAGGTCTAACAGTGTGCAAATCTGATCGGGTGTGAATTTGGTCCTGTCTTCCAAGGAGCTATCTTCTTGTACGTGCTGTGCACCTTCACAGACATATCTTTCAGAGAGGTCATTCTCTGTCACTATGGGGCAATACTCCTCCTCTGCCTTCTCTGTGGGGTGCCCCAGGGGTCTGTTTTGTCTTTGACAACTAACTGATACCCTTGGCCCTCTTGCTAGCTACCTCTCTCTACATTGTAAGAGACCTTGGGGTACTCTTGGATAGCTCCTTCAAATTAGAGAAACAAGTATCTACTGTGGTTAAATCTAGCGTCTATCAGCTATGTCAAATTTCTAAAGCTAAGCCTTTTCTTTGCCCCAAGGACCTTGAAAAGCTTATTCATGCATTCATTAGCTCTAGACTGGATTATTGTAACTCCCTTTATTTAGGCCTCCCTCACTCCTCTCTCTAGCGTTTGCAATTAGTACAGAACGCTGCAGCACACCTTTTATCAGGTGCTAGAATGCATGATCATATTACTCCGGTTTTAGCTAACTTACACTGGCTTCCTGTGAAATTTTGCATTGATTTTAAAATTCTTTTACTCACTTATAAAATCTTAAACAATATCACGCCTGACTATTTAACAGAACTTCTCCATTTTTATAATACTAAAAAAGAACTAAGATCTTCAAACAATGCAATCTATGGTCTAGGCTGAAAACCAGAGGCGATCGTGCCTTTGCTATTGCAGCACCTAGACTGTGGAACAATCTCCCTATTGCCATTCGCACTTCTGAGTCTTTTCCGTCTTTTAAATGTCGCTTAATAACTCATCGTTTTACTCTGGCTCTAACTTAAGTTAGTTTGACTATCATTTGGTTGGCTTCTAAGTATGTCTTGTCTGGTGTTGCTGTTTGGTAAATTTGTTTTATTTTATTTATTTCCTAATTTGTAAAGCACTTTGATCGACGTTGTTTTTAAATGTGCTATCTAAATATATTTTGATTTGATAATGATAAATATAACATTTACAAGAATATTATTTTAATTAAATTATTAAGTGTCATGTTCTACACTCTGATTAGCACTGTTGCTTCACAGCAAGAAGGTCCTGAGTTCAATTCCACTATCAGGCCAAAGACATGTTTAATTGGCAATTCTAAATTGCCCATGGGTGTGAATGTGAGTGCGAATGGTTGTCTGTGTCTATGTGTTAGCCCTGTGACAGACTGGCGACCTGTCCAGGGTGTACCCCGCCTCTTGCTCTGAGACAGCTGGGATAGGCTCCAGCCCCCCCTCAAAAGGATAAGTGGAAGAGAATTGATGGATGGGAGGTAAAATTAGTTGTTGTGAAGCTAAAATGAAGGACACTGTTCTATTTATTTTATTTTATTGCAGTAGAATGTGCTTCATTAGAAACACCCCCAAAACACATTAATGTCTTTTTAACACAATGGAAAAAAAGGTGTGAGTGGTCAGCTATTTGATCTTTCGGGTCAGTAGTTGTGTGGGATTTGCCGCTCACAGTTTGCCTCTGGAGGTATGACTACTCTAAAGTGGAACTGTGTATCCATGCTTGTAATTTACTTTGGATCTGAGAATACAGTTGGGGAAAGCAGAAAAGATGAATTTTGTTTTTTCTGCCCATTTTCCCCTGTATATGCTTTCACCCTGTCCTAGATCTCTGAACTCTGTGTACTTTTCTCTTTTATGTTTTTCTCTGTCCATATGTTGTTTCCTATCCATTATGTTTCTCTCTCTCAGTCCTCATCTCTCTCCAATTATCTCCATGTATCTGTTTCTTTCTTCCTATGCCCATTCTTGTCATGTTCCAAGCAATTTTCATCAACTAAGGTAATATAATAACTCTTACTATATGAGTGTCCAACAGAATTTAATTATTGATGTTGGAAAATATCCCCTTTTAAACAATGGCCTTCTTTGTAAAGATCAAGTTCTAGACATATCTCAAAGATAAATGAAAAAATATATCACATCTGTCTTTTCTTACCTGTCCACTAGATGGCCTCTGTTTTAACTGACCGCTGCTCCTGTAGCTCATTACATTTTAAGCCCATGTTCTCTGTTGCATGTCACAAGTTGCTGTTCATGAATAATTAGTCTCCCTGTGTCTGACGTCTGTATTTCACGTGTATCAGTTTCACATGATTGCAACTACTGTCATCTTGCTGCTATTCCTGGTTTTGTCTACGGTGTATCCTGTCTCCCTGTGGTGCTTGGGTTACTTGCCAGCTTTTGAACTAATCTGCATGTGACTAATTTATGTGACAGTGGTGTCCTGGGTGTTTGTATTTTCATTCTTAACATTACCAACCACAAAACTATCGTATCATAAGTGAAAAAATGCATGAACACTGGGGGTGCCCACTCGCAGAGCTGATAATTTTAGAATGCTTTTGAATGTGTACCTATGGATGATTAAAAATGGGTTCTAGTTAGACACACTATAGTAATTAAAACCTTATACAAACTAACCATGTGCCACAGAGATGCAGAGGTCTGCAGATTTTCATTTCAGCTGGTTGCCTCAGCAGGTGATTGTAATAATGAGCTGGTCTCTTCTTGCAGGAGTGCTAATCAGTAGTGGGGGTTGACTGAAAGACACAGCTTCTTTGTGCCACATAGTTGGTGTCACTCTGTAAGGAAAGACTCATTCTGTTAAATACCTAGTTAAGAGAACACCAAAATAGCTAGATCACAAAATTGATAGTTGATAGTTTTGTCCCATTTGATGAACCATAATTGGTGATAATTGATTACACAAACAAAAGTCTCTTTCTTTTAATCATTCAACAAGTTCCACAATTTCAACAGCAACTTAACTGAAAGGGACAGGAACTAGTTCACAATAACAGTTGTCTCAAGGCCTTATAGATTGTAAGATAAAGATACTACAATATTGGTGATGGTGACCAGGTAGAACTCTCTAGTAGAACAATATCACAGAGGTTCAGCAATATTTTGTCAATATTGGAGAAATGATAAAAGTGATATTTGTTTAATATGTCCAAAGGTCATATCCTGATACAAGTGATACAAGAGGTAAGATAATACTGTGCACTGTTAGTATCTGGTAAGACTTCTAGGGACAAATTCACTAGCTGGGCCCACGTCCTCATTTTAGGTTTGACAGCGTTTTAGTAGGTAAAAGTGAATTCTTTGGCATGAATTGAGCTGCGGTTTCAGGAAGGCCTCGAAGGGGACTGGCGATGGCTCCCGGGCCTGGCAGATCCCCATGTACTCCGTGTTTGGAGGCGTGGTCCTGCTCCTGCAATTCCGATACACAATCTCCAGTAAAATAACTTAAAATAATTCCTAACCTAAAAAACTACAGGTTATCCAGGCTTTTGTGTTTTTAAATCAATAGCTTAACCAATTGATTTTTATCATTTGACAGTGGGCACATCTCTATGCTTTTAGTGCTAGACCTCAGTGCAGCAGTTAATAATGTTCACCATATTAAATTAGATACATTAGAATCATTTTTAAGTATATGGCAAAAGAACATGGTTAATCATGTTTAGCCATAATGCACAGCTCTATGTTTTGCAAAAGCAAAGACAAAATATCAGCATAAACACCTCAACTGTTGAGCACAGTGGTGGATGAGTCATGATATGGCTTATTTAGCCACAGCACCTTATAGTCATTGGGTCTTCTGTATTCCAAAATATTCTAGAGTCAAATGTGAGGCCATCTGTCTGATAGCTAAATCTCAGCTGAAATTACATCATGCAACAGGAGCGTAATCCCAATAACAGCAGCAAATTTACAGTAGAATGACTTTAAAAAAAGCAATCGAGGTAGTTCAATGGCACAGTCACACCAGACATCAGCCCAACTGAGATTTTTGGTTATACACAGATTCCTATATGACTGAAGTTACACAGAAAACAGTTACCTCAAGGTATTGCTGCTAAAGGTGGATCTGCAAACTACTTAATCTCTGAAAACTAGTGGGTAATGACTCTGACTTTTAGGGAATCACTTCCCATATTATACGAAGATGTACTCAAACTGTTTATCAGAGGGAAAACATGATTTTTAGAACGCTCAAGTCTAACATTAACTGACATAATGTTAAGTAATGTAAAATAGCCAGCTGTCATTGTTGTTGTCCAGCACTTGTCAGCTGCCACATGTCTGATCAACTGACAATAATAGCAATTGTGGCAATATCTGTAATAAATAAGCATGTTTATTCAAATTTCAATGTGTTCGTGCCCTGACTTTAGATGAAAAAGAGAAGGAGAATGAGATGAAAAGAAAGTGAGAATGAGAAACATATGATGAAATGTACAAATCCCACATGGTAACATATAGTTCAAAGCTGCTGTAAGGGGTCAGTTATAAGCAGTGTTGGGACTAACGCGTTATTAAGTAACAGGTTACAGTAACTATGTTATTATTGTGGTAACTAGCACGGTAACTAGTTATTATGCCAAAATCAGGAACGCGTTAGTCGTTACTGGGATTTAGATAGGGTCGTTACTTCATGTGGCGGCTATCGCGGAGCTTCCACAGATTCAGTAACATTAGCAAGTGGTGGAAGCCAGCAGGTGGATGAGAGAAAGGGGAGGCAGGAGGAAGAGAGACCCGAAGCGGCCGCCGGTCCGAGTGTCAGGTGAACTGAACTTCAGGTAAGAAGTTATGACCTGCAGTCTGTCTGGGTCAGATATAAACCAAGTTTAGGTGGAGTTTATTGTCGCTATTCTGACTTTTTCCTACTGCGTACTAGCTAGCATGACGGAGTTTCTATACAGCTGGGTGGGTGCTATGATGTTAGTGATGTTGAACTTTATTTTGTTCATAAGGTTAATTATTGCCAACCGTCCCGTAAAAAACAGAATCGTCTCGTATTCAGAGAAAATATTATGCGTTTTGTATTGAAGTGAAAGGGAGCACAGTTTGTCCCGTACTTCAGGTACAATGAAAAAGACACAAAGCTGGAGCTGCACAGCTGCCTCTTCTTCTCCCATTCTCTCCCCCTCCCTCTCCTGTTTCTACTTCAATCATAAAATTGATCAATGATCAGCTGATTGGCTTTTCTCTCTTGTTTGTTTATCGCCCACTTTGCGCCAGAAAGAGGAAACCAGCGGATGTCGTGCTAAACAACAGCAGCACGTATCAGCTGATGTTTGCTGGAGCCACAGCAGTAAAAGCTGTTGGTCATGATATCAGTTTGATTATCTGGTGAGAGGGAAACATGAAGATGAAACCAGTAGATGTCCTTACAGAATCATCAGAGCTGAACAGGTGATGGAGAAACAGCTTTACCTTTAGGTCACATGAATGAGTTGAAGGGAAGTTATGAACTGTTTCTGAGAGACAAATAACACCAGGATCCTTTTTCTACGTAGCTGACAGCTGGTAAATTTGCAGGGGGGGATCTAGCAAAGTTTTGCCAGGGGGGCAGGTAGGGCATTAACACGGAAAGAGGGGCACAAAGAAATACTTTTCTTTCTTATTCTAATTTAAAATATCTAGCTTTTAATAAATAATTATCTGAGGCTTACAACAAATGATTGATAGATTGCTACATATATACTATCAAAACAGTGTACATCACTGTCACAACAGAGTTTGTTTTCATTCAAAGGCTTTATGATTTTTCCTATAATGGCGGGCCAGCCTGGGCCGATTTTTTTGTCCCAGTCCAGCCCTGTATGCAGCTCATCTGCAGTCTGGTGTTACCTACATCTTCCTATTCAGAAGGCAGAATTTCCGAGTTCTGAGTACAATCGAAAGCACCACGACTGCAGTTTTTGTGTTGGATGTAAAAAGTACACATGACGCTGTGACGTAGGCTAGAATCATGGCGGCGGTCAATGACGGTCCAGGCGTGGGATTTCTCTCGTGGAAATATGCACATTATCTTTTCCTTTCTATTGGTAGGTGGCACAGTGCACTTGTGGCAAGTAAGCAAGCTAGAAGACTGGCAGTCTTGCTGGGTATCCAGTTATGGAAGCAACACATTAACAAGAGAATTCTGAGTAAAACCAAAATTACTTTCCCTAGCAACTAGTTACTTTGAAAGTAACGAGTAACTTGAAGTAACTGAGTTACTTTTGATAGATGTAACTAGTAATGTAACTAAGTTACTAATTTAAAGTAACTTACCCAACACTGGTTATGAGTGAGTTTTAATTTAAAGCTCACAAGTGGCTCTTTTAAACTATATTTAGATATTTAAAATATTTATCAGATTTCATCTTCTTTTTAGAATTCTCAAGAAACTCAACCATTCTAATAGCATTTTATTAATTTATTCTGTTAGAGTATTGAGGGTTAATGGACTTAGTAGTGACATGTTTTTTTATTCTGCTATTCTTTGTCCTTTATCATTCCTCTTTCTGTCTTACTGAGCTTCTTTCTGCCCTGTTGTTTATTTAATTATCCTACTCTGCACCAAACTATCCCTTTTTTCTTTTTCCACTTATTTTCATTCCCCTCTTCTCTTCCCCACTAGCTGGTAGATTTGGGCCCCTCCTACTACCTCCACAAGCATTTCAAGGCTCATGCTGTCATCTATTTTATTCTGAGGCTTGTTGTAGTCAGCAGGTCTTTCTTTTTTTCATACGGACATTGTATCTGCATTCTAAAATTAATTGAGACTTTGTGTTTCTACAGCGCAAACACAAAAGGATCACTTTAAAATGGTAGTAGAGGGGAGTCATGAAGTGCAGAATTGAGGTATAAAGGTGGAAAACTGTTGTGTGTGTTTTTTTTTAATTCAGCTGACATGTTGGATTTCAGCATCTCGTCACAAATATTGATGGCTTTTAGAAATTAAGACAATTGCATATCCTTGCTCTCTTTCCTAGGAAATGTGAAGAAAAATTTGCATGCCTCTGTTTCACACCAAAAGGTATTTATTTTGTCTTGCATCTATATAGGTTAGAACAGCAAAAGGTCTGCCAGAGTGTTACACAAAAGGTTTTAATAGTGCGTTTTTCTGTTCCAAGAAGTGCCATGATGCATTGTGCCATGTTGCCTTATCTGAATGCACTTGTTAGATGACTTTGAAAAGAACAGGCAAACTAGAGTGTGAGCCTGAGACAGGAAGGGGGAATATAAGGTGACAGAAAAGGATGAGCTTCAGGGAGAGAAAGGAGAAAGGACATGAATTGGAGGTGAGAAGAAAAGAGTTGTTTGGGATAATAAGAGAAAGATTTTTTTTCAGAGAGAAGTGAGTACATCATTAAGAGAATGCACTTTCGCCACCTACAATGAAGTCTCCAATTATATTTGAAATTTGTAAGGCAATGCATGAAGTGTTATTGTTGCTGTTCTCCACCTGGAAATAGACCTTACCCCATGTGATGCTGATATCAATTTTCTGTTTCTTCTGTTGTCTGAAAAACAACAGCAATGAAAATAATTGCTGGTCCTCTAACAAGTGAATTTGTGCACCTCTCAGGCATCATTGTAAAGCTTGTATTGCTACCCTTGACTTGAAGGTGAATGCAATTCATGGATCCTACCACAACACTTCATGGTCATGTGTAAATAATCATTCTCAGTGTACAATGACAACTTTCAAATTGTGTGAAAATGGCCATATACATGGATAGCAACAATTGCTAATTTAATATAATTGCTTTTCCTGTTTGGAATAATGTTAGGTCTGGATGTTCCAGACCTGAAAATGACAAAATCATTGGCTTTTAAAAGGTGATCAGACTTGCAGGTATCAATCATCTGAGTATCAACACCTGGCTGCTATTTACCTTCTTATTCTTATGAAAGGGTAAGAGTTGTACTTATTTTTCACTGCTTCTGCATTTTGGGTTAATGTTTTTCTTTCATTACACAAATAGTGAAATGTATCATTTCTGGTTATTTTTTGTAGTTCATCTAAAGCTGCATTTACCTAATTTTAAGACCTGTTAAGGACCAGATCTTTTTTTTTTTTGTCACCCTGGAATTTCTCAAAGCACAGAATTAGATTTAGGGAAAATATTGAAAAACCTACAGTGGATTTAGAGATCTGAGGTAAACAACACTGATCATAAGTCGCAAAACCTAAAATTCTTACATTTACATACCAAGAAATGTCTTTTGTTATCAGCTCCTCAGAAAACAGAGCCCAACACATCTGTCCAGTCACTCAACAATGCACTCATTAATCAGGAAGAAGCTACTGGAAATATTTCAGATTTAAAATGATAACAAAGGAGATTGAAAAACTGTTGTATTTTGCCTGGAGAAAGATAAATCTGTTATGTAACAGAAATCTATTCAAATGTCAAAATCATTTCACATCATTTACAGCTGACATTAACAGGTGTTAAAGGGGCTCGTAACATTTACATGAAGCCTAATGTTTTTTCCACACTGGCCTTTCAGAGAGCCAAAGTTCCAGACTACCTGAATTTGTAGATGGATGACTGAGGCTACATCATAAAAACCCGCCCATAAGAGAAGGAGACAGATGCAGTGAAAGAAACAGCCAGAAGACAAAATCCATGAGAGAAATAGGGAAGATTTTATGGACAGTGGCTCATTTTGACAGAGACACATTGAACAGTCCACTCTGCACACCTCACCGAAAAGCCCAGAGTTTCAACACCAAAACTCTTAACTGAACTGCCCATTTCTCCAGTTGCATGGACATCCCTGCGTCAGAGTGGGAAAAGTAGTGAATCAGGAAAAGTATAAGAGATATAGGCAAATGAGACAAACAAGAGTTCTTCTACCAGGCAGCTCCACAGTTTGTGCAGCTACAGTTTCACCAGGCAAATTGCCATTTTGGAATTTTTATCTACCCCAAGGAAGCAAGGTTTTTGGTAACGCTTCTGTGCGCGCGGGTGTGTCATTCTGTCTGCACACATGATAGCTTAAAAAGCTTTACATGAACTCTGATAAAACTTTGTGTGGTCATTTTTATTTTTCATTAAAATTTGGTTTAGATCCAACAAGGTCTTTGTGTTCAACTGAATGATTTATTGTTCAAAAAATGGCTATTATTCTGAAGTGTGGTGTGTATAGTCAACATATAGCAGTACTGTACAAACACTTGCATTTGAACTTTGACCTCTCCTTTATAGACAATAAAATGCTCTGAAAGCAAAGTAATAATAATGTTATTGCATTGACATCACTTGTTATTGAAATGATTGTGTAATTGTTTGTCATGTAGACTTGGACTTTCACTCCACATGACATTCTGGGTAGAAAAACAAAAGTAAAAACAAAACAAACTCTACAAGGGCTTCAACATCAGCAATATGAAATAGCAGCAATGTGTCATAATTAAAATGCTATCTAAACAGACTGATTAGAAGGCAACAGTAAATAACTACCAGTGTTGGTCAAGTTACTTGAAAAAAGTAATCAGTAACTAATTACTGATTACTTCCCCAAAAAAGTAATCCCGTTACTTTACTGATTACTTATTTTCAAAAGTAATTAATTACTTAGTTACTTAGTTACTTTTTAAAAACACGATTTACAACCTGAAGAGGTGATAAAGCGATAGCGCTTTCAGCCCAATTCTACTTTTTCCGCATAATCCATCATACAAAATGTAATCAGATGGAAAAGTATCTTTTTTTAACTTGTTTTATCAGTTTGAATCTTTTAACTTTTTTCATCAAGCAAAGATTTAATTATATGCAACATTCTCTGAGTTGAATAAATTAGTTTAACATTTAAACCTATTTTCTGCACATTCCAGCACATAAAATAAAATATTTTTTGTGTTTACACTCAGTCTTTCAAATAGATGCAAGTAAAACACAGCAGAAAATAAAGTCAAAGACTCAGCGGTCCTTTTGCTCTATTTTCACCTGTAAAGCAGGAGTAGAGTAGGCGGAGGTTTACCCTGGTGCAGGTGTGCTGCGGTCAGTTGAAGAATCCGCGAGTTTCTCTGTGAATTTCCCATTACGTCGTTGCCCATTCGGTGCTTGTTTAGGGGTTTTTTTTTCGCTGTAAAAATAAGTTTTCTTCCCACGCACAACGGACACTAATGTTTTTGTCACTTTTTATGGAATCAAACTCAAAGTAAGGTCAGTACTTCCACGCTTTAAACGCTGCACACTCATACTCTCTCCCACAATCGATATGTTATCCATTGTTGATCTGCACACAGCTGTTGTCACTAACGGCGCACTCACTTACGTCACTGTCGTGAGACATTCTCGCAAAAAAGATCACGGTTTTAGTAACGCAGTAACGCAGCGTTCCTACGGGAAAGTAACGGTAATCTAATTACCGTTTTTGCAATAGTAATCCCTTACTTTACTCGTTACTTGAAAAAAGTAATCAGATTACAGTAACGCATTACTGCCCATCTCTGATAACCACTTGTTGTACCAAGGTATGCATTAGAGCAGGGGTCACCAACCTTTTTGAAAGTGAGAGCTACTTCTTGGGTACTGATTAATGTGAAGGGCTACCAGTTTGACACACACTTCTCAAATAACAAATTTCCTCAATATAACTTAATTATGTGTTATCATTAATAATTAATGATATTCATCTATGTAAAGACACTAATTATGTTAATTATTTTTCACCATAATTATAAAGAATGCAAGTAGGAAACAAGGTAGGAAACAGATAAATATCAATATGCAACACTTTATTTCTATAAATCTCTGCAAGTATTTACATTTTGAAGTGATCACTTCTACAACATTTTCACTTACCACTAACAAATTTTAACAAATCATGCACATTATTTTTGTATGTATGTAACATACAAAAAAAAATCAACTTTCAAATTTTACAGAACGTTTCACCAAATTGGCAGCATTTTAAAGCAAATTGTTACATGTTACAATTAACAAACACATTTGTTTTTCAATAATCAAATTAAACTTTGACATGACACTGTAATGTTGCCACTGAGAACATCTAATATGGCTTTCTTTGTCTGTTAGTGGGAAACCTGGCGTTGCATGCTGTTCACCAGTGTGTTGTAATCTGAGGTATAACATGACACTGCAACTCTGAGTGAGTCTTGCAGATGTGCATCAGAGAGGCGTGTTCTGTCTTTGTTCTTGATGAAGTTCATGTCAGAAAAGGCTCATTCACAAAGATAGGTTGAACCAAACAAGCTGGCAACCTTCATAGCTGCTGTGCCTACACCACTGTACTTTTCTGTGTCAACAAGGCACCAAAAGTTTGGTGCACCTTTGATAGGCTTTGAGGTGGACGTCATTTTGCAATGTTACAATTTTGATTTCCACCTGTCCAGCATCCCAGCTGAACATTGAACTTAGTTGCTCAGCAATGCATGTTGTGCCCACATTGATGAAAGGATTGGAAACGAATGAGACACATGGCTCAAGCTGATCAAGGTCACAAAACCTGTTCTCAAACTCTTGACCAAGTCGGTTTATGACTTGAGTGTACTTTTCTGCAACTTTGTCAAAAGGCTCAGATGCAGAAGCATTGTCTTTCAGCACCATCTGCACAGAGGGAAAGTGCAGCACCTTTTTTCTCTGTAAACGCACAGAAAAGATGCTCATCTGGGCTTTAAATCCATTTAAAGCACTTATGTCAGCAACAGTCTTACCTTTGCCTTGCAGCTCACAGTTCAAATGGTTCAGTTTCCCAGTAATGTCTGTTAAAAACACAAGGTCAAGTGTCCACTCAGTGTCCTCCAGCAGAGATGTGTCTTCCCCTTTGGATTGCATGAACTCCTTGATTTCACCCAAAAGTGACAAAAAACGAAGCAAAATCTGTCCCCTGCGGAGCCATCGGATTTCCGTATGTAGTAGCAGGTCACCATATTCAGCTGACAGCTCCTCCAATAGCACCTTGAATGCTCTGTGTTGTTTAGCTCTGGAGTGGATGCTGTTTATGATCTTCACGACGGGAGTCATGACGTGCTCGATCACCTTTGCGCATAACGCCTGCTGGGGAATGATGCAGTAGTAATGCATGAAGTTTGGGAACTTCTGAGTAAAAATAGCAAGAAAAAATAAAAATAGATGCAGCTTACTGGTAAGTTTTTATGGTGAGCTATTTTTAGAACAGGCCCGCGGGCGACTCATGTGGTCCTTGCGGGCGACCTGGTGCCTGCGGGCACCGTGTCGGTGACCCCTGCATTAGAGCATCTCCTAACAAGCAATATGTCAAGCCTCGCGGCAGATGGGCTACAGCAGCAGAAGATCACAGATCTTTTTTAATGCTATCCCAAATTTAAAAAGTGAGTAGTTTCATTGTAGTCGTGCCCCATTGTTTATATAAAATTTAAAGGTAGCCCACTGACGTTGACTAATGTTTCATTATTAGCCTTTGTATGTCTGTGAAGGGTCTCAGTCATCCAGATCATTGTAGTCTAAGGAGCTTGGAAAGAAAAGCGTCTTGACTTCTTTAAGCTTTCTTGAAGACATTTCACCTCTCATCCGAGAAGCTTCTTCAGTTCTAAGCACAATTGGTGGAGAGTCCCAGGTTTTAATCCGTATGAGTGTCCCAACACTTTTCTTTCCAAGCTCCTTAGATTACACTTTGCACTTTTGCACCTCATGAGGAAAGTTGAATCAGATGCAGTAGACCACCCAACAGGAGGGAAACGGGCAGTACATGAGAGAGAAAGGAAAACCAAAGCAGAATGCAGCACTATAGCGGGTAATATTTATGTTCAAGTCTTCTTCTTTTTAACCATTTGCCATTTAATTAAACTACGGTAAGTTCAATTGACCCTATATATTGCCAATCCAAAAATTATAGCAGAAAAAAAAGGCTAAATTACACTTAGAGTGAGCAGAACTTTCTGAAGTATGTCAAGCATTCCAATAAATCTGCAGTAGAAAAGTGTGAACTTGTTTTCTAGCAGAAAAGGCAGAAATTGATTACTTTCCCAAAGCAGAGAGTAGATAAGTTCTCAGCTGGCAACTTTACTGAGAAATCTGCAGAGAGCTTTCTCTTCCCCTCTCTCCATCTCTCTCTCCAAACAATCCAATAATTCACTGATGGAGTACTTTACCTTGATGCCTTCTGGCTGGAATAAATAGAAAAACAAAAAAAGTACAGTGCAGGAATGATCGAATATTCAAGAGATTTAACGGCTCAGTGCCCAGCTGTGCAAATACTTCTCTTTTTTACTGTAAGGCCAACCAGCACATCTTGTTTAATTTAGCACACATTCTAGCTGTGACCATCTAAACAAAAAATACTGACTTATAATGGCCTAACCATAAGAGCAAGCCATTTCTCTGCAGTGATTTGACCAAGTTTAAAGAGACACAGTACAAAATGTTACATTGGGAACACTGGGCTGTTCATTTGTTGTCTAAAAGTGCCATTTCTGGCTAGTATCTATCTTAGCAATGAGGCAGCGGGAATGTTACATTTGCAAAAGTTCACCAACTCCATCAATCACAGAAAAAGGCCTTAATAATTTGGATGTACTTTTATTCTTCGATGAAGATCTTCAAGAACAAAAACATGAAATCAATTAAAGCAATTACAAGAAATGATTTCAGACATTTTGAAATACTACCACAGTGAAATGCTACAACAATCGCCTAAAACATACTGTTAAGGTCTAAAGTTCTGTAAATTTCGAGATTTATGTATCTATCAGACTCAGTCTTGAAGGACGTCCATGTAGGAAGTGACTAACAGTGAAGTAGCAGACACCATTGAGAGTCAATTATAATCAATAACTAAGAAAAATGAAGGGTAAAATAACTGCTGGTGAAGCAAGTTTAGCCTTTCTCAAATCCAAGGCAACCAGTTGCAACCAGTCCAAATAAGAGTGACGGACTATACAGTTGTACTAAAAGGCACACTGGAGTCTGCAGTAACTGATTCGTTTTTGGAGCCAGCCTTAAGTGGCTACTGAAGAAACTATTCATCATTCAGCTCTGGAGGTATTCACTTAAGTTATATACCAATTTACTAACCTCCTCCGTTAAAGGTGTGTTGATTTTAATTCACCTAAAAACAAAAAAGAAAAACCCACCTTTTTATTTTCAGACTGTGACTTTGCTGCTATAGAAAAGATGTCATACATTGTAAAAAGTGTTTGAACTGTTATTAGCAATATGAACATATCTGTACCATTTGGCCAGCAAATGAGTTTAACCTTCTAACATCTAACAGTGTCCCAGTAATCCGTTTCGGGTTATGGTGAATGTTAGGCTCATTTCCACCATTTCATTTGCAATTTATGTGTTTAGTATTTTACGTATTAAGTCAAAATTAACTTGATTTAGCCTAGTGCAACACATTCTCTTCAGCTTAGTACTGTACCTGCATTAGGTGTTAGTGTGGCCAACATCACTGTTGTTTTCTATATGGAGAACTGATTACTTACTCTGGCCAGCCTTGGTCTATTCTTCCATTTGCTCTGGGCGGTGGAGAAACAGTCTCCACGTTTGTGGACCCATGTAAATTTAATGAGTCTGGTGTCATCAGGTGCTGATCCATGCAGCAAAGTTTTGCTCCTTTTTCACCTTTGGAGAAAAGTAAGGACAAGAACTCCAAAGCTTTCCCAACACTATGATGCAAGAAGATTTGTTGCCACATCCATTATTCATGTCAGGGTCCTGGGTCTGAGTGACCCAGGATCCCTGGGCAGTCATGGACTGGTGTTATTATACAGTATGTATTTTTGGTGTTGCTGCTGCTCTTCTCCATGCTTGTAGATGTGAGTATGTGTGTGTGTATGGATGCAGGTGTGTATGTACACTGGTTTACAGGCGCCTTCAAGCCTGGTGGGTGTTGCCCGGCTAGGGGACTGGCCACACCCGAAGCTACACACCAGCCGCTGATCAGGGCTCGTCGGGGGAGCTACTTAGGAGAGTCTTGGAGCTCCCACCGACGCGGGATCATTCCATGAGACTCCACGTTAGTCATCCAGTTGAACTGAGTTAGTGTGTGTATGCCCGCGGTTATATGTGTCCTGACGGCTGCGTCTATTGTGTCCCCAGGAGAAGTGTGGAGCGCCAGACAGCAGCCAGCACGAGGGGTGCTGAGACACGGGAGCGGAGAGCACTGAGACACGGACTATTCACAGAGAGACACGACACGGGAGTCAGGGAAAGCACGGGGATTTATTGTTGTTTGTACCATACACTGTAAATAAACGCACTGTTTGTACATAGAGCACTGCGCCTGGGTCCTCCTTCCCCACACCTCCCACGGTTTGCCATGCCGAACCGTGACAGAATGATCCCGCCACGCATGGACCCAGCGGTCTCTGAGGAGAGGCTCAGGAGGGAGGTTATGGACAAAGTTTACCGTCTATGTGAGTTGTGGTGGGAGCTCCAAGACTCTCCTAAGTAGCTCCCCCGACGAGCCCTGATCAGCGGCAGGTGTGTAGCTTCGGGTGTGGCCAGTCCCCTAGCCGGGCAACACCCACCAGGCCTGAAGGCGCCTGTAAACCAGTGTACATACACACCTGCACCCATACACACACACACACATACTCACATCTACAAGCATGGAGAAGAGCAGCAGCAACACCAAAAATACATATAATAACACCAGTCCATGACTGCCCAGGGATCCTGGGTCGCTCAGACCCAGGACCCTGACAATTCATCTGTTATCTTCAAGCTAGCTTTTATCCTTGTCTGTGTACCCATGACCAGCTTCATGAAGTACATGGAGGATGTGTGTTACTGGATATAACGATTCAAGGTGGGAAATGATGAACAACAATGTAGCTAATGAATGTAAAATAAAGCTTGAGAAAAAACTATTTAGACAAAAATGTGTGGCTATATTTGAAGCATGTCTTCCATCTCTGCAAACTCAACATGGAACCATAAGTTCCAGGTGTCACAGTGGACTCATTTGTCAGTAGCATCATCTGCTGGGCCAAATGGGATCACTTTCTGGCAGATGGTATGGGGACTCCCAGCTTGTAGAGCCAGAGGTGACTTCATCCTCCATTTCTCAGTGTTACCTACACATCTTTGATAATCCATTTTCTGTGCTGCAAACTTTAGTTTAGGGGAACTTGTTCTCTTTTATAGTAGTACATCAGGGATCTGATGTTTGGATTCAGTAACAAAAGCATTCCCAGAGGGCTTATATTTTAAGGAAAGGACACTATAATAGTTGGGAGAGAGGACCAATAAGCTAATGATCTTCAAGAAGCAAGAACTTGGCATCAGTGCAGATCAAATTGTCCTCAACAAAAAGCAGTCTATGGAAAAGTCAGGCTCAGTGAGCAGCAGCCTTAAGCTTACTGGCTGGATGTTTAGGGGGAAGAGAAGACAGAAAATGACTGAAAATAGATGGCTGGGATCCCTCTCATGTTATGATTTTTGTGTCCTGTAGTCTGTGTCTATGGAGGATCACTAAGGGATCATTAAGGGTCATCTGATCCTACAAACAATAAATATCACAAAGGAAAGTTTTAAACTTTATCTTAAAAGTAGAGCTGGTGGAGATGCCTTCCTCCCCCAAGTGAGTGGCAGGCAGTCAACATGCAAAGAAAAGCTTTGGAATGTCCTTCAAGACATCTGGAAAGCTTGTCAGTTCAGGCTAGGTTCAGGCCAAATATGGGCATTCAAGCATGATAGACTTAAATACTCTGTGTTTCCCTTATGTAGAAGTTCTATGTATGTATGTGTTTCAATAAATTGCTTCTGAAAAATATGAGAGATAAGGTTTAAGTTATGATTTTTTTTGCACAGTAGTGCAATTCTTAAAGCAAAAGGAGATAAAAAGAAAACATTTTAAAAGAACTTGTCACTGTGCATAGCTGCCATGACTACTCATTCCACTGAGGCAGGAGATCAAGAACTGTTTGCGTAGGGAAAATCCCAGGCTTAGTTGAGTATAGATGCTGAAAACTTTCTCAGGTTTGAGACCCACTTAAAAGTAAAATGAAATAGACCTTTTTTTTTTTCATTTACTTTTTTCCTTATGAGTCAAAATGTCATGTCAAAATTCCAAAGTTTTTGTAACATGAATTTACTATAAAACATATTATTACATTGTAAAATAAACATCCATGCACATGCACAGACAGGCACAGACACATGCACAAAGACAAATATATATGATTGCACACACTAAGGGACCTTGCAGCACAGTAGCTGAGTAAAGCTAAGTCAAAGTGACAGCTTCTTCTTTTTCAGTCACAATAAATGTACTAATATCTGCACTCTCAGTCTTGCTGTATCTCTCTCTGACCTCTCTGCTATTCAGAGAAAACAAACTAATATTTATGGTCTCATTCTCATTTCACACACCCCCACCCATTCTCCACCACATGCACTACCACATGTGCTAATATTCATCAGTCCTTCTTTGTTTATGTTATAATATTTTGCTTTTTTCTTTGGGTTTATTTCTCAGTTGCCATGAACTCAAAGAAGATTTTTGATGTAATTTTGCCATACAACCAACATGCCCCTGTGGGTGACAATGTAGGTCCGGTCAATAGTCCATTACTTTGTTCCAGACCGGACAATCATACTACTGAAGATTACAAACTAAAGCACCAACCCTTTGTTGAGAGATTCATTGACGTTAAGGCATCCTACTTGCTTTTAACCATCACCAGTCCAAAACCCCTACTATGAGTGCCAACATATTCTCCCACATTTATCTCATACTAAATTCTAAATTCTTAACCCTACACTAAGTCTTAACTAAACAAGCACATCTTTGAAGTGGTCTAAAAAGAAGTTTGTGCTGGCCAAAATGTTTTGACTTGATTTAAAACAGGCAAAAAAAAAAAAAAAAAAAAAGATTTAAAACTTTTTTTCCATGTTTTTATTTTAACAATCATTTTAAAGCCTTTCAGTTGGCCTTGAAGCAATGCTGGAAAATTATCAAGTGACTAAGGAAGGAAAGGGGATCTGCTAATTATCAAACTGTCAAAAGTGGAGATTGGGTACTATCAACTGAGGACATAGGTGGTGAAAGAAAGATTTTCTCAATTCTCTGAAATGCCTTTTTGTAGAGAAAGCAGTGTCTAGGGAATATCCTAGACATGGCTGAGCAGCTGCATCCAAGTCTTACATCACCAATAGCAATGCAAACACTGCCACTGAACTCTAGAGCAGTGGAGGTGTGTTCTCTGGAGTGATTTCGTCTGGCAATATGACGGATGAGACTGGGTTTGGTGGTTTCCAGGAGAACTGTACTTGTCTTACTGCAATGTGCCAAGTGTAACGTTTGGTGGAGGGGGATTATGGTGTGGGTTGTTTTTCAGGAGTTGGACCCTTAATTCCAGTGAAAGGAACTCTTAATGTTTCAGCACACTAAGACATTTTGGACAATTTCTTGCTCCC
The DNA here is from genome assembly GCF_041146795.1 of Maylandia zebra. Classification (NCBI taxonomy): domain Eukaryota; kingdom Metazoa; phylum Chordata; class Actinopteri; order Cichliformes; family Cichlidae; genus Maylandia; species Maylandia zebra. Next base: position 25,596,805 of record NC_135168.1, on the reverse strand, counting down.
AGTTGGGAGCATAATACAATTTTTTTTTATTTAACCTTTATTTAACCAGGAATGTCCCGTTGAGATCAAAAACCTCTTTTTCAAGGGAGTCCTGGCCAAGAGGCAGCACATTTCCAAACAAATACATACGAACAAAGTTAAAAAATTACACAAAACAATTACACATTATTGAGGCAGTCTGTAGGCCTTTGAGTTTAGTTTTAAAAACATTTAAAGACAACAGTTCAGTCAGTTTCCAGTCTTTCTGTAACAGGTTCCACGAAAAAGGCGCAAAGGGGAAGGAAACGGTCATCAGCCCAAACGCCATCTGCTGTGTTCTCACCTGCCTCTACAGCACCGTCCCGTTGAGCTCACTGCAGCACTCCTCCCTCCTTGCCCATTCTTCTTTGCAAAACAGCTCCAGCTCAGTCAGATTAGATGAAAAGTGTTTGTGAACAGGAGTTTTCAGATCTTGCCACAGATTCTCGATTGGATTTAGATCTGGACTTTGACTGGGCCATTCTAACACATGGATATATTTTGTTTTAAACCATTCCATTGTTGCCCTGGCTTTATGTTTAGGGTCGTTGTCCTGCTGGAAGGAGAACCTCCGCCCCAGTCTCAAGTCTTTTGCAGACTCCAAGAGGTTTTCTTCCAAGATTGCCCTGTATTTGGCTCAATCCATCTTCCCATCAACTCTGACCAGCTTCCCTGTCCCTGCTGAAGAGAAGCACCCCCAGAGGATGATGCTGCCACCACCATATTCGACAGTGGGGATGGTGTGTTCAGGGTGATGTGCAGTGTTAGTTTTCCGCCACACATAGCGTTTTGCATTTTGGCCAAAAAGTTCCATTTTGGTCTCATCTGACCAGAGCAGTTTCTTCCACATGTTTGCTGTGTCCCCCACATGGCTTGTGGCAAACTGCAAACTGGACTTCTTATGGTTTTCTGTTAACAATGGCTTTCTTCTTGCCACTCTTCCATAAAGGCCAGCTTTGTGCAGTGCGCGACTAATCGAAGTCTATTTGAAGAAATCTGGAGTGTGTATAGTCCGAAAAGATTTCAGTCACGTGTTAAAAAAAAACACGATAAAAGCAATATGGACGAAAGCTTGTTACATTCAAATAATGAATAAAGCAGCAGAAAATTACCAGAAACAAATAAGCTCAGTGTCACGGCTCGGGGCAGCGGCCGTGTGAAGAGTGGAAAGGAGGACTCAAATGCAGCACTTACTCAGATGTGAAGGCGATTTATTGACAATACCAAACATAAAGTGGAGATGGCAAAACAGAACTAAGGATGAACTAAACTGGGCGAAACTACACAAAGGAGTGGCAAACCTGAACATGAAGGGAGAACAGCAGGGAGAGCACGCAGGGGATTTCACAGGGTATGAACACAGACGACGCGACGAGGAAAAGAGGTAAACACACACTATAAATACACAGAGAGACGCTGGGAAATCACACACAGGTGGGAGACACAGCTGGACCTGATTAATCTGACGAGACAGGGGAACACTAACACCAGGGACCAATAGAGGGAGCACAAACCCAGAACCCCGTATCTAATTCCCAAAACACAAACCATCCCAAACAGCCACGAATAATAATGAAAGTAATAACAATAGAGAACACCAACACAAAATCACTGAGTCATGGCCGCAGGACCATGACAGTACCCCCCCCTCAAGGGCTGGCCCCCGACAGCCACAGAAACACACCACCAGATCCGGGCGGGCGGCAGGGGGCCCAGGACGGAGGGACCGGGCCATGACCAAAGATGGAGGCCCCAGAGTCCCAAAAAAGGTACACAAAACTCACAGGGGAGCAGAGTCCGAAACACAGTTCAGGTGACCGGCCTGGGGCCCGATAACACAGGAGGCCAGGATGGGACAGTTCAGGAGGCCGGCCACGAAGAAGACCGTGGTGGCGTGCAAAAGGTTCAGGAGGCCGGCCGTGCGGAAGGCAACGGCGGCCACTCAGGCAACGGCGGTCAGGGGGCCGGCCGTGCGGAAGGCAACGGCGGCCAGTCAGGCGAAGAGGGTCCGGGGGCCGGCCGTGCGGAAGGCAACGGCGGCCACTCAGGCGATGGTGCCTGGCCAGTAGCCCAGCCAGCGGTCTAGAAAACGGCCGTTTAGCTCCAGACCCAAACGAGGCCGGGCCAGGCGAGGCTGAAGGCACGTAAGCCGGGGCCGCAGCAGACGAAGATGAGGAAGCCGCAGCAGGCGAAGATGAGGAAGCCGCAGCAGGCGATGGTGCGGGTGCTGAAGACGCTGCTGCAGGCGATGGTGCGGGTGCTGAAGAAGCTGCTGCAGGCGATGATGCGGGCACGAAGGCTGGACCAGACGAGGATGCGGGCACGAAGGCTGGACCAGACGAGGATGCGGGCATGAAGGCTGGACCAGGCGAGGATGCGGGCACGAAGGCTGGACCAGGCGAGGATGCGGACACGAAGGCTGGACCAGACGAGGGTGAAGCTGGACCGGGCGAGGCTGAAGCTGAAGCTGGAACAGGCGAGGCTGAAGCTGAAGCTGGGCCAGGCGAGGTTGAAGCTGGACCAGGCGAGGCTGCGTCTTCAGGCTGAGGTGTGGCCGTAGCAGGCGGTAGCACTGCCGGTGGTGGTACTGCAGGAGGCGGCGCTGCAGCCACAGGTGGAGAAGCAGCCACAGGTGGAGAAGCAGCCACAGGAGGCCGGACGGGCTCCTCGGACCCCCCAGCTGACGTGGCAGCCGGTGTGGCATGAGGCTGGACGGGCTCCTCGGGCCCCCCAGCCGACGTGGCAGCCGGTGTGGTATGAGGCTGGACGCGCTCCTCGGGACCCCCAGCTAGCGAAGCAGGAGGCTGGACGGGCTCCTCGGGCCCCCCAGCGGGCGAAGCAGGAGGCTGGACGGGCTCCTCGGGCCCCCCAGCGAAAACAGCCGCAGAACCAGCGGGCACCGGGCCCCCGGCACACACAAAACAAAACCAGGAGGCACGTGGGCCTCTGGCACATATGAAACAAAACCAGTAGGCACATGGGCCTCCGGCACACATAAGGAGGGCTGCAGCTGCGCAGAGCACTGACCCTGCTCAGGCAGTGACAGCCCGGTGCAGTTCACAGCTGGCATCTTGGCCTCCAGGGGTCCAGAGTAAGCTGAGGGCAGTAACCCAGCCTCTGGGGAAGCCCCGGAGCAAGTAACGGTCTCTAATGTTGCCAGCCTTTGAGGAACAGGTCCGTTGTGAAACAGTTTGTCTCCCTGCTCAGAAACAGCGGTGGAAAAACAGTGTGAAAATTGTGGCTTAAGGGAGGCTAACGGTTGAGCTACAGACTGGGAAGCTTGTGGCTGGACACAGAACTGAGCCGGAGAATGGTGATAAAACAGTCTCTCGGTTTTACAGAGGGTTTGTAGACGCCCACTTGGGAAGGGTCCGTTACCACGAAGGTAGGTAAGCTATCCACACTGTCTCTCATCCCGCTCTGAATAGCCCCAGAAAACAAAGTCCCAGAATCCGGGGAAGCCAGAGCATCACGCTCACTCACCGCATCGGGCTGCTCGAAAGTAAATGCAAATGGGGGGCGAAGTCCAAGGTCCAAAAGGAGAAACTCCCGCGGTTCGACCCAGCATTTTGAGTTTATTATGTTTTGGTTTATTTTTTGAATGATCGTTTTGTTCTTCTTGTGCTTTGTCGATTATTATTAGAATTCTATCTTTCTGTTTATTCGTGGTCAGGATTTGTTGTCTCATGTATTGTTTGAGTTTCATGTATTATTTTCTGTCTGCCTCTCTGTGTTGAGTCCGTGTCTTTGAGTAGTGATTCATGTTTCCTGTTTTATTGTGAAAGTCTTTGTCTTATGTTAGTGTGTGCAGCTTTGCTCCCCCTGTCTCGTTAGCCCCTATCTCTCCCAGCTGTGTCTCCCTCCTGTTGCCCATTCCCTCATTACCACCCTGTGTATATAAGCCCTGTGTTTTCCCGTGCTCGGTGTCACGTCGTACCTTCGGATTATGTCTGTGTGTCTTCGTGTTCAGTGCCTTCGTGTTCAGTTTGTTTGTTTTCTGCCAGCAAATAAAGCTGAGGTTTTTTGAGTTACAATTTAGTATTCGAGTCTTGCGTTTGGATCTTCCTCTCCGCCTGCCCGTGCACCGAGCCCTGACACTATTATGGCTAATAGTACGTGTTAAACTCAACTCAACCCATTGCTTGTTATGAAGATTTCATCAAGCCAACAAAAAAATAGAAACAGATGAGACAAGAGGGAGATGAATTACAAAACTATAATAAGATATATTACAAAAAAAGGACTAAAAAGAAGGGCTGGGATTTTTAGTCACTCTCCTTCAATTAGATTACATTAATAGCCATTCAAATGTTAAAAACCTCTTTCAGACCCAAAAATAGGTCTGAAAAAAAAAACCCCAAACACTTTCCTAAACAACTCTAGCTGTTACACAGCAGTAGGATCCATGCTGTCTCCAATGTGTAAAGGTGCTGCTAGGTAAATTATTTACATCTTTTGATGTGTCACTGAGATCTTAGAGTTGTCATATTAATCTAGAACCTTTTCCAGCAAATGAGTGAGTCCCTGATAACATATTCACCAATTCCACAGTGAGAACAAAGCCGTCATGGTCCAAATATCCTTTCTTGTGAAATGACAAGAGAATTGCAAGATTTGCTCCAAGTTTTACAGGCAGCTTTGGGTTTTTTTTTTTTGCTTAAATGCAGTAATATCTGTAGCAATGGCAGCATTTCAAGCAATGTACAATTGTCTACATTGATAAAGCTGAGGGAGTGTGTCTGATTGCAGGGCTATATGCAGATCTATATCACGTCTTGTACTATTGTTCCACCTTGATCTCACAGGGTTAAAACAGTTTTCTGTGAATAGTTATGAGAAATATGAGTCACTCATGAGCAGAACTGAAAGGAAGAAGGTAGAAGAATCTACCAGTGATTTCAAGACTCCTCTAACAGGGATGCAGCACTCTGGAAACTATCTATTGTGCATAAAAGAAGGAACATAAAGTGTTGTGATGTCATCCATTGGTTAACATAGTCCTGTTATGAAGCCTCAGGCTTAGTGTTTTCAGTATAGCTATGGGGCAAAAGACTGTCGAAAGGTAAAAATAAGAATACAAATCCTTAAATGTAAATGTTACATGCTGTAGTGCAATGTGTGTGTGTACCGGCTTTCACTATCTTGGTGAGGACCAAAATCTGAAATTTACTATACTTGTGGGGACCAAAATCCCAGTCCCCATGAGGTTGAGGGCATTTTTCAGACTCAAAATGTGGTTTTAGTGTCAGTGTTACAATTGGGCTATGGTTTGGTTTAGTGTAAGGGTTAGTGTTAGGCATTCATTTTTGATGGTTATGGTAAGGGTAAGTGGCTAGGGAAAGCATTATGTCAATAAGATGCCCCCACTAGGATAGCAACACCCGACATATGTGCACATGTGTTTGTGTATGTGTGTTTCTCTCTCCCTTTCTCCCTGTCTCCAGCACATACTGTAATCATACAGTCATTAGCCAACCATAACCTGTTGGACTTACTAGGAATAAACACCTCCCTCTGCAATTGGATCTTGGATTTCCTAACTGACAGGCCCCAGTCTGTCTCCATAGGAAATAAAACCTCCAAAGTCCTTAGACTGAGTACAGGATCATCGCAGGGCTGTGTGCTCAGCCCACTGCTGTTCACCCTGCTAACAGATGACTGTACTGCACAGCTCAAATTGCATCATTAAGTTTGCAGATGACACAACAGTGGTGACATCAGAGAGGATCACTGGAGGCCCTCTCACACCCATCTCCCAACTCTACGACAGACACATCATACGACGTGCGATCAGCATAGTGAAGGACACTTTCCACTCCTCACATGCACTGTTCTCCCTCTTTCCATCTGGCAGACGGTTTCGCAGCATCAAAACCGCAATGACCAGACACTGCAAGAGCTTCATCCCCCAGCAGTCAGAGCCCTCAACTCAATACCACCATAGGACCAATATACACATACACCTTTACAAACACCTTACAATACTCATCAAAAGACTCAAAAACAACAAAAACTTACACAAATCCACCTGGGAACAATATGTTTAATTGCACACTCAGTCACATAGTTACTGAACACACATCTAAACTATACTACATTTGCACATTTTGCATATTGCACGTCTTTGACAATAACTTGAACCTGGTATTCAATACCTACTGCACAATCCACTTTATATTGTCTCTGTCCTGTCTTTGTTTATTGTACAGTTAGTATTGTATAGTTATCATCATAGTATTGTATAGTTAGTAATTAGTACCTTTTATCCATTAATTTTACTGAAATTTGTCATGTTATTTATTTGTAATTTCTAGTTTTATATCTCTTTGAGATATATCTTTTATATACTTATAAATGCACCATGAGGGGCTTGGGGTGAAACAGAATTTCGGTACACTGTATACTGTGTATTCTGTGTATTTTGCTGTATTGACAATAAAGCTGTTGAATCTAAATCTCTCCCTTTTGTGAATAACACCATAAACTCATTGATAAATTGTTTGCTGAGCGGACAGAGCATGAGAGCTAAACACCATTTCCTACTGACGTCTATACAAACCCTTGTTGGGAATCAAAAACAATACAGGTGTTTTGACAAAGCTACACCTGTCTTTCAGTAATATTACATATATTATGGTGGTTCTTCTATAGTCTGACTTAAGAGAATCCTTGGACAATATAATTGACTCCCAAAGACTGCCCCAGATGTGTCTGTAAGTGCATGATGAAGAAAATAATGTGTATATAGAATAAGTACAATGTGAATACAGTAGGTGAGCAAACAACAACTTTAATAGTGTAATTAAATGGTCTCTACTGATCTTTTCAAAAATTCTGTGATATAACTAATTTTTTGATGAAATACTTGTTGGTAAAAAAAATTTAAAAAATTAAAAAGTACTTATAACTGTAACACAGATTATTTTATAATTGTCAAGTGTTTTTTGTTTTGTTTTTTTTCACAGTAAAGATGGATAAATTAACCAAGCACACATCAAATATATCTCATTCTGAACAATTTTGACTTCAGATGATCAGGGTCATTAAATTCTAGAAGGTTAAACTGCTCCATTTTTATGCCCCCGTTAGAGGCTTTTTTAGGGTCAAAGCTTTCTTTTAGCGTTACAGTTACAATTATAGTCCAAGGTAGGGTTAGCTGTGTGGGTATGTGTGCCCCTCTCTTACACACAGAGTGGAGCAGGCAGCAGTTGCTCTACTGCAATATTAGAACCACTCATCCAAATGTCAGATGGAACACCATACTTACTTACCCTACAAACTACAAGTAACAAACTACTGTTTTAAGCTAATAAAAAAATGATTGTAATGAGAGGCAAAGAACAAATGGACAGAGGGATGGTCAAAGAGATACCTGAATCACTAGTAAGATGAACAGATTCTTATGACTAAAAAAATGTTGGTTTATTTTACACCCTTTTTATTATTTTACAAATCACATCCAACTATGTCATTTCCATTTCAATATTTAACTGGAAAATTATTTGTTGATATTCACTTTCTCCTGTTCACCGGTTCCCTATGTGTTTTACACATATGTTTCACATATGTGCACTGGTCAGTGAAACCTTAATGGCTATCTATCTTACGTGTAAGTAAACAGTAGTTCAGCTGTGGACTCAGTTGCAATGCAGATGGTTCCTAAACTACAATTTACTATATACAGTTTGACTGCCATAACCCATTGTAACACTGACTCAGGCTGCTGTCACACTATTAAATTAACCCATATTTCTTATGCCATATCGTAAAAAGTGTGTTGTATCAAAAACATAAACAAAGCCTGCAGGTGGGTGCAACTACTCAAGCAGCAGATGGAGCAGTGCGATTCAAGCATGCTTTGGTCTGGACGCAAACACAACAGTGGTTTATTTAGTTGTTTGCTAATTTGTTTTAACTTCAGAAAATCAATCACACACCTACGTCTCCATGACAGTGCTTCTACAACCATGCTGAGGCTCTATGTGGTTATGTTTGGACACAGCATTGCCTGGAGCTGAATACAATCTGTTAAGTCTAATTGTTGAATGTTGCCATTGTGTTTCTTAAATTTGTACAGTCTTAGTTCAAGCAGTAGGATCAAAGCCATTCCTTTGATCCTGACCACCTCTCCAACCACTCTGTGCTGGGGGAGGTTTTATTGTAGATACATCCTATCTGAAAGATCTGTTTTATTTGATGTAAGCTTCCTGGGTTTACGACCCTTTGGTCAGCAGGAGGTCTGACACACACACACATTCTCACATAACACACACACACACTTACAGAAGTTCACACATATAAATAAAATGCTTTGTCTTAGAACCAAGGGGGCGTGGCTTTGTTCTGACGTGTTTTGTGTGAACTGTCTCTCAATAAAAGGTAGCAGGAGGAGGTCAGATCTGGGGGTCATTTTCGTGGTGGACACAGACAAGGCCTCCCTTGCGCAAATAATCGATCGATCGACTGTCTTGTTTTCTTCATGATGAATAAGTCTCTAGAATTAGCGGGGTTTGTGGAAACACAGACCCAACACAATCACACTGTGTTCATACGCTTAATGTGTTATTTACCCCCATCCAGCACAGACTATTCACAGCTTTAAGGCTCTTTTAAAACCTTGAATAAAGTTTTTAAACTTTATGGCCCTAGGATTGTCAATCAAAATAATACTTATGATGCACAGCTAGAGGCAAACGCAGGAGAATCGGTGGCTACTGGGTGACCCTTCGTCTGGGGATCCTCAGCCCTTCCCATGAGGGTGGCACAGATGCCCCTCCGGTGGTCCTCCTTGGGCTCTCGCACTCTGGGGCCTCTGGATGTCTGGGGCCCGGATCTCCTCCATGCCTGCTTCATGCCCTGGGGGACCGGGCTATGGCTCTCTACATCCTCTTGCAGACCATTACATGGGGAAACCATTTGAATACAAGCGCGCTGATCCACACAGGTATGCACACGGGTGTTCACTGCTCGTAGACTTAAATTACACCTTTCTTGGCTGCTACTTCAAAGCACATTGTGCGCTGACTGTCCTGCGTGCTGCACAACAACATTGAATATTTAGTATTTACTGCTGTTTACACTTAGCTAGATTAATGCGATGGTGTTGTGTTTAGAAAGTTGCTTTGGTTTATTTTGCTTGTTTTCTATTCTTTCTCTCTCAAGAGATGATCCAGGAGATTTTTTTTTTTATTCCCCCTTTCTCACTGTCCCTCTCCCCTTCTGTTTTTCTTTTCCTTCCTCTTTCTTTCTCCCTTTCCTATCCCTCACTCATGTCTGTCCCGTCTGTAACAACTAAACATAAAATAAAATAAATAATAAAAACAAAGGTCGATCAAATGGACCAATACGGCAATGCCACGATGATCCATTTGGCAAAATAAATCCATTGGGTATCCTTGTTGGTCCTCAGACAACAATTCTGACGGCTAAAGAACCAAATGGGACAGGCAAAAAAAAAAAAAAAAAAAAAAAGAAGAATCATATTAACTGCTCAAAATTTGCTGGATTCACTTAATAGGGCTAAATAATGATGACCAACATCCACTGCAAGTTTGATGAATTCTTAAATGAATGCAAGATTACCACAAATCTGCAACTTTTAATGCTGATATGCAGAGATGTATATCAGGAATGCGTAATCCATGTGATTTAATTTATTTTTTGCTGTGTTTTACTTGTTTTACTTTACAAATTAAAATAATTACTTGAGGAGCTGCGTGACCAAGTGCTAATGCTAACACCAAACAACTGTCTACGGAACATAAATTAGCACGCGTAATACAGCATCTAATTAACTGCTATTAAACAACACAAAAGTGCCAAACAATAATGCATACTCACAGGGAATGCCTTTTTATCAGCCTTTCACAGCATAAATCACAGCATAGATCACATTCAGTCGATTGTCTGATTCTTTCTTACACTTCCCCCGTCTGCACACGGACCATGCCTTTCTATTAAAGGCCCAGTGCACTAACCAAACAAATCAAACATGTACAAATTTAACAATAGTCAGAACACTCCCCGCCTGGTATCTTAGGGATACCACAACAGATATCTAAACATCACTAGATAACAGAAAAACCATTTCAGAAATGGGTCTATAATAAGTCTTTTTTTTTTTTTTTTTTTTTTTTTGCCTGTACCGTTTGGCTCTTTTGTACGGTGGCCCCTAGAGACAAAGCACGTACAAACTCCAAAACACATGCAAACTCCAAAACACGTACAAACTCCAAAACACTTGCAAACTCCAAAACACTTGCAAACTAAAAAAACACATGCAAATTCCAAAACACGTACAAATTCCAAAACACTTGCAAAATCCAAAACACTTGCAAACTAAAAAACACATGCAAATTCCAAAACACATGCAAATTCCAAAACACGTACAAATTCCAAAACACTTGCAAAATCCAAAACACTTGCAAACTAAAAAACACATGCAAATTCCAAAACACGTACAAATTTCAAAACACGTACAAATTCCAAAACACTTGCAAAATCCAAAACACTTGCAAACTCAAAAACACATGCAAATTCCAAAACACAACGGAAGTGCTCCAGGACGCTAGGGGCAGTGTTGAGCTCGATTTGCAAAATAAACGGCAAGTTTGTCTGTATGGGACGGTCTAGTCTCCGTCGCGCTTCCCAGGTTGCCTAGCAACCATGATACTAACCGCTGGAAACGTGTCATACAACTTGGTTTGACAGAAATGAGGGAGAACATATTTTGTTCATTTGTTTGTTTGTTTCTACAAGAGCTTTGTGTGATTTGATAAGTATCTGAGGCTGAGACCACAGGACAGTAAAACATGATTTTTGGGCTTCATTTCTGTACTGAACAGTTATTTCAAGATTAATTAGTAAATAAGAATTAGCTGATGTTGTTCATGAGACTAAAGTCATATCACTTTGGTAATGTAAATATAATATGGCCAATATTATAGTTATTATATTAATCATTATTAGCTATTACAGCAGTGAACATGAACTCTGTGTCAAATACTGAGCTTCAGTACAGATTCAAGTTGCAGTTATTTATATGTCTTATCACCTTAAATCTTCACTCAAAGACAAGTATCTTTGACAGTGCATATATAGGTGTATCATATATAAGAGACAAATGTTGTTCCTTCATGTTGGCATTACTAAATTTGGCTCATTGCTTACATATATTTATAAAAAGAAAATGTACAAGCTGTGATAACTGTTTCTGATAAAATGAAGAGTAGACTGATATATGAAATATTCCTTTATTGGGTGAGAAAATCAGACCATGTCATAACTGCTTTAAGTCATACAGAATAGATATCAGAGCCTTAAACAGGCTGGCTTCTGCTAAATGGGTCAAACTGGGCAGAAAGTCTACAAACACATAACATCCTTATAGAATATGATGTAACACTATAGATCAACTTACCTCAGAATATATAAAGCATATAAACAATTACAGCAATATGATGCAACAAACACAGCAGTGCTACTGATCCAAAATACTCAAAGCTTCATAGAACTGGAACAAACATTTATTTTTAGGTCCATTCTGCTGCTGATACATACTTTAGGTTTCTGAATATTAAACTTGTTGCTGCCTTTCATAGTGTGTAACTTGAAGGCCCTGAGTACTTTCTCCCACACTGAAAACACTGGAATGATAAAATTATTTGAACATTACCTAATAAGACTGATTCAGGACAGACAATTAGTTATTTTAAACTTTTCTAGCAGTCCTTCACAAACAGGGAACAGTCTGTCTATTCTCTCCATCTGTCAGCTGCTGCTGGCTCTTCCTCCTCCTCTTCCTCACACACTGCTGAGTTTGTCCTGGTGGATCATCAGGGGTGCAAAGCCTCACGGATGATGTGCAGCAGTGGGTCCCTCAGTCTGTCCTCACTCTCGACACTTGCAGTTGTCACACATGGAAATCAAATGTGTGATAAGCTGCAGGATTCAAACACAAGTGTGACTTATAAACACATGTTCATACTTTTATTCCACAATCAGAGAGAAAGAAACAGAGAGCGAGTGCAGGACAGACAGGTGAAAGTCTCAGGTGTATACACTGCTACAAAACAGCACAAAAGAAGGAGGATTTAGTGTTTGTGTTATTATGTATGCATGTGTAATGTGTATATATAGACACGTGTGTGTGTGTGTGTGTGTGTGTGTGTGTGTGTGTGTGTGTGTGTGTGTGTGTGATTTACATTGCTGTGCTTGAGAGCCACCATCTACCGGAACCAAATTCCCTGTATGTGTCTGCACATATACTTGGCCAATAAACACGATTCTGATTCTGATTCTGATTACGAAACAAGAAGAGTTCCCAGATGGTGCAGTGGACACATGTGTGACTCCTGTGATTAAAGCATCTTTCTTTCAGCTTAACAAGTGAACCGTCAGCTCGTTCAAACACACGTTAAAGTCAGTTTGGCTCGACACCACCAAACAGAGGCAGCAATATAACATAGCTAACATTAACAGTGCAGTGAATCTTCCTTGTGCTGTGATATTCAGGACTGCAAACCGAGCAGCATCACTGACTTTCAGCTTGTTGTGTTTGTGGATATATGACTGACTTTAATTATCCACAAAATCATCACAATCTCTGTAAGATTAAGGTCGACTATATATATATATTTTTTTAAAGTAAAGGCTTTAAAACCAAGTTAATTCTGAAAGTACAGACATGACTAATGTCACATAACTTTCCCGACATGTGGCCAACAATAATGGTTTAATGTTCTTCATTAAAAAAATATTTGCGCATAAATAAGTGACATAATATTCAGTACTTACTTCTGAAAGTTTACTCTTCCTCCGCTCCGCTTCCACCGTTTTTTTTCGGCAAAATTATCCACACCACCACCGCACTATGAAGTCTGGGATATGTTGGGCCATGAAGGCTACACCGACCCATCCTTAAAATTCAGGGAAATTATGGACGCATTTGAGGGCCGCATTTCGAGCAGCCTTTGAATTGGGAAAGCCTTCTCTTGTCGCTGTGACGTAATCGGCCTTAAAATGCGGCCTTTAAGGCTGCAAACCCCAAATCCGGTCATTGGTACTTCCTGGCTTGTGTAGTTACTAGGTAACAAAAGCTCAACACTGCCCCTAGCGTCCTGGAGCACTTCCGTTGTGTTTTGGAATTTGCATGTGTTTTTGAGTTTGCAAGTGTTTTGGATTTTACAAGTGTTTTGGAATTTGTACGTGTTTTGGAATTTGTACGTGCTTTGGAATTTGCATGTGTTTTTGAGTTTGCAAGTGTTTTGGATTTTGCAAGTGTTTTGGAATTTGTACGTGTTTTGGAATTTGTACGTGTTTTGGAATTTGTACGTGTTTTGGAATTTGCATGTGTTTTTTAGTTTGCAAGTGTTTTGGAGTTTGTACGTGTTTTGGAATTTGCAAGTGTTTTGGAGTTTGTACGTGCTTTGTCTCTAGGGGCCACCGTACTTTTGCCATCAGAATTGTTGTCTAAAGGCAAAGAAAGATGCCCAACGGATTTACTTTACCAAATTGACCATCCCAGCCTTGCCGTAATGGTCCATTTGATTCACCTTTTATTGTTTATTTTATTTTCACTTACTGAATACGGGACAGACTTGACTGGGGGAAAGAAGGGGAGAAAGAAAGAGGGAAAGAGAAACAGCTGAGAAGAGGGACGGGGGAGAAGGGCAAAAGACAAAAACCAACAGAATGAGCAGATGACGCGCTTGTTTTTTTTTTTTTTTTAAAGGTTCCTCCATGTAATGATCTGCTAGAGGGTGTGGGGGGGCCACAGCCCCGTCCTCCAGGGCATGAAGCAGGTATGGAGGAGATCCAAAGGCCCCCAGAACACAAGAGACCAAGGAAGACCAACAGAGGGGCAGCCGCGCCACTGTCCCAGAAAGAGCTGAGGAGAGTCCCAGATGAGGGCTCACTCAGCAGCCGCAGAGCAGAAGCCAGGGGGAGTTGCAGTGACGCGCCCGTGAGCTCCGCCGGCAGCCAGCCGTGCCTGAGTGACCGAGCCCCAGGCCGAGAGACCGGGGGCACCCCACCTCCGAAGTGGCCCGAGCGAGCCCCAGGCTCCAGGCCCCGATAAGTCTTAACATTCCCCTTGGAAGCAACTCTAACTTCGGCCTTTCTGATAATTCCATCTTCGCTCGCAACTGTCTTTTCGATTACGCCCATTGGCCACTCATTTCTTCTTGTTTGTTTGTCCTTGAGGAGAACGAATTCTCCCTGTTTAATGTCAATGTTCTTGTGGTGCCACTTTTGACGAATTTGGAGGCTGTGCAAATATTCCTTGCGCCATCTGCTCCAGAAGGTGTCTGCAAGGAACTGAACCCGCTTCCAATGGCTTCTGAGCATTTCTTTGGGTCCTACATCATCACAGATGGTGGGTACAACTCCAGTCTTTTGTGTCAGCAGCATCGCCGGTGATAGAATGTGAGGATGTTCTGGGTCTGATGATACTAGCAACAACGGTCGTGCATTCAGTATAGCTGTGACTTCCGCAAGAAATGTGATCAAGATCTCATGAGTGAGTTGAACACGACCAGTTTGCAGCAGCATGTTATCAAGTATTCGCCGTGCTAAACCAATCATCCGTTCCCATATTCCCTCCATGTGGGAAGAATGGGGAGGATTGAAAACCCAGGAACACTTCTGGTCCTGCAGAAAGTGTTGCACTTTGTCCTTCTCTGGTGCATTTGTGGCCATCTCTTTGTGAGCACCAATGAAATTAGTGCCGCAGTCCGAGCGCAGTTGTTTTCCGGGTCCTCGGAGGGCGAAGAAATGCCTCAGTGCATTAATGAAACTTGAAGAGCTCATCTCCTCCACTAGTTCAATGTGGACAGCCCTTGTTCACAGGCACGTGAATAATATTGCCCACCGCTTCCTGTTTGCTTGTCCCCCTCTTGTACGCCTTGTAGTTACTTCCCATGGGCCAAACATGTCCATACCCACGTAAGAAAAGGGGGGCTCAACTTGGAGGCGATCTACGGGCAAATCACTCATTAATTGCTCCTCAAACTTCCCTCTCAGCTTCTTACATGTCACACATTTACTTATGACTCTGCAAATACAGCCTTTTCCTCCTACAATCCACAAGCCACTTTCTCGGACAGCGCCCTCTGTAAAATGCCTGCCTTGATGGCTTACTTTCTCATGGTGGTGGCGCACAAGGAGGGTAGTGATGTCGTGACTGCATGGCAAGATAATAGGGTTGGTGTCTTTTACTCCCAGCCCGGCGCGATTAATGCGACCACCAACTCTCAGCAGATTGTCACTTCCAATCACAGGGTTTAGTTTTGCCAGTGGGCTGTTTTTTGGGAGGTTCTGTTTTTCAGAGATCCGCTTTATCTCGTCTGTATATGTTTCAAACTGCACATTTTTAATGATCATTGTCTCTGCTTGATCTAACAGTTCTGGGGTGATGGCCGTTTTACACATGTGCCATCCTTTACAGTTTGGCTTAACGTTTGATTGTGAAAAGCATTGTGCGATGTGAATCAAGTTTGACATGGTTTTCCGAAATGAGCGCCATGTGGAGAAACGCTCCCAACGTCCTGAGCCCAAAACTTCCTTTGTTATGTTAGTGCAAAGTGTCTTTACCTCTGGGCGCACCTCTGCGTCGTTGTCTGGGTCCAGCAGTTTGTAATCAGTCTGCTCTAGATGGATGTATGAAGGGCACTGGAGAAACGCTGGACCTGTGAACCATGTCGTGTGATCTAACTCAGCGGCTGGAACTGATCGTGAGCCGTGGTCAGCAGGATTCTGGTCGGTCGTAACGAAATGCCATTGCTCTGGAGTAGTTGACTCTCTAATACGACACACACGATTGTTTACATAGACATAAAAATGTCTGGATTGGTTGTGAATATAACCAAGAACCACCTTGCTGTTTGTATAGAAACTAGTTTTGTCTATGGGGTGATCAATCTCTTCACATATGACCTCTGCCATTTCAACCGCCATTACTGCAGCGCAGAGTTCGAGCCTAGGTACAGTGAGCTCTGGCTGTGGAGCGAGTCGTGCCTTACCTAGGGCAAACTCAACCTCTGTCTTGCCATCCCCAGTGGTGACCTTGAGGTATGACACTGCACATATTGCCTTCATGCACGCATCTGAAAAGACACAAAGTTCTACACATTTAGCCTGTAACAGTGACATCTTAGTGTAAGTGCGTGGAACGTTGACTTTGCTGAGGCATTGGAGGGACTGTTGCCATTCTATCCATCTGCCTTTCAGATCCTCTGGGAGAGGTGAGTCCCACTCTGTTGTCTGTAGCGACAACTCTCTTAGAAGCAGACATCCTCGAACGGTGACTGGGGCCAAAAACCCAAGCGGGTCAAACACACTGTTCACAGTTGAAAGGACTCCTCTTCGTGTGTATGGCTTTTCAGCATGAGGAATGTGAAAAGTGAAATAGTCCTCCATTATATTCCACTTTACTCCAAGACTGCGCTGATCTGGGAGTTCATCCTTGAACAGATCCAGATTTTGGAGATCCTTGGCTCGGTCTTGAGGTGCGAATGCGTCCATCACTTCAACCTTATTTGATGCTATTTTTAAGAGGCGAAGGTTTGAGTCTGCTAGCATGTTTTGTGTCCATTTCAGGAGGTCGATAGCATCATGTTCGGTGGGGACAGACTTTAAAGCATCATCCACATAAAAATCACGCTCAATGAAATGGCGAACATCTGACCCGTATTTGGCTTCTCCCCTTTGCGCGGCCCTCCTCAAACCATATGTGGCCACAGCAGGCGAGGGGCTGTTTCCAAGTACATGCATGCACATTCTGTAATCCACGAGCCCTTTCTGTGGATCGTTGTCTTTGTGCCAGACAAACCTCAGTACATCTCTGCAGTCCTCGCGCACCAGGAAGCAATAGAACATCTGCTGGATATCTGCGGTTACTGCGACTGGATGTTTTCTGAACCTCACTAGCACACCTAATAGACTGTTGTTCAGATTAGGTCCTGATAACAGCACTGTGTTGAGCGACATACCTTCAAACTGCGCGCTGGAGTCAAATACCACTCGGATTTGTGACGGCTTTTGAGGATGGTACACTCCGAAATAGGGCAGATACCAACGCTCTTTGTTCTCTTGTACTGGGGGTGCAACTCCGCGTGCCCATTGTCCAACATTTTCTGCATAAAGTCTATCAGGTGAACTTTCATTTTTGGGTTTTTGTCTAGAGTTTGTTCAAGTGACTTGAGGCGGCTGAGTGCGTAGCGG
Organism: Maylandia zebra; assembly: GCF_041146795.1. Taxonomy (NCBI): domain Eukaryota; kingdom Metazoa; phylum Chordata; class Actinopteri; order Cichliformes; family Cichlidae; genus Maylandia; species Maylandia zebra. The sequence continues at coordinate 25,579,567 of NC_135168.1, read as the reverse complement.
TGATTGTTAGGCAGCAATGCTCTGGGCTGGCGAAATGGCAGTGGAGCCACCCAGCTTTGTGACTCATCCTGAAAACACTCATTGTCCATGATATTCAGGAACTGCAGATCTTCCATGGAGGGTGCAAGCTTATTGTCATTCTTGGTCTGGCAGAAAACATTGTTTCCTATAGTTCTGTTTTGTGTTCTGTCCTTTATGTTTGAACCACCAAGTACTAAGTGTCGATTTAAGAGACAGGTGTCTGGCTTGACAGTAAAGTGGCTTTCGCATGGGGAAAAATGAGTTGGCCTTCCATCCGATAGAACGTGAGTCTTAAAGGTAGAGACTTGGGAAGGCTTATGAGTATTGCCTAAGCACACATCTCCTATTATCACCCAGCCTAAGTCCAGTTTCTGTGCGTATGGTGCATTGTGCGGACCATTGATCTGACTGCGCACTTTGTGAACTCTCAAAATGTCTCTTCCAAGCAACAGCAAAATGTCTGCACCACTGTCAAAGGGTGGTATTTTGTGTGCTATACCTTTGAGGTGACTGTGTGCGTACGCCGCGGAGGGAGTGGGAATTTCCTCTCTTTTGTTAGGAATCATGTTGCATTCAATTAACATGGGCAGCTGAATAGCGAGGGAGCTATCAATTGCCTCTATCATATACCCAGAGGCTCTTCAGCCAGAAGTGAGACCTACGCCACTGCATGTCTGGAGGGTGTATGGCTCTGCCTTACCATTAACCTTGAACATGTCAAAAAATTCAGAGCGTGCTAGTGAAATGTTACTCTGGTCATCTAGCATGACATACATTCTCTGGCGTTTACTAGGATCGTTGGCAGGGTAAACGTTAACCAGGCATATTTTTGAGCAAGATTTCCCAGAAAATCCTTCCCCACATACCTCGGTGCAACTTGAAACAACTGCAGTCTCTTTTAATTCTTGTTTCTCCCCGCCGTGACTTGCAGGGGGCTGAAGAGCTTTGGGAAGGCGAGGAACATCTGAATGCAGAGCTGTTGGGTGCTTATCACTGTTACATTCAGAGCATTTGATTTCTGCTTGACAGTCGCGAGCTACGTGTTTGTTAGAAGCGCAGCACTGGAAACAGATGTTGTGTTGCTTAAAATTGCCTTTCGTTCCTGAATTGGCTTTTCTCTGAAACTTCTGCACTGTTGTAAGGCGTGAGGTTTGTTGTGCACAGGACAACATTTGTCCGGTCCTCCCTCAGATATGGCTATAACGTTGGTTTTATGCACTGAAACTGACCTGCGGTTATTGCTGTAACCATCTCCAAGCTTGTCCCTTTTAACTCCAGAGTTGCAGGTTGACAACAGATTGAAGCTTGGATCGTTGCGTGCCTTTGCTTGTGTCTGTATGAACTGTAAGAAGAATGTGAATGGAGGGAAGGTCACCCTGTGCCGCTGTTTGTAGTGTGAGCCTTCCATCATCCACTTGTCTTGAATCCCATACGGCAGCTTATCCACAATGGGAGCAACACCTCGCGCTGTATCGAGATAGGAGAGTCCATGCAAGTACCCTTCTTGTTTTGCTGCATTTATCTCCTGCAACAGATCGCTCAGCTCTCTTAGTTTTTGATTATCTCTGGGCCCTATTTTAGGAAATTGATCAAGTTTGGTGAAAAGAGCACTTTCAATGGCTTCTGGCGACCCATAGGTTTCTTCTAGCCTCTCCCAGATTAGCTCTAATGCCACAGCTGGGTTTGTTATGTTTACAGCTTTGATGCGATGTGCATGCTTGGTAGATTCTGGGCCAAGTGATTTTACAAGGAGGTCGATTTGTTCAGACGCCCTAAGCTCTAGAGTGTCAATGGCGTTGATGAAAGATGACTTCCAAGATAAATAGTTCTCCGGCTTGTCATCAAACTTGGTGAGTTCAGAGGTTAACAACTGACTTCTCATTAAATATTTGGCAAGCTCATTAGAGTCCCTAGAGGAATTTGGATCTGGAGGGTAGTACCGAAAACGTCCAGCAGAGGGTGGTGTAAACCCTGGTGAGACATGGCTTAGGTGCTGCTGATAGTTAACAGAGTGTAACTGTTGTCCTTGCCTTTCAGGTGAGTAATCTCTGTGATCGGGGGGTCTGAGGGAGCCATAGTCCTTTGGTGCTGAGGGCAGTTCATCCGGTGACATGTCCGGTGGCTTAGGTCGATTTGCATACTCGACTTTTTCTATTTTGACGTCCTTTGATTTGACTGAATCACTGCGTGCCTGATGCATATTGACATAGTCTGTAGTTCGCTCATGAGAACTCTGTGTCTCCTTTGGTAAGCTCAGGTGCTCATCACTCATGTCAAAACTTGCAACAGCAGACTCCAAGACAGCTGCTTCAGCGGCTGCGGCCTCAGCTTCACTTTCTTTTGCTAGAACATCAAGCTTTGCATCTAATTTGGCTCTTTCTACTTTAAATTCAACTTCCTTCTTTGCAAACTCAGCTCTTTTTTGGGCAGCTTCAGTTTTAGCGCGGGCAGTAGCGGCGGCTAACATTACACTTGCTGTGGAAGAGCGGCTAGATTTCTTTGACGTCGTGGATCTTACTTCATATTCTTCTTTCTCCATCTTTAAGCTGATTGAATGCACATTTATGCTGACTTGGTGTCACTGCGTCTGTCGTGCTGGTCTGGATACAGGGTGTAACAATGCAGTCTTCATCGTTGTAGTAGGGTGTTCCTTTTCACTGTACTGGCCTCGTAGAACCACTTTCTACTATCCAGGAGTTAAACACCTCCACACAAAAGTCACTGACGCCAGAGTGGGTTTAGACTTTGCTTTATATGGCAGGTGTGAAACTGTAACAACAAAATACAGTATATATGAGTGACAAATTAAAATAATTACTTGAGGAGCTGCGTGACCAAGTGCTAATGCTAACACCAAACAGCTGTCTACGAACCATAAATTAGCACGTGTAATACAGCATCTAATTAACTGCTATTAAACAACATAAAAGTGACAAACAATAATGCATACTCACAGGGAATTCCTTTTTATCAGCCTTTCACAGCATAAATCACAGCATAGATCACATTCTTACACTTCCCCCGTCTGCACACGGACCATGCCTTTCTCTTAAAGGCCCAGTGCACTAACCAAACAAATCAAACATGTACAAATTTAACAATAGTCAGAACAAAGAATGTATTTTATATGCTGGAATATGCAGAAAATAGGTTTAAATGTTAAACACATTTCTCGACGTTAAAGACAGTTGCATATAATTTAATTTTTGTGTGATTCAATGTGCATAAAATTAAAAGATTAAAACTAATAAAGCACATTTTAAAAAGAAGCTTTCCATTTGATTCAATTTCATATTAGTGATGTGTCGGTCGTGACTCTTTGAAGTGAATGACGCGAGCCGTGGTTTTTTCTTCTTTCTCTCACCCTCTCTCTCGCACTTTTTTCAGGTTCACTCAGCATGCGAGCCTTGTGCTTTGCGCTGGGAAGAGGGGGGAGCGGCGGTAGTTACACTTGCAGTAGCACAGGAACAGAGCGGGAAGGAGAGAGAGAAAGAGAGCATGGGACAACAACGTCACATTAGAAAGGTATAGTAATCATCCAGAACTATTGTCAGTTGTGGATGATAAAGGATTCAGAAAGTTTATTCATGCAGGCCTATATGAAAGAGAATATGCATGTTCTTTTTGTTTTTTTCATATTTTAATTTATATTTAATAGTGTTGTGGTTTGCAGTGTTTTGTGTTGTTTCACTTTAAATTTGTTTAAAAGGAAAAAGCATAAAATTTTAATTTAAAATTTATTTATTTATTTATTAAATTTTATGTGGAGTGAATAAATAAAAGTATACTTACGGTGGCCCCTGGAGACAAAGCACGTACAAACTCCGAAGCACGCACAAAAGACAACAGAAGTGCTCCAGAATGCCAGAATGCTAGATGTTGTGTTGAGCTTTTGTTACCTAGTGGCTACACAAGCCAGGGAGTACCAACGGATTTGTTGTGTGGTAGTAACAGGTAAATGAATGTTTTTTTTAATTATTTGAATATATATGAGTACTTGTGTATAAATACACAAACAATATGCTTTCAATTGTGTTATTTAAGTGATCTAGGTAGCTCTGTTTGGGAAGTTCAAATAACACTTAAAATGTGTTTTGGAGTTTGTACGTGCTTTGTCTCTAGGGGCCACCGCATATTATTGTTAATAATAAATTAATTAAAGCAACAAAACAACAAGTCTGTGGTATATGGTGGCTCAGGATTTATGGCAGGTAGTCTACTGTTTTGAGGGTTAGCTGTTTTGGTACCCAGCTCTTGGGTCTGTATGTTGATGTGTCCTTTGGCAAGATACTAAATCCCATTCATTATGAACTAAATTAGAAGAGGATAGCAAGAAGACTTTCGGTTTTAGTGAAATCATTGAAGATTGTCTAGTAGTAGGCGTTGTATAGTAAAACATCTGTCTCCAAAGGTGGAAATGATGGCTAAATTGGAAACTTTGTGGATTTTTTTGGCTCCACATGGACAAACATGCAGATTTTACTGATTTGAAAGTTTCCATTTTCTGCTGAACTATAACAAGTCAACAGAAATGCCTACAAAAACTACAACCATTAATTTACATTATAGTAATTTCATATATGACTTTATTTATAAAACTGGTCAAATGCTGCTGATGGCAATTAAATTCTGCATAAAAAGCACTTGCAGCAACAAAAACATAATATTCCAGAAACACGCTTTGCCGATCCGATCAGCTGTTTGTAACACTTCCTACATCCATCAGCGCGAGCTATCGCATGTCCGCCATGACCTGCCCGAAACCGGAAGTGACATCATTTTGCGGAAATGTAGTTTTTTACTATCAGGGCCTTATGAGCCTATACTGGTGTTTTTAAAAGTTATGTTTGACTTTCTGTGTCGTTTCTGGGATGCTTAGGACTCATATTGCACAGGAAATAAAATCTCCTGGATCACTTGTTGGGAGAAAAAGAATAGAAAACAAGCAAAAAAAAAAACAAAGCAACATACTAAACACAACACCATCACATTAATCTAGCTAAGTGTAAACAGCAGTAAATACTAAATATTCAGTGTTGTTGTGCAGCACGCAGGACAGTCAGCACACAATGTGCTTTGAAGTAGCAGCCAATAAAGGTGTGATTTAAGTCTACGAACAGTGAACACCCGTGTGCACACCTGTGTGGATCAGCGCACTTGTATTCAAATTGTTTCCCCATGTAATGGTCTGCAAGAGGATGCAGAGAGCCATAGCCCGGTCCCCCAGGGCATGAAGCAGGCATGGAGGAGATCCAGGCCCCAGACATCCAGAGGCCCCAGAGTGCGAGAGCCCAAGGAGGACCACCGGAGGGGCATCTGAGGTGATCTGAGGATCATAGAGGTGATCGAGCATTTGCAGTCGTAGCGCCTAAGCTGTGGAATAAATTACCCCTACACATCAGACAGGCTCATACTGTCAATCTTTTTAAATCTTATCTTAAAACGCATTTTTATTTACTGGCTTTTAATACAGCATGAGAGTTGTTTGTTAATTCATATTTGGTGTTTGCTTTTAATACTCTAAGTTGTTTTATTATGTATGTATGTATTATGTATATTTTTATATATTTTATTTTATTGTTTACTCTATTTAATTTGTAAAATATGTGTATACACACACACACACACACACACGTAGAAAAATATTTAGTATACACATCCAGAAATGCATATACTATTATATATTGTACATATATTTATTAGTTTCAGATGTAGCCATTCTTGTATTTTGCTTGTTTACGTTACTGTATTTTGCACAACTCTGTTGCTTGTGAAGCTCGCACACAAGAATTTCACTCACATGTACTGTACCAATGTACCTGCACATGTGATGTGACAATAAAAGTGATTTGATTTGATTTGTTGTATTCTTGTACAGCACTTTGGTCAACGCTCCTGTTGTAATTAAATGTGCTATATAAATAATTAAACTTTTAAACTATCTGTGCCACTCTCATGGGAAGGACTGAGGATCCCCAGACGAAGGGTCACCCAGTAGCCACCGAGCAGAAGCTAAAGGGGGCTGCACCGGCGTGCCCACCGGCTCCGCCGGCAACCAGCTGTGCCAGAGTGAACCGAGCCGCAGGCCCAGAGGCCGGAGGCCCGAGGACCCCCTTTGCCCCTGAAGAGACCTGACCAAGCAACAGGCGCCAGGCCCCGCCAAGTAGCCACCAGGAGTGAGCTGGTACATACCTGAGCACCAAGAACCACCAATGCACCGACCCCATCAGTCACCGGCAGGGAGTGTGGTGAGTGGAAATCGGCCTCCACACTTTGGAGGGCCTGGGAGTTCCCAGAGAGGTGGAGTCTAAGACCCGACCTGACATATAGACACAGACAAACAGGCACACACAGACACAAACATGCATTCCCACCCTCATGCACACATATACAAACACTCAGCACTCACCCAACATAAGGATTGACATAAATGGACATAATGCACACAATCACACTCCCCAAACATACTCTATACCCCGGATCCAGGTACCCTCGCCCCAGAGGGGGAAACGGCACCCAGACCCAAGAGATGTTACCCTTCCCTCCGGGGTGGAGGCAAGCAGACCGTCCCAGGCTCCGCAGCAGCAGGGAGGCCAATCGGACAGCCAACATCTCCTCCCAGCCCCCCCGCCCCGATGGCTAGTAGAGGACGGGGGTGTGTGAAGATTTTTTTTTAAAGTAACGCAATAGTTACTTTTCAAGTAATTAATTACTTTTAGTATCTTGTAACTTTGTTACTAATTCTAGTTACTAGTTACTTTTTTGAAGAAGTAACTAGTAAATATAAATAATTACTTTTTCAAAGTAACTTGCCCAACACTGAAAACCATAGGAAAAATAATGCAAGAAATGCTACAGTAACCACCCTTTCCTCTGCATAAAATGAACCAATATATTTCTAAAGCCCCAACATGATTTTTGAATTTCCAAAACTATAACTGCTATAATTCATATGTAAAGGAAAGGAATGTTTATCATTGAAAGCACAAGAAGTGAGAAAAATAAAAATTCTACTCTTCCTCTGTTAGTGATTGATGTTATTAGTTCAGATTCAAATGTTTCAGATATTCTGAGACTGATACTGGGATTTATTGTTATGCAAAGTTCAGACTCTAGGAACTCTGAAGCAATTATTAATAGTGTACAATTTGTCTCTGTGTAACATCTCTGTAAATTGCAGAACAACAGCTTCAACAGCTATTGAGTGGTTTGTTCAGTGGTTGTCTTGACTTCAGGCTACATAGTCGATAACCAAGGATGGTTTAACAGCAGCCCAGACCCAGTCAAATAAACACATATACCAGTGCTCATTCAAAACTGGTGTTGGAAACACTATGAAAGCACCCTGCTCCACACCTTCACAGTGTCATCTGTTTCATGGGGTTTATATTAACTTTTATGTATTTGCTATACATGCAGCTTTGTTTCAGCTGCTATGAAAACTGCTTTGCAAGCAGGTCAATCATCAGGCAAGTGATTCACACACAGAAGGAGTATTCCTTATATATTCCTTATATATCTATATCCCTGACTGCCCCACCACGGGTGTAGTGCTATTTGTTTAAACGCCAGAGTACAAACGTTGTTATTTGTTTCTAAGGCTGTTTCACCACAGTGCCAGATTTACATACATTATTCAAAAATAACTCAGCAAAAGTGATTAAATGTCAGACTGAATTCAAGAACATATAAAGTCAAGTCTGCCTGACCATCTTTATCACTAATTACATACTATTTGTGGCCATGTCCACACTAGTACATTTGTTGGAAAAAGCATCTTTTTCTCTTCCTTTTTGGCATTCCGACCACGCTGAGACAGTGTTTTCGGTCAAGGAAAAAGCAGCGTTTTGAAAACTCTCTCCAAAACAGATACATTTTAAAATGCCGCGTCGCAGTGTGGACAGCGAACCTGAAGACCTTTTCGAAAACAATGACACGTTTTAGTCACGTGATGCAGTCATGTGACCAATTAAACCAAGAAAGCAGTGGGCATTATACAGCAGTTGTTTTGTGTGTGCTCAATTTTGACAGCCCTATTAAAGATTAAAATCAGTTTGTACATGCTTCAGATAGCTTTTCTTCAAATTCTTTCATTCTCAATCGCTTTTGCAACTTTGTACTTTTGTGTTACCTCATTGGTAACTCCACCTCATTATTAGTCTATTTAAAAAACTCGGTGCTTTTCCTCGACATTTTGCCGCAACGTTTCAAAGAGCCGGAAAATAAATAAACAGTAGTTAGAAATGAGGCAGGTCAAATCATCTTGCGTTTCACGCATGTGCAGTACTGGAACATAAGTGTTTTCGGCTGTTTCAATGTGAAAACGACTGAAAACAATAGTCTGGACACGGAGCTTTGTCCTCCCTGGATGTATCTTCTCTCTGTGTGTTTCATTCTTTGCTGTGGAATACTTCCCCCTCTCTTGCCCTCTCAAAATTTGACACCATATCTCTCCCTCATGTATTCTCTGGTGAATTTGGAGTTCTACCATTTTTTACAGAGTTAATGTCAGAGTTATAGCTAGATATAGGCCTTTCTGACAGCTCCGGTGGTGTGCAGGATTTATCCAGAGGAGGGCTGCACAAAGTATTATTTACTGTCAGATCCCAACCCATTAATATTGAAGTTACACAGTAACTGAAAAAGCATATCATTGTTTTGTTTTGTTTTGTTTATGTGATCCTAGGATTTTTTTTTGGTTAGTATTATATAGTGTGAGATTCAGAAATATATTTGAGACACTTAAATTCTGAGTCCTGTTAATTGTGGCCATTTGACAGCTGTTTCAGTGCTGTACATTAAAGATATCAGACAAGGAAAACCGACCCAGATTTGCACTGAAAGGTGGGTACACAAGTATTTTTAATATTGCACATGTATTTGTAGGAAGTCTCCTTTCATAGCACAAGTTTTTGGGATAATATGTAAATAAATCATACAAATGGGATTTACTGAGGTTTGCAGTACGCAATTTAATGCACACTGCAAAAGTCTTGTTTTTGTTGTGGGTTTGTGATAGTGGGAGTACACACACACACACATATATACATATATATATGTGTATATATATATATATATATTAGGGGTGCAACGATATTCGTATCGATATTGAACCGTTCGATACAGTGCTTTCGGTTCGGTACGCATATGTATCGAACAATACAACATTTGTAATTTATTTTATCAACTTTCCTTCTGACGATGCTGTCTGTGTTGAGCGCTCAGTGAATCTGCGTTCAACTACTCCGCCTAGGCTGCACTGTCGAGCGCAGATCCACTGAGCGCTCAACACAGACAGCATAGTCAGAAGGAAGAGCGCAGGGCAAGCTAGCAAGACAGAAGTTAAGCTCCCCTTGCAACATGGACCTCCCCCACCCTCATTCAGATCTGGCGTTTGGAATTATTTTGGTTTTCATGTGACATATGACCCTGAAGGTAAGCGAGTCATGGACTAAAGTAAAACAGTATGTTGGATGTGCCGTGCAATGCTCAATTACATGAGTGGGAACTAGTGTGTTAGCACAGTTAGCTCGTTAACGTGTTGGCCGTCTAGCCCCATGCACGGGGCGATCGGCGGTAGCTCGTTAACGGAGATTTGCCGTGTTGTGGCGTTAAGGTCATTTCAACGAGATTAACCTGAAAGCACTAGTGGGAACACAACAAATATGACTGCACATTTACGCCGACATTTAGACAGCTGTTAGCACATGATTCTCCTTATGCTGCTGAGAATATAGCCCAGAAGAAGCGGATAGTATAGCTTTTATTTTGGAAAGAGACATTTCTCTGTAATAAACTCTCTTTTCCAAAGAAGAGTGATTCCTCAATCAGATACAGGGCTTGCAATATCGCTAGCCCGACGTCCTGGGGCTTGCGATTTTTTTCAGTCGGGCTACCAAAATCTATCTCTTCCCTGCCCGTAGGGCTATTGTAGGAAGGAAAAATATATGTCAATGCTTTTGCATTCTTTCAGAAATGTAGCTGGGTAATTATGTCATTGGCATCGGTGAGCCACTGTCAATATGTGACATATTGAAATCGCGTTTGAATTTGCGCTTGTTTTTTTGCTTTCACTTTGCAATCGTGCGAACTGTGTATAGAGCTCTCAGCGAAGGCGGTCGCACTTTTCTCCTCTCCTCCTCACCCTTATCTTCCCTGCTTAGCCTCTATGTCCTTGTCTTGTCTTGTCGTTCTCTAAAACCTAAAAGAGAATTATGGATTTGATCAACTGGTCTCTGAGTGCTATTGACACCCTTTTCTCAACGAGAAGTCGGGGCTCGGGAGAGCCTGAGTGCCCTGGAGGGACTTTCCCTGCCGGTTACACGATGGACGGGTGGCAGAACTGGAGGACCGTGTGCCTGGCGGGACTGTCGATCAAGGACGCTGAAGATATCTACCTATTCGGAACCATGATAACAGGGTTCATGCTGATCGGCGTTGGCTTAGCCCTGGTTTATCAGAGAAATAAGAGAGCAGAACCGGCTGTTCAAACCCCCACAAGGCTGCCCGCTGGATTCGAAGCGACGGGACGAGGCGCGACCTCTCACAACGAATGTAATATGGTCAACACCTTGGAGACGCTTACAGCTGCTGTGAAGGCTCAAAACAACACCATTGAGCGTATGAGGGGAAACATCAGAGAAAGGCCTGCTCAAAATGACACCCTTGAGCGACAGTTGGAAAACATCGCGGAACGGATCACTGCAGTTGTGAGGTCTCAGAATCAAAAGACTGACAACACCATGGAACAGAAGTTTGATACCATCATGGGGAGGCTCGCGGCTCTCCAACGGGAGATCGAGGGACCAGTGTCAGAGGGCTAAATTCGAGCTGCTCACAAAGGGAATCAACAATATTCAACATTTGGACACCATGGCGCCAGGTGCTAGGCCCAAGGCTGGAGCCCACCAAAACAACTCCCTGATAACGACTGTGTGATAACTATTCTTCCCGTCCCATGAAGGCCACCTGGGTTGGCTGGCAGACTGTTTACTTAGCCTGATAGAGCGAAGGACACTGTCTCCACTGAACTATGGACACGCACACACATACACTTACACTGATAAGCACTCACTCATCCCCCCTCCCTTTCCAACGCCTTCGATGCTTGTTTCCGGCGAGGGAACACGGCGGGTCTGTGTGCCGCGCTGGAATGATAGCGCTGTGCAGGGTGGCTGCTGTGTTTCTTCGGATTACTCCTCACCCCCCACCCACCCCTGTGGCTTGTCATGTCTTCACAATGTTGTGCTGTGGACATTTATGTGCTTTTTTGTGCAAAGGAGTTTTTTTGTTTCCTGTTCTCATGCTGTCCTACCATGGAAGCACAGCATGAGTAGGGGTCTCTTTTTTCCTCTTGTACTTTCCCCACTGTAGTGTACATTCAATGTTTTTTCCTGATTCTACCAATCTCCGACCTGTATCCCCATGTAATGTTTGTGCTATATGTGTATGGTCGGGGGGGGGTCCCATTTCACTGCAGGGCAACCTGCATGTGACGAATAAAGCTTTGATTGATTGATTGATTGATAGAGAGCGACAGCACTGATCTGTGAGTGATGATCATTTGTGCACCAATTCCTCTGACATCGTCTTATTAATCATTAGCTTACTATGCAAACATGACAAGTGAAATCTCCTGCAGCAAGCTTAAACATGTGAGAGGTTGATCGCGCAGAGAATCGCTGAGCTTATGTGAGTCCGTGTGTAAAAGCAGCAGGATATATATTTTATATTTTAGACTACACGCCTTTGGAACAGAGGATCGCAAGTTCGATTTCTGCCTGGGGCGTCTGTATCCAGTAAGGGTCCTAAGGCTAGACCCCCTATGCTAAGCAAGCCTACCGCAGACATGAGCGAGACAGATAAATATGAAGGCATGCCGGCTCGGACGTCGCCCGGATCAACAAGGTCCGCGTCAGGTGTTGAGGAACCAGGGCACCCTGACGAAAAGTGGGCTACTGGAACAAGAAGGCATCGGTGGGCAAGAGACGAAAACAGGGCGTTGTTGGAATGCTACTACGCAAGTAACCCCGGCGGAAGGGGCTACATGAATAGGATGAGGGACCTATGGATTCTTCGATACCCAACATCCACAATGACGGCGAAGAGAAGAGCTCGAGAGGATGTGGAGGGTGAAGGTAACGGTGGTCCCCGTGGTAATCGGAGCACTAGGTGCAGTGACTCCCAAGCTAGGCGAGTGGCTCCAGCAGATCCCGGGAACAACATCGGAGATCTCTGTCCAGAAGAGCGCAGTCCTGGGAACAGCTAAGATACTGCGCAGGACCCTCAAGCTCCCAGGCCTCTGGTAGAGGACCCGAGCTTGAAGGATAAACCGCCCGCAGGGGCGTGCTGGGTGTTTTATATATATATATATATATATATATATGTGTGTATATATATATATATATATGTGTGTGTGTGTGCATAATTGCCATAGGTTAATGGCTCAAAGCTCTGGGTACACGATTAAAGCATCTCTACACACCTTTTTTCACCAGTCAGCACACAAAGATTTTCATGTAGTTTCTTTTTTTTTTAAACTTATATCAATCAGAGGCATAAATAAAATATGACTGTCATAATGAAGCTGTTAATGTGACTGTGCCAGTGTGTCAGATTGATGTCTGCATTTTAAAACATAAAATACTGATTTTAACAAGTTCTGTCAGCCTCACACATCTATCATAACAAAATAAGAGCAATGCAGGCAATCATGCATCTTCGTTAGCATATGGTCAGTTCAGGATCTAATGATTAGCTTTCTTCTATACATCACACAGGTTAGTTGTTACGTGCAGATTTCTGGTTTATACAGTGGAATAGTTTGTAATAACGCAGCTCTTCTCTGGATAAACCCTGCTCTCTACTTGAATCTCAATCCCAAGTTCCTTGCAGTCTCCAACCATTTGTATCAGAAGACTGCACCCTTACTCAGAATGAATACATTGTCCTAACTTATTTATCATAAGTAAGTAAGTTTACTTGGTTTTTTTTGAGACAATGTTTGCATAATTGGGAACTAATCTGGGAACTAATTAGATTTTACAGTGCATATCAAAATCATATTGATTCTTCATCAGCTCCTCTCTTTTAACTTAGTTGCAATGTCATTCTCAGAGAGAACAACATGTTTATAAACTGTGCTTATTATCACCCGCTCCTTTGCATTTCTTCATGGGGTCAGCTCATTTTGTGCTGCTCTTGGTAGGTAACTATTGAAATTCACTGACTACATTTTCTTTGTATAAATTCATGCACTATTAGTGGATTATGCAAATAACTTTCTGCTCACATCAGTGCATTTGTACTAATGCATCATCACATTAATTTGTTATATGACTATCAGTTAGAAAGCTGACTCTTTTGTAAACCCGCACAGTGGGTTTTTTTGTTGTTGTTTTGGTTTTTTTTAAAGAAAGGTTTTCCTCTGATGCAGGCAGTAAATCTGGCCCTAAATATCATGATGACAACTTTGACCAGTCATTTTGTCTTCACGGGCTTTCTTGCATAAAATATGTTTCAAGTGACAACTGAATTCCAACCAGTTAAGCTGACTGAATAATTTATTTTCTCACTTGGGGGAAAAAAAGTGGTGGAGCTTATCCTGGGCTGCACTACAGCTCTGTCTGCTATGCAGTGTCATCTCTGCTGTCACAGATTGTGAATACTGAAAATGACTTTTTGATTTGAATTTTTATTTGTGCCGTAGACTGTTTCAAGCACTTAAAAATCAGAGTAGGGGATGATGACTTTTGGGCGTAAATATAATTTCAGCAGAGCAGGGATTTGTGGACCACAGGGAGAGAAATCCCACCACCTGCAATTCCTAGCAAGTTGCACCCTTGTTGTAATGGCAACAAAGTTGATGTCACGGCTGAGGAGGCGAGCCGTGTGGTGTGGAGGAAGGAGGACCCAAGATGCAAGCAGTGGATGAAAATGCTAGTGAAGTTTATTAACAAGGTGGTGTAGTGGCAAACGAGCAGTGGGGCATGACAAAATGACTAAAGACACCTAAACTGGGAGAGCTAAAATAACAGACCTGGGAGCATACGACACCATAGACAGACAGAGACACAGACGCAGACTCAGAGGCAGACCGAATATAACACATAGAACTCAAACAATAATAATCATCATCATAATAAACTAGAAAATGATAATAAACTAAAAGCGCTGGGTCACCGACCCAGGACCATGACAGTTGACTTGCTAAAGAGATACATGTTGCTTAGACAGGTTATATGTAGCCAAATGCAACTAATTGACAAAAAGACAATAAAAGATAAAAGCAGAAACGGTCCTTGGATTTTGGGTAAATTAGCTGCGCTTATCCATTCAAAATAGTATTTTGTCATCTTAGACCGCAATTGGTCCATGTTAGCCTGAAAGCTAGTGTTCATAAACATTAGCATCAGCTAGATCTCCCCAAAACTAATTTAAGGTCCTTCTAATAACTGATGTCCTGGTGATGCTGCCCTATAGTAACTTTTACCACAACTGCTTTTTGCCAGAAGGGCTTTATCAGTTGACTAGCATGAAAGAAACCACTTACTCGCCCTATGCACACAGGTTGGAGTAGACTTAATTTGCATATAAAATCAACCAAACCAGATTTAGAACAACAATCTGAGGTAACATTATTTGGGGCTTAGGAAAAACTGGTCATTCATTGTCTCAGCGGCTCAGCTTCTATACTTATACTTCTGAGACAAGTTTTTAACAGACAAAGACCAGCATATATTTTTATCAGTAATAACAGACAATGTTTGTGCAATCAGTGCTCTTAGATTCATCCATGCATACTGAAACAACTATTTAAGGTCACATCATTTGGTTTTCCTGTCTGCCTCTGATGTTAGATGTAAATTAGCTAGGCTGTTCTCTCCACGAAGCCCCTGGTGAAATGATTGAAAGCAGTGCGTTTGTGTGTTAACACAGTTAATGAAGGAGTCTGTGGCAAGCTCAGTAAGGAGCAGCCTTTATTTAGGCAAGATTTAAATAGGTTATGGCCCATGACTTGGAACGTTTGATGTTGGAATTCTTCCTATTGCTGCACTCAAATTGTTTGGTTGTAGTGTATTTGTCTTAAATGCAATGAGTCGATATCATGTGTATTTCTATTCTGCTTTCTAAATGCACCACTAAGGCTCTAAAGATCAAGCCAAATTTAATTAATTAAAATGTACAACTGGATATAACAAATAACAGTGGCAAATGAACCCACTTAAGTGCTATGCTGAGCCTTTCTAGTCTCTTTGATGAATGGAGCATTTAGAAAAAAAAATTAGAAAAGGTTTCAGTGATGGATAGAGTTTGGGGGGCTTGAGGATCCATGGAGGGTATGTTAAGAAGAAAAAATCAATGAGCAAGTGTTTGTTACATGTTACACAGTCTGCAATGGCCATAGTGTGGCATTATGGATGTTTTGGACATGTGCTCTGCTTGACACAAATCCACACCAATCAGAGCTAAAAATCAGATTTTTTTTTTTTCACAGTTCACAGTTTTTGTTCCCCTTTAACCAGCTTGCTCAGTATGGGTAATTGCAGAGACTCAGCAACAGAAGTGTTCCTTCAGTATATATAAAATTTTCATTTTTTTTCTCCACACTTTACACTTAGTCAATTCATATATGGCCAGCAATGACGGATGAAACACTCTCGCTTAAAATGCCCCGCACCACTTTTAACATGAAAGTGCCAAAAATTGCAGTTCCTTTAATGGCCACTTGAAGCTGGCTCACTGAGTCAGTCCCCATAAGCTCCCATACTGAAATGTCCAACCTTAGAGCAATAAAAAGAACTAGCAAAATCCCACCCCACAGGCAGTTTTTGCCAGGCCCACGGGTGTATTAGTCTGTAACTCTAGAATGCAGATATATGCCTTTATATTTCAGCAATATACTTTATGATTTTAGCTTACTTAGCTTGTTAATATTACCACATAATTGCCCCATCTCCCTTTGTTCTTTCTCCAATCCCTCATCTGCAACCAGCTGTGGCAGATAGTAAGCCTGGTTCTTCCTGTTAAAAAGAGTTTTTCCTTCCCACTGTCACCAAGTGCTGCCTAATAGGTTGTCATCTGAATGTTGGGGTTTTCTCTGTGTTGTTGTGGGGTCTTTACCTTACAATCTAAAGTGCCTTGCTGCAACAGATGTTGTGATGTAGGACTTTTTAAGAAAATCTGATTTGAATTGAATTAACCTGACTCCAGGTCCAAATATGGTCACTTCTGGCCCCCAAAACCCCAAATAAATCCAGAAGACCACAATCCAAAATTGTTAGTGGGGAAATGTCCATTGTCCGTTAATTTGCCAGAGACACTAGACTGACATATTTTTCTTCTTTTCCTTCTCCATATTGCCTTTTCTTTTCCCCGTCATTGAAACCTCACTTTCATTCCCCACTTCATCTCCTCTCGCCTTTTTATCTCCACCTTTTATCTGCTGCTATCGTTACTGTTCTCTCTTATTTTGCATCAGTGCTCTCGCACATCCTTTTTCCCTTCTCTCATCAAGGAGCCAGATGTGTTCCCACTATGATTTATTCAGACACAGAGAGAGCCTGCTACAGGCAGAATGCACTCTGCTTATATTCAAAGTATGCTTCCTGCTGTCATTCCATATGCAAATAAGTTTTTCTTATTCACATGAGTCATGCTTTTAACTTTTTAGGACTAAGAAAATGTAGACAGGACATAATTTCTTTACATTTGCTTGTGTAGAACACAACAGCTCACAACAATTTCTTCTGAATATCCAATAATAACAGCTGTGACTTTTTACACGTCTCACCACAGCGTTTTTTTTTTTCTTGTTTTTTTTGTTTTTTTACAGTTGTGGCAATTTTACCATGCCATCATATCAAAAAACAACAAAAAAAAAATTATTTGACTTGACATTGAACACATCTGAGTGTATGGCCTTCAGGTTGCCTCCTGTGAAAAGGCTTGCTGAGAACTGCAGAGGCACAAAGCCAGTGTCAGGAATAATTGCCTGTTAGGGGAATGAGTCCTCCAAACTAAAAATGCATTTCAGGCCCAGTATATTCCAGTTTTCAGTTCAGTGTCAGGACTCCAGCAGTTCTTGGTGATGTGGATGACCTTCTGACATCTACTGAACCTCGCAGAGAGTTAGTAAAATGAAACAGAATAGGACAGAATCACACTGCACAGTCACTATGTTCAGGACGCAACGGAGACGCCAGCAGCAGCGCACAGGTACAATTTGATACTTGAAATAACAATTATAGTTACAAAGTGTTTCACACTTACAGATAAACTTACTACCCACTTTATTAGGTATGCCTTACCATTACTGAGTCAGACCTCTGCCTTACCTTAATTCTTCTCTGCACATTATTTGTCACATAATCCAGTCAAAATGCTCCAAAAGGCTCCAAGAGGAGTTTAGTAACTGTCATTAGTGGAGATGTAAATTGGACGCCTAGCAGACAGGAAACATCTTTTAATTAGGAAGGGAAACAAATGACAATTGTATTTTTCCTCCAGCATCCCAGGAACTAATTCTAAAGCTTAAATGTATGCAAAACTATTGGGTGCCATTTTTATTTTATTTTATTTAGAAAACTCTCCAAATGAATGTTCACCACTTTTTTGGGGTATGTTAACATGGGACTCTTTAAGAAAAGCAATGTGAAAGCAATGTGACTGAGGAGCCAGTTATAAAAAAAATATTATATTCCGAAAATACACTGATGTAAAATAACTTCTGGCAAAGCATACTTATAAAAGCTGGAACAGTTACAATGATATAAACTGCAAAACAAAGATTTGGTCTCCTAGTGGAAAAGCGAGGATGGCCTCTATTTTTCTTTGTTATCTGACTCCAGTTTGAGGCTTCTTTTATTAAACGAGGTCTACCCTATTTTAGGCTTCAGAGCCCCCATGTCATATCCCACAGGCTGTTAGAGCACATATGGCACTACAGAAACACTGCCGAGGGCTAAATTATCAATTCTTCCCTTTATTGTAAGGGCTTCCCTTCAGGACTCATGGTTTTCTCTCTTTTCAGGTATATGTTTAGAAGAAGAAATCAGGGAACACAGGAGATTTTGAATCATAACTTACTCCGTTGTTAACTTGTCTCCTTCAGGATTGCAAAGTAAAAGCAAAGGAAATCAGGTGGAGTCAGATGTATTTGCCTAATGGGTGATTGTCAAATACTTGACAGATTGCCTCTAGACTCCTCCTGGCAATCACCTGTTACAGTGAGTGACACATAGACAAAATACTTAAAAAGTTAAGCAGGTGTGCTTCCTTTCCTTCGGTTTTCCTTTTCTTTTCGTCAAGAGAGAAGCTCAATTATAAAACCACTGAAGCTCTGGGAAGACAAGGTGACTCATCAACGCACCCAGAAGAGTTACCACAGAAATATCACTGTAGCTTGGGGCTAATAGTTAAGGACTAAAATTGTTAAAGTAAGATTAGGTACAGAAAATTACATGCTCATACCTCAAAAATGGCAGAAAGCAAATCAAAAAGTAGGAAAATTTGTGTTTGATTATTTCTTTCTTGTAACAATATTTGTTCTTCAGTAGAGTAGAAAAGTGCTATATAAGAAACGTTTAGTTCTTGACAATAAATCTGTCCAAATGGTGCCACATTTGTAAGGAAAATGTGTTTGTGGATTGAGCAGCAGATTTTGAAAATGTGGGTTGCATCCATGAAAAACTTGCCAAATCATCTCTGCGATGCTGTTTATTCTGATTGTTCGTTTTAGTTTCTGGTATCCCAGGTTCTGACAATTAGGTGCCTGATTGGCACAACCAAGCTCTAGCTCACTTAGCATTAATTGGGAATTATATGCTTCTGCACATTGGCTCTAGCTAGTTTTAGGTTTTAAAATTTGCATTTCATCTTCTTGTTGAAATATGGTTACTTTGGTTTCTAAAGAACATTATTAAAGTGGACATGAAAGACAGCATGTAAAAAGGCTCATTTACACCATGAATCCCTGCTCTCAAAAACTAACAGTAGATTTACCAACTAGATTTAAGAAATAAATGCTTAAAGTACAAGTTTTTGAGAACATATTTAGTGCCATCTTGTGTTCGTACAGAACATTATGTCACTGGGTTGTCTGGTTCATTGTGGTCAATAGACATATGTTAGCTAACTAGCAATAGGACCAATAACGCAATGTAAAATAAGGACACTAAAACTAAAAACCAGTTTAAGGGAATCTGTTTTGTGCTGTCCCTGGCTACAACAATGGGTTCTATGTTAAGAAATCAAGGATATGCCGTCTACTTTCACTGTCTGTCTCTTTAGCAGTAATTGGCTTTTCACTGTTTAGCTAGCTGCACCGGAAAATCCAGCTTTTAGCCATACTGTTCGGGTTTATAAAGCACTTCATAAATGAAAACAGTGTTTTTACTGTGTAATTCCTGACAGAAGATGTTGTTAACCATATTTTAAAAACTTTAACTTTAAGCACTTATTTCTTAAATCCAGCTTCACAGAAAGTGTTACATCTATGCCAGTTTTTGAAACCAAAGCTTCATGATGTAAATTAGCCTTTACACATGCAGTATTTTATTTCCACTTTAAGGTCTCATTTTCTTCGGTAGATGCTGGAATTAGTTGCTGTCATGGTGGCCAAATGTAAATGGCTGGCTAACCTCTTCTACCATCCAACAAGTCTGTGTTACACAAACAAGTTAAAATTCAACACATCCAATTAACCTGGTTGCCATATACCTAGGTATGGAATGACAGACCAACCAAAGTCCAATTAGAGTACGATTTCATACTAGGAATGTAATATGCCTTGCTGTGATAGCATTCTAATAAACTGTATAAACTAATTATACTACTCTATATCTATTCCAATTGATACACACCCAAAATGATTTACTTCTTATTTTTTTTCCAAAAAACTCATTTTGCCTTTCTCCAAAATAGGAACAGGATCAGTTATCACCCATGATCTCTTAGACTTGAGAGTGCTTTTACTGCTGCTGCTACAGGTCTCAATTTCTATATAACATCCAGCCAGCTTGATAGAAGATGAGAGCCTTAATTTTAATTTTCTGTCTTTCAGCACTCGCTCAGTGTGCGATGGTTTAACACATGCAGCAGAAATATTTATTAGCAGATTAATGTGGGAAACGGAGGCAAGTGTCCCTCTCACTCACACTGAATATTTAAGACTTCAACGACAAAACAAGTTTCCAAATCCACCAGTGATGCGGCCTGTGAGAGAACAGAGCACTTTTGTTCCTCACCATTAAAACATTTCAAAATCGCAGCTGTTGCTCTTTGTGCTCTCATGTCTGAATGTAACTGCTCGGTGTCTTTTCTGTTAATGCTCCTAAGTATAGATGAGAAAAAGCCAGGCATCACTTTAACAGATACATGATGCCAGCATTACTACATTTTTATGTAGCATGAACCCAAGTGGGCCCAAGCACTAACATGACTTTCTTTTTAAATTGCTGTACTAAACAGAAATAAAGAACACCAGATTCCTAATTAATTTATAAGAAAATTATGTTTTATTTTGTTTTTTTCAAATGTTTCCTGGGGCCAGGAGCAGCAACTGAAAGCTTGCATCTTTTGTAATGAAGATATTGTATGCATACTGGTTATGCTATTAAATATTGATGACAGTTTGGCAGAGCTGGAAAAGCTAAATAAGTACATTCAGTAAAACAAGACAAGTGTTTTCATTCTTTTTCCAAGGTCATATTTTAATATATTCCCAGGTTGAGTCCTCCATGAGGAGGCCTCAAAGCATACCCTGCCAAGTATAGTTTAGCAGGGTATGCTAACTCATTAGCAGGGCATGTTCCAATAATTGGTAAAGTATTTAATGAATAATGTGGACTGCAAATTTAGAAGCCAAAGCTGACCTGACCTGTGCTATGGCCATATTTATAAAAGTGTATAACCTAGGTCTGGATGTTTGATAGTAAGCTCTGCAAGGCGCCAACACTCCGACCTTAAAAGGAAAGGGAGGTGACAGCAGGTATTCTAGTACTACAACAAGACAACTCCATCTACAACAATGTTCACTGTAACTAAGAAACCCTGTTAGAATATTTGCATTATCAAGAAAACCACTTTAATCCCAGAGACAGCACCAAGATTTGCTCTCCTCTCAGTCTTTCTGAATTATTCATAACTGCCTTCAAACGCCTGGACACAGTGACAATATCCTTCAAACAAGAAGTGCATCTTTTATCTGCAGTGGGACTGCGCTGCCAAGTGTAAAGGGGGCCATAATCGCACATGATTGTGTAGTTAACTTAATAACCTCTGACAGATGTTCAAGGAAATGAGGTTAAGAGCAGGTGCATTGCTGGCATAATCAAGCAGGCAGCTTCCAAGGGATGCAGCACCAGAGGCAAGATTATAAAATCCCTGCTTCCATCCCCTCTCCTCTGGGCACTTCCCTGCCTTTTAAGGCTATGATTCATACAAAGAAACAGAGAAAAAATGAGCTGAGGGACGGATAGATGATACACAGGGTGAAGTTATTAATTCAAGATTTGTGGAAACCATCTGGCTGCTGTTCAGAATGCCTCAAAAACCAGGTACAGTCATACAGAAACATTAAGCTGCTGAAGGACTAATGCAAAACAGCTCTGAGAATGTACCCTCTGAGGTGTGCTTATTCGCAAACCTGATATGGGATTAAAAGTGCAGTTAGGCTGATAGAGTTTATCGTATCAGCAACCTTACATTTTACAGATCGCATCAAAAGATTATCAATCTAGTAAAGTGTTGGGAGTTTCTCTTACAAGATATTAGCTGTATTGTATAGATTGTTTCCCCCTATCTTCTTGGACACTGCGCTGTATCCAAAGATGTAAGATGGTTAGCTGTATAGCTGCTTTAATTGACAGGTGTGCCCACACATGCAGTTTGAGCTGATAGCTGTCTGCCAGGCCTTACATCTGCTAGTTTAAAACACTGACCTGGACCTGCTGAAAGTGTTTTTGTTGTTGGTTCCGTTTGTGGTGTTCTAATAATATCAGAATATCCCAAAAAATGTCCTCTACATTTAAGTTTGCGTTACAGTTTTGTTGAGGGAAATTCTATTTTAATAGTCCATACAGTTTAGCAGGTTGCTAGCAAAGCTTGTCAGCATTAGTTAGAATTAGAAGTTAGTAAACCACCATCTCATCCAAGTATGATCACAACTCGCTCCAAAAACACCAGCATGGCAACAGACTAAACAGTGATTAAGTGACTACATTTTGCTCTTAAGGTGTATTTTATGTATTTGTCATTGTTGGTCTGAGTTGATTGACAGGATATAAAGGATGTCAGCTTTTAAAGATTACAGAGTGAAAGGATGATGATATCTGTTATTGATAAAGTAGGGGACTGTGAGTGTGATAGAACCATGCTGGTGTGCTGGGGTTTTAAATCGTTCAATTTCACTGCCTAATGCCTACGTATAGCAACAATAAACGAGTCTTAGCAATATTGCCATATATATATATATATATATATATATATATATATATATATATATATATATATATGTTGCTTTTTGTTGATGGTTGTGTGCGATAAGTTTGTACTTAAAGAATTCCATATGTGAAATGATACAGCATGCAATAAAATTAATCATTTAGTTAGGCCGAGTTTAACACTTACCATGGCAGCAGGTTGATAGTCACATGCACAGAGTAAAACAGCATTACCAACTGCTTTTAAGAGTGTCTGCAAAATAAACTCTAACCCCTTCTACTCTGGAGGTATCTGTAGCAGGAGCAGCCTCTATCCATTATTAAAACACAACCCTGTGCCAATTTTTTGGAAGGTTGCAGAGCTCTGCACATTCAGTGTAGAAGCCGCCTGGTAATAAAGTGATAAAAATGGGTGGAACACCATTATGCTTCATTTCTGCAATGTCCAATTTGGTAGAGCTGTGGTCAGATGTTGGAAATTGTTCAGTTGCATCACTTTATTACTTTCCCTGACTTGTTGTCATAAGGCTGTTATTTACGCTCTGCTTTTTTATTACGGGCAAAAATAAATAATTTTTTTTTTTCCTGACAAGGTTTTAGTTTTTTCTTTTGTTGATGTACCCTACCAGTCAAAAGTGTGGACACACCTTGTCATTTAATGGTTTGTCTTTATTTTCATGACTATTTACTTTGTAGATTCTCATTGAAGGCATCAAAGCTATGAATGAACACATATGGAATTATGTAATAAACAAAAAAGTATGAAATAACTCCAAACATATTTTAGATTTTAGATTCTTCAAAATAACCATGCTTTGGTTTGATTACTTCTTTGCACACTCTTGGCACTCTTGTGATGAGCTTCATGACGTAGTCGCCTGAAATGGTTTTCCAACAGTCTTGAAGGAGTTCCAAGAGATGCTGAGCACTTGTTGGCCCTTTTGCGTTCATTCTGCGGTCCATCTCAACTGGCTTTAAATCAAGTGACTGATACCGTCACACCTCCTCATCCATGCTTCACGGTGAGAACCATGCATGTGGAGACCATCGGTTCACCTTTTCTGGATTGCACAAAGACACGGCACAGCATAGATTTCAACTGGTCTCATGTCCATTCCTTGCGTTTCTTGGATCAAATAAATTTCTTCTGCTCATTGTTTTTCCATAGTAGTGTTTCTTACCAGCTATTTGACCATAAAGGCCTGATTCGTACATTCTGCTCTGAACAGTTGATGTAGAGATGTGTCTGCTACTTGAACTCTGTGTGGCATTTATCTGGGCTCTAACCTGAGGTGCTGTTAACTAGGGCTGGGTATCGTCACTGATTTCTATAATCAATTCGATTCGGATAAGGCTAAATCCTGGTATAAACACATTCACAAAACAATCTCTAAATCAGCTCTTGTAAACACATAAAGCAAACCAGAATATTCAATAAACTTACAGCCATTGCTTTCGATGGTCTATATAAAGACGCAGGAGGTGAAGTTTAGACACAGATAGGCAGGTTTTCTGTACAATGTTTTTCCCCAAGTGACTGTGGCTTCTGCTTCCCACAATGCATTCCAACTACAGATTACACCTTCAAAATAAGATACAGATAAACTAATGCTGACTGTATAGAAAATATTTTTTAAACATAAATTATCACAGATGAAATATGACGGGGGTTTTTTTATCACTAAATTATTATGAACCATTTTTAACCTTTTACTTGGGAAAGAACATCTGTGAAGTAAAACCACTGCATCATGAAGCTCATTGAGAGAAGGCCAAGGGTTTGGACTGTGTATCCAAACTTTGGATTGATAGTATATCTATTTATTTTTCATCATGTGTGAATGTTCAACAAGTACCATAAGGGTGAAACTCCACCAGCTAACCACTCAGGCATAGATCTGGGGTGTGTTGTATCCACTTAAAAACTAACATAAAGAAGATTTCACTATCTCTTGTATGAATTTTTGCCACAGAAATTCACATGAAAAAAAATCTATTTAGAGGGTTAGAGTTGATCTATCAGACAAATGGTTAAGTTCGAAAAAACAAAAACCAAAAAGCGCCACCTATGGAGGAGAAAATGCTAGACTCTCAGTGCATGTTTTTAAAGCTGTAAAATGGGCACTTTAATATAGGAGTCTATGAGGATTGGTTGGCAGCTGTACTGGGATTGAACTTGTTCTGAAGAAAATTATAATATTACAGCCCTGCACTCAGTGATATGCACTGTATAAAATGTATTTGCACTTGCTGTGGAAAATCTTTGAACCCAAAACACTTGGGACCATTTAATTGTGGTTATTAAGGGGTGATTAAGTCCTGATAAATTAAATTCGAGCACAAAACTGACAACACATTAATTTGTTTAAATCAGGAAACAGATCAGCAGTTTTTGTTTTTTACTGAACCTTTTGCCTTTTGTTGCATCCACAAAGTCATAACAGTGTGTATCATGCGTATATCACGGATTTTTTTCTAAGTTACTGGACTATAATGTGGACATGGCTGTGAACAACAACACGTGTGTGAAAAATTTGCAAAAGGAAAAATACAAGAAAACCAGAAGAGCACTGTACTACTGTTGAGTTTTGCAGAACAGTATGAAAAGACTTTTACAGCAGCAGAGACATTGAGCGGAGAAGCTCTTATAGGCATACTGTTCTATGTCTATGTCTTTGGACTGGAAGAGGAAGTCTGAATATCTTGAGAGAACTCACACAGACACAGGGAAAACAGACAAAGTCCACAAATAAAGACCCCAAATATATCATTATCAAACTATATCAACAGCGTCACATTATAGCATCCAATTTGCTAACGGAGTGTGCAGACCAGCTCACAGGGGTCTTTACTGAAATATTCAACCTGTCCCTAACACAGGCCAGTTCTACCCTGCCTGAAGTCCTCTACCATCATCCCCATTCCAAAGAAAACTACCATGCAGTACCTAAACGATTTCCTGGCAAGTGGCTCTTACTCCAGTCATCTCGAAGTGTCGAGAAATTGGTCAGAACTCATATCATTCATGACTCCTAGCCACATTCCATCCCCACCAGTTCGCATACAGGAAGAACAAATCAACAGAGGATGCCATAGCCGAGAAGGACAGACGGATCATGGATCTCGAGCGGCGGGTGGATGAGCTGGAGCAGTACACCCGTACGAACGACGTGGTCATCAGCGGTATTAAAATCAAGCCGCGCTCGTACGCGCGCGCGGTGGCCGGGAACGTCGGGGAGCCCAGCGACGAGGAGACCCGCTCGGTAGAGCAACAGGTGGCGTCCTTCCTCCAAAGCAAGGGGATAGAGATGGACCTGGAGCACATAGAAGCATGTCACTCACTGCCCAGGAGGAGTGACAGACTGCCGGCCATCATTATGAGATTTGTCAATCGGAAGAACAAGGTCGCACTGCTGAAACAAGGACGCAAACTGAAAGGCACGGACGTTTTCATTAATGAGCATCTGACACGAAAAAACGCAGACATCACGAGGAAGGCAAGGCAACTGAAGAAGAACGGTAAAATACAACATACATGGGTAACAAACTGTAAGATTTTCATTAAGCTAAACGGGACACCAGAAGAGGCAAAAGT
The DNA here is from genome assembly GCF_041146795.1 of Maylandia zebra. NCBI lineage: Eukaryota > Metazoa > Chordata > Actinopteri > Cichliformes > Cichlidae > Maylandia > Maylandia zebra. Next base: position 25,553,509 of record NC_135168.1, on the reverse strand, counting down.
ACTGATAGTGAGGAACATGGAGGATCTGGACAAGTATAACTGACACCAATGTATCAATTACACCAGGAAATGACATGGACACGTTGAAATTAGTTCTTCAACAGAAAGTAATTGATCTAGATTGTGAATATAAGGAGCATAATATAATAGATCCAGAAATAGATTCTGAAAGTAACTTTCTCTCTTCTTTTGTTAAAAATTGTAATTATTTCACTCAGGAACAATATGAAAAAGAAATTAACCTAGACGGGAAGCTCTCATTAATTCACTTTAACAGCAGAAGTATGTACTCTAATTTTGATTTCATTAAGGACTATTTGCAACAATTTTCTCGCCCCTTTAGTGTTATAGCCATCACTGAAACTTGGTTCAATGTCGATAAAGGAATAGATTTTTGTTTGAATGGATATGATTTAAAATACATGAATAGATTAAATAAGGCGGGCGGCGGGGTTGCTATATATGTTCATAACTCTATAAAATATAATGTTGTAACAACTATGTCTATGGCTATTGATGGAATTTTGGAATGTTTGACTATTGAGATTATGAATGAAAAAAAGAGAAATGTTATAATAAGTTGTCTATATCGGACACCCAGTTCAAGTATTGACACTTTTAATGAATGGATAGAAAAAACGTTTGCTTCGGTGAACCAAAAATTACTATTTATCTGTGGTGATTTTAACATTGATTTGCTAAATCCAACAAGGTTAAAAGCCATTGATGACTTTACTGACACAATGTACAGCTTATCACTATATCCAACAATAACAAAGCCAAGCAGAATAACTTCACATAGCGCCACTATTATTGACAACATTTTTACTAATGTCATGGATTTCCAAATTAATAGTGGTCTGCTTGTCTGTGATATAACTGACCACTTACCAGTTTTTACTTTGTGTGACTGTGATTTAAAAAAAATAGATACCAAGATCATGATAGCAAAGCGAACAATAAATGAAGACGCAATTCATGCCTTCAATTTCGATTTAGCACAACAAGATTGGAGTTCGGTGTATGAAGAGTCAGATGTGGACAAGGCTTATGATAATTTTCTAGATATTTTTACTATGTGGTACAATAAACATTGTCCTGTAAACGAACACATGACAAAGAAAAAAAAGATAAAAAGTCCTTGGCTCACAAAAGGAATTATTAATGCTTGCAAAAAGAAAAACAATCTGTATAAACAGTTTATCAAAGTAAAAACAAAAGAAGTGGAACAAAGATATAAAGCATATAGAAATAAATTGACTGATATTATAAGAACGAGCAAACAACTTTATTATAGAAGAAGATTATATGAAAATAAAAACAATATAAAAGGAACTTGGGATGTGTTAAACAACTTAATTAAACAAGGATCTTCTGGAACATCATATCCTGAATATTTTACTGATGCAAATGGTGAAAATCACAACATGAGTAATATTGTCGATGGGTTCAATAAATTCTTCATAAATGTTGGCCCTGAACTAGCAGCGGACATCCCGTGTCATAAAAATGAAAATATCAGTAATATAAAATCAAATCCCTTTTCACTGTTCCTCTCAGCTACAAATGAGCAAGAAGTAATAATAAGGTTTGGAGTCTTCTCCCACCCCCATTCTCTGCGGCCTGCTGGAGCGGGAGGGCTAGTAGGAGGAGTTGGCCGTCCGACTGCGGTCTGGGGTGTGGGGCCTCCCTGCTGCTGCGGAGTCGGGGTGGTCTGCCTCTCCCCACCGCAGGGAAAAGGGTAACACCACCTGGGTCTGGGTGCAATTCCCCCCTCCAGGGGCAAGGGTACCTAGACCCGGTTTGTAGAGTACGCTTGGGGAGTGTGATTGTGTGTACAGCGTCTCTTTATGTCTGTCTCCACGTTGGTTGAGTGTGGAGTAAGTGCATATGAGAGCATGAGGGTGGGAATGGATGTTTGTGTCTGTGTGTGCCTGTATGTCTGTGTCTATATGTCAGGTTGGGTATCAGACGCCACCTCTCTGGGGACACCTCAGGCCCTCCAAGGTTTGGAGGCCTATCTCCACCCACCACCACTTCCCCTGCCGGTGGCGGACTCCCTCAGGTGTCGGTGTGTTGGTGGTTCTTTGTGTCTGGGGGTGGGCGTCCGGGTACACACCGGCTCACTCCTTGGCGGCCGCTTGTCGGGGCCTGGGGCCTGGGGCTCGCTCGGGCCCCTTTGGAGGTGGGGTGCCCCCGGCCTCTCGGCCTGGGGCTCGGTCACTCAGGCACAGCTGGGGGCCGGCGGAGCTCACGGGCGCGTCACTGCAACTCCCCCTGACTTCTGCTCCGCGGCTGCTGGGTGAGCCCTCATCTGGGACTCTCCTCAGCTCTTACTGGAACAGTGGCGCGGCTGCCCCTCTGTTGGTCTTCCATGGTCTCTTGTGTTCTGGGGGCCTCTGGATGTCTGGAGTTCTGATCTCCTCCATACCCACTTCACACCCTGGAGGACGGGGCTGTGGCCCCCCCACACTCCCTAGCAGATCATTACATGGAGAAACCTTTGGAATGCAAGCATGCTGATCCACACAGGTATGCACACATGGGTATTCACAGACGCGGACTAAAGCTTTCTTGGCTGCTGCCTCAAAGCACACTGTGCGCTGTCTATCTTGCGTGCTGCACAATATCGTTTATTATTTAGTAAATATTGATATCTATGACCAGCTAGTTTATTGTGATGGTGCTTTGTTTTCTCTATTATTATGTTGCTCTTTGTTGTTTGCTGTCTCCTCTGTTTGTTTTTTTTGTTTGTTTTTTTTTTTTTTCTCCATACAGGTGACCCAGGAGTTCTTTTTTTTTTTTTCTCTCTCTCTCTTCCCCCCCCTTCTCACCGTCTCTTCTCCCCTTTGGTTTTCTTTCTTTCTCTCCCCCTCTTTCTCTCATTCATTCCCCCTGTCCTATTTATTAAAAAAAAAAAAAAAAAAAAAAAAAAAAAAAAAAAAAAAAGACAAAGGATGAACTGAAGCTCTGCCATCACGTAATGTCGCATACTGCTGTTTCTGATGTCATTTAAAAAAAAAAAAAAAAAAAAAAAAAAAAAAAAAAAAAAAAATAGAAGTAATAAATATCACATTAAAATGTAAAAGTAAGTCTTCAATGGATTATCATGACATAAATATGTACGTAGTTAAACAGGTTATTCTGAATATTGCTAGTCCCTTAACATATATCTGTAATTTATCATTTCAGTCCGGTTGTTTTCCAAAAAAAATGAAAATTGCGAAAGTAATACCACTATATAAAAGTAATGACAAACACAGTTTTACCAATTATAGGCCTATTTCTCTACTGCCTCAATTCTCAAAAATTCTAGAAAAACTTTTTAATTCAAGATTAGAAAAATTCCTTGAAAAACATCAAATAATAAATGTTGGTCAGTATGGTTTCAGAACGCAAAGAACCACTTCAATGGCGATAATTGAGGCAGTAGAAGAAATTACTGATACACTGGATAAAAATAAATATGCAGTTGGTATTTTTGTTGACCTCAAAAAGGCCTTCGACACAATCAATCACTCAATTTTACTGGATAAATTGGAAAGATATGGTATTCGAGGGAAAGCTGGTAACTGGTTAAAAAGTTACCTAACAGGTCGGGAACAATATGTTAGCATAGGGCATTACCATTCAGAGAAACTTGGTATTACATGTGGTGTTCCCCAAGGGTCAGTGTTGGGACCAAAACTTTTCAATGTATACATAAATGATATTTTTGATGTTTCTCAAGTACTTAAACTCATACTGTTCGCAGATGACACCAACATATTTTTCAGTAGCGATGATTATACTGATCTTGTAATGACTGTAAACAGGGAGCTAAAATTAATAAAAAAATGGATGGACATAAATAAATTATCATTAAATATAAATAAAACTAAAGCAATGTTTTTTGGTAATTTAAAATATAATATAGAATTACCAATTATCATTGAAGGTGTACCAATTGATAATGTGAGTGAAAACAAATTTTTGGGAGTTATAATTGATAACAAAATTTCATGGAAACCCCACGTCAGACACATAAAAACCAAAATTTCCAGAAGCCTCACAGTTTTGAACAAAGTGAAACAATTCCTTGATAAAGATGCACTTTGTACTCTGTACTGTACCCTGGTTCTTCCATATCTTACATATTGTGTGGAAGTGTGGGGAAATACATATAAAAATACAACTAATCCATTAGTCACAGTACAGAAACGAGCACTGCGTATTATTCACAAGGCTGGTTATCTAGATCATACTCACAAATTCTTTCTTCAGGCAAAGTTACTTAAATTCCAGGATCTGGTTAATTACAATACATCCATAATTTTGTATAAAGCTTTTACTAAACTTTTACTGGCAAATTTACAAACTAGATTTGAAATTCGAGAAAAGGTTTATAATGTGAGAGGCTTTGGAGAATTCAAATTACCCAGAACTCGAACAACCCGTAAAGGCTTTTGTGTGTCTGTATGTGGTGTGAAAATCTGGAACAGTCTGAGTTTACAATTGAAACAATGCAAAAATATTCATAGATTTAAATTTCTCTACAAACAGTTGGTCTGGTCACAGTATACTCAATGATGGGTTTTAGTGTGCTCTGTAATGTCTGTCCTCTTACCATTGCTGGTATGGATTCCAAAATAAAAAATAAAAAATAAAGTGTGCGTATGTATGTACATATATGTACTTGTGTGTGTAGATATATATGTATGTATATGTATGTGTGTCTGTTACTTGTAGTTATTACTGCCTGTTACCTGTGGTAATGCAATTTATAATTTATATATTCTGTATTCAGTTATGAAGGCTCTAATTGTTGGTTGCGAGCTGCCGCTTAGATGCTTGTATCTGCCCGGGGCTGTTGATGGGTCTGTATGCAATGATGGGCGTAGCTGCGGGAAGTTTATTGTTTTTTTTGTTGATGAGTGAGTATAGGGGTGGGATTTAATAAGTTTTCTTCGTCCCACTCCTTTTTCAGGCAAGTTTTGTTTTTTGTTTTGTGTATTTTATGTTCAATATAGGTATTTGTTGTGCCTGAAAATGAATAAATAAATGAATGAAATGAATGAATGAATAGCCATAGGCCTCCATACAACCCTAACTTACTTAGAACAAATGGACATTTACATCTGACTTTTCTTTACTGATTTTAGCTAGGCTTTTAACACCATCAACCCTGCCAGACTGGTAACCAAATTACACAACCTTGGCTTCCCTCACTCCAACTGTCAAGGATCAAGGTCTTCATCAGTGACCGCCCACAGAGAGTCAAAGTAGGGCCCCACCTGTCCTCAGCACTCAGCCTCAACACCGGCTTCCCTCAGGGATATGTGCTGAGTCAAGTTCCTGGGCCTGCACCTGGGTGGTGACCTATCCAAGAAAACACACACCACAGCTGCGACCGTGGCTCAGGGGGCTGGGAAGCGTATCTGTAGCTGGAAGGTCGCCGGTTCAATCCCCGGGCTCTCTGTCCTGGTTGTTGTGTCCTTGGGCAAGTCACTTTATCCTACCGCCTACTGGTGTTGGCCAGAGGGGGCTTCTGCCCAGGGCAGCTGTGGCTACAACTGTAGCTTGCCACATTCATGCACAGAGGATCGTCGGTTGTGCTCTTCTTTCCCTAGAGGAGCAGTACAGGTCCTGCTGCCACAGAAAAGCCTGCAGCATCCTGAAGGACACATCCCACCCTGCACATCACCTGTTACCCTCAGGAAGGCAGTACAGGACAATTAAGGCCAAATCAAGCAGACCGAGAAACAGCACATACGCCAGAAGATTCTGATTTAGTGACTTCAGTGTGCTCAGTTCTACTCAAGGAACTTTTGCTATCCTTTGATGGCAAAATAATAATTACAACCTTAATTATATGCCACAACTAAGTAGTCCCCCCCCCCGAGCTTGAGATGTGTGGATTTGGTGATCTCTTTCAAAAAGCAGCTACAAACTATTCTTTTAAATATTTGTTGTAAATATCTTAGCAATTTTACTGTAAAGAACTTAGTGATACTTAGTTAGAATATTATTTAACTTACTTATTTAACTACTACTGTATAAATACTGGATATTAGTGTATCACTGTGCACCGATTTAAATACTGCACATGCTCTTGAAATGTGGGAGGCAGTGTTTTTGTTCACAGGAAATAAAATATTAAACACCCACGGTGGAACGGCTAAAGACTAAGCAGAAAAACGATTGCATGGGCAGAATGAAAAAAGTGTAAACCCAACCAGAAGAGTTGTTTCAACTTTAACATTCAGCATATTTCAGCCTCTTTTCCCAGTGTACCTGTCACAAATTAGTAGGCAGAGGACTCACTCGCAGGACTCTGAAGTTTAGAGAGAGGGTGAGGGTTTATTTGAAATGTGACACCAAGTGAGAATATATACATATATACAGTGGAACAGATAACACGGGGCTCCAGGGAGTAGGGCGGGGTCCGAAGGGAAGGTCCAAGACGGGGGTACACACACGCTCTTCTTCCACTCGATCCGTAACTCAAAAATGTCCACACTAAGAAGCTCACGCTCACTCACACACATCCACAGAAATCCAGACGGCAAGGAAGACGGGCAGGGAGTCTAGAAGGCCTGTACACAGAGGAAAAAACAAAGTCAGGAGGAAACTCTAGGGGATCAAAGGAACATTTTCATAGGTTACACTACACTGACACTTGGTAATGTGACGATCCAGCGAGGAAGCAGCCTCTCTTGCCATCTTAAGTAGTCTGCCAGGATCAGTGTGAATGAGCCACAGGTGTGTGTTCAGGGTGGGTTCAGAGGCGGGGAACCAAGGTCCAGTTCCGCCCTGGTGGGAGAGGTTAAGACAAACAATACACACACCACGACCTCTCCAGATCTTGAGAACCATGACAGTACCATGAAGATCTACATTAGTTTTCCAGTTTTTCATTAATTCAAAGGTGGAAAGTCATCTGCCCCCCGTGCTAATGAGGGATTACAGTATACCTATTTTTCATTTCTTTTTTTCTTTTTTTCCAGAAAATCTAATTAGGCATTAGTGGATTTATGCTTTTTTTCTTCATCAGAATTAAGGAATTGCTTTCCAACAGTACACCCCAGAAATCACAGCTATGAGGGCACTGTAAAAATACAAAACCCAAACAAATGGTAGAGACACAAGACAATAAAGTAATGCTATCAATTTGACTTATGTATGCTTATTTGTATGTTAAGAATCTATGTAAAGAAATGACTATAGCTCTTTGGGTTAAAGTATACAGTTTTGAGTGTATGCCTAATTAAAAATTTAAACTTGAAGAATATGCACTTGTGAAGATCATTCTTTATCTTTGTGGCATTTCATTGTGGATATAAATAAATCTTTTCCATTCCTCACCAAGGAAGGCCTGTGCTTCCTTCGCTTACATAATAGTGTGTGTTCGGTCTGTCTGCTTGAACATGAATGGGCCTTTGTGTCGCCAGTCAGTTGGTGGCATTGATTGTAACACATGCCTGTTGCTAGAAAAGTGACTAAAAACAAATCAGTCAATTCTTAAATGGAATTTATGGAATGGGTTAGCTGACAGCCATATGACAATGCTAAAATCAGTTCTTCCCTTTAAGGTTAGTTGTTCTTCCAACAAAGGGCCTTATCTCGGGTTTTATCTTGCTTGCTTTTGCTGCAAAGCCAAGTGCACATAGTTTTTATTTAGCATAATTATTTTGAATGGGTGGAAAAAAGAAAAAAAAAAGGTCCCCCTTTTGGTCTTTTATCAGAAACCCCTTCCCATCTGGCTTTCATATAATTGAAGCATTTTCAGTTTGACCTCAAGCTTGTTAAGCATCGATCTGATAACCTTCAAAAGGAAGCTTGGCTCGCTATGACTGTCAGAGGGGTTAAACGGATAAAGGGCTTTGGGTAAAGTGTGATATAGATATTTTTGTAGTAAAGCTGTTGATATTTTCTGTTGATAGTCATATTCCAAAGTGAGCATTTGATAGAGTTTTAAAAACGATTTAACAAGATACCCGTCATGCATCTAAACAAGAAAAATACACCTTCTTGAGTCTACGCGGCGATATATTCATCGACATATATATATATATTTTTGTATACAATAACTAAATAATATTAAAAGGTCAATAAGAAACATCTTACAATAGTGTTGAGCATGTAGTGCAGTGTATTGCACTGTTGTGGAGATAAATATGAGGTATATCACTCTTACAGTGTGTAGACATTTAAATAAACCAGTTTACTAAAAAAGCATAGTAAAGGGACTGATTCTCATATAATGATTTTCTACTCTCCCGGAGTACTCAAACGGCTCTATACAACATATCACATTTACCCCCATTCTCACAAGCACTTTCTCTAACTTAGTGCTGTCTAGCCACATTCACGCTCCGATGGATGCATCGGAGAGCAACTTGGGGTTAGTATCTTGCCCAAGGATACTTGGCATGCAGCTTGGAGGAGACAGGAATCGAACCACCAATCTTCCGATCAGTAGGTGACCTGCTCTGCCTCCTGAGCTACAGCCACACATATTCTGCCTACACACTATGACACCACCATTACTGTGTATGACTTGACTCTCAGCAGACGCCTCCTGTGTCTCTCATTGTGAGTGTAGTGTCCAGTGTATCACCAGTCATGTCATCTCTACTCACCAGTGACCCTGATGCAATAACATTGCCGCCAAAATATTTGACATATGATGAGGTATACTTTCCACGAGCCCTTCCTTTCCCTTTCCATACACCTTTATTTTTTACTTTTAATTATATCTGTATAGGATAGAATTAAATAAATTATATGCATATTTCACATTTAGATGTATGATGATGTCGCTCAGTTGTAGATGTAAAGTGGTCATGACACGCTACATGTATAAAGACTAATTTAAACCATGTAACCCTGCTTTGAAAACTGACATAGATGTAAAAAAATAAATGGTAAATGGCCTGTATTTATATAGCGCTTTACTAGTCCCTAAGGACCCCAAAGCGCTTTACATATCCAGTCATCCACCCATTCACACACACATTCACACACACTAGATGTAACTCTATATTCATCTGTTGTTGCTTTATTGGGTTTCTTTGGCTGGTGCATTTCTCAGTATTACCCCTTGAGTTTTGTGGCTTCTTCTTTAGTTATTTTGTGTGCACTACACTGCCCCATTTGGTGATGTGTTGTAAGCAGCAGACAAAGTTCATGCAGGCAGTGTGAGAAAATGCCTGGAGGAGAAAACAAGCTACACAATTTAAGCCCAGTTTACATCGTTGGGGAGTTTGTTGAGCCATAATCTGTAAGTAATCAATGTGTAGCTTTATTTTCTGTAAGATTTGTTACTTTCCTGTTACTTAAGAGGTTATTTGAACTTATAAGGAAAGATGTTTATGGTGAATGTAAAGCATAAGAAAAGCTATGTTGCTAACTTCTGTTTGTGAATGCATAATAAGTCGATACTGATGCTTACGTATTATTTTACTGTATGTTCACAGTCTTACAAATTAAAAGGGGAAAAAACGGTCTTCAGGTAAAGACACAAAGACAAAGCGATGTGTCCTGTCGTTCCTGGAACCATCTCCTCTTATGTTAAGCTCGCTGCATAGGGTGAATAGCCATACAGACTCTGTCTGTGAAGCTTGATTTCTCTTTGTTGGTTGCGGTCAGTAGACTTACATTACATGTTAGCTAACTTGAGACAGAACCAGAGGAAAACAAGGACACTAAGACTAAAACTCAATTCAAAAGGGGATCACCTTTTTCATCAAAAATCCTGACATCTATCTGCATGCTCCAGCTAAAACATGCTTCGGTAAGAAACAGCTAGGTTTGTGGTGTGATGTTATATAGTAAACTGTGACATTGTATCCTGTTTGGATGTGCTTGGGACTATTTTATAGCATAAAATAGTGCTGATCACATCAGCTTGATACGGCTGGCCAGGCGAGGAAAAATCTGACTCCAGCTTGTCGTTCCGGTGAGCTACCTGTCACCTGACTCAAACAAACTCTCCTCCACACATTCTCAGGGTGCTTTACAAACCCAACATTTATGGCTAATGGCTGGATTTTCCTGTTTCAGTGCAGCTAGCCAAACAATTCTACACAATACTTGTGTAGAATTGTGCAACAGGGCACTAAAAATCTTCTGTGATTCTTCACACTGGAATAAAAGCCCTAAATATGATATTATCTAAGGCAGTGATATCTTTGTATTAGTCACAGATACAAACGCTATCCTAAAGAATTTCAGCTATTTTTTGTGTTCCACTAACTGACAGACCAGGGCCCAAGTAAGACATGCAATACTCCAGGAATTACAAAAGAATTAAAAAAAAAAAATCAACTCAACATTTTTGGTCTAGGAGTGTTAGCCAGGCAAACCAGAGCATTTAAGGATATTACATTGGTCTTTAAGAAACTGTTTCGAGAAATATAACTCAAAATTTCGAGTTACTTTTCTCAAAATTTCGAGTTAGCTGTGCCAATCAAAAATATACGTGAATGAGGTCGGTTTCTTGTTACCCGGAAGCAAATGGTGCAGAGGAACGCGCACTCAAAAACGGATCCCAACAAATTGGCGCTTTCGCAAGTACATTTGCTGATAGTAACACCATGTGATTCAGCTAATAACACAAGGATTTCATCATTTGTGAAGCCAGGCTTAAAACACTCAGCAATCTGTGCATTCACGACTGGAGGTAATACCGGTAGCTTAGCTGTAGCATTTGTAGCTGAGGGCTTCAGCTTCCGGGTAACAAGGAAATGACGTCATTCACATAGATTACTGATTGGCAGCGCTAACTCGAAATTTCGAGTTACTTTTCTCAAAATTTTGAGTTAATAAATCGAAATTTTGAGAAAGTAACTCGAAATTTCGAGAAAATAACTCGAAATTTTGAGTTATGGATCCTTTTTTTTTTTTTTTGTGGCGGAAACGGGCTTCCACAGTAGTCAGTATAGTCTTTTAATAATATAAGTTTGCATATGATAGAATACTGCATGATGACCTCTTGTATTGACTCAGACTGTTGTTTATAGTTCACTGTGACCCGTTATGCAGGGAAGGAGCAGTACCTGCTAGATAAGAGCTTAACGAGCAGTTTCACTTCGTGCCAGGTAGAGAAGCCTCTCCTGGCACACACGTGCGCACACACACACACACATACGTGCACATCCACATTCCAATGTAATAAACGAATGCACCTACTGTTGTATATAAATAAAGACCAGGGCAGTGGCAGAGCGCGAGTCCCGGAGCCCTCACTCTCGTGCGAGTGCTCTGTGACTGCCCTTGCATGCAAGTAAAACTGTTTGTTTCTCCTCTCTGACTCTCAGCTGAAGAAGTGTCTTAGAATGTATCTCTTGACAGAAAACCTTTTAATCAGTACTGCAAATGCCCCTTTGTTATTGCTAGTGGTTGGTAATACTTGTTAGATGCATGTGATTATTAAGTTATGGCTAGAAGAAACTGTGTTAAGGAAAGTAATTTTAAAAAATTAGTACTGATGTTTTTGTAGTAGTACTTCGAAAAGAATGAATGCAGTGCAATTAAAAGAAGAGATGTAAAAAAAGCATGTGTATTTTAAAGTACTTATCTGTTATTTTTACAATTTCATACGTATCATTTTATTTTCTTGCATACAAAACAACTTTCAAGAACTTGTGACAAATCGCTGGTACCAGAATCAGAATCAGCATACTTTATTAATCCCTAAGGAAATTATGTGGGTTACAGTTGCTCCAGTACAGTAACAATAACAGAAACAAACTAGACTGTAGTCTGTTTCTGTAGCTTGCCATCACCAGTGTGTGAATGTGTGTGTGAATGGGTGGATGATTGTGTATAGTGTAAAGCGCTTTGGGGTCCTTAGGACCAAGTAAAGCGCTATACAAATACAGTCCATTTACCATTTACCATTATAAATAAATATCAAGAATATTGACAGCAACATAAGAAAGCACATTCCCAGCGGTTGAGAAAGTAATTAGTGCCCTTGTCCAGAAAGCAGGTTAGAACCCTGAGCAGTGGAGCTTTGATACCAGGATTCGTTATGTCTGGCACTATGCCTTGAATCACCCCATTGCACACATTAATGTTATTTAAACAGCAATTGCCGCAATACATGTCTACTGTCCACAGAGTCCAGTTTATTTGATTTTATTTGTAGCCATGATATTCACTGATCCTACGTCACTGAAGTAGCATTTTGAGTTTGCACAGTTGTAGCTTTAGCTATTTTATTGTTTCTTTTTACTGTTGGACTTATTATGCTGTCTGAAACAGGTCTTCCTTGTAACCGAGACAAAGGGTCTCAATGGGATTACCTGTATAAATACAGGTTAAATAAAACCCAAGTAAACATATTAATAAAGCAAACCAAAAACAGTAATATAAGGGCCTGCATGAAAACTGTCCTCATTTGTAAAAAAAAATACCACATACCACATACGGATTTCCCCCGGCTAGCACTGAAGAACAGTTTTGTTAAAAAAGCCATCCTAATTACCCATGGTTTGACAAGTGGGGTGGTGAACTTCATAAAGCTTCATTTTTTGGGAAGTGCTAAAAATTAACAAACCCCCAGAGTGGTGTACCAACTTCAACTTAAAAGAAAAAGTGGTCCCTATACACTAAGACTGTCCCTAATGCCACTCTGGAGCTTCAGCAGTCATAAGCAGCAGACATTAAAAGCTTTGATTAGCAACAAGGAGAACATGTCTGATTTTGTAAACGTGAGCCATTTGACCATTAATGCACAACACAACACCTCTGCTGTGAATTCAAACCATCACAATTAAGTGGCAGAATGTCTCTCTTATCTTGTTTATACTGAGGAAAGCATCAGCTCGCGTGCTGCAGCATGCTGCCCGCTAAACAGTAGAACAGAAGAACAAGGGCAAAACTCTGCCAGCAGATTTTTCCCTATGAACTTTTGTGAAAAAATCTTAGAAACAGTGTTAAGATAGATGCTCTCAAAGAAGGTGACATGGTTACTAAATGAGGAAAAAGTTGACTGCATGAACTGCATGAACTCTAAAGTGCAAATAAATAAATAAATAAATAAGGGGAAAGTCTACTAACTTATCAACTTATGAACATATGAAATGTCAAATGTTGGCTCAGCAAGATTTTATTCTTTTTATTTGTAAGAAACCGCTATCCTCACTGTGCATAACTTTCAAATCATTTTCACTGCAGAGTCTCTGACATCGCTGTATATGTGTGTGAACACAGAGCAGCAAGATAACAAATTACACAAAAACATAAAAAATTATGTTCAAAGAGCCGGTGTGGTTGAAGTTAATCAGTGTATAAACTTTAGTTTAGCCATGGGCTGTTCAATCAATACCTCATTTTCTCCATATACTACTTACTTTATCTTAACAGGCAGCACCATCTAAATGCAACATCCCATCAAAGACGTCAGAGAAAAACTGTTTTCACAACACGACCTTTAAAACTCAGTAACAGTTCAGTTACTGCTCTATACATGCAAGTGTTGCTATTTTCACTGCTCCATGGTTACAATATTAAGATTACCGTTGTGTTTTAGTAGTGAACATTGTCAATAACTCTGTGTTTTGTTTTGTTTTTACTGCAGCTAAAGGCCTTATGTTGTAAACATGTCATTCTATCTGTAAGCATGATAGCTCAAAAAGTGCCCAGACAGTGAGCTGACACTGCCAGAGGTTTGCACTCTCAGAGTTCTTGTTGTTGTTGAAATAACTCGAGTCCACAAACTTTGGTCTGATTATTTTACCTCCATCTCAGTCAGATGCTAAATTCTGCATGTGGTTACATATTGTCTTAACAGCTTAGTGAAAATAATATCATTACATCTTCATTGTAACTTTTTATGTTCAAGTTTCAGTTTTCTGAAAATCTTTTTGATTTTTTTTTTCGCTAGCTATTTGATCTTTGAGATATTCTATTAGATTCAGGGTAAGTCTTTATAATACAAACTGTGAATAAGGTGCATGCACCCTGTAATTATGTGCAACTTGTGGGTAACAAGTCAGGTTTTGCAGGAAATTCATATCTGAATAATAGTCACATAAACATCAGCAGAACATCCGATCATCTTGTATTCTCTCCAACTTCTCACAAATGTGACAGATCCATAAAAAAAGATTCTTTTTCTTTTTCATGCTTTGCATCAGCGTATCATTTGCATCAATACCTCTTTGAACTGCATATTAAAAGTTCCCATAAGCAACTACAAATGAATATCCAAATTCAAAACTTCACACCTTTTATGTCCTTAATTTGTCACAAAATAATGAAAAAAGAGGCCACATAGGAACATTAAAGTACTTCAAGTTAATTGTCTAATTACTTTTGAGCCTATGAAAATGGATGGCCTGTATTAAAAAAAAAAAAAAAAAACAATCTCTAAACAGTTAATGCAGTACTTTCTGTTAAACTCATTGAATTAAAACCAAAGGACTGTGCTTCAGGCACATACCCGTTGCCTTTTTTCAGGCAACTATGTAAATTGCACCACTGTACCAATACTCCAGCTGCATGTCTGTCCTTGAGACTGCAAGTTCATTACATCCATCACTGAAATATGAATACATGCATGTTTATGCGTATGTGTTTTCTTCCAAATGCCTGTGCATGACATGCCTTGTTAGTCAAACTCATAAAGGCTGCCATGGGACATTGGTTCTGGGTGTCACAGCTTTACACCTCAAAGGACCACTAATGATTCCTCTGATTCAATTTAAACACCCCCATCCAGTCACAGTATATTATCAGTGACAATATCTAAGAATGGGGGAGTGAGAGACTTTTGTTCAGTAGAGGGCAAAGGGTCTGATATAAGCAGAGAGTGTTGGGAAAAAGAAAGGAGAACAAAGGAAATGAAGAGAACTGGGAAGGAAAAAGTGAAAGTTTGAAAAAGTAGAGAGTAGAAGAAAAAATATCATAAATCCACTGTACATACACAGGAAAGAGAAAAGATGTACAATGTCAATATGTTGATCCCATCAACTGCTTAGTGGAGTCCTGTTGTGAATCCTAACCCATAAGTACAAAAAGTTTGCTCCCTTCCTGATTTCTTTCTTGTTGTCACACTTTGATATTTTAGATCCTCAAACTGATTTTAATATTAGACAAGAAAAACAAAAAATACAAAATGCTCTTTTTTTAAATAATCATTTCATTCTTGGAATGAATTCTTCCAGCTGTTATTGTGTCTGGTGCTATATAAACGAAATCAAACTGAATTGAACTGATTTCCCCCACCCTCTGCCATTTTGTTAAATCATAAACAAACTGAATGATCTGATTTTCTTTGGAAAGCTGTTCAGTTTCAGTAGCTACACCCACCCAGGTCTTATTACTGCTAGACTTGTTGAACTAGGAAGTCACTTCCATAAGATTCCCACATAGCAAAATTGGTATGGCCCGGATCTGGCCCACACAATGTGCTTACACATGGTCCACATACCACAAAGAATGACAGCCCTTTGGTGGCCCAGATCTGGTTTGCCAGATGTGGCCCAAACATGGGTCAGCACAAGGCCAGTTGCAGACACACTGCTGGCCCTGTGCTGGGCCAGAACAGTTTCAGCTCTGGCCCCAGATGACAGCCTAATATGTACCTTAATCAAGCCATGTACTAACAACATGTTTGAGGACATAATAGTGCAAAAGTAACATGACAAAACTTATATAGCGCTTTTCTACTCTCCTGGGACTCAAAGTGCTCTATACAATATGCCACATTCACACACTTTCTCTGAACTGAGTGCTTTCTAGCTACAATCACACACATTCTCAATCTTGACGTGCAGACTGGAGGAGCCAGGAATTGAATCACTAACCTTCCAATCAGTAGGTGACCTGCTCTACCTCTTGAGCTACAGCCACTACTGATGTGTCGGTCGCAAACGAAACAGCTCTGCGAGCCGTGGGTTTCTTTTTTTTCTCTCACCCTCTCTCTCGCACTTTTTTCAGCTTCACTCCGCATGCGAGCCTTGTGCTTTGTGCTGGGAAGAGGAGGGAGGGGTAGTAGTTACACTCGAAGTAGCACAGGAACAGAGCGGGAGGGAAAGAGAGAGAATGAGAGCATGGGACAACAACGTCACATTAGAAAGGTATAGTAATCATCCACAACTATTTTCAGTTGCAGATGATAAAGGATTCAGAAAGTTTATTCATGCAGGCCTATATGACAGAGAATGTGCATCTTCTTTTTGTTTTCATAGTTTAATTTATATTTAATTGTGTTGTGGTTTGCAGTGTTTTGTGTTGTTTCACTTTAAATTTGTTTAAAAGGAAAAAGCTGAAAATTTTAATAGTTAAAAGTTGAAATGTAAATAGTTGGTTTTTGCATTATATGATTTATTTATTACATTTTATGTGGAGTGAATAAAGAAAAGTATATTTACGGTGGCCCCTAGAGACAAAGCACGTACAAACTCCAAAAGTGGAGTTTGTACGTGCTTTGTCTCTAGGGGCCACCGCATATATTTATATATAAACATATATAAATAAAACCACTTTTTTTTACATTAGTAATTCCTTTTGTGCATAATTTTATGTTATTGTTAATAATAAATTAATTAAAGCAACAAAACAACCTGAAGAGCCGGTTGAGAGCCAAAAGAGCTGGTTCTCTAAAAAGAGCCAGAAATCCCATCACTAACAGCCACCCCTTGGCAAAGATGAGTAAACCGTCACTAGGTATTGGATAAAGTGTACTCTCACAAACCTGCCAAACCTGCATTTGAAACGTTGGCTACCATAGCAGTATAGTATTGCAACATGGCATTTGGGTCTTCTACCCTAAAATAGGAAAATAGTAACATAAACAGTACCATCATTGCCAGACCTGGCCCACATCTGGTTGAGATACACTGTCATGACACCAGTTAGTCAGAAGTGCCAGATTGATGCCCAATCTGGGCTAGACCTGTTTTCTATGGGCCTGGGCCACATAAACCAAACCACAATCAGGCCAGATATGGCATGCCATCATATAGACAGTGCCATTTATGCCAGGCCTGGCCCATATCTGGATGACATACCACTTACCATGCCAGAAGTCAGCCAGCAGTGCCGGCTTGATATCAGATCTGGGCCAGACCAGCTTGCTATGTGGGTTTTGTCTGACAAAGTGAAGTTGGCTAAAAGATCTCAACACCTCATACCATGATATAAAGAACCTCAAGAACAGGTGAGTAACAAAGTCATTGCCATCTATCACTCTGGAAAGGGTTACAAAGCCATTTCTAAGGCAAAGGGACTACAGCGAACCATGATGACAGCCATTATCCAGAAATGGAGAAAAATTGAAACAGGGGTGAAACTTCCCAGGAGTGGCTAGGTTAGCAAAATTACTCCAAGAATGCATTATCTAGGAACAAGCTATATTTAAGTGCTATTACCATTAAAAGAGGCCAAGGAAAAATTAAACATTTGCCAAGACACACTGAGCAGGAAAGTGCTGGTGAAACAGCTGGACGACCCCAGACCATTCTGCCAGTGGATTACAAGAATATAAAGAAAATGTGCTCTGATAAAGCACGTGTAGGTTACACCATGAAATAATCACTATGTAAAAGTTTGAAATTAATTGTGTTGCACAGACCAAGCTACACTCACCACACTTGAAATACGAACACTAAGTGAGTTTAGAAAGATATATAATATCTTTATATATACAGTGGGGCAAAAAAGTATTTAGTCAGCCACCGATTGTGCAAGTTCCCCCACTTAAAATGATGACAGAGGTCAGTAATTTGCACCAGAGGTACACTTCAACTGTGAGAGACAGAATGTGAAAAAAAAATCCATGAATCCACATGGTAGGATTTGTAAAGAATTTATTCGTAAATTAGGGTGGAAAATAAGTATTTGGTCATCTCAAACAAGGAAAATCTCTGGCTCTCACAGACCTGTAACGTCTTCTGTAAGAAGCTTTTCTGTCCCCCACTCGTTACCTGTATGAATGGCACCTGTTTGAACTCATCATCTGTATAAAAGACACCTGTCCACAGCCTCAAACAGTCAGACTCCAAACTCCGCCATGGCCAAGACCAAAGAGCTTTCGAAGGACACCAGGAAAAGTATTGTAGACCTGCACCAGACTGGGAAGAGTGAATCTACAATAGGCAAGCAGCTTGGTGTGAAAAAATCAACTGTGGGAGCAATCATCAGAAAATGGAAGACATACAAGACCACTGATAATCTCCCTCGATCTGGGGCTCCACGCAAGATCTCATCCCGTGGGGTCAAAATGATCATGAGAACGGTGAGTAAAGATCCCAGGACCACACGGGGGGACCTGGTGAATGACCTGCAGAGAGCTGGGACCAAAGTAACAAAGGTCACCATCAGTAACACACTACAACGGCAGGGAATCAAATCCCGCAGTGCCAGACGTGTTCCGCTGCTGAAGCCAGTGCATGTCGAGGCCCGTCTGAAGTTTGCCAGAGAGCACATGGATGATACAGCAGAGGATTGGGAGAATGTCATGTGGTCAGATGAAACCAAAGCAGAACTTTTTGGTATAAACTCAACTCGTTGTGTTTGGAGGAAGACGAATACTGAGTTGCATCCCAAGAACACCATACCTACTGTGAAGCATGGGGGTGGAAACATCATGCTATGGGGCTGTTTTTCTGCCAAGGGGACAGGACGACTGATCCGTGTTAAGGACAGAATGAATGGGGCCATGTATCGTGAGATTTTGAGCCAAAACCTCCTTCCATCAGTGAGAACTTTGAAGATGAAACGAGGCTGGGTCTTCCAACATGACAATGATCCAAAACACACCGCCCGGGCAACAAAGGAGTGGCTCCGTAAGAAGCATTTGAAAGTCCTGGAGTGGCCTAGCCAGTCTCCAGACCTCAACCCCATAGAAAATCTGTGGCGGGAGTTGAAAGTCCGTGGTGCTCGGCGACAGCCCCAAAACATCACTGCTCTCGAGAAGATCTGCATGGAGGAATGGGCCAAAATACCAGCTACTGTGTGTGCAAACCTGGTAAAGACCTATAGTAAACGTTTGACCTCTGTTATTGCCAACAAAGGTTATGTTACAAAGTATTGAGTTGTATTTTTGTTATTGACCAAATACTTATTTTCCACCCTGATTTACGAATAAATTCTTTACAAATCCTACCATGTGGATTCATGGATTTTTTTTTCACATTCTGTCTCTCACAGTTGAAGTGTACCTCTGGTGCAAATTACTGACCTCTGTCATCATTTTAGGTGGGGGAACTTGCACAATCGGTGGCTGACTAAATACTTTTTTGCCCCACTGTATGCCATAATTTCACCTTTAGAATTCCTTAGTATAGGTCAGTATTCATGGGTTCTTTGGTTGACTTTGCAGAGCAATGATATATGTGCCTGCTTTTTTGCTGTATTCATCTCACAGCAGGAATACACCCTCCTGCTGCTGTGGGCAAATGATCTACAAAATTATTTAGTTATGCATGAGATTCACGTACTGTAGCTTGATCATGTGCAAAAAAAGAAATCTGAGAGAATTAATGGAGAAGAAAAAAGGAAGCATGTCATTTTATAATACTCGTATGATAAATAATGCTTATACTTCTAAAGTTAAATGAAATGTGGAGACATGAAGAGCACTAGACCGGTGACCTCTACAAGCACTCTAGGTGACCTATCACACAGGACGCTGATTCAGAGTAAATATGCCAGCTCTATTTGTGCCTCTCGTGTTCATTCATCAACAGTGTATCATGGTACATGCACGGTGAGAAATAAATCTCCTCCACTTGAAATCACTCATCCTAATAGACTGCTTTTCTTTTCTTTTGAGAGATGGATTGTTCGGAAGACTACAGCAGGTTCCATACTGAGTCCAAGCTTTGGCCTTTCGCTTCATTCATCCACACATGTTGTGCTCTTCCACATGAGCAGTGAATTAGAGCTGCACTAATCCTGAAAAAGCTAGTGAATCCTCTCCCCACCCCTCCACCACTGCCACCACCACCACTCAGCAGATAATTTAGACAGTTTCAGAAGCATAGGGGGAACACAGAATAGCAAGCTTGTTTGCACAGCATTAAGTGCAAGTGGAACTTGCATACTTTATAATAATAATTATAATTATAATAATAGGACACTGTTAGGATGTTAGGACGCTTTGTTGTTTCTCCTCTACAAGAGTAGCATTAGGAGAAAAAATGCTACTCTTCTTGCTGGGCACGCTGTACAGAAATTACACTACCTCCATCATTATTGCAATCACTAAAAAACTAGCCTTTCTGGCATGACTAATTTTTTTGTTATTCACACAAGAAACTGAATGAAGCAGTTTTAGGGAGTTTAAGCTTGTAAGCTCAGTCAGGTATTGGACGTTGTGTTTTGCGGCATTTGGATAGGATTGCTGTTGCCAACCAGTTTCTATCTATGTGTTCTTTACAAACGACAATGCAATCAACCTACATGAACCCCTGTTCAGTTCAAAAAACATCTGACAGTCACTCTTTTAAGTCAGTTCATGTTTTAGTATACATGGTTAACTACCTCTGACATATCACCGCCTCATGGTGGTTAGGGGCTTTTTCAGCCATGTTATCCTAGGGGTTAGAATAGTCCATAGTGAATAGTCAGTGGCAGTTTTTGGTATGGGCGACATGGGCTGTTGCCCAGGGTGGCATTGTGGCAGGTCGGCATCATGGCATCAGCAAAAAAAAGGTGCTCGCACCCATGCTGCCCCGACATCATAGCAGTGCATTTTGATTGATTGATAATACTTTATTTCATCCCGAGGGAAATTGGGTTAAGGCTGCCAGCCGTGCCAGCGCCATCTTACCCTTCCGACCATACATGCATTACACAAAACATCACATGGGGAAGACAGGTCAGAGAGGTATAACATTGGAAAATGCACCACATGAGGAAAGATAATGAGAAAAAAATAACTCCCCCCAGACTGAGCTCCAACAGGGAGATCAGTTTGAGAACAGAAAAAAAAAACACCTCTGCACATAACACATGAAAAAACTCTTAATACACCAAAGAAACACATGACAAGCAACAGGGGTGGGTAAAGTACGGAGCCCCGCAGGGGACATGGGAGAAAAAAAAATTAAGACGGACTTTTGCGAGATCTCGCAAAACAAACTCGGGATCTCGCAAAACCTTTGCGCGATCTCGCAAAACCTTTGCGAGATCTCGCAAAACAAACTCGGGATCTCGCAAAACATTTGCGAGATCTCGCAAAACTAACTCGGGATCTTGCAAAACAAACTCAGGATCTCGCAAAAGTTTTGCGAGATCCCGAGTTTTTTTGCAAGATCTCGCAAAACTTTCTTGCGAAAGTTGAATTCCAACAATGGCGGCAGCTACTTAGTTTTAATATTACTCTTTCTGGGTCACAAAATACACCTTTAAGATATTTTGAGGCGTTTATGTAGTTGTGTAAACGTCAGATACCTGCTCGGTTTACAAGACATCACATATTTGCAAAAGTGCTCCGACGTTTTTGGAGATCTGACACCCACTAGCTCGAAGCTAACGGGAGGTCGAGACCTACTACAGCCGGGAGGAACACCGCTTTCCCGGCACATCGTGCCTCGACCTCCCGGTCGGCTTCGAGCTGGCGGCCTCCGAAGAATGCGGCTAAACTTTTGCGAGATCTCGCAATACTTTTGCGAGATCCCGAGTTTGTTTTGCGAGATCTCGCAAAAGTCCGTCTTAATTTTTTTTTTCTCCCATGTCCCCTGCGGGGCTCCGTAGTAAAGGGTGCAGCATCGGAAGGGAATAAGCATCGAAGCCATTTGGAAAGGGAGGGGGGATGAGTGTGTGCATATCAGTGTATACACAGCAAAAACTGGAGTGTTAAAATTTCAGGGTTAAACATGTTAGAGTTGATTTCCACTCTCAAAGTGTCATTTTAACACATTCTGATTCAAATAGTGTTCAGTGTTGGAGTTATTAAACAGTGTTATTCAAGTCCAATTAAATGAGAGTTATTTATCTTGGTAGGCTCCTGGGCTTCTGCCCAGGTAAACCCGTGGATCAATTAATAGTTTGCTCTGCCGGGCCGATTTTCCATGTGCGTCTGCTGGTTACACCGTGGTGGATGCCTGCCGTGTTGCTGCTTGGAGTATTTTACACAAACGGTAAGTAATTCAAACTTATATAAAATTAACGGTATTCTATCGGTGCAGTGAGGTTTTCTTGATGTTTCTTGGTGTTCGGTTGCTGAAAACAAGCTTTAATAGAGGAGGAGATGTGTCGAAAATTCTATTTAGCCTCCAATGCTAATGTTAATGTTGCAGTCTTTTTACTCGTGAGTGACGGTAGACACTGCACGTAGAAGCGCCGCGCCACGTTCAGCTTTTCCCCTGTTCACACAGACACGTCTTTCTCCACGCCAGTTCATGAGCGTTTTTGCTCCTCTGTTTATTCAGAGCATTTTTTTTCACAATTGATAAGTAAATAACATCCCAAAATAATGGAAGAGAGCTTGTTTTAGTCACTCCTGCTTTTACTTTGACATCGTTCATCGTTGACTTGTCTCTAATCTGTCTCTCTCTGTCTCACTCTCTTCTCCCTTTGAGACACCCGCCCCAAACATAGTCAGTTAGGCTGTCCCCTCCTTTGCGATGTGTTTATTTTCATCTCTATTGTCTCTTTTCATACACGAATCTGATCGCATTTGTCAATCGCAGTATTTTATTTTGGAGAATAGCTTTTATCTTCAAAATTGCCTGGATTGTCTCGTGTGTCTTGGTGTAACTTCCTGCGGGATACCGAAACAATCGCTTCGTAGCACTCCGTGTCTGGTGTAAAATACACCATAGATTAACATGTATTTTGTATTGTGTTGCGTATCAATTGGACTCCTGCATGGACAGACACAGGTTTATTTGATAACATTAAATGTTATTGCAGTGAAATTCAAACGCATGGTCAGTATTAATCACCATGTACGGTATATGTCAGTGTTTTAATCATTTTTGCTTGAATTGCTCTAAATGTCAAATACTTACTAGTGTACCATTTTTGTTATTATTTTGTCTCAGTAAAATGCTGGTCCAGGTTCGATACTGCCAACAGCAGAAGTATGTGAAGTTAGAAGAGGTTGATGGGCGGTTTGAGTTTATGCAGTTTCATGAAAAAGGTTTGTTTATATCTTACCTAATTTTAGTTGGGGGGACAGAATTTTTTGTAGGGCGTTTCGCCAAGTCTCTTGAATCATACAGTGGTGTATCACTTTAGTGAATGTGAGGCAAGAACAGTTTACTTAAAAGGTGCACTCAGATATATCTTATCTTTTCCAGTCATCGAGAGATTCTGCCTGCCACCTGATGCAAAAGTAGTGTACAAAGATGCAACAGGGACAGAAGTTGATGAAGTGATTTTCAGTGACCTTATCAGCCAAGGCACTGTGGTCCTAACAGTTTTCTCAAGTGATGGTGAGAAATTTAAAGGGGCAAGCTCAACACCAGACATGGGGAAGGGCTGTGTGGCTGCTGGTTGTTCCAAATAATCAGGAGCACACAATTTGACCAATCAGCTGTTTGAACATTGAGATCAGTTAATTTAAATGAGTCAGGTCTGCAGTGTGATGTTGCCTTGTTAGTTAAAAATCCACAGCCAGATTTTTTTTCTACACCTTACAGAATAATGTTGTTTTTTCCTTTTAGAATTTTCTGATTGCTCCTTGTCTTCTGCATCTGATTGTTCTGATTCAAGCTTCAGCTCAAATGCAAGTACATCAACTATACTTCTAGATGAGGGTCCCAGGAAGAAAACAAGAGTTGAGGGTACTGTTGATGCAGCATCTGCTAAAAAGGTTGTGACTGTCACGGTTTGCGGGGCAAGCCGTGTGGATTTGTAGTAAGGACCCAAAAGGCGGCAGCTCTGGTGCAGGTGAGTGTTTATTTACAGGGGTGTAAGTACAAACAGCGGTGGCGACAAAACATGAAACCGGAAACCTAAACTGGGTAAACTAATAAGACAAACCAGAATGAGGATGCAGGGAGGTCCGGAGAAATACATACGGGGAGACGCAGGGAGACCGAGGGGAAACAACACAGACGAACCAGCCACTACTATGACAGAAGACACAACTAAAATACACTCAGAGAACACAGGGGGATTACATACAGGTGGGAACACAGCTGGGAGTAATTAACATGACGAGACTAGGGAGGCAAACTGAAAACACTCACATAAGACACAGACCTTCACAATAAAACAGGAACTTACACATGAAAGGACACAAACTAAGAAACGCGGACTAGATACAGGAACACACGGGCAGAACAGAGTAAACACTAACCAGAGGAAGAACAGAACCAAAATCGCGAAGAGAAAACACAAAACGCTGGGTCAAAAGGACCCAGGATCATGACAGTGACAAAACTCAGTTCTCATAGTTTTTTTTCTACTTCATTATTCTTAATATGTAGAAAAGCTATTCCTCACCTTTTGCCTCTTTTTTTTCTCAAGTTAATTGAAGGTGTACTTGGAACCAATTCAAGTGGTGAAGAGGTTCTCCAGGAATATCACACAACACAAACTCTAACAGATGCTACCAGAAGAAAAATGGTCAATATAATAGTGGCTCACATGATTGATTGCCATGGGTATGTGTGTTCTATTGGTGCATTTTTTTTTTTTTAAATACAAGTTACTATTTTGCCATTACTTAAGCATGCTAATTTAAAATCGTTTTTCAGGCACCTCCCCACCAAAGCTGTTAGAGAACAGTACGCGCTAGGGGTAGTGACATTGTTCCCATCCCTGAAAGACCCATACTCCAAGAAAGGCTATGTATAGTCACTATTATTGCACTTTGTTTACATAATTTTCATGCTGTGCATCATTGGGATTTGTGTGCGTTGACATTTAAGTTCTGAAAATTTTCAGATTGACAACACATTATTTTTGAATGTATTTACATTTTAGGAACACTTCTATGATGCTGCAAGCAGCACTGGATACATTTCTTGGCGTTTGAAAACGATACAGAGAAAGACTAGAAGAGGATCTGCACCACCAAGTAGCTCCACTGGCTTTGCTCAAGAAGGAGGTAAGAAATTAAGTGTCCACAAACTAGATAATGTTCTCATTTACATTATATACTATTTTGTTTTCATTTACCTATCTGCTCAGCACCTATGCTTTTATGTTTGTATGTTTTTCTTCAGGGGGCCCAAATTACCAAAGGCCCATTAATGTCGACATGCAGCTTGATCGAGATGCTTGCCAGGAGGCCATCTCTTTGCTGAACCATACATCTGACACTTCCTTGATTTTCCAGAAGATGAGAAAGACCTTTCAGCATCGTCAGAAGCTCATCAATGATCCTGACAAAGGTCTTGATATCCTGTCTATCTTTCCAAGATTCTTGGATACAAAAGGATTGGTGAGAATATTCAGTGGAATTTTTAATATCACTTTAAATTTCAAGATGAATGTGGCAGTAGTAGATTTTCTTTCTTAAAGGTGAATCAAGACTTCACTCTCCTGTTTGATGATGAGATATCTACCAGGCTGCTTCAGAAATGGGATCCAATCTTTAGGTATCAAATCATCAAAGAGGCCAAGCAGCTCACCTCAACAGTAGAGTTGCGTCAATTGTGCACCAATTGACGCAACTCTACTGTTGAGGTGAGCTGCTTGGCCTCAGCAGAGAGTCCACCAGGAAGTGATCTTGATGAGGCAGCAAGTGAGTTTGTTAAATATGATTTGCTATAAGCAGTTAAAGTTCAATAGCATCAGGATTCTATTAATAAATACCAATTCATTCACCTGTTAGCTTTGCTTCATCAGTTTTCTTTAGCTGTTAGTTTAATGTTTATGACAGCACATTTCAACTTTCTTAGGAAGTGCTTTTCTAGTTCTCCTTAAAAATTGCATTTGAAAGATTTGCTGTCAATTGATTCTTGTGACTCTTTGGCCGCAGCCTTTGACCAAGACATGGCCTCCCAGTTGTTACTGTTACATTTCCTTCTGCCACCTCCAGGAGGACCAAAGTATCAAAAAATCAGCGCCTCTGATGCTGTTGAGAGACTTGTAGTCTTTCATAAGGTAATTTAATATTTATAGTTTTTATCATAAGTTGTCATGTCACTGGTTAAGAGGTGAATGAAACAAATTACAGTTGAGCTTACAAAGGAGGTTTACATACTCATTTCTGTGATGCTATTATCTCTGACTTGCTCCTGTGTCAAATGCTCAGTATCTTTGTCTCAACTCCAGTCTTGCTGCAGTTTGGAAGAGCATCTCCAGAATCAGCAGAGTCAGCAGCCATACCTCCTGCCTGTTGGGCACCAGAAGAGGAAGGTCGACAGCTTCTACACTCAACAAAAATATAAACGCAACACCTTTGTTACTGCTCCCATTCCCATGGGATGGACGTAGAGACCTAAAATTCATTCCAGATACACAATATAACCATCCCTCCCAAACAGTGGTCACAAATCAGTCCAAATGTGTGGTAGTGGGCACATCTGCTATATTGAGATAATCCATCCCACCTCACAGGTGTGCCACATCAGGATGCTGATCTGACATCATGAGTAGTGCACAGGTGTACCTCAGACTGCCCACAACAAAAGGCCACCCTGGAATGTGCAGTTTTGTCTCACAGCAAAATGCCACAGATGCCACAAGCAATGAGGGAGCGTGCAATTGGCATGCTGACAGCAGGAATGTCAACCAGATCTGTCGCCCGTGCATTGAATGTTCATTTCTCAACCATAAGCCGTCTCCACAGGCATTTCAGAGAATATGGCAGCACATCCAACCGGCCTCACAACCGCAGACCTCGTGTAACCACACCAGCCCAGGACCTCCACATCCAGCAGGTTCACCTCCAAGATCGTCTGAGACCAGCCACCCAGACAGCTGCTGGAACAATTGGTTTGCACAACCAAACAATTTCTGCACAAACTGTCAGAAACCGTCTGAGGGACGCTCAACTGCATGCCCGTCGTCCTCATCGGGGTCTTGACCTGACTCCAGCTCGTCGCCGTAACAGACTTGTGTGGGCAAATGCTCACATTCAATGGCGTCTGGCACGTTGGAGAGGTGTGCGCTTCACGGATGAATCATGGTTCACATTGTTCAGGGCAGATGGCAGCTGAGAATGTCCCAGTTCTTGCATGGCCAGCATACTCACCGGACATGTCACCCATTGAGCATGTTCGGGATGTGCTTGCCCGGCGTATACGACAGCATGTACCAGTTCCCACGAATATCCAACAACCTCGCACAGCCATTGAAGTGGAGTGGACCAACATTCCACAGGCCACAATTGACAATCTGATAGACTCCATGCGACGATGTGTTGCACTGCATGAGGCAAATGGTGGTCACACCAGATACTGACCGGTTCTGGGTCCCCAGACCCCCAATAGCGCAAAAAACTGCACATTCCAGGGTGGCCTTTTGTTGTGGGCAGTCTGAGGTACACCTGTGCACTACTCATGATGTCAGATCAGCATCCTGATGTGGCACACCTGTGAGGTGGGATGGATTATCTCAATATAGCAGATGTGCCCACTACCACACATTTGGACTGATTTGTGACCACTGTTTGGGAGGGATGGTTATATTGTGTATCTGGAATGAATTTTAGGTCTCTACATCCATCCCATGGGGAATGGGAGCAGTAACAAAGGTGTTGCGTTTATATTTTTGTTGAGTGTATGTTGCCATAGACAAGCGTCTCATCCCCTGCCAGGCCAGCCACTCCCTTGGGGCATTTGATGAGCTTTTTAAAGCTCATTTTGTGTTCAATGTGTCTTATGATGCTGCACTTGTGAATTTCTACACATTTCTGCAGACAACAGTATACAATATTGATATGGGGAAAATGAAGGAGTCCCCAAGAGTTCGTGACCTGAGAGCCAAAATCCTTAACCAGGAAATTCTTCTCACAACCTAAGTAAAAATCATTAAAATGCTGACATGTTTTTTGTGTAAGAGAGCTTATCCCATCAGTCAGCAGCTGATTTCACATTTAAGAGGTGAACATGGTTATTATCCTGGACCTAAGTTTAAGTTATTTTGTTGGCAGCCAGGCTGCAGGATTCAGCTCCAAACTTATGCAGGCTTTAGGAAGCACCTCAGTAGTTTTCACAGCAATGTTGACCAAAATGATCGAACTTCAGCCATTGCTTGTTTTTCTAATGACACAGTTTCACCTGCTTTGGAGGACCAGTTTAATTCCTCAAATCTTCCTCACAGTTCTCCCAGTGTTCTTCCAGAGTCTAGTTCTTCCAGTGTTCCAGTGAGCATTGATTCAGTACTTACAAGGGATTCATCCAAAGAAATGTGTGCATCCATTGTGGCCAAACTGCAGGGTAGTGGCCTTTCTAACAGTTTAGTATCCTCACTTGTAGGCGATTTGGAGGAATTAACAAGTGAGCTTCGCTCAGAAGCAAAGCAGGCCATTCTTTCTGCGTTACCCACAAAGGACTCCAGCATATCTTTAACAAATGAATGTTTTGAAAATTTTGAAAACCCTTTCACCAATCTGAACACAGAATGGAAACGAAATAAATACTTCAATCTAAAATGGGGCGTTGTAGAACCTAGAGGAATAACACTTGGAGTGAGGTATGACATCAGGCGAAATCAGAAGTCTGGTACTTATGATCAAGTACCTGTGAAGGATAATTTTATATATGTACCTATTTTGGAGTCTTTGAAGTTCATGTTTAGAAATCCAGAGATCTGTGTTTTCCTGCAGAGAGAGTGTAGCTCAGAGCCTGATGCTTATCATGACTTTTGTGATGGAAGTTACTTTAAAACTCACCTTTTGTTTTCAGCCAAAAGGCATGCATTACAAATTCAGCTATACTATGATGATTTGGAAACAGCCAATCCTCTTGGCTCTAAGCGCGGAATTCACAAAATTGGCTGCATTTATTTTGTTATAAGAAACTTGCCCCCAAAATTTAATTCCATTTTGATGAACATTCATTTAGTGTCACTTATCCACACACCAGATCTGCAAAAGTATGGTTTTGATGTTATACTGGAACCACTGATAAATGATGTCAAAAAACTGGAAAGTGTTGAGAAATCAGTTTTACCCCGGTTCTTTTTATTCCTCGAGCATCCAGAGATGGCACCGGACTCAGTAGTCATTTTCACAAAACTTTTATTCATCTTTATTCATCTTCATTTAAGCATGCACTTCTAGAAGGGAAGACGAGGCCGGTGTCCCTTGTTAGGTTTGTATTGTTGATTGTCATTTATGCTTAGAAATATTTACTTATATATGCTTAGAGTTTTGTAATTAGTTGTAGATTGGTAGAGGTTTTGATCCTTGATAGTCTGCAAACTTTGTGTGTATTAGACAGCACTTTGGGAGCATGAGAGGTCATACCGTGTCTTATTGTTTTATGGTAGGATTAACGTAGTTGCGTCTGTTCTAGTCTAAGTGCTCTTTGTTTAGATGAACTGCAGGACTTCCTCACCGTGTTATCTAGGATGAACCATCTAGGGTGAGGGGGAGGCTACCCTCTTCCTGACCAAGGATGTTTGACCCTTTGATCAGCAGTCCACACACACACACACACACACACACACACACACACACGCACAGGCAAGGTACTCTTTGTGTGTATGTAGACGTCATATGTTAATGAACTTATGCATATTCATGTAACCTCAATAAAAGAACAGTGGTACGGGAGAACGGACGAGAGCAACTGGGGTCAAGTGAAGGAACGGCGCCTGTCCGGTTCTCTCCCGTGCACGAGTAACATGAAGAACTTTGCCTACTTGTGTCTTGCTTTGCAGTGTAATTATATTGTCTTCAACGTTCCAGCGGATAGATTCAAGCTACAAACCTATCATTAATTGGTCCTTCGATGCCGGAGCCCTGGAATCGCATTTACCGAGGGGAGAAGAGGCACGCTGAAAGACTGACGTCAGCCAGGAAGTTCCTGTGGATTCGCTGTCTGTCTTTTCTCCTCGATGAATGGCGATCGGCGGGATTCGAGGCTGATATTACACGCTAAGCAACGCCAAGTAAGTTTAAGTCTTTGCCACTGTGTGCGGCAGAGCACGCGGTCACTGTGTGAGACTGCATTGTAAGTCTTTGCCACTGTGTGCGGCAGAGCACGCGGTCACTGTGTGAGACTGCGTTGTAAGTCTTTGCCACTGTGTGCGGCAGAGCACGCGGTCACTGTGTGAGACTGCGTTGTAAGTCTTTGCCACTGTGTGCGGCAGAGCACGCGGTCACTGTGTGAGACTGCGTTGTAAGTCTTTGCCACTGTGTGCGGCAGAGCACGCGGTCACTGTGTGAGACTGCGTTGAGACAATAGGCCTAATTTTTGTTGGTTGTGAGTGAGGATATTTGTTGTTGTTGTTGTTGTGTGAGTGTGTGCGGAGTAGAACACGTGGTCTGTGACACCGACTGCTGTTGTTATCATGGTTTCCTAAGCAGCCAGGAGTGTGTGGACAGGGCCAGCCCACATCAGTAGCACTTGAGATATGCTCTGGTGGATGGCTTTCCCCCCACCCCTTGCTGACACAAAATGTTAACTCTTTAGCTTGCCCTGATCGACAACAGCCTGTGTGCCAGACCATAGATTTAATTGAGGTGGATAGTTGTTAAAAGTAATCTACATTAAGCTTGTGGTTGCTTAAATTCAGTACAATGACATGTGAGGTGAAGTGATATAGGTAAATATTTAAACTAATGAAGTGCATAGAGGCACTTGACCTGTGTGAAAGACTGTCGTCTTGTTATGAGCCATTGTTGAGATATGGAGCACACCTGTGAAAACAACTAATATGCTGAACCCTGTATGAAACATCTAAAAGTACATGATGGAGAAGCTGTGTTGAATATGAAAGTGTAAGACTTTGCCGCTGTGGGCAGAGCATGCAACTACTGTGTGATGTTGCGTTGCAGTTTTTTTTCTGAGCTGATGAGCAAGCTACACATTATCAGATCAAGAGCTGTCTGGGAACTACTCAAAGAGGGGGAAACAGAGAGTGTGCAGCGTTTCCGTGAGCAGTTTTCCTGCATCTTGACTTGTGTGTAGAGTGTTTATAACATCAGCATCATGTTTTTGTTTATTTGTTTGTTGGGTTGAAAAATAGTTAAATAAACTGGTGATCATATTTACGGATCACCATGGCACATATCATCAGCCATGTGATTTATGTTTGCAGATGACAAAGTGAGTGTGAATGTGTCTGACGTCACAGTGTTTTTGTGCGCTGTGTAAAAGTAATTGCCTTTGATTGTGAGTGAGAGCGGTGATTCTGCAGGTCACCAGCTATTGTAACGAAAAAAAGAAGAAAAAAAAAGAGTGAAAAAGAAAAATCATAGGAAAAAGGTTTTGTGTTGATCAGCCAAAAACAACTACAATTTCATTTTCTGCTTTTAAGAAAAGACTGTTCACAAAAACACACACAGAGAGAGAGAGAGAGAGAGAGAGATGTGTGTTGATTAAGCAGTGATGATAATAATGAAATGTCTTAGTTTGTCACTTTCAGGTGAAAAGCAGACCTGAATCAATTTTCCACATGCAGCGGACGGAAGAAAGTTATAGTTTAACATCATTGGAAACATGCAGGCCAAGTTTCTGGCTGACTTATTTACAGCGCCATGTGTCTCTCAACCTCACAAGCAAGCAAGCTCTCACCCCTCCCTGAAGACAAGGAATGCAGCTCCAAAGCAATAACATGATAAAGAGACAGCAGCAAGTCCTGAGCAAAGAGTCCCAGCAAAGCAGCAGCAATGTGGACAAACAACATCAGAGAAGAAGAGCAAACCCATCATCCTGACTGATCGGATGGATGGCACTGTGTTTACAACAGGCTGTGACTTCACTGTGCATGTGAAGAAAACGTTTGAGGAAAACTGAACAGTTGGAGTTTGACATTTGCCACCTGTGGAGTAAAATGGCAAGAAGAGACAGTGGGACACAGGACAAAGCTGAAGGAGAACTGCCGGCTGTTGGACTGTTGAAGTGGGAGAGGACAACAGAGTGAGAAGACTAGGTGAGAACACATAGGAATTATTTAATGTGGGAAATCAAAATTTGGGTTAGCAAACCTGGGAAAAACAAAACTGACTGCTTAAGTTGGAAAATTGTGAAGGGGTCTGAAACACTGCAAAAATAGAAACATATACAAAATCACACACACAAGCACAACATGCATTAACCCTACTAACACTTCCAAACACAAGAGAGCTTATGAAGATTAGACAACATCTTAAGCGTGTGAGTCTGTTTATCATCTTGTCCAAGTCACCTCGTGTGATGCAAAAACCAGTGGACTCATAGCACATTAGTTAAGAAGTGATCAAATAATAGCAGAGAAATGTGTAGGAAAGGCAGAGAACATGCTCTGTTGGATATGCAGCTCCACAGACATGCATTAAACCTGCCTAATAACACAAACACACATGCAATGAAAATTAGCTTGTTATCTTTCATCAGTGTTAAAATAGTGTCAATTTAGCAGACACTTGTTATCAAATGCTGAATTTATCCAATGCAAAAAATTGACTCTCTAGGTTGCAGGACAACAATTTAAACTTTTGTGGGAAAAAAGATCCTGGTTTGACCAACCAGTGATCAGATAATAAATTTAGTTGTTAATATAGTAAGTTGGGAGAAGCTTCCTGCTTGATTGATGCAGCACAAGTTTACTACTAAATTTACTGTATGAGGGAAATTGTCTTTTGTGATACTATTTTGAACATGCATTTCTGTTGTCCTGTCAACTTAGTGGGTTAATAGCCGATATGCAAATTATTTGATTGGTTTTTAGATTAATGAAAGGTGACTGAATTCTAGCACGAGTGAATGGGATGTGTTGGAGTTTGTTAGAGTGGAGACTCTAAAACACTGAGTTTCCTGTTTTGATGTGCGAGTGAATCCTGTATTTAGATACACAACTCTGAATACGTCAGAACAAACTTCTTTTGTGAAGTGCATGACAGTATGTCACATGTTTTATGATGAAGGGAAAAAGGAAAAATTGAATAAAATAGATCTGTGGCTTAAATGAGTGAAGAGCACAGACCTGGTGATTAAACTCATAGCTAATATGACATTAGGGTTATGTTGTGTGTTGTGCAGTTGATGGTTGGTTTGGAGTGAATCTAGCTGATGATTCTTCTCCTGTTGTGAAGTTGATGAGGAGTTTGTGTCATGACTTAACAAGGCCTTTTTATTTTGATACTTTCACAGTGCACTGAAAGTTTGGTTTGATAATCTCTGTTATTTTTTATTTTTCATTTTTGAACAAGCACTGATTTTTGCTTGTGAATTTCTTTTCTTTGAGCAGATCTGCAAGTCGGGAATTAAAAGCGTTACACGTCGTCAAGAAAATTGTTGCAAGTGAGTTTCTCCACGTTTAAAATGGGCTCAGGAGAAAGCCACTTATTTGGGACAATTAGGAAATGAGAGTCCCCCCCAAAAAAGATTCAACGAGGAAATCCAGTCTAAATTATTTTTCTTTTTGAAATAACGTCGTTTTGCTGAGCGTGGAAACGAATGCGATGATAATTTCCACAATTAGCAAAAGAAGGAACCACTGAGTGAATGAGTAAGAATTTTAAAATAACTGACTGACTGACTGAACATGATTGTGTGAAGTTAACCCCCACCTGACAAAGGTGCAGATGAACTTATGTGTTTCCTTTTACAGGAGCAGAAAGATGACAGCAACACTCGAGGTTGCATGATGATTTAACCTTTTAAATGCCATTTTCTGTGTCTGTGCATTTATCAGGTGTGTTATTCATAGGCTTGTGTTGCTCACAGAGATAACTGTGACAAAGTATGCATACGCCTGCGCAAGCGCTAATATTTGCATTTTCTTTTCTTACAGCATGCCAGTTCTTCATTTGAATTGATGATGCGATTTATACCAGGACAACTGGTTGATGTTTTTTCCTACTACAGGATTTCTGGGTTTATGTGTGAGGAAAACTGTGTTTACAGGTTATGAGTGGTGATGCTGTTGCATTGTGTTGATGGGAAAATGTGAAGGTTACTTTGATAATGTGAATAACGTGTGAAATTTCCTGTGTTGAGAACTGGTGTTACTTCTTTCCACAGCTATAGATGGCTAACTTTATGGTCTTTTTATGGCACCTCTGGAACCTGTCGACCTGCGTCTGACCACCAATGGTCACTGTGTTGCTAATGTTTGTTTTTCTATGACTGCGTGTAGAGGATTCGGCAGAAGTGGACAAGTGACATGAGAAAACCAAATAAGAGATACAGTGTTTCTGGGATAGTTTGATATGGGCTCATTAGCTGGCCACTTTTGAGCCCATAGTAATATATAAGTGGAGTGACTTTGCTTAAGAGCAGTCACCGATTACATTAATGTTGCCTGAGTACATGGGATGATCCATGTCTGAGGCGACTTATGAAAATAATTCTAGTTTACTGATTTGAGAAAACCTGCACATGACACTTGTCTTGCTGATGTTGAATGCTTCTTGTTCTTATGGTACAATTGTTTACAGGTATGAAGTTTGATTTTACTTCCAGATTTTGCTTTCCAGGCCATGATGGTGTGTATGCAGGCTCCTGGGAGAGCCAGGTGTTATATGCATATATATGCAAAACACACTAAAATTTTATTGCAGGATTATAGATCCAGGGTGGTGCTGCTCCAGGGGAGGAGATGCCCTGATGTTGCCTGGGATATGATCTAGCTAATCTTTTTCTTTAAGACAGGAATCCAGGTTTGGTGAGTTGACGCATGGGTGTGTCCATGCGTCAAGAGGAGGGGTCCAAGGATTAACATTAAACAATGTTTTTTATTATTGTTGCTGCAGTGATTTGTGTGATTAGCCGTTTTATTTACAAATATTAAACCTACGCAAGTGGTGCACCCATGTTCAGATGAGGCTTTGATGGCCTATAAGTGAAGTTCACTGAACTAAAGAATGTGGTTTGATGATTGTTGACATACTCTCCAAATAGTTTGTCTTCCTAGCAAGGAAATACAGGTGCAGCAGTAATCTCCTGAGAAATCTTCAGAGGCCCAGTGAGAAGCGCATAGCTGACAGGACCAGGCAGTGGTTGAGGTCAAAGGTCAAGCTGGTTGGGGCCCATCATGAGATCAGACCTTGGAGCCACAGCAAGGACCATTTTAACTGCCTGCAAAATAGCGAGAGACCCTCCTGGATTTATCAGAGCCACTGCAAGAGGTCGAGGTCCCAGGAAACCCCGGCACCCTCAAGACAGCACAGTAGAGAAATCTCACACTTGGTTGTTTCAGTGGTGAGGGGGGAGTGCTGATTGAGCCCCCGTAGGGTAAGCTCGCACTTCAACCTCCAGCCTCTGATCAACTCTAGGGCAACCAAGTGCGAGGCGTGACGGACCTGTGTGCGACCAGGACCCTCTTGGTTACCTTGACTACGACGCTCATCCTTATAGGACCCCAGCTGGTGCCGGAAACAGCTGAACCAGGAGGAAGGCAGAGGAGATGGACACATGACAACTCTCACCTAAGAGAGACAGATCCAGCAGGCCCAAAATCAGGACTATGCATGACGAGAAGGAGTGCCTGAGAGGATCGTCCACAGGATGGGAGCTGAGGCCAGGAGAGAGGCTTCAGGAGGATCAGAGATCATCTTCAGCACAGCAGACATCACACAGAGAGCTGTGCTACTGAGCTTCCAGGAGATCAAGAGGAGACTTCCCACAGCAAGATTTTAAATAAAATGAAAGATTCAATATTGACGCTGAGAAAGACAATTAAGGTGTACGACATGCTCTGCCTTAAATCTTCAGCAGCGTTGGGATATGAAAACTCGAGGGATGAGGGGAGCGTGCCAAGCTCCATCGACAGCGCAGAAGGAGTTCGAGGATGACATCATGATTCTGTGAAAAGCACAGGAACCAGAAGCTATGGTGGTGATAACAGCAGTTTCCTATGAACATCACCTAACGCTGTGCCACTGTACTGTGCATACGATGACACTCTGAAGGCTGCTGGGATCATAACAGCAGTAAGATGACGGAACCCTTCCACAGAGAGCTTTTTCTGCAGAGCGTGGACAATGGCAGAGTCATAAATATCCCCCTCACAAGACGAAGGTCTGAAGTCAGGTGATGGGGGCTGGTAAGAGGCCATAAAACTGGAGTGCTGAGAGGTCTGCAGCTTGGAAATAGCTGAGACCCATGTTGACGAACAACAAAACCAACTGGTATGTTTGAATGTCTATTCTACATACATTAGGACTCTGGTCCTATGGACAGTGATGGAAACAACTGGAAGAGACATTCATGACGCCCTGCAGAGCTTAAACCACTCTGCAGAGAGACATGTGATGTGCACACCCGGAGGAAGCACCACCAAGCTGAGATGTTTTTGAAAATGTTATCTTCTTATTTTCACTATTAAATTAACAATTTCTTTGTTTGTTTGTGGGATGCAGTTTGCCATGAGATGAGATCAATGAGGAATGGGATAACTGCTAATACATTTGTTAAACTGTGTACCTTTTCAGTAATTTAGGGTGATTTGACATATGCTGAGTATAAAAATGTTTGCATTGAAACTGTCAGACATGAGGTATTCATACCTGGGAACTTTTCAAGCATAAAGGTCAAAAAGGGGGGAATGTTAGGTTTGTATTGTTGATTGTCATTTATGCTTAGAAATATTTACTTATATATGCTTAGAGTTTTGTAATTAGTTGTAGATTGGTAGAGGTTTTGATCCTTGATAGTCTGCAAACTTTGTGTGTATTAGACAGCACTTTGGGAGCATGAGAGGTCATACCGTGTCTTATTGTTTTATGGTAGGATTAACGTAGTTGCGTCTGTTCTAGTCTAAGTGCTCTTTGTTTAGATGAACTGCAGGACTTCCTCACCGTGTTATCTAGGATGAACCATCTAGGGTGAGGGGGAGGCTACCCTCTTCCTGACCAAGGATGTTTGACCCTTTGATCAGCAGTCCACACACACACACACACACACACACACAGGCAAGGTACTCTTTGTGTGTATGTAGACGTCATATGTTAATGAACTTATGCATATTCATGTAACCTCAATAAAAGAACAGTGGTACGGGAGAACGGACGAGAGCAACTGGGGTCAAGCGAAGGAATGGCGCCTGTCCGGTTCTCTCCCGTGCACGAGTAACATGAAGAACTTTGCCTACTTGTGTCTTGCTTTGCAGTGTAATTATATTGTCTTCAATGTTCCAGCGGATAGATTCAAGCTACAAACCTATCATCCCTCTCCAAAATCTTCACCCCTTTGTCTGTGAAACACAGTTTTATAGACGGGACCCCATCATAAAACCCCCTACGGTGTGCTGCAAACTCTGTCTGTGTCTATGTGCACGAGCACATGAATGCCTACATGTGCTCGTTCCCACGTGTCTATGTGAGTGCTCGTGTGTGACTGTGTACGCATACCTGTGTGTATGTGTGAGTGCACATGAGTGAGTGTGCGTGTGGATGTGTGTGCGTGACAGTTAAAACACTGTGGGTGTAGGTAACTCCCTAGAGGTCATAAAACCCCTCTCCCTTCCAAACCACAGTTACAAATGTTGAGACCCCCACCCCAAACATCCTCTGGGGAATTTCCACTCAGTGGGGGGGGGGGGGGGGGGGGGTCTCCTACAATCTACTCCTAAGATTTGTTTGACATACATTGCCAGTCTCTTCGGGAAAATCCTAAATTGAAGTCACTGTATGGGTTGAAAAGAAATTCTGCACTCAATTCATTGCAGTATTACCATATTTGCAATAACTACTCATATGATATAATGCATGACCTTCTTGAAGGTGTGGCTCAGTATGAGGTCAAATTGCTTTTTGAGTATCTTATGCAACACTTCATATCAGAACAGAACTTGCTTTCTAGGATTTATGGTTTTGACTATGGATTTTTAGAAAGAAATCATATTGGACAGTGCTGGCAATAGCATTGGTTTGAACTCTATCCAGACATTCTGTCTTGTGAAAAACATCCCACTTTTGTTTGGTGACATTATTCCTGCAGGGAACAGACACTGGAATTTGTTATTGTTGTTACTTCAAATAATGAACATTGTTTTTTCACCTTGTCTCACTCTGGGAATGACTATATATTTGAAGAATTTGATTATTGACCACCACAAACTATTTAAGCACACGTATCCACACAGAAACTTGATTCCTAAGCATCATTTTATGATTCATTACCCATCCTCTATTCGAAAAATTGGCCCTTTACTGTATATGTGGAGTATGAGGTTTGAAGCTAAGCACAAGTTGTTCAAAGATTATTTCAAAAATTTCAAAAACCTCACCAAATCGCTTGTATGTGTGTGCGTGTCCAGAGTTCAGCTGAGACAGTATCCTACGCCCTGCTAGGCTAAGTAAACAGTCTTCCAGCCAACCCAGGTGGCCTTGCATGGAATGGGAAGGAACAGACTAAACACAGTTGTTATCAGGGTGTTGTTGTTCAGCTCCAGCCTTGAGACTGCAGCTGACGCCCAAGGGGGTATCCGCATGAAGTGATGGTGGTTTTTACTTTAGTGCGAACAGCTCATATGAATTTCAAAGCAGTTCTACTTTTTGGGGATTGCATAGGCACCAAACGGTTTTCTATTGCCCATTTGCTAGGAGTAAGGGTGGCCTCCATTTACGAGGTGCACCTGCTGAATGCTGCACAGGCAGGAAAGGGGCGGGACGGCGGAGGATTCTCTGGCTGGCTGGAGCAGCTCCTAATAACCAGCTCACCAAATAAAACTAAATAAAAACAAACCAACAAACTAGGCCTGTCAACGTTAACGGCGACATCACGATAAACGCGATTCAAACTTTTAACAAAATGAATCCATCTGGAGCGCAGAATGACTCAAAATCCCTGAAATGTCTCTGTCAATGCATTTCGGGCAGTTTGTCCAAAGTTTATCTGCGCTCCAGATGGGTTGATTGCGTTAAAAATTTTAATAACGTTAATCCTGATGACAGCTGCAAGGGACGGCAGAGGAAGTGTTTGCCCAGGGCACTAAACAGGCTAGGACCACCCCTGTGAATAATGATTCAAAGTAACTAAATAAAAAAGAAATCTCTGAGCTGTATGGTCCTCTGGAAGTGCAGAGATTATAATTCTTGATAGGGGATCCTGAGGCGTTTCCAGATGAAGTGAGATCATATATATGAAGTGTCCCTCAGGAGAATGTCTGGAATACTTTGCTTAGCCTGCTGCCACTATGACCTAACTAATAATAAGGAGATTAGTATGTCAACAATTTGACAACTTTAGATACTTGTCAGATACTCTTTGGTAAGAAGGTAGACCTTTAAAGTTAGGTATATAGAAAAGGACATTTCACTAGATCAGCATTACACACTAAACAACTAGCAATACTTGCAAAAGTGACAGACCTTCATAAGTATGGATATGCAGCTGTGCTTGCTCCATTGTTCCATGATCTGTTACCATCTGGAACCATAGCAGAACTGAGCAGGAAGTCACGAGTGTGGAAAACAAAGCAAACAAAGAGTGAAATCCAGAGCACAGGAGCTCAAACGGGTTTCAGGCCTGAGGAGGTGAACCTGCAGACTGAGGTGGAGCAGTGCTGGATGAGAGGCTGCAGGTTTGTGGATGAGATGAGAAATTTTGACCTTAGAAGTAAAAGATTTAATATATTTAAATAATTACAATAAAAGTATTTGAAAATGTAGGTAGCTGTTCAGTCTGTTTCAGTTAGCCCTCTGTTTTTATTCAGCCCTGATTTTGGTGCAACCAATGCTAAACGTTATCCAAAATTCATTTTAAATTTTTCATCATTATTTTTTTTAAATAATTCAATTGTTTCATGTGTTAGCTGTTATGTTATTTGTTGTATCTTTTGCTTATTATTTATAATTTATTCTAAAGTGTATTTTAACTTTACAATTTATAATGAAATCAGTCGATTATCAAGCTAATCATCAACTTAATGAAGCACCTAAAATCTTAAATACTTTTTTTTTCAAATCTTATTTACAATTAAAAAAAAAAAAACTTAGATTAAGCTTACTTTGACTTCTCCGACAAATGGGGTCTCTTCCATTACTGCTGTTGTTGCAGAATTGGACAAAATGATCCTTCCTGGCAGTTCTATGAAGTGTTAAAGACATGATCCGAAGGAAGGACATCACTGTTGAGTTCTGAGCCCTAAGACCGCATCATCTTTATCTTCAGCAGGGACCCAAAGCAAACAAAGAAATCTGAGAAGAAAAACAAAAAAACAAACAGCTAAAAAGACCTAGAGCACAACATTTTAGAAAAGGTCGCATTTGCCACGTATTCATATATATATATATATATATATATATATATATTAGGGGTGCAACGATATTCGTATCGATATTGAACCGTTCGATACAGTGCTTTCGGTTCGGTATGCATATGTATCGAACAATACAACATTTGTAATTTATTTTATCAACTTTATTTCTGACGATGCTGTCTGTGTTGAGCGCTCAGTGAATCTGCGTTCGACTACTCCGCCTAGGCTGCACTGTCGAGTGCAGATCCACTGAGCGCTCAACACAGACAGCATAGTCAGAAGGAAGAGCGCAGGGCAAGCTAGCAAGACAGAAGTTAAGCTCCCCTTGCAACATGGACCTCCCCCAACCTCATTCAGATCTGGCGTTTGGAATTATTTTGGTTTTCATGTGACGTATGACCCTGAAGGTAAGCGAGTCATGGACTAAAGTAAAACAGTATGTTGGATGTGCCATGCAATGCTCAATTACATGGGTGGGAGCTAGCGTGTTAGCGCAGTTAGCTCGTTAACGTGTTGGCCGTCTAGCCCCACGCATGGGGCGATCGGCGGTAGCTCGTTAACGGAGATTTGCCGTGTTGTGGCGTTAAGGTCATTTCAACGAGATTAACCTGAAAGCACTAGTGGGAACACAACGAATATGACTGCACATTTACGCCGACATCATCCTAGTGCAAAGACAAAAGCAACAAGCATGCTACTAACTTTAGCCGAGTCATTTAGACAGCTGTTAGCACATGATTCTCCTTATGGGGACCTGATATGTTTAATATGCTGCTGAGAATATAGCCCAGAAGAAGCGGATAGTATAGCTTTTATTTTGGAAAGAGACATTTCTCTGTAATAAACTCTCTTTTCCAAAGATGAGTGATTCCTCAATCAGATACAGGGCTTGCAATATTGCTAGCCCGACGTCCTGGGGATAGCGATTTTTTCAGTCGGGCTACCAAAATCTATCTCTTCCCTGCCCGTAGGGCTATTGTAGGAAGGAAAAATATATGTCAATGCTTTTGCATTCTTTCAGAAATGTAGCTGGGTAATTATGTCATTGGCATCGGTGAGCCACTGTCAATATGTGACATATTGAAATCGCGTTTGAATTTGCGCTTGTTTTTTTGCTTTCACTTTGCAATCGTGCGAACTGTGTATAGAGAGCAACAGCACTGATCTGTGAGTGATGATAATTTGTGCACCAATTCCTCTGACATCGTCTTATTAATTGTTAGCTTACTAAGCAAACATGACAAGTGAAATCTCCCGCAGCAAGCTTAAACATGTGAGAGGTTGATCGCGCAGAGAATCGCTGAGCTTATGTGAGTGCGTGTGTAAAAGCAGCAGGATATATATATATATTTTAGTTCTGCTGAGCCAAATAAGACAGGACAGGGTGAAGAAGTGACAGCCAAAGAAAAGCTTACCACAAAACGGAGAAGTTATGACAAATCAGACTATAAGGCAAAAAGAAAGTGTAGCTTTATGGTTTCATGGACAAAATAATTTCTGTGGCTGCAATATGATGAGCTAAATAACCAGGGCTGCACATAAGTGGTCCGCAGGTGCGCATTCGCTGTCAAAATAAAAAACACGCACAAGGGTTAGGGTTAAATTTAAAAACTGTACTTTTGAGTTAAAATATATATTTATAATTTTAATAAATGACAAATTAAAAAGGCATGAACATTTTTTTTGTATCGAAAAAATATCGAACCGTGACACCAAAGTATCGAACCGAACCGAACCGTGAATTTTGTGTATCGTTGCACCCCTAATATATATATATATATATATATATATATATATATATATATATATATATAGTGGTTAGACTACATGCCTTTGGAGCAGAGGATCGCAAGTTCGATTCCTGCCTGGGGCGTCTGTATCCAGTAAGGGTCCTAAGGCTAGACCCCCTATGCTGAGCGAACCTACCGCAGACATGAGCGAGACAGATAAATATGAAGGCATGCCGGCTCGGACGTCGCCCGGATCAACAAGGTCCGCGTCAGGTGTTGAGGAACCAGGGCACCCTGACGACAAGTGGGCTACTGGAACAAGAAGGCATCGGTGGGCAAGAGACGAAAACAGGAATGCTACTACGCAAGTAACCCTGGCGGAAGGGGCTACATGAAGAGCTAAGAGCCTTCATCAGGAACTCAATGGGGATGTGGCGTACAACACTAGAGGCCAACTCCAAGCCCATAGCACAAGTCACCATCAAGTGCGGGATCTACCAAGGAGATGCTCTGTCCCCACTGCTGTTCTGCATAGGCCTGAACCCCCTCAGTGAGATCATTAACAAGACTGG
This sequence comes from Maylandia zebra, assembly GCF_041146795.1. Lineage (NCBI taxonomy): Eukaryota > Metazoa > Chordata > Actinopteri > Cichliformes > Cichlidae > Maylandia > Maylandia zebra. The sequence continues at coordinate 25,511,010 of NC_135168.1, read as the reverse complement.
CTACGGATACCGACTACGGAACGGAGCAGTTGTCAGCCACCTCCTGTACATGGATGACATCAAGCTGTATGCCAAGAGTGAACGAGACATCGATTCACTGATCCACACTACCAGGCTATACAGCAATGACATTGGAATGTTGTTCGGACTGGAGAAGTGTAGTCGAATGGTAACAAAGAGAGGGAAGGTAGTCAGAACTGAGGGGATTGAACTACCAGAAGGCAACATTGCAGACATAGAGGACAGTTACAAGTACCTGGGGATCCCGCAGGCAAATGGGAACCATGAAGAGGCCGCTAGAAAGGCTGCAACCAACAAGTACCTGCAGAGGGTCAGGCAAGTCCTGAGGAGTCAGCTGAACGGTAAGAACAAGATCCGGGCAATCAACACCTACGCCCTGCCCGTGATCAGGTACCCTGCTGGGGTAATAGGCTGGTCAAAGGAGGAGATAGAAGCCACTGACATAAAGACAAGAAAGCTCCTTACCATGCATGGAGGGTTTCACCCCAAGTCCAGCACCCTGAGGGTGTACGCTAAGCGGAAGGAAAGGGGCCGGGGACTGGTTAGTGTCGGCACCACAGTCCAGGATGAGACAACGAACATCCAAGAATACATTGGGAAGATGGCCCCAACTGACCGAGTGCTCAGTGAATACCTCAGGCAGCAGAAACCCAAGAAAGAGGAGGGAGACGAGGAACCATCATGGAAGGACAGGGCCCTGCACGGTATGTACCACCGGCAGATAGAGGAGGGGGCTGATATCCAGAAATCCTACCAGTGGCTGGACAAAGCTGGACTAAAAGACAGCACAGCGGCACTAATCATGGCAGCACAAGAACAAGCTCTGAGTACAAGATCCATAGAGGCTGGGGTCTATCACACCAGGCAAGACCCCAGGTGCAGGCTGTGTAAAGATGCCCCAGAGACAATCCAGCACATAACAGCAGGGTGCAAGATGCTAGCAGGCAAGGCATACATGGAACGCCATAACCAAGTGGCCGGCATAGTGTACAGGAACATCTGTGCCGAGTATAACCTGGAAGTCAAAAGGTCAAAATGGGAGATGCCCCCAAGGGTGGTGGAGAATGACCGAGCTAAGATCCTGTGGGACTTCCGGATACAGACGGACAAAATGGTGGTGGCTAACCAACCGGACATAGTGGTGGTAGACAAACAGAAGAAGACGGCCGTAGTGATCGATGTAGCGAATGACAGCAATATCAGGAAGAAGGAACACGAGAAGCTGGAGAAATACCAAGGGCTCAGAGAAGAGCTCGAGAGGATGTGGAGGGTGAAGGTAACGGTGGTCCCCGTGGTAATTGGAGCACTAGGTGCGGTGACTCCCAAGCTAGGCGAGTGGCTCCAGCAGATCCCGGGAACAACATCGGAGATCTCTGTCCAGAAGAGCGCAGTCCTGGGAACAGCTAAGATACCGCGCAGGACCCTCAAGCTCCCAGGCCTCTGGTAGAGGACCCGAGCTTGAAGGATAAACCGCCCGCAGGGGCGTGCTGGGTGTTTTATATATATATATATATATATATATATATATATATATATATATATATATATATATATGGATCCTGAAACGTGTATAATTCCTGCTATTCAGCTAACATTACAGTGAAAATTTAAAACACTCCTGAACATGCTAGCAAGTCAATTATCTCAAGCATCTGTAATGCTATACAGTTATATCCATTTATTTGAGAATTACTACATTATAGCCTGCTTGCTACCTGTGAATGCTGCTTGAAAAAGTGTCCATGTTCATGAGTGTCCAAGGCTTTTACAGTCATCCTGATACTCAACTCCATGTTAATCCATCTTCAGCTAGGTCTTTCCTGCTTCCTCTAACATCCAACTAATATCCCTGCTACCTTCTGTTCCCCTCCATTTCTCCCCTATGTCCATCGTCTTTCATCTCACTAACTGTCCTGCTCCACCTCTCCTCTGTATTAAGATCAGTGTGTGTCACCTTAAGGCAAGTGTCCTCCAGGATGCGTCGCTTAACCTTCTGGTGTCGCCTGTTGTACCCTGTTCACTCACATGCACAGACACAGTCTGACAAACCTGCGAGCGGATCAAGACACATTCACACAGACACACATGTGTTTGATACAGTGACAGCAAGTGTGCTCAAAGATTTAATCTCTCTCACTCACACACACACACACACACACACAAACTGAATCAGAGGCAGACAGAAAGGTTACATTGATCTTAGTCATGGGTGAGATTGCAAAAGCCTTCATCCCTCATCTCTATCTCTCTGCGCCTCATCCCCCCCTCTCTTCCTGCACATCTATACCTTGCTCTCTTGTACCTTACTTTCTCTCCTCCTTTTCTCCATGACCTGCTTTTCTTTGTTTCAGTCCTCTTCTTTATTCTTTCACTTTCTTCCTCCTTCTTTCTCCTCCTCCTTTTTCCTCCCCCTCTATGAGTCGTGGTAATATTTGCTATAAATCATGACCACCCCAACACACAAACAAGCAGTCTGCTAGACATACACAGACAGTGCGGCGGCCAGCTGTACACTGCTTGTTTATGTAGTTAACCATGCATTAACTGTAGCTCTCTACATATTCTCACGTGTGAACATGGTAAAGATCCGAATGATTTAACTCCACAGACAAATAGCCGCATTAGTCATCAGTGTGTGTGCACACACAAACAATACAAACACACACTCAGATAATCATCGCATCTTCTGAGACAACATTGGAGCTCCTTTTATAATAACTTGCCACTATTCAACCAGGCCATTGAGTTGGAAGCAGACAGATTTTTGCGATGAGATTCTGAGCTGCTGAACGTGATCAGAGTTCAGATTGCTTTCACACTCCAAAAGGAAGAAGGCCTTTCATTAAAAAAAACAAAAAAGAAAGTAATTTCAGCTGGCATTTAGCAAAGCATGTGAGAAGTGCTGTTTAAAATCCTTCCAGGGTGACTAAAGAGGTTAAGCTATGATTTATTGGATGTCATTGATTTACAGGGTAATTATGCAGTTATGTTAGTTTGAATCATTTCTGGCTATTTTTTCAATTTTTCTACACATGAAGCTGAAGTCCTAAACAGGAAAGCATGCCCAGTTTTAGTCATGGCTATGCACCATGTTTTTGTTTAAATACTAAAAATAAATAAATAAATTCTAATTTTCTGAATACCATTTTTCTTTTTTTCTGACCTGTCCAGGGGTCTATCCTGCCTATTGGCCTATAGTTAGTGGGATAGGCTCCACCCCCTCAATGACAAGTGATCGATGGATCTGATGTTTTTTTCCACAAGTGGCATTTGCAAACATGATTCTGATGTTTTGTACTACATCTGTGGATGTTTCAATGTAGTGAAACAGCAACAACAACAACACCTTTTGGGAAAAATACATATTTTGCTTAAGTGTAAAACTGGGTGACCAAGACAAGCCACATGCACCTCATTCAGTTTGACCACCAAGCCTGGACTAAGCAAAAGAGAAAGAATAGTATGTTATGAAGGGAGCCACAGAATCACTAATTGAGTCAGTTTCTGGATACAGTTCCAAAACGAAATCATCTGTTACTTACCATAACCTGCCATCAGTAAAAAGACTTAAATACTAGTGATGTGTCGGTCGCGAACAAAATGGCTCTTAGAGCCGAATCTTTGATGTGAACGACGCAAGCCGGCTCCTTATCGCGAGCCGTCGGTTGTTTTTTTTTCCTTCTCTCATCCTCTCTCGCACATTTTTTCTGCTTCACTCGGGAAGCGAGCCTTGTGTTTTGCGCTGGGAAGAGGGGGAGGGGGGGTAGTTGCACTCGCAGTAGCACAGGAACAAAAATCGACAGTGCGCCTTATATCCTGGTGCACCTTACAGTGGGGCAAAAAAGTATTTAGTCAGCCACCGATTGTGCAAGTTCCCCCACCTAAAATGATGACAGAGGTCAGTAATTTGCACCAGAGGTACACTTCAACTGTGAGAGACAGAATGTGAAAAAAAAATCCATGAATCCACATGGTAGGATTTGTAAAGAATTTATTCGTAAATCAGGGTGGAAAATAAGTATTTGGTCAATAACAAAAATACAAGTCAATACTTTGTAACATAACCTTTGTTGGCAATAACAGAGGTCAAACGTTTACTATAGGTCTTTACCAGGTTTGCACACACAGTAGCTGGTATTTTGGCCCATTCCTCCATGCAGATCTTCTCGAGAGCAGTGATGTTTTGGGGCTGTCGCCGAGCAACACGGACTTTCAACTCCTGCCACAGATTTTCTATGGGGTTGAGGTCTGGAGACTGGCTAGGCCACTCCAGGACTTTCAAATGCTTCTTACGGAGCCACTCCTTTGTTGCCCGGGCGGTGTGTTTTGGATCATTGTTATGTTGTAAGACCCAGCCTCGTTTCATCTTCAAAGTTCTCACTGATGGAAGGAGGTTTTGGCTCAAAATCTCACGATACATGGCCCCATTCATTCTGTCCTTAACACGGATCAGTCGTCCTGTCCCCTTGGCAGAAAAACAGCCCCATAGCATGATGTTTCCACCCCCATGCTTCACAGTAGGTATGGTGTTCTTGGGATGCAACTCAGTATTCTTCTTCCTCCAAACACGACGAGTTGAGTTTATACCCAAAAGTTCTACTTTGGTTTCATCTGACCACATGACATTCTCCCAATCCTCTGCTGTATCATCCATGTGCTCTCTGGCAAACTTCAGACGGGCCTGGACATGCACTGGCTTCAGCAGCGGAACACGTCTGGCACTGCGGGATTTGATTCCCTGCCGTTGTAGTGTGTTACTGATGGTGACCTTTGTTACTTTGGTCCCAGCTCTCTGCAGGTCATTCACCAGGTCCCCCCGTGTGGTTCTGGGATCTTTGCTCACCGTTCTCATGATCATTTTGACCCCACGGGATGAGATCTTGCGTGGAGCCCCAGATCGAGGGAGATTATCAGTGGTCTTGTATGTCTTCCATTTTCTGATGATTGCTCCCACAGTTGATTTTTTCACACCAAGCTGCTTGCCTATTGTAGATTCACTCTTCCCAGTCTGGTGCACGTCTACAATACTTTTCCTGGTGTCCTTCGAAAGCTCTTTGGTCTTGGGCATGGCGGAGTTTGGAGTCTGACTGTTTGAGGCTGTGGGCAGGTGTCTTTTATACAGATGATGAGTTCAAACAAGTGCCATTCATACAGGTAACGAGTGAGGGACAGAAAAGCTTCTTACAGAAGACGTTACAGGTCTGTGAGAGCCAGAGATTTTCCTTGTTTGAGGTGACCAAATACTTATTTTCCACCCTAATTTACGAATAAATTCTTTACAAATCCTACCATGTGGATTCATGGATTTTTTTTTCACATTCTGTCTCTCACAGTTGAAGTGTACCTCTGGTGCAAATTACTGACCTCTGTCATCATTTTAAGTGGGGGAACTTGCACAATCGGTGGCTGACTAAATACTTCTTTGCCCCACTGTATGTACGAATTCTGCTTGTGCTTACTAGTGATGTGTATTCGTGAACGAAATGGCTCTTAGTGCCAGATCTGTGATGCGAAGGACACGAGGCGGCTCCTTATCGTGAGCTGTGGGTTTTGTTTTTTTCTTTTTTTCTTTCTCTCACCCTCTCTCTCGCAGTTTTTTTCAGCTTCACTCCGCATGCGAGCTTTGTGCGGGGGGCGGTAGTTACATTGTCAGTAGCACAGGAACAGAGCGGGAGGGAGAGACAGAGAAAGGGAGCCAGAGACAACAACGTCACATTAGAAAGGTATAGTAATCATCCACAACTATTTTCAGTTGCGGATGATAAAGGATTCAGAACGTTTATTCATGCAGGCCTATAAGACAGAGAATATGCATGGTCTTTTTGTTTTCATATTTTAATTTATATTTAATTGTGTTGTGGTTTGCAGTGTTTTGTGTTGTTTCATTTTAAATTTGTTTAAAAGGAAAAAGCTGAAAATTTAAATAGTTAAAAGTTGAACTGTGACTAGTTGGTTTTTGTATTATATGATTTATTACATTTTATGTGGAGTGAATAAAGAAAAGTATATTTACGATGGCCCCTAGAGACAAAGCACGTACAAACTTCAAAACACGTACAAACCCTGAAGCGCGTACAAACTCCAAAACTCAGAAGCACGTAAAAACTCCAAAACACATAAAAGCTCAGAAGCACGTAAAAACTCCAAAACACGTACAAAAGACAACAGAAGTGCTCCAGGATGCTAGGCGCAGTGTTGAGTTTTTGTTACCTAGTGGCTACACAAGCCAGCAAGTACCAACGACCGGATTTGGTGTGTGGTAGTAACAGGTAAATGAACTTTTTTTTTTTTTTTTAATTATTTGAATATATATGAGTGCTTGTGTATAAATACACAAACAATACACATATGCTTTCAATTGTGTAATTTAAGTGATCTAAGTAGCTCTGTTTTGGAAGTTCAGTTAACACTAGAAATGTGTTTTGGAGTTTGTACGTTTTTTGTTTCTAGGGGCCACTGTATATATTTATATATAAACATATATAAATAAAACCACTTTTTTTTAACATTAGTAATTCATTTTGTGAATAATTTTATATTATTGTTAATAATAAATTTATTAAAGCAGCAAAACAACCTGAAGAGCCGGCTCGGAGCCGAAAGAGCCAGCTCTTTTTAGTGAGGAGAGCCAAAAGAGCTGGTTCTCTAAAAAAAGACGGAAATCCCATCACTATTAAATACCACCTCCCCTTTCTACTGGCTTAATTTACAAGAGCCAAGAGTCTAATTTTTTTTTCTTTCCAGATCCACAAAAGTCTTGCAATGAGGACTTTGAATTACTGGGGGACAGATGAGCTGGTAGAATATGGATCCTCACTCAGCCAGTATTACATGACTATGAGAGTTTGATCTGCCAAAGGAAGCAGCTGACTTGCTTAGGTCTTCGAGAAATGCCCCCTGGCTCCAGCGACCAAATTTTCTTATTATAGGTATTATGAGAATGAACTTATTTCATTCTTTGTAATTGGAGACTACTCTTCGATAGCGCTAAAGCCAACCTTAAATGTGTCCTTCTGCATGATACCAATTTATTTGCATTTATGCTTATTGGTCATTTTGTCTAGTTAAACAAACCTATGGAAATATGACAACTCTACTGGAGTAGCTGATATTAAATGAACACAAATGGACCATATGTGAAAAATGTGACAGGATTGGCAATCAACCAGTAGACTGATGAACTTTTATACCTTCACTGTTTGATTATTAAGCAGATGCATAAGAAAGCTGTGAATCAAGGAACAGTGTTTGGTGCACTTTTCAATTATTGACATGTAACCCTGCAACTAGCTTTCAAAGTTTACATATAGCTTCTTTTTAAAAAAACGAACAAAAAAAAACCTTGCATGAGACTTCTGATTCTTTCGGATAAATTTCCTTCTGTTCCCCACCATAAGACTTTGTCTGAAATATCCTGGTAATTTCAGTATCCAAGTTGTCCATAGTGAGTGTGTTCAGCCTTCAGAAGAAAAAGAAAATTGGATACGAAAACTTGTCTAATTGCTAATGGGAGAAAATATCACCTCTGGAGCAATCTCCATTGATACGTTTGTTCTCAAACAAACACCCTGCTTAAGTTCATTAACTCATATTTGTCAGTTTATGTACAATCACTCGGTTACTTCTGTTGTATCTGTAAAAAACATCACGCGTTTCTTGGTGCTGAAAGCAGAAAAGAGTTGCTTTTAAATCTGTGTGGTTATCATTTACAATGGAAATGTAAATCATTGGACATCACCATGCACTGCAGCAAAGGAAAATTAAGAGCACACCTCACAAGTCAGTGGTGAAAACAGATATATCATAAATGAAGTTGGACTCAGGTTAAACGGAGAGAGTGTTGGGATGAGATGTTTTGGGATAGAGGAGGGTTGCAAAGCAAACATGTGGATGTGGAGTAAAAGATATCGTTTGAGCTTGATTTTGTGGCCTCTTGAACATCATCTCATTGTTTAGTCTTTTGTATGTGAATTCCGTACCAAACTAACAAAGCTGACAACAGATGTGGTGGAATGTGGAGGATTTACTTGTTTGTGCTTTTGTTGTGACTTTGTCACTTTGCCAACATCAGTGATGAAAACCTTGGAACACTCAAAGCACTAGTTCTGTGCTTAGTTTTTTAGTATTTAGCCTTGTATTTACTTACCTATTTTGCATTTTGACATCATGTAAATTGAACACAATACAGTTTAAAGAGTTATAGACAAATGGCTTCTCAGTGTCTCTACTGCTGTATAATGCTTTTTATCCAGTTGTGTAAAGCTCAACAGTTATACAGTACCGTGAAAAAAGGATTTGCCCTTTCCTCATTTAGTTTTTTGCATATTTGTCACACTTAAATGTTTCAGGTCATCAAACAAATTTTAGAACAAATTAGACAAAGACAATCAGAGCTATATTTAATTAATAAATTACAAATATTATCCAAACCTACCAGTGAAAAAGGTAGGTTGTGTCACCCTTGGCAACAAGAGCTCCGTCCCAGTGGAGTTCTTGCTGCAACATCTCAATCTTATTTAAGTTTCTACTTTGAATTGGTCACTCCAAAACATCTATATTTATTTAATATTTTAAAGTTTTCAGAGGTGGACTAGAGTTACACATAGGTGTAATTCCTTGTCCTGAAACAGCAAATCAGCCATGTTTGACTGTTGTATTTTGTGAGATTCTTTTGATGAAATGTTGTGTTATATTTTGCCAGATGTAATATGACACAAACATTTCAGGAAGTTCAACTTTTTTCCTGTGAGTCCATGAAATACTTCTGCAAAAGTCTTGGGGCTCATTGAGGTTTTGCTTTTTGGCTAATGTGAGATGAGCCTTTGTGTTCTTTTTGGTTAGCAGTGTTTTCCGTTCTCTCATAGATGCCATTTTTGCTCGATCTGTTTCTTATTCTTGAGTCATGAACTCTGACCTACACTGAGGCAATTGAGGCCTGCAAGTTCTTTAGATGTTATTCTGGGTGATTTTGGGACCTACTGGATGAGTTTGAGAAGCATTCTTGGAGTAGTTTTTAGGCCATCCACTTTCGGGAAGGATCACCACTGTTCCAAGTTTTCTCCGTTTGTGGATAATGGCTGTCACCATGGTTTGAGTCTAAAAACCTTAGAAATGGCGGTTACTTTTTCACACAGGCCCAGGGTAGCTTTTGGATAGTGGGTTTTTTTCACCATATCGAATTAAACGCTCATTTAATTCATCAAATTCTTTTTTGTACTTACTTGGGTTATCTTTGTCAAATATTAAAATTTGTTTAATCATCTGAAGTATTTAAGTGTGACAAATGTGCAAAAAAGCTAAGAAATCAGAAAAGGGGGGATTTTTCACAACAATGTATGCTAAACTGTTAAATGTACAAGGTGCTGAGAATCAGCAGATATCAACATAATGCAACAAATTCCTACACCAGGTCCAGACAGGAAAGTGAGACGAAATAACTGGAAGCACTTGAGGCATTGTTTTGCCCTTACAGTAAGAATCTTTATAATCTGTCAGGTATAGAAATAACTGCTTATATAACAGTCGCAATTCTGAAAAAAATTACTTCTGATTATGTGTGGGATAATTAAGTGATTTCAGAGACAGATGCTCTAAAGGGCAGTATGAGGCAAACACACTGCAACAAATCAGAGTCTATCATATGCTCAGGCATTGCTCCACAACTGACCTCAAAGACTATAAAAAGATTTTTTTTCTTTCATAGCTTCTCCTTAAAGCATGACCTTAATGTCTGTTTCAATTGCATAGCATTACAGAAGACATGACTGTTATAGTCTCCAAAATGCATCCAACTGCGTATGGGTCTATGACATGATGCCCTCACAGAGGAGATGAGTGTAACTGTCACACACACACACACAATCTCTTGCTGAGATTGTGAGGTCCATGTGTTGACTGCTTTCCCTCAGGCTAATCTTAATCCTCACCTTTGTTGTAAGCTGCAATGCACTGAAAGGCATAAGTCCGAGATGTCCAACTATATACCTCTTTTAAAAACCTCTTCTGGTTAAGCCTGAGGGGGAAAAAAAAACAGGGGTGTGACAATTTTTGCAAGTGACTACATATTCTAGTGGTATACTGTAGATGGTGCCTGTAAAACTGCTCAGTCTTCAAAGACAATGTCACCCACACTTTGCCCACGCCAACAAAGTGACAGTTCGGGCTCAGAAAATGAACCAGATTCTGATAATAGTTGGACACCCCTGCTACGTAGACAGACTGCAAAGAATAAAGAGATTGAAGAGGTTGTAGCCGAAACCACTTCTAAAGTAAAAGGACAGAGAACGGTCTCCAAGCCAACTCACCCTGTCTCTCAACTAACATTAGACAGTGATGTGTACAACCCTCCTGAAGTCCAAAAGATAATCGTGGAGCATGTCATCAAAAGCGATGCCCCTCCCACTCCAAGTCAGGGCTCTAAAGGTCTTCGCCCATTTTCAGGAAGAGTTCCCAAACCCCAAAATGAAGTAGATTTTGAGACGTGGTCACTTCATGTGGAACTCATGATTCAAGATAATCTCCCACTTGATGTAAGATTCTTGAGAGCTTACTCCCCCCAGCTTCTGACTTGGTGAGGCAGCTTGGCCCACATGCAGCTCCTCGTGAATATGTCAAGCTTCTTGGCTCAGCTTATGGATTAGTTGAGGATGGGGAAGAAATTTTCGCAAGGTTTCTGAATACCCACCAGAACACAGGGGAAAAGGCATCTGAGTATCTTCAGCGGTTGCAGGTGTTGCTCACTACAGCTGCACAGAGGGGTGGTGTGAGGAGTTCAGAGACTGGGAAACACTTGCTGAGACAGTTTCGCCGCAGCTGCTGGGATCAGTCCCTCATCTTAGCATTGCAGTGTGAACTGAATTCAGATACAGCTCCTAATTTCTCTGATTTTCTTCTACAGTTACGGACTGAAGAAGATAGAAGGGCTGCAAAATTTGATCGAATGAACCGACATTTAGGGGGTGCAAAAGCTAAATCATCCGTAAACATGCAGCTGGTCCCAGACATGTCTTCCACGCATGATGAGAATACCAGTGTACTTCAGACATACATCACTGAAACAGCGGACTTGAGGAAGCAGGTAACTGAGTTAAAAATGCAACTTAACAAAAAGAAAGAGCAAAGGAAACAAAAACATGCTGAAAAGAGAAATCCCACACTAAATGCCTCCGCTAGTATAACTCCAGTTGCAGTACAAGCCCAACAAATGGCACCTAAACCCAGACCAAAACCTTGGTTCTGTTTCAAGTGCGGTAATGATGGACATATAGCCAGAGAGTGTGAAGGTCCTCCAAATAAGATCTTGGTTGATCAGAAATACAAGGAGTTGAGGGAGAGGCAAAGAGAGTGGGAAACCAAATATGGTCATTTAAACTGGACCGGGTCGCAGTGGAGGGACTGACTGCACCCAAGAATGAGCCAGGATGTCCCATAAGATTTCAGGACAAAGAAAAAGTCACATGTGAAAGCCATTCCCAAGCCCAATTACTCTGTGACTGTCTTCCAAAAAGACTTATTGGCCCAAAGTGTACTACAGCAGTCTCCATTGAAGGGAGTCAGTGTAACAGTCTACTTGATTCAGGTTCCCAAGTAACCACAGTATCAAAGTCCTTTTATGACAGGAACCTTTCCAGTCAGAAAATCTTTCCCATCCAGGATCTGCTGGACATTGAAGGTGCTGGTGGTCAGGAAGTGCCTTATCTGGGATACATATCCACAACCATCCATTTCCCTGAAAGTGTCATGGGGAAATCAGCTGAAGTTGACACGCTTATTCTTGTAGTTCCCCATCACAGGACAAACATGGAAGTGCCCTTGCTGATATGGACTAATACCCTGGATATTTTGTATGAAACAGTTGGCTTAGGAAAAGCTCAGCCAAATCATGTCTTACAGGAAAAAAAACATCCCTCACTCTCCACTGGTGAAGCATCTCTATCACAGGTTCAAAACCCGTCAAGACAATGGCAGAGTGGGGAAAGTAAAGCTGCAGAGCAAAAAGTACATTACTGTTCCTGCAGGGGAAAAATGGCCTTGAATGGATATGCAAGGAAGGTCACAACAACATCTGACACAACCCTGATGGTTGAGCCTCTAGAGTCAACCTTGCCTGGTGGACTCTTGTTTTGCAGTTTTGTAATGACACGGCCTTTATGTTCATCATTTAAGGTCCCGGTTCTAGTTAAAAATGACACAGCACATGATATTAAAATACCTGCTGGCCAGGTTATTGCAGAACTCATCCTTCCAAAAGCTGTGTCATCCTTGACTGAAAGAACTGTCAAAACTCTGTCAGGTGACCAATATCCGTCGGTTCCAGCTACAGCTGCATGCAACTCTGTATCTGTGTCTGACACAGGGACACTCACCTTTGACTTTGCCGAGTCAAGCTTGTCTGAGGAGTGGAAAGAGAGAATAACAAAGAAATTAAACTCAGTTCCTGAAGTTTTTGCTCTTCATGATCTCGACTATGGCCACACTACTCAGATTAAGCACAGAATTCGACTCTCAGACCCATCTCCATTTAAACAAAGGCCCAGACCCATCCATCCTTCCGACTACGAGGCAGTCAGACTACATTTAAAAGAGCTTCAAGATGCAAACATCATACGTGAGTCAGAGAGCCCCTGTGCCTCTCCCATTGTTGTGGTCAAGAAAAGAAATGGCAACATCAGATTATCGCAAACTGAACAGTAAGACCATCAAAGACGCCTACGCTTTGCCCAACATTGAGGAATCTTTCTTGGCTTTGACTGGGTCCAAGTGGTTCTCCATCCTGGATCTGAAATCCGGCTATTATCAAGTGGAAGTCGAGGAAGAAGAGAAATGTAAGACTGCTTTCGTGACACCCATGGGATTCTGGGAGTTTAACAGAATGCCCCAAGGAGTGACAAATGCTCCCAGTACTTTTCAGAGAGTCATGGAAAAGTGTATGGGCAGCATGAATTTGAGTGAAGTCTTGGTTTTTCTTGATGATGTCATCGTTTTCTCTGCGACACTTGAGGAGCATGAGGAACGACTGCTGAAGGTCCTCCACTGGATGAAAGAATTTGGTTTAAAGTTGTCGCCAGAGAAATGCCAGTTTTTCAGGACATCTGTCCAACATCTCGGCCATGTTGTATCCTCAGAAGGGGTCAAAACAGATCCAGCAAAAATAGCTGCCCTCACTACCTGGCCAAGACCAGCTAACATCAAGGAGCTCAATTCTTTCCTTGGGTTCGCTGGATATTATAGGAGGTTTATAAAAGACTATTCCAAGATCGCAAGACCCCTTAATGACTTAACAGCTGGTTACCTCCCACCAAAGAGAAAATCCAGTCTGTCTGGCCGAACCCATAAAGTTTCTACAAGTGTGGATCTCAAAAAGCCATTTAATGACAATTGGACCCCAGCCACTTAAGCCCCCGCGGGGGATTAAGTGTTAAGACATTGATTCACAAGCTCACAACAGCCCCTGTTCTTGGGTTTGCCGATCCTAAGAAACATTATATTGTGCATACTGATGCAAGCACCCATGGACTCGGTGCAGCCTTATATCAAGAACAGGAGAGCAAGTTAAGGGTCATTGCCTATGCCAGTAGGGGCCTCTCCAGGTCCGAGCAAAGGTACCCTGCACACAAGCTTGAGTTCTTGTCTCTGAAGTGGGCCGTCACCGAGAAGTTTTTTGACTATCTCTATGGAGCAAAATTTACAGTGGTGACAGACAATAACCCACTCACATATGTCTTAACCTCTGCGAAGTTGGACGCAGTAGGTCATCGTTGGTTGGCAGCTCTTTCCAGTTTTGATTTTGACATCCAGTATAGAGCTGGGAAGAACAACCAAGAAGCTGACGGGCTTTCCAGACGTCCGCATCCACATGACTGTGATGCCTCTGATCAGAGTCCTACTGATGAGGAAAATCGCATTGAAAGCTTTATTGCACAGCTCTTACACCGCAACAAAGGGCCAGATTTTCCAACTGAGGCAGTAAAGGCAGTATGCGAGAGACATCAGTGTTCTTCAACTCTCGAGGAGGAGGCAGCGGTGCCATCGCCTGCACGAGTAGAATGTTTGGCTATTGGAACCTCTGCAATACCAGCAGATTTCTGTGAAACTGATGTAGCTGGGTCATGCCCCCTGCCGCAAATGTCTCTTCCCGATTGGGCACGTGAGCAGAAATCAGATCCAGTCGTCAGCAGAGTAATGACTCTTGTATTTGCCGGAAAACGTCTCTCCTACAAGGCAAGAAGGCACGAAGACAGAGAATTTCAGTTAATGACAAGAATAATGGATCAGTTAGTTGTAATGGATGAGGTCTTATACCGAAAACGCATCATTCAAGGGGAACCCATGTATCAGCTCGTTCTTCCGCAAAGTTACAGAGAAGTTGCCCTTGACCAGCTCCACAATGCTGTGGGCCATCTGGGTGTTGATAGGACTCTGGACTTAGTCCAAGCTCCGTTCTATTGGCCCCGCATGACCATCGATGTAAATGACAAGGTCAGGATATGTGAAAGGTGTCTCAGAAGAAAGGCACCAGTTGAAAGGAGTGCTCCTTTGGTAAACATAAAAGCTAATCATCCCTTGCAGTTGGTCTGTATGGACTACCTTACATTGGAACCAGATGAGAGAGGAACTAAAAACATCTTGGTCATAACAGACCATTTCACTAAATATGCAGTTGCAGTTCAGACTCCTGATCAAAAAGCAAAGACTGTGGCAAAGGCCTTGTGGAGCATTTTTTTAATCCATTATGGATTTCCTGAGAGGTTGCACAGCGACCAGGGTCGTGATTTTGAGTCTGCCTTGATCAAAGCTCTTTGCTCGCTGCTTGGGATAAAAAAAGACGAGGACCACGCCCTACCATCCCCGCGGCAATCCTGTCGAGCGGTTCAATAGAACGCTTCTTCAAATGCTAGGGACGCTGGAGGAAGAAGATAAAGTTCGGTGGAGAGATTTTGTGCAGCCTTTAGTACATGCGTACAACTGTACAAGGAATGATACCACAGGTTTCACTCCCCACCAGTTGATGTTTGGCAGACAACCAAGGCTCCCAATTGACATTGCATTTGGCCTATGCCCTGAAAGATCCAGCAGCCTCTCTCACTCTGAATATATCAAAAAGTTGAGAGAGAGTCTCTCAGAAAGCTACCAGTTAGCCATTGAGCACAGTCAAAAGAGTGCTTTCCGGAACAAACAGAGGTTTGATAGTAAAGTGCGGGAATCCACCCTTGCCAAGGGAGATAGAGTCCTTTTAAGGAATATTGCCATCAGGGGAAAGCACAAAATCGCTGATCGGTGGAGCCGAACCGTGTTCATTGTGATCAGACAGATTCAGGACTCGCCTGTTTTTGTGGTGGTGCCTGAAGGAACAGATGGGCCTGAAAGAGTGCTACACAGAGATCTGCTCTTACCTTGTGGGTTTCTCCCACCCACTGTTGAAGAGACAGCACCCAAAGTAAAAGTGTCATGGTCTAAACCTGCAAACTCACCACCAGTTGACACATTTGAGACTGATTCTTCAGAAACCAGCAATGAGGAGTGCACTGAAGATGAAGTTGAGTATTACTCTCTTCATTCTCTACCCTGTAACGAGCCTAATGTATTGCAAGATGGACTCCAAGAAGCCGACCAGATTGCAGTCACAGACAGACTGGCTGGAATAAAAGTCCACGAAAAGTCAGCTACAGAAGACATTTTGGGACAGATAGATCAGCTTCACACAGTTGAATTTGAGTTGAGTCCAGAGCTCTCTACTCTAAATCCAGATGCTCACGAATTCCAGCCAGTGACAACCCAGAACGGAGATGATGAGAAGGACCAGGTTCAGGGGTAACAGCTGCATGAGATCAGTTCAGCTGAAGACAGCCAATCTAAAGATCTCTCACGCAGTTTGGGTGATAGTCGTACATTGATTACAAAAGTGAGCAACAAAATGAAAGTTGTGGAGGAAGAAAGAAAAGGAGAACCAAATCTCTCTAAAGATGTCCCTAATCTTAAAGAGGGTGTGGGACTAAGGAGGTCATCAAGGGAGAGATCAGCTCCAAAGAAGCTAACTTATCCAACGTTGGGAAATCCTTTGGTGACAGTCATGCACTCCATTCTCTCTGGGTTAGACCAAGCTTTCACCCAAGCTTCACCCTCGACAGTGTACCCAGCGTAGATCAACTAATGCCCGGGACTGCTGAAACAGTGTAAAGTTCCACATGCAAGGATGCATGCGGCTTAAGGGGGGGGGGAGAATGTAACCCTCTCAAGGTTATCCACTGCTGTTCAAGCCAGTGATTTAATGTTTAATGTATGCAGTACTAATTCTATCCAACAGGGGGCAATGATGGCGCTATAGTTGTCCTGCGCTGCGTTATGCGGCGAGAAGAAGAGCTGCAGCGGAGCAGATAGCCAGCAAGCTAGAAGAAGAACACACCGAGCGCATGGAGTACCGAAGAGAATAAAAACCTTTTTTCTAAGTGTTAAGGTTTTTATAGTTACAGACTATTAGGATTTGCTTACCACGCATCCTTTTTTTTTTTCCAGTTGTTCTTTACTGTGTTAAGACATAGTGCGAGAGACAGTTGCTGGATACTCGATCGGCGATTGGAAGGCGAATCCAGTGGGGCTTTTTCCAGAGACGTATCGCTCCACCCAGAAGGACGGCGAACGAGGATTTTACTCATCTTTGCAGATAAGCACTGGGCTTATCCACACACACACACACACACACTACCCGGGTAGATTGACAAAGTTTTTCTCAGAGCTCTGAATTTATTTTATTATTATTCTTTTTTACTTCAACACCATATTTTACTTTTTTTTTTCCTTTCCTCACCAAACCAGAGTGGTTGGTGGAGGTAGAACTGTGACAAGAGACATAAATGGACTAATATGGAAACTGAACTGACTGATTGAAGGGGGGATTATATTGGGTTTTTGTCTCATAAGTGTGGTTAACATTCTGCATATTATTGAAGTTGCTGATGAGACTGTTATGTGTTGTGTTGTAATAAATGCCATAGAGTGTTCTCTATAGACAGCATAAGGAGGTGTTCTAGTTTTCTTGTTCCTCTTCTCCTCATTGAAAGTAATATCCATGTCCCTAAGTTAATCAATTAAGGGATCGATTACATATGTATTTTTTGGACCATAAGGTGCACGGGACTATAAGGCAACAAAGCAGTCAGATAAATCAAACTTTATTCAACTCATTCTTCTTGCTTCCTCCACTTCTGTACCATTGATTCGTTAATGCTGTATTCTATCACAGCTGCTCTATTCCCGTGTTGTTAATTATTAATGACTAACCTCCTACTGTGGAGTGATTATCTCAGTTGTTCTCCTGACTGAAGTTTGGTCCGTTTACAGCATCCTGCCATGCGATTGCATTTGTCTCTAACCATCAGGAACCTTCACGCTAACTTTTATCGAGAGGAAAAGTGTTAGCGTTCATCCTCCAGCTTCACTGTTTATGTTATGCTAACACAGTGGTTCCCAAACTTCTTTTGCTAGGCCCCCCCTTTGTTTTACAAGAAAAATTCCCCCGCACGCACGCACACACAAACACATCTGCCAACCACACACACCCATATTTTGCTCCATTGCGGTTTATTTCACACCTCAAACATTTAGTAAACAATTAAAAATTACAGGCAGTAATACAATAAACTACTAACTCTTTTACGCTACGTCCACACCTACACGGGTATTTTTTAAAACGCAGCTGTTTCGTCCACACTTAACCAGCGTTTTGAATCACGGAAAACTGATATTTTATAAAACTCCTTTTTTGCGTTTTGGTGTGGACAAGGAATACAGAGTTCATCACGCAACGTCAAAGGTATATGCCTTTTTTTTACGTCATGCTGTGCGCCACGTTATTGTTTACGTGAGATGAATTGCAGAATGGCAGATAGAGACAAAATACTGTTACTGTTAATCTGACTATCTTCAGTTTTTACAAGCTTACATATACACATGCAGTTACTGTCCCTCCATTTACAAAAGCAAAGGCACAACGGTGTGATTATTTTACGTGTAGTTGTTTTTTTCCTGTGTAATAATATTCAACATTGCTATCAATACTTTTTTCAAAAAATGCCTCTCTGTGCAAAATGGGTTTAAAAACATAAACAACTGTGGGATGCTGTTTGTCTGTGATTTGAACCGAGGGAACTGTAACTTTACTGTATAAAGAGCTAACATCTCCAAAATGTCAGCAGTAGTTAGTCATTACAACAAGTGTTTGTGAACTAAAGAATGTAGGATACTGTTTGTCCGTGATTTGAACAGCCCAGTGCATGCTCCCGACACAGGGAAAACCAATTATGCAGGGGAGACCTACCTTGGCACTTGTGCAGGTGAAACCAAAGGGCAGATATGCTTCACCGTATTTTCTAGTCTTTGGCTTAGAATGAAGTTGGTTTAGAAACATATTCAGCGATGCTTCATCTACTGCTTTGCGTTTGTGTGGGCGCCCCGTGCTAGCAGTGTCCAAGCGTTTTGTCCCCCCTTTTCATACCCCCCCCCTGCAATGGCTCTGCCCACACTTTGGAAAGGTCTGTGCTAACATAGCTGTGTCGCTAGCGATCATGTAGCATATCATTAAATACCAGCTAGCCCAACTTCAGTAACCCTACAAACGTCACTGCTGTGTAGCTTCCTGTCTTCATTTATGTTGGAAGTGATAGCAGAGCTGTACGTTTGATTTTTTTCAGAAATCTCTCAGTCAGAACATGCTATATCATGCTTAAGTAACTAGCGAGCTAACTTCCGCTAACTTCTAACTCCGTTAAATGTAATGAATTCTGTTTTCATGAATGCCTGGATTTTAAACATCGTTAGTTACACCTGGTAAAGCAGCAACGCTGATCGTTTTATTAAAGATGGAAGAATTTAGACAGTTTTTAACTCTAAGTGATGTTCGTTTGACTTCGGGACCTTAAGTGATCTAGGTAGCTCTGTTTTGGAAGTTCAGTTAACTCTAGGAATGTGTTTTGAGTTTGTACTTGCTTTGGAATTTGTACGTGCTTTTTGGAGTTTGTATGTGTTTTCCCATATGGAAAAGAAATAGTAAAAACTTATATGTGATTACTCATGAAAGTGGCCACTTTCTCATTACTTTCATACATTGTTTTAGTAAGTATCCAAAACATACAAGTTTCATTATATAATTATCTTTTCCATATGGGTTGTCTCTAGGGGCCACCACATATATTTATATATAAACAAATAAAACCACTTTTTTTTTTATATTAGTAATTCCTTTTGTGCATAATTTTATATTATTGTTAATAATAAATTAATTAAAGCAACAAAACAACCTGAAGAGCCCGTTCGGAGCTGAAAGAGCCGGTTCTCTAAAAAGAGCCGGAAATCCCATCACTATTGCTTACTGAACTTGAACTGATTTTATGTGCTACATGGCACTGAAAAATCTGTCAAAAAATGTTTTAGTACGACTTTGACAAACTACGAAGACGCACCTCTTGATGGATTGTCGGATCATTACAGCTACCGTAGTCAGGAGCCTCGCAGAGTAATCTGGGTCCAAAACTCCGTCCGCTTCAGGTCCCAAAGTCAAACGAACCCTGCAACATTACTGAGAGTTAAAAACTGTCTAAATTCTTTCATCTCTAATAAAATGACCAGTGTTGGTGCTTTACCAGGTGTAACAATTACATTTAAAATCCAGGCATCCATGAAAACAGAATTTATTAAATTTAACGACGTTAGAAGTTAGCACGAAGTTAGCTTGCTAGTTTCCACCTAAACATCATATAGCATGTTCTGACTGAGAGATTTCTGAAAAATTAAAACATACAGCTCTGCTATCACCTCCAACATAAATGAAGACAGAAAATTAAGCAGCAGTGACTTTTGTAGGGATGCTGAAGTTGGACTAGCCGGTATATAATGGTGTGCTACGTGATCGCTAGCGACCCAACTATGTTAGCATAACATAAACACAGTGAAGCTGGAGGATGAATGCTAACTTTTTCCCACTCGATAAAAGTTATCGTGAGGGTTCCCAATGGTTAGAGACAAATGCAATGGCAGGATGCTGTAAATGGACCAAACTTAAGTCAGGAGAACAACTGAGATAATCCATCCAAAATACGAGGTTAATCATTAATATACTGCAACAACATGGGAATAGAGCAGCTGCCAGAGAATTCAACATTAATGAATCAAGGGTACGGAAGTGGAGGGAGCAAGAAGAAGTTGAGTAAAGTTTGACTTTTCTGTTTCAATTAATTTCCATTTTGTTTCAATTAATGCGCCTTATAATCCAGTGAACCTTATGGTCTGAAAAATACGGTAAACGTCATACACTGCAGATCTGAAAGAAGATATGAGCTGACATTTTATGGTGTTGCGTTATGTCTGCACAAATACCTAAGATGGTTCAAATCAGCTCATAAAAAAAAAAGAAGTCTTGATTGCCTTCATGCAAATTTGAATGTAAAATTTGGGATAGTTGGGGTGTTAAATTTCTGGCAATGAGAGAGGAAAATGTTAGAGTGAGCAAACTGATTGCTCAAAGATGTACCAATAATGCTACAACTTTGGCCCTGTCCTTTAATTCTTCAGTTCTTATCTTGTGTTTAGCACTGAGTCCTTCTCTGCTATTCATGCTAGTAATTATAATATGGGAATCTTAAAAGCTGTAATATCAACTTTAATAAAAGGCTGCAATCTCACTGTGGAAAAGAAGGGACAAGCGGCATGTTCACATGGATAAATCATTTGCTCTATATGAGTCGAAGTCTTCAGGACCTCACACAATTTCCAATTTTAACTGACAAGATCATCCTTACAGAAAACAATATTGATTCTTCTTCCTTCTCCTCTCATTTAACTTAACCGCCACACTGTTTTTCGAGGGGTAACACACATCCATAGTGTCCTTTTAACACCAAAAAAAGATTTTGTGCTGCAGCTCACTGTTAAATATCATGATGACAGCTTTGACCACTTATTTTGTCTTGAGACCACACCAGTTAAGCTAATTCCACATATGTTATTCCTGTCTTGAAAAGAAAAAAAAGTGTCCCAGAGAGTTCCTATAGTACTACATCTCTTCATAGAGATGATGTAGTGAATGAATAGTGAATTCATTCAAGCTTTTGGAATTTTGTGGGTTTGTAAGTGCTTTGGAATTTGTACGTGCTTTAAAGCACTGTTAATTTATTTATTCATGATATTGAATGTTATCAGTGAGCATATGGCCTGAATGTTATTACATCTACATGGATTTGCAACAAGCAGAGTCATTAAGGCACTGACTTGAAAATCTTGTCATTCTGCTAAAAGAGAAATATCTGACGACCAAAACGTTGTTTTTTTTCTTCGTTTTTTTCTTTACACTATACTACATTCCTTCATGTGAATTGAGGTCTCCACACGCTAAAGGAGACATGTGTTTGCTCAGTTGTAAGAGGTCGCTGCTATGTTGCTAATGACAGTACAGCTTGTGTGTGAGTGATTAGGTAGAACTGATATAGCTTACTTACCTCCACTTCTCTAAAGCTTTTCTGCATAATGTCACTAAAAGGTAGGGATGGGTATCGAAAACCGGTTCTTGTTGAGAACCGGTTCCCACTGTTTCAATTCCTTGGAATCGTTTGCCACTTTTAAAAACGATTCCCTTATCGATTCCAGTCGCCCCGAATGACGTCATCACGTTGAGTAGCGTCTTTTACCCAGTAGGAAACACGGCGCCTGAGCGGCACAAACGCTCAAAAGTTTGGTTACACTTTATGAGAAAGGATGACAACAGGGCAACGTGCAATACTTGCAAAGTAGAGATTTCATCAAAGGGAGGAAACACTACGAATATGCAAAAGCATTTGCTCAAAAAACACGCGATTGCTTTCAACGAATGTCGTGTTTTTGATCCGCTCCGGACTAGCGAAGCTCAACCCAGCAGCAGCGGTAGCGTTTCCACGTCCTCTCCCGTTAATACTGCAGGTAACTAATCAATTAGCATTGCATATTATGTTAGCGCGATTTACCTTATTACAAAACCTGCTATTACTGTGCGTTGCATTTAGATAACCATGATGAGAGAGACAGAGTCTGGCTGGCGCTCGCTGGCAGTTCTCGCTGCAGTCTACCGGTAGCGTCTCCTTTCAGGCCAGGATAGACGAATGTCACCCAGCAGTGTCTAAGTTTGTGGTCAAAGGCTTGCACCCATTTGCCACAGCAGATGCCCCCGATTTCACTTTGGTAAGTGAATGTGTTTAATTGTAGGCAGGGACATTACTGGATATTCTTGTGTAATTGCTACAGAATAATTTATGTTAAACTTTGTTATTGCTACAGGAGAATATTTATTTTATTATTTTACATATACGTTTTTTTTCCTGGGGACCCTGTGACACCCCATTGAAGAGCCGTAGGCTGTGGATCTCTTAAGATCCCACTGTTGGGTTTGTAAGGCCATGTTACTCCTAAATTTCTATCTTGTTCAAAGAGAAGATATAAAACAAAGTTCTAAGCTAATCGACCTTAGTGTTCTCCTTTTTTAAAAATAAGAATCGATAAGAGAATCGATAAGGAATCGAATCGTTAAACAGAATCGAAAATGGAATCGGAATCGTTAAAATCTTATCAATACCCATCCCTACTAAAAGGGATTAGGTAGCATAGACATTGTTTTCCTAATGAGAATAGGTAGGTTTAATGTGGTTATTCTGACTTCCTACTGCTCCATATATTCAAACAACAAATCCATCCATCCATCCATCTTCATCCGCTTATCCGAGGTCGGGTCGCGGGGGTAGCAGCCTAAGCAAAGAGGTCCAGACCTCCCTCTCCCCAGCCACCTCCTCCAGCTTGTCCGGGGGAATACCAAGGCGTTCCCAGGCCAGCCGAGAGATATAATCTCTCCAGCGTGTCCTGGGTCTGCCCCGGGGCCTCCTCCCGGTGGGACATGCCTGGAACACCTCGCCCAGGAGGCGCCCAGGGGGCATCCTTGCCAGATGCCCGAACCACCTCAGCTGGCTCCTTTCGATGTGGAGCAGCAGCTGCTCTACTCTAAGCCCCTCCCGGATGGCCGAACTTCTCACCCTATCTCTAAGGGAGAGGCCAGCCACCCTTCGGAGGAAGCTCATTTCCGCCGCTTGTATCCGCGATCTCGTTCTTTCGGTCACTACCCACAGCTCGTGGCCATAGGTGAGGGTAGGGACGTAGATCAACCGGTAAATTGAGAGCTTCGCTTTTACACTCAGCTCCCTCTTCACCACGACTGACCGGTGCAGCGTCCGCATTACTGCAGCCGCAGCCCCAATCCGTCTGTCGATCTCCAGCTCCCTTCTCCCATCACTCGCGAACAAGACCCCGAGATACTTGAACTCCTCCACTTGGGGCAGGAACTCATCCCCGACCCGGAGTGGGCACTCCACCCTTTTCCGGCTGAGAACCATGGCCTCAGATTTGGAGGTGCTGATCCTCATTCCCGCTGCGTTACACTCGGCTGCGAACCGCTCCAGTGCGAGCTGGAGGCCCTCACCCGATGAAGCCAACAGAACCACATCATCCGCAAAAATCAGAGATGAGATTCTGAGGCCACCAAAGCGAAAGCCCTCCGCCACTTGGCTGCGCCTAGAAATCCTGTCCATAAAAATTATGAACAGAACCGGAGACAAAGGGCAGCCTTGGCGGAGCCCATCACCCACCGGGAACGAGTCCGACTTATTGCCGGCAATGCGAACCAAGCTCTTGCAACGGTTGTATAGGGATTGAATGGCCCGTAGCAATGGGCCAGACACCCCATACTCGCGCAACACCTCCCACAGGACGCCCCGAGGGACACGGTCGAATGCCTTCTCCAGGTCCACAAAACACATGTAGACTGGTTGGGCAAACTCCCATGCACCCTCAAGTATCCTCGAGAGGACAAAGAGCTGGTCCAGTGTTCCGCGACCAGGACGAAAACCGCATTGTTCCTCCTGTATCCGAGGTTCGACTAGCGGACGAACCCTCCTCTCCAGCACCCTGGCATAGACTTTCCCGGGGAGGCTGAGGAGTGTGATCCCCCTGTAGTTGGAACACACCCTCCGGTCCCCCTTCTTGAAGATGGGGACCACCACCCCGGTCTGCCAGTCCACAGGTACTGCCCCTGATCTCCACGCAACATTGCAGAGACGTGTCAACCAAGACAGCCCTACAACGTCCAGAGCCTTCAGGAACTCGGGGCGGACCTCATCGACACCAGGGGCTCTGCCACCAAGGAGTTGTTTAACTGCCTCAGTGACCTCGCCCCCGGAAATCGGTGGGTCACACCCCTCATCCCCAGACTCTGCTTCCTCCCCGGAAGACGTGTCAGTGGGATTAAGGAGGTCCTCGAAGTATTCCTTCCACCGCCCGACAATTTTCTCAGTCGACGTCAACAGCGCTCCGCCAGCACTATACACAGTGCAGGTAGAGCACCGCTTTCCCCTCCTGAGACGCCTGACGGTTTGCCAGAATCTCTTCGAGGCAGTCCGAAAGTCTTTTTCCATGGCCTCTCCGAACTCCTCCCACACCCGAGTTTTTGCTTCAGCCACTGCCCGAGCCGCATTCCGCTTGGCCTGTCGATACCTGTCGGCTGCCTCCGGAGTCCCACAGGCTAACCAAGCCCGATAGGCCTCCTTCTTCAGCCTGGTGGCTCCCTTCACCTCTGGTGTCCACCATTTGGTTCGGGGATTACCACCACGGCAGGCACCAACCACCTTGCGGCCGCAGCTCAATGCAGCAGCTTCGGCAATGGAGACGCTGAACATGGTCCATTCGGACTCAATGTCCCCAGTCTCCCTCGGAATGCTGTTGAAGCTCTGCCGGAGGTGTGCGTTGAAGATCTCGCGGACTGGGGCCTCTGCTAGACGTTCCCAGCACACCCTCACTACGCGTTTAGGTGCACCAGGTCTGTCCAGCGTCCTCCCCCGCCACCTGATCCAACTCACCACCAGGTGGTGATCAGTTGACAGCTCAGCCCCTCTCTTAACCCGAGTGTCCAGAACATATGGTCGCAGGTCTGGTGATACGATTACAAAATCGATCATCGACCTACGGCCTAGAGCATCCTGGTGCCACGTGCACTTATGGACACTCTTATGTTCGAACAGGGTGTTCGTTATGGCCAAACTGTGATTAGCACAGAAGTCCAATAACAAAGCACCGCTCGGGTTCAGATCAGGGAGGCCGTTCCTCCCAATCACGCCCCTCCAGGTCTCGCTGTCGTTACCCACGTGAGCATTGAAGTCTCCCAGCAGGACAACAGAGTCTCCAGGTGGAGCACCTTCCAGCACCCCCCCCAGGGACTCTAAGAAGGCTGGGTACTCCGAACTGCCACTCGGCGCATAAGCGCAGATGACAGTCAGGACCCGTTCCCCGACCCTAAGGCGCAGGGAACAAACCCTCTCGTCCACCGGGAAAAACCCCAACGTACCGGCAGCAAGCCGAGGGGATATAAGAATACCCACCCCAGCCCGCCGCCTCTCACCAGGGGCAACTCCAGACTGAGACAGAGTCCAGCCCCTCTCCAGGAGACTGGTTCCAGAGCCCAGACAATGCGTAGAGGTGAGCCCAACTATATCTAGCCGGTACCTCTCAACCTCACGCACCAACTCAGGCTCCTTCCCCACCAGAGAGGTGACATTCCATGTCCCTATTGCCAGTCTTGGCAGCCGGGGGTCGGTCCGCCAGGGCCTCCGCTCCTGGCCGCCACCCGGCTCACAATGCACCCGACCCCTATGGCGCCTCCTGCGGGTGGTGGGCCTGCGGGAGGATGGGCCCATGTCTCCTCTTCGGGCTGTGCCCGGCCGGGCCCCATGGACTAAGGCCCGGCCACCAGACGCTCGCCCTCGGGCACCCTCCCCGGGCCTGGCTCCAGGGCGGGGCCCCGGTAACCCTATCCCGGGCAGGGTAAACTGTTCCCTCGATATTCTTTTCATGGGGGTCTTCTGAATCGCTCTTTGTCTGGTCCCTCACCCAGGACCAGTTTGCCATGGGAGACCCTACCAGGGGGCAAAAGCCCCCAGACAACATAGCCCCTGGGATCCCTGGGACACACAAACCCCTCCACCACGATAAGGTAGCGATTCAAGGAGGAGAACAACAAATCTATTTTTCTATTTTTATCATTTTAAATAATATATTTTAATATTATTATTACTATTTTGTTCATATGGGGGTATGTGCAACACAATTTCCTGAAAGATGAATAAGTTAATTTAATGATATTTGTGCATTCAAAATGTCATAGTGAAAAAGCCTACATAAGTGTAGAGTCGGTTATAGAACAATGTCTACTTACCTTCTTCAACCTCTACATTGTCTACATTGCAGATCCACCACTGGCATTAGTATTGCCAGATAAATGTAACTGTTTGGTTCTCCTGCACCTGCTTTCTAAATACATTGCTTTGCAATGTTAAAATACTATAACAGAGTAGTTCAGTGGCATACTGGTAACTTTAGAATATATAACAGCTATCATTACAAATAAATCAGTAATGTATTTAAACAATGGACAGAATTCTGCACATGTAATTACACTGTAAAATCTAATTAGTTCACAGAACTCAAAAAACCCATGCAAACTCAAAAAATTTGAGTAAAGTTTTACTTAAGATAATGAAGTTAGGGCAACTTACCCATTTTGAGTACACTGTACAGCCTCATTAGTTCCCAGAACTCAAAAAAATTAAATAAAGTTCACTTAAGATAATGAAGTTAGGGCAACTTACTCATTTTAAGTACACTGTACAACCTCATTAGTTCCCAGAACTCAAAAATAAAAAATGCAAACTCGTTGCCTCAAACAAATTGAGTAAAGCTTACTTAAGATGACTGTTAGGACAACTTTTCATTGCAAGTATGCAGTATTAAGAATAACTTGATATTTTGACTTTACAATACTAATTGTTTAGCTACTGACAAACATTTCAAGTTCAACTAAATGAAAAAAACAATTTGTGGTAACCTGAATATGATTAAAAATAATTAACAACACTTTTTATAATGATGTAATGATTTTGTAAAGGTATAACAGCCACCATACTGGATACTGTTCTGCTGAACAACAATTATATTGCCATCACTGTTATATTCTTACAGTGAAACAAAGTCTCAGATTTAATTATTCTGAAAATAAGTTTAGGCCTACCACAAGTTTATTTTGTACTTACATTACTTATATAATCAAAATAAAATATATTTATTGTTCTGTCACAAATGCAGTCTCTGATTTAAACAACACATTTGTTTTTAATTCCAACACAGGAGCTGGAATGTTGTAATATTTTAAGGATGGCTTGTTTCTAGTCCAGGCATTACTGCCTGAATGACTATCATGGATCGAGGTGATCCAAATGTAAGTGCAGAAGAAAGTCTTTAACTTCCCTTAAGTACAGTGGCAGTGGATGTGGGTTGGAGATGCAATGAGCTTGAACCTGCAGGCGACCATCTTCACTGACCACACCATCTGTCACAGAGGACTCATCTCTCCTGGTGTCTTCCAAGCAAACAATCAATCATTTTTGGAACATGAACTTAATTGCTTTCTTAAAACATTTGTTTCTCCATTTGGTATAGAACAGACTCCAATTTAGACAATCTCAGGCTCCCTCCCCACCAGAG
The DNA here is from genome assembly GCF_041146795.1 of Maylandia zebra. Taxonomy (NCBI): domain Eukaryota; kingdom Metazoa; phylum Chordata; class Actinopteri; order Cichliformes; family Cichlidae; genus Maylandia; species Maylandia zebra. The sequence goes on along the minus strand of NC_135168.1, from coordinate 25,483,395 downwards.
AGGTGACATTCAATGTCCCACTTGTCAGTCTGGATAGCCCTGACCACCACCCAACACACAATAATGTCATGAAAGCATCATTTTAAAAAAGGCTATGCAAACATGGCCAATAACTTTCATTCTAATGATCTGCTTAATAATTATTATTATTATTTAAAATGTAATTAAACAGAAAAGTCTGTAAATATAAAAGCAGTTTGGTTATGTTGTTAAAGAAAGGCAAGATTTGACATTAATAGATGTCACAGATGTTCAAAAGCTGCCACAAAGCATTAAAAAAAATAGACATCTCCGAAAACGTCGGAGCATTTTTGCAAATATGTGATGTCTTGATAAATCGAGCAGATATTTGAACTTTACACAGCCACATTCTCGCCTGAAAATATCTTAAAAGTTTATTTTGTGACCCAGAGAAAGTAATATTTAAACGTTTTTTAGCTGCGCTCCTCCACCATTGCTGCATTTACAAGTACACACATACACAGGCTCCAACAACGGCCGACAAATGCGATCCTCCTTTTCCCCAGATTACCCTTTCTGGGTCACAAAATAAGCTTCTAAGATGCGAGCAGGACACTTCCAAACCGTTTGTCATTGAGGTAGATGCTTCAGAGAGTCAGGTTTGACGGAGGTTTGACGGAAGTAACGGACAAGGTAAGCGACTCATGCTGTAACTGACGTCAGACGCCGGAGATTTTGGCGGAAAATTAAAGCAAATGGTAGTTTAGAATTGAACAAATTCCTTTAAGCTTCAGTATTACCAAATACACTTATCAATTGTCTTATAACAATATTTGTCTGAATCATCTCCAACACCCTGGAGAAGAACGGGGAGAGTTTAGAGGCTCTCCAAGATTATATCGATCAGTGCTTCCAGGATCTCGTAATGAAGAAGGCCCATAGTGCATCTTCCTGAGACGCCCTCCTCGAAAAGATGACACCCTCCTCGAAAAGATGTCGCCCGGCAGATTCCCCCGGCACAACATCACCAGCCGGCAAAGATATCGCCGACATACTGGAGTCAATCGACAAGTGATTGTCCAGTTTCAATGTGAGGCTGTCCTTGGTGGAGATTCTTCACTTTTAATCATTTAAATCCTTGCGAGAATCCCTGGAATTCAGCCAGCAGCAGGTAGAAACGCTCGCTGCTGAAAATGCCACGCTAAGGGAGTCGGTAAAATGTCTCACAGAAAATGTTACCCAGCCCAATAGAGAAAATAAAAAAAATAAAACAGAAAGTTATTGATCTACAAGCTCATGGCATGTGTGATAATCTTGTATTTTCTGGTATTCCAGAAGCTGCTGGAGAAGACGCGGAGACTACAGTGAAAAGCTTCATCAAAACCCACCTGAAGCTGCCGGAGGACACGGTGAAGAACATCGCCTTTGATAGAGTGCATCGTATCGGCCCCATGCAGGCAGCGGCCGGGAGACCACATCCTATTGTGGCCAAATTCGGCCACTTCAAAGAAAAGGAATAGGTGAAAAGTCGCGGCAGGGAATTAAAAGGAGCAGACTTCCATCAAATATGAATTCTGCAAACATTAATCTCCTGCTAAAACCAGGCAAAGACCCTGTATATCCCTCAAGCTATCGTCCAATATCCCTTATAAATAGACCTTAAAATAGTCTGCAAAGCTCTCTCAAAGAGATTAGAGAAAATAACCCCTCTCTTAATTCATCCTAACCAAACTGGTTTCATAAAATTAGACAGAATTCAGAAAATGCAAGAACGTGGAACATAAAATCAGCCTTTATGCGGATGATGTGTTACTTTTTCTCCAAAACTCACAAACCAATATCTCGGGGGTGATTGAATTGATAAACTCTTTTGCAAGAATATCAGATTACTCAAATAATTGGTCAAAATCTACAGTCCTTCCGATTAATTGCTCCTTCTATAATTCTACTTCTACACCACTGCAATCAGGAAATATAAAATATTTAGGTATTAATGTTTCTCCCAAGCTTGCAGATCTAACTAAATTAAACCATATCCCACTTTTAAAGAAGGTAGAAAGCGATCTGACTAGATGGAAATGTCTACCCATATCACTCATGGGAAAGGCTGCCACTATAAAAATGATGGTCTTACCAAAAATAAATTATTTATTCTCAATGATCCCAACTAAACCGCCACAAGATTGGTTCAGAGCTCTAGATTAATATAGGTCCAAATTCCTTTGGAAAAATAAACCCCCAAATATAAGCTTGAAAACACTACAAAAGACCAAGGATAAAAAAGGATTAGAACTACCTAACTTTCAGCACTACTTCTTAGCCAACAGGCTTCAGTTTATCTCAGGATGACTAAAACATACCCTCTTAGACGACCCTTGGGTAGATGTAGAACAAGCACGTTGCAATAATCTAGAGATTTCAGACATACCATTTATCAGCTCAAATATCCAACGACATGAATACTTCAAAAGCATCTTCTCTTCTCTGACAGCATGGTGGGAGTTTCTAAAATTGACGGAGTCTTCATTAATCCCATGCAAATGTACACCTATCTGGAACAACCCTGACATATTACAAAACAATAATATGATAAACTTTCCAGATTGGAGTGGTAAAGGAATCAAATACTTAGAACATATATTAGAAGGAACAGAATTTATTCCATTTGACAGACTAGTTACACAATATGGGATCAACAAGAGAAGATTTTTAGAATATCAACAAATTAAAAAAGAGACTTAAACCGGGTCAAGTTGAACTACAAACACCACCAAGTGTGGTACAATTTCTAACTCTTAAAACCCCAAAATTACTCTCCAAAATATACGGAATGGTTTCTAAAACAGATGAATCAATATCACTTCCTATTGCAAAATGGGAAGCGGATTTATCAGTTATGTTACACCCTGGCCTAGGCAACCGGCGTTCAACACAGGAAAAATAAAGTAAGGAAAAAATGCCCCCACGCTTACTGCTCTTAAGAAGGGCGAACCAACACAAAAGATTAATACGGGTCTCCACAAAAATCCCAAAACGACCGTATCGACAACTATTTACATCAAAGCAAAATAAGACATTTATTTACATCAACGCACCAAACTATTTACAACCAGGGGGAAAGATCGCCAACCTGACAAACTGAAACACAGGACTTAAATACATAGAGGGAGCAATCAGGGAATGGACAACAGGAGGGAAACACAGCTGGGGCAAATCAGAACTGACGAGACAAGGAAGCGTAAACTGAACACACTGAGATAAGACAGACTTTCAAAGTAAAGCAGGAAACACATAACAGTCACGCCTAAAACAAAACACTGACAACACCGAATCGTAACAGTTAACTTAGACCAAAACTTCTGGTCTCAGATATGCTTAAAAACCTTTCATTTAATTAGAAATCCCAGTCTTCAATTAATTCGATACAAAATACTACATAGAGTGCACTATACAGGTCATCGGATGTTCAAGATGGGCTTTACGTCTACCAACAACTGCTCACACTGCCAAACCAATTCACCGGACAATTATATCCACGCTCTTTGGTTCTGTCCACCAGTTCAGAAGTTTTGGCGCGAGTGTCTGAATTGTAACATTCCAACTTCCCCTTTAGTGTGTGTGTTGGGCAGCTTAGATAATGCCACTACAGAAAAGAATATAGCCAATATGGTTTTCACTGCCCTATGCATAGCCAAGAAAACAGTCCTCATGAACTGGAAAAATAAAAATAATCTTAATTCTAACCAATATAGAAATTATCTATTAGATTACATTAGTCTTGATACAACCTCTGCCACCACATCAGATCAGAATTGCTCTGGGCTCCATTGATCAGCTCCATCACCTAGTGGGGGTGGGGGGTCATAGTTTGGTTCCACATTTGCTGTTGTAATTGGTGTGGGGGTAGGGACAGGCTTGGGGCGTCGGGGGATTCCCCGGGAGCATCTTCCTTGGAGGGCTCAACCAGGGGTTGCGGTCATGGCCTATTAAGGGCTTTGTTGGCTCTTAGGTGATGGTTTCCTCATGGCTGCGTGCAGCGGGGCTAGGGGAAAGTCTGTGCTGACGGACATGGGTTACTGACCTGGTAGTCTGGCTGCCCCTGGGTGGGTCCGGGACGAGCATGAGGTTCTGGGGGTGCTCCGTCTCTGGGCTGGGGACCTGGCTGGGCCTTGGGGGCTTGGGTCCCGGTAGGTGTGTTACCGGGGTTGTGGGCGGGTGGGTGTATGGGGGCCCAGCCCTGGCGCAGGGTTCCGCCAGCTCATCGAGCCACCTGGGGGGCTCTTCAACTGGTGGGGGAGGCTGTTACATCTTGCAGGAGGTCTCCTCTCTTCAGGAACTCACTCTGCAGGAGGGGGAGATATAGGAGAGGTGGAGGAAGATCTCAGCCTGGGCGTCTATTGTCTTGTGTAGTCTGGAAGATGAGTGGGATGACGAAGTGGGTGCAATTTTCTCTGTGGTGGGGTTGGGTGGGCTGTCCCGGGCTCTGTGGGGCCGGGCGGCGCTGCTGCACTAGGCCCCAGTCCAGATGGGCCCCCTTTCCCTGGCGGGTTGCAGAGTATGGGGGTGCCTGCTGGGGTCAGCGGGGGAGCTGGCCCAAGGAAGGGGTCACTTGCCCCTCCCTTCCTTCCCTCCCCATCTCCAGCTGCCTCCCTCTTCCCGCTCCACCACAATCGCCCACACATGCAGGGCCTTGGAGTAAATGTGTGTCACCAGGGTGCAGGGGAGGCGTCAATTTTATCCCACAACTTAGACATTCACATTACTCACACTCTCATTACACACACATATAGGATATTGGGGGTGGGCACGCTACACAGTTTCCAAAAGACCATCAGGGTGTACAACCTCACCCCTGGTGTCGTTGCCCACTTCCCAATTTTAAATACATGTAGACATTGAGGGCTATCATGTGGGGCTATGCGCTTACCTGCTGCTCTCTGGCATGTAGCTCCATGCCCTCCTGGGTTTTAAATGCACCTTAGAACACACATGCATCAACACTACATATGAGCGGGCGGGGAGAGGGAGGTTTGGAGTCTTCTCACACCCCCATTCTCTGCGGCCTGCTGGAGCAAGGGGGCAGGGAGGAGAAGTTGGCTGTCCGACTGCGGTCTGGAGTGTGGGGCCTCCCTGCTGCTGCGGAATCGCGACGGTCTGTCTCTCCCCACCGCAGGGAAAAGGGTAACACCACCTGGGTCTGGGTGCAGTTCCCCCCTCCAGGGGCAAGGGTACCTAGACTCGGTTTGTAGAGTACGCTTGGGGAGTGTGATCGTGTGTACAGCGTCTCTTTATGTCTGTCTCCACGTTGGTTGAGTGTAGAGTATGAGGGTGGGAATGGATGTTTGTATCTGTGTGTGCCTGAATGTCTGTGTCTATATGTCAGGTTGGGTATCAGACGCCACCTCTCTGGGGACATCTCAGGCCCTCCAAGGTTTGGAGGCCTATCTCCCCCCACCACCACTTCCCCTGCCAGTGGCGGACTCCCTCAGACATCGGTGCGTTGGTGGTTCTTTATGTCTGGGGATGGGCGTCCAGGTACACACCGGCTCACTCCTTGGCGGCCGCTTATCGGGGCCTAGAGCCTGGGGCTCGCTCGGGCCACTTCGGAGGTGGGGTGCCCCCGGCCTCTCGGCCTGGGGCTCGGTCACTCAGGCACAGCTGGCTGCCGGCGGAGCTCACGGGCGCGTCACTGCAACTCCCCCTGGCTTCTGCTCCACGGCTGCTGAGTGAGCCCTCATCTGGGACTCTCCTCAGCTCTTTCTGGGACTGTGGCGCGGCTGCCCCTCTGTTAGTCTTCCTTGGTCTCTTGTGTTCTGGGGGCCTCTGGATGTCTGGAGTTTTGATCTCCTCCATACCTGCTTCATGCCCTGGAGGACGGGGCTGTGGCCCCCCCACACCCTCTAGCAGATCAGTCAAGTCTGTCCTGTCTTTAACAAGTAAAAATAAAATAAAATAAACAATAAAAGGTGAATCAAATAGACCATTACGGCAAGGCTGGGATGGTCCATTTGGTAAAGTAAATCCGTTGGGCATCTTTCTTCGCCTTTAGACAATAATTCTGATGGCAAAAGAGCCAAACGGGACAAGCGAAAAAAAAAGAAAAAAAGATGCAAGCTGCAAGTAGGGGTGACAAGGGCTGCGAGATTGAGACGCAGGCATTAGAGCCTCTTAATGTGTGTTTTGTTTGGGTTTCCACTGGCATGGAATTACTAAAAACAGAGAGACTTAATATATTAAACTAAAGATGGCACGATACCACTTTTGAATGTCCGATACGATTCCGATATCATAAATTTGGATATTTGCCGATACCGATATGAATCTGATACAGCGTATTTTGTAATCAATAGAACTGTTTTTTATAAATATCTTGCTACATTTTGTATAATTTCTTACTCAAGTGCTCAAGAGAGAGCTATTCTGTTATACCTGTATGCAAAAAATACACTCCACCCAAAACATTTTATAGTTCAGCAACACTGATCAATTTAATAAATTTAAACCTACACCATCCTCCCTAATCTGGTATTTTAAAGAGTACTTAGTGGAAATATTAAGCAACTTAACTAACAGGGTTGGCAACTCCCAGCAAAAATTAGGGAACCACCCCCCGCCCTTAATTGATGTAATCAACTTTAATTTAATGCAATGTAAAACAAATGCACAGAAATCAATTATTTTTCTACAATATTTAAATAGATTCAACATCTTTCTTCAACAGAATTGCAGACTGCACAAATGGTACCTTCCCAAAGGAAAAAGTACTATAGCTTACTAGGGTATATTAGACTTATTAGTTAATATATACAATAATGGATTTCTATACATTTAATCAGGTGACCACTTTTGTTGTAAGATTCAGATAATTATTTCTTCAAAGTTTTTAAATGATATAACAAAGAAAAATATTTCTTCCCCCCCCCCCCCTTCTTTCCCTGTTAATGCCCAACCTGGCAAAACTTTGCTAGACCCACCCCTGCACAGTTACCAGCTGTCAGCTACTTAGAAAAGGATCCTGGTTTTATTTGTCTCTCAGAAACAGTTCATAACTTCCCTTCAACTCATTCATGTCACCTAAAAGGTAAACCTGTTTCTCCATCACCTGCTCAGCTCTGATGATTCAGTAAGGACATCTCCTGGTTTCATCTTCATGTTTCCCTCTCACCACATATCCAAACCGATATCATGACCAGCAACCATCAGCTGATACTAGAAAGTAATATTAAATACATTCTAACAACAGCTTATCACGCTTAAACGTGCTGCTGCTGTTTATCCGCTGGTCTCCTCTTTCTAGCGCAAAATGGGCGATAAACAAACAAGAAAGACGGGACTTGCGGCAGAAAAGCCGATCAGCTGATCATTGATCAGTTTCATGTTTGAAGTAATAACAGGAGAGGGAGGGGGAGCGAATGAGAGAAGTAGATGCAACTGCGCAGCAAAGACAGAATAACTCCAGCTTTGTGTCTATTTTTTAATTCTTGATGAAGTACGGGACAAATTGCTTCCTTTTCACCACAATATGGAACTCCGATGGCCAGTCCAGCTGTGGCTCAACATATCAGTTGTTAAGCTTAATGTGGAAATACTACGCAAACATTCAGGGATGAACTTACACACTTACTTTACTTCTCTGGGATAGTTTTCGCCGAGATGAAATGCCACGGTTAGGAAGCATGTAGCGAGGCTCCAAACGCTCCAACAGACCACCGACAGGTCTCGCAAACAACAGCCGCTCTATCACGTGACACATACTGCTCTGATGCGCCGATCTGGGTTACGCCAAGTAGCGCATTTTGTGAGGTGATTTTGTGGTACTTCGGATCAGATTACATTTTTTATTTCTCTCCTATATCCGATCCAGTAATTTAGGTCAGTATTGGACCGATACCGATACGTAATATCGGATCGGTCCATCTCTATATGAAACAGGAAAATACCGCCATGTAATCCATTTATTTCAACAAAGTAACTGTATTCTGAATATCACCTTTTTAAATGGTAACTGTAACGGAATAGAGTTACTCAGATTTTGTATTTTAAATACGTAACCCCAGTACATGTACTACCCAACACTGCTCATAAAATAAAATGAAAACAAAAAAAAATTAGCAAATATTTTAATGTCCTCTATGAAAAAAATCTCCAAATTTATAACTTTTTTTTATCATTTGGAAATAATTTCTGCAGAAAAATCCTCAAAGGTGAATCCGTGAATACTGAATAGAGAATATGCATGGGCCAGTGTACCTAAAAGAGACAAGGTGCTAAAAAAAGAGGGAAAAAGCACACCTTTCATTTTGGTGGAAAAATGTTGATCAGTCAAAAAAATTATATGTCATTCTGTTGTTTAGGAAGATGGGGAAGTTTAGCGAGTGACGGCAGCAAGAGAGAGCGAGCAAGCCAAAGTAAGAGAGAGAGCGAGTTTTTGAGATGAGAGATTTGTGATGTTTGGATTTTATAGTTATTTTATGCGGAAGACCTGATTGGTCTGTAAATAGTTTGAAATGGTTATATAAAAAACACCTGATGCATTGGCTGCATTTTTAGGTAAATAGTTGCATATAATTAACCAATCATACCCTGGACCCCAGAGGATTAATTGTGAAATCTCAGGAAATGCTATGTTTAATGAATTTTGAAATAGAAAATTGAAGTTGTTACTATAGTATGGAGAGGATGTTAGTAATTTAGAAGAGTCACAGTGCATTAGAGCCTATACATCGCAGCCCGCTAAAATTCATCAGCATGAAGGCGAGCATGCAGCCTAGCTGCATCACCAGCAGCAAGTACACATACAGATAAAAATGAAGGAATTGGAGAAATTAATAGAAAATCATTTTATACAGAGTCAAGCACATTGTTAACCTCCATATATCACCTTGGTTTGACAAAATCCCTTGCTTATTACGCCTCCTGTTTACACTTCCTCTCTTTGGCTGAGGGGGATTGTGGGTGTTGTATTGAAATATTGACTTGTAATATTCCCACTGGTCCTGGCTGCACTGACTCCAGTCAAAAGTATTAAATGTCACACACTTCAGCTGCCCACACAAGTGCACGAACACAGATGTGATACACACACACACACACCTACTCACGCACACACACACACACATACAGGTTTGCAATGTCGAATACACTCACAGTCAGACACATGGACAGGAATAGCACTGCTTACAGGTGCGCTCATTCAGCTGAATAGTCAGACTAATGCCTACACACACACACATACATACATGCACTCATTAATGCAAAAGAGACATACAGCTATGAACAACACAGCCCTCTAGAACCTCTCAGGGATCCTAGCTACATTTCAGTATCCATAAATTGTACCGAGCCTGTTTGTTTAATTTATGTTTTTTAAATTATGTAATAGCCTACCAACACCATCCTGTGCAGTCCCCTAAAATCCCAAATGTACATTACTTGACATGGATGGTGCTATAAAATAAATAAATAAATTAAAAAAAATACAGCAAAATGCAGACACCTTGGATACTTGTCATTGTTTTTGACACTAGCTCTTCTCTGTGGTTGGCTCATAGAACAACAGGACAAGCAAGAGTAGCCCACAGACTTGGTTGTACAGCATATTTTTTGCACTGCCTCCATCTGACAGCAGACTATGGCTGTGTCTGAATTCAGGGGAAGGATGCTTAAAATGGCATATTTGGATGCAATGAAGTCACAGCGACGCAAAGAAGGCTGTCCGAATTCAAAGAGCACTCAAAATGTGGTGACAAATGCATCTTGCCTCTCTGCGAATTTGAGGGTTAGTCGTGTCCGAATTCAGGGGAAGGATGCGCTAATGCCATATTTGGAAGCAATGACGTCACGGCAACGCGATGAAGGCTGTCCAAATTCAAAGAGTGCTCAAAATGTGGCGACAAATGCGTCCTTCTTTGCCCTGAATTCTAGGATGGGTCTGATGTATCCTTCGTGTCCTACTATATCCCAGGATTCATTGCGGGTCATAGAGGAGATTTGTTTCTGATAACGATGGTGGTCGAAGCAGGAGAGGAAAACACTTTCAAATGTAAGTATATGAAAATCTGGTTGTACAAAAGTTAAACTGTTATAGCGGTCGTGTTGTTAAGCTTTGGGCATCTGCATAGACATGTTTCTTTTATTTAAAATAACCGTAAACCAGCTTGTATCGCGGGTCCCGCGGTTTTTCATGTATTGCCGCTTACATACAGCTAATTTTGATTTTTTCGAATTGGTGATATGTGTGGGGAACAAAGACCAAACGGCTTAATTTATTAAAACGAGGAGAAAACGATCACCTCTTCACTGGGGTGAAGAATTGGGCCGCTACGGCGTGGATGTACAAGAATAAATCAATGTACACATCATATGCATATAAGTACGGTCCTATTAACCGTCATGCTGTACAGCAGCGGTCCCCAACCTTTTTTGCGCCACAGACCGGTTTATGTCGGACACGGAGCCTTTAAGGTATCGCGGATGAATACAACCACATAAAATGATCCGACCAAGACAAAAACTGTGGTATTTTGCAAATATAATAATAAACGTGAATGTACTGTGTAATTGTGTAACTTTATTAGCAGCATCCTCCTGAAAATGCGCCAACATTTACAGTAACATCCTCCTCTCTGCCGCTTAATGCTCTCTGGTCGCTATGGTAACGTGTAAATATTTCTTTCAAAATAAGACACACAGCTACAACAAGGGAAAGACCCAGGGAAACAGAGTTTACGATAAAACCCCTGAAAACTATAAATAAAGAGACAGGGATGATGAGCTGCCAGACCTCATCACAGAGGACATGAGGCAGCAAAGAGAGGCTGAGGAGAGGAGAGCAGGGAGAGGATCGACAGACTGTTTTCACTTCTAGAAAGATTAGTTCCAAAATGAGTTATGTATTGAGAAATTTATTTATTTGAATATATTTGTTACATTGTTATATGTGTTGCATTAGTTTAAAGTTTTTATGTTATTAATAAATTGATTCAAACAAACAGTAATTGTCACTGAACTCAATTTGATTTTCAGGCATTTTTAACATGTACGAAGATAACGCTAACTTTGAACAATATTACTTGGATATTTATTTGATAGCAATAAAGTAAATAACAATAACAATTAAACAAGAATATTTCAAATACACAGTATGAAAAAATGAAAAAACAATTTTTACAGTTGTTCACACAGGATTAACCTGAATGACCTGTTCCTGGACGGTTTCTTTTACAACTTATTTCAGAAATATGCAAGCAGGAGATGGTGGATGCTATATTATTAGTATAATACTTGTAACTCTGTAGCAGACAACAGTTTGATAAAGATTAGATTCTATACGTTTCAAATATATTTAGTTTATATATTATATATGATACAGTACATGTGTAAGAATGACCGATGTTGTGCCAAAAAACGATCGTCTGCCAAAAACTGATTTCCGGTTTTTGCCCTAAACTGATTGCTCATATTTAACCTGCTATAAATAACTTGTTGGTCTATAATGCGTGAAACATATATCAAATGTTTCCCTCATTAATGATATTAAGTCGCCTTGAGCCACCAGCAACATTCCTGTAACAAGGTAGAAGCTGCAATTAGTTTTTGGCAGTGACTTTTATGTATCCTTTATTTATCCAGTTCACAAACAATCTTGTTGACATTAGAAATTTATTTTTTAAGAGTAATCTGGTCAAGAGGACAGCAGACAGCGCAACAAATATATCAAGTGTACCTACATTATAACTTATAACTTATATATAAAGATACTTGAACAACAGGTAATTATTGTATATAGAAAACCCCTTTGTAAACCATGTTCACCGAAGTCTATTTACCAACAAACAAAGATATTACACATATTGGACACGGAAATCAGTTTCGGCAGGCGAACACTTTTGGCACAACGCTGGCAATAATTCAATTATCCGTGTAATTAGCTAAGTACATTAAAGGAAATTATTTTTCCTGGATATGATTGTCTCTGATGAGCCTAAGGTACAAAACGTGCGGGCGACGACGATAAGGTTTTTCTAGCTCCTCGAGAAATAAAATTGTCCACACAACGGAGCGACATTTCTGGGTCCATTTTAAAGTTTTCGCGCTGTGGCGCTAGTGACCGGAAAAACACGCAAGGGCGGAGTTGAAGACTAGGAGGCTGTCCACAGCCCATCTGTTATGTTGGATACTCATTGTTTGTTAAATAAAGTTTCTATGGAGAAAAAAAGGGGGCTGTCCACAGCCGCTCACTTCCTGACTACCCGTCCGTCTAAGGACACTACCTTGTGACGTAGGTAGGTAGTGTCCTTATGAGCATCCTTCCCCTTAATTCCATATTGAACTCCTCCTTGCTGTCCGGCTATGTACAGTGGGGCAAAAAAGTATTTAGTCAGCCACCGATTGTGCAAGTTCCCCCACCTAAAATGATGACAGAGGTCAGTAATTTGCACCAGAGGTACACTTCAACTGTGAGAGACAGAATGTGAAAAAAAAATCCATGAATTCACATGGTAGGATTTGTAAAGAATTTATTCGTAAATTAGGGTGGAAAATAAGTATTTGGTCACCTCAAACAAGGAAAATCTCTGGCTCTCACAGACCTGTAACGTCTTCTGTAAGAAGCTTTTCTGTCCCCCACCCGTTACCTGTATGAATGGCACCTGTTTGAACCCATCATCTGTATAAAAGACACCTGTCCACAGCCTCAAACAGTCAGACTCCAAACTCCGCCATGGCCAAGACCAAAGAGCTTTCGAAGGACACCAGGAAAAGTATTGTAGACCTGCACCAGACTGGGAAGAGTGAATCTACAATAGGCAAGCAGCTTGGTGTGAAAAAATCAACTGTGGGAGCAATCATCAGAAAATGGAAGACATACAAGACCACTGATAATCTCCCTCGATCTGGGGCTCCACGCAAGATCTCATCCCATGGGGTCAAAATGATCATGAGAACGGTGAGCAAAGATCCCAGAACCACACGGGGAGACCTGGTGAATGACCTGCAGAGAGCTGGGACCAAAGTAACAAAGGTCACCATCAGTAACACACTACAACGGCAGGGAATCAAATCCCGCAGTGCCAGACGTGTTCCGCTGCTGAAGCCAGTGCATGTCTGAAGTTTGCCAGAGAGCACATGGATGATACAGCAGAGGATTGGGAGAATGTCATGTGGTCAGATGAAACCAAAGTAGAACTTTTTGGTATAAACTCAACTCGTCGTGTTTGGAGGAAGAAGAATACTGAGTTGCATCCCAAGAACACCATACCTACTGTGAAGCATGGGGGTGGAAACATCATGCTATGGGGCTGTTTTTCTGCCAAGGGGACAGGACGACTGATCCGTGTTAAGGACAGAATGAATGGGGCCATGTATCGTGAGATTTTGAGCCAAAACCTCCTTCCATCAGTGAGAACTTTGAAGATGAAACGAGGCTGGGTCTTCCAACATGACAATGATCCAAAACACACCGCCCGGGCAACAAAGGAGTGGCTCCGTAAGAAGCATTTGAAAGTCCTGGAGTGGCCTAGCCAGTCTCCAGACCTCAACCCCATAGAAAATCTGTGGCGGGAGTTGAAAGTCCGTGGTGCTCGGCGACAGCCCCAAAACATCACTGCTCTCGAGAAGATCTGCATGGAGGAATGGGCCAAAATACCAGCTACTGTGTGTGCAAACCTGGTAAAGACCTATAGTAAACGTTTGACCTCTGTCATTGCCAACAAAGGTTATGTTACAAAGTATTGAGTTGTATTTTTGTTATTGACCAAATACTTATTTTCCACCCTGATTTACGAATAAATTCTTTACAAATCCTACCATGTGAATTCATGGATTTTTTTTTCACATTCTGTCTCTCACAGTTGCAGTGTACCTCTGGTGCAAATTACTGACCTCTGTCATCATTTTAGGTGGGGGAACTTGCACAATCGGTGGCTGACTAAATACTTTTTTGCCCCACTGTACCATCAGCTCTTAAACATGCTATAATCCAACCTGTTCTTAAACAAAGTAACCTTGATCAAAATGATTATGCCAATTATAGGCCGATTTCCAAACTTCCCTTCGTGGCTAAAATTCTTGAGAAGGTAGTTCTGCTTCAACTTCAGACCTACCTGGATGAGAATAACATTAATGATAAATATCAATCGGCCTTTAAACAACACCACAGCACTGAATCAGCACTGCTCCGAGTTTTTAATGACCTTTTACTAATGGCTGACAATGGACGCCCCTCTGTCCTAGTGCTATTGGATCTTTCATCGGCATTTGACATGGTTGACCATAACATACTATTGGCGAGACTAGAGCACACTGTAGGCATCAAGGGCGCTGCCTTGGATTGGTTTAAATCTTACCTCTCCGATCGGCTCTCTTCGGTTCACTTGGCCACCTCCTCCTCCTCCGCTGTACCTGTTTGCTGTGGTGTCCCCCAGGGATCTGTGTTAGGCCCTACCCTGTTCTCACTGTATATACTTCCTTTAAGTGTCATTTTTGAGAAATACCACATTGCCTTTCACTATTATGCCGATGACATCCAGATCTATTTTGAGCTGAATGATGATCTAGCTATGTCCGTGAGTAACTTTCGAGAGTGCATGTGTGAGGTCAAGCAATGGCTTCTGGCAAATTTTCTTATCCTTAACGATAAGAAAACTGAAATTATGATCTTTGGCAGTGACGCTCTTCGTGCCAAACTTCATGATGCTTTTGGTTTTCTCACTAGTTCTTTCCCTGACACTGTTAGGAATTTGGGTGTGCTACTTGACAGCTCATTTAAACTTGATAAACAAGTATCTGCTGTCGTCAGATCTAGTTTCTACCAACTTCGCCTTATTTCCAAGGCCAAACACTACATCCCGCACAATGACTTGGAAAAGTTTATCCATGCCTTTGTAACGTCAAGACTAGATTACTGTAATTCACTTTATTATGGTCTCCACTCTACCCTTTTACATAGATTACAGACAGTCCAGAATGCCGCTGCACGCATTCTAACTAAAACTAAGAAGTTTGCTCACATCACTCCCGTCCTTGCTGATCTGCACTGGTTGCCTGTGAAATTTCGTATTCAATTCAAAATTCTGTTGTTTACTTTTAAAATTACTAATAACACAGGGCCAAGTTATCTTAAGGAACTCTTAAATTCATATCTTCCTACGAGGGCCTTAAGATCTTCCTCACAGTCATTGTTGGTTCAGCCCAGATCTCGCTTGAAGTCTAGAGGTGATCGAGCGTTTGCTCTAGCTGCACCTGAGCTGTGGAACAATCTCCCGATTGGCATCCGGGCGTCTGATTCTATTCAATCTTTTAAATCACGGCTTAAAACATATTTGTTTGAACTTGCTTTTTCTACTAGTTAAATTCTCGCCTCGCTTCTTGTGAGTTATTCTATTAATGTGTCTGGTTGTTTTGCGTTGTCCTGCGCTGTCAATGTTTTCTATCACTGTGTTTGATGGTACAGTTTTACTCTGCTATAGCTGTGTGCTATAGTTTATTCTTATTAGTGGTCTTTACCTGTGAACATAATCTCACACTTATATGACTCTGACGTTATAGTGCTAATTATTTTATTATTTTATTGTTGTGTTGTCCATGTTCTCTATCACTGTGTATGATGGTACAGTTCTACTTTGCTATAGCTGTGTGCTATAGATTATTCCTATTAGTGGTTTTTACCTGTGAACATAATCCCACACTTATATGACTCCGATGTTTTAGTGTAAATCATTTTATTGTTTTATTGTTTTATGTGAAGCACTTTGGCATGCCCCTGGCTTTTAATGTGCTCTATAAATAAAGATTGTTGTTGTTGTTGTTAATTCGGACACAGCCACTCTCTGCAGGTAGACAGGCAGTCCGTAGCTGTCCAAGCACTGCCAACACACTAGCACAACACCCGCCTGTATTTGTGTGTCTGTGTGTGTAACATGAACCTCGCCCTGAGCGTTTTTTCCAAGAGGCCTTAACTGTTCCCTCCTTGGAGAGAAAGACCCTTAAACATCCCTATCTGATATTGGCTATTGATTTAGCCTCTCACAAACAGCATACACACACATGCACACACACTCACTCTTTCTCTCTCTTGCTCACACTCCAGTGCTGGCATGTCAGCAGACTCCAGCAGCTTCACTGGGCAAAAGACAGCACATTCTCTGCAACTAAAAGGCAACTAATTAGGAGGGAAATTAGATGGAGATCCAATGATACAATCCAAATAGAGTTCAGCTGAGTGGCACAGAATAGAAAATAGGAAGTAGAAGAGTTCATGAAGCACTTCCTTGTTCTCTCTCCCCCCAAACCTGAGCTTAATGTAGGCAGGATCATATTGAACATTTGGGGGAAAAAAACATGAAAAGTCTTGAAACATGGCTGCTTATTAGGAGCAAATAAGATGGAGGTATGCTTTGATGAACTGTAAATGGAGCTCAGCTGAGGTGTGTGTGGCAAACACAGACTCAGAAACTCTGTTCTCAGCTCTTTTTGCTATTTGTCATCATTACCCTTCCTCTCCCCCAAACTCATCACAATCAGTGCACATCCTGGGTGATGGGATAGTTTCCAAACGGAGCGAAAACACCTAATCTTAGTGTAAATAGGCTAGAAATGAATAGAAGGTCTGCCTGTAAAATATCACTGCAGATGAATTCAGTCCAATTTACAGCAATGTGAAGTCTATGTAAATTGAGATAAAGTAAACTGCAGACTAATCAGATGCCTGTGGAATAGTGGAGGGTAGTTGAGACTGAAACAAGAGAAACTGCATGTAGAGTTTAATGTTTATACTTGAGGTGCTACGTTACAAAACAGACTTTTGGACTCTGAAATATTGTATATATAGCAATAATGACAACAAGCTGTATGTCAGTTACAAGACAAACAGGAATTCTGGAGTCAGCTGGATAAAGTGGTAGACTGTCCCCAAGGTAGAGAGATGGGCGATTGGAGCAGACTTCAGTGGACATGCAGGTGAAGGGAACAGAGGTAATGATGAGGTCTTGGCTAGGTATGGTGTGAAAGAGAGAAATGCAGAAGGACAAATGATGGTGGGATTTGCAAAAAGAATAAAAATGACTGTGTTGTACTTTAGGAAGGAGGAACATAGAAGGTTAGAGGAAGGTGCATATGTAACCCATGGTTATTTTATTGCCAATTGTATTCTATTTTTATTCTAATTCTAAGTGTTACTGTTTTGTTTAGTGTTGAGTTTTGTTTGTTTTGTGCGTGGTGACTTTCTTTCACTGCATCCGCCTGCACGGAGCTAGATGCGCAAAGCTGTGTGGAGATTCAGTCCTGTAACTCGTTGCGCTGCGGAATTAATGTTTTCTTTGAAGAATATCCTGGTGAGTCTCACAGTTGCAGATTACTTTGTGATTCACAGTCCAGTTTCTGAGTATAAAACCAGTCAGGATACTATGTTTGTCGGAAATGTGATGTTTGTCGTAGAACCTGCTAACGATCCCTTAGCTATGTTAGCCTGTGGAAAGTATGCTAGCATTCCCACATGTGCTAATGCACTTACATGTGAAGTTTTAGCTAACACACCACGTGAGACACTTTTCATGCTTCATGATTTGCAGTGAAATGTATTTCTGTTGTTGATAAATTGTTATTGGCCAATAACAATGCCATCTAAGGACTGGATGCCAGTGGAGGTGCCTAGAAAGAAAAAAAAAATTCTTCTTTGGCTCTCGGAGGAGGCGGACGCACTTTTTCTCCTCTCCCTTATCTTCCCTGCTTATGTCCTTGTCTAGTCTCGTGGGTTTTTTTGTTTTTTCCCTGGAACATTCTCTCACAGTCTGTTCTCTAAAACCTAAAAGAGGAATTATGGATTGGATCAACTGGTCCCTAAATGCAATTGACACCCCTTTCTCAACAAGAAGTTTGGGCTTGGGTGAGCCTGAGTGCTGAAGATATCTACCTATTCGGAACCATGGTAACAGGGTTCTGGCTGATCGGAGCTGGCTTGGCCCTGACTTATCGACGAATTAAGAAAGCGGAACCGGCTCTTCAAACCCCCACAAGGCTGCCTGCTGGGATTTGAACGATGGGAGAGGCGTGAGTTTCTCAAAATGGGCTCATTGAGTCAGCACGGATAAGATCTTGGAGAGGCTACGGCTGCTGTGAATACTCAGAATAAGATCTCTGACTGCAGACTGGATACATCTCGGAAGGGCTAGCCCGGAATAACATCTCTGGGAGCAAATTGGATGACATCTCGGGGAGGCACACTGCTGTGAGTTCTCAGAAATTGGCTCCTTGAGCACAAGAAATGACAACATCACAGAACGCAAGTATGGCGAAGCTCGCGGCTCTCCAACGGGAGATTGAGAGACCAGTGTTGGACTGTAGAACTGCTTTGAAATTCATATGAGCTGTTCGCACTAAAGTAAAAAATACCATCACTTATCCCTTTGGTGCCAGCTGCAAGGCCGGAGCTGAACAAAACACCCTGATAACGACTGTGTTTAGTCTGTTCCTTCCCATTCCATGCAAGGCCACCTGGGTTGGCTGGAAGACTGTTTACTTAGCCTGGTAGGGCGTAGGACACTGTCTCAGCTGAACTATGGACACGCACACACATACATATACTGATACTGATAAGCACTCACTGACGCATCACCCTCCCTACCCCGGATCCAACACCACCTCCAACGCTTTTACCTCCCCTCTGATGTGGACATCGGGTCAGTTGGAGGCGCAGTCGAAAGATTGCAGCGGTCCCAGATCAGATGTACACACTGGAACTCTTTCCCATGTTGCTGTCTGTGTTTATTGTGCTATGGTGTGTTGACGTCTGTGTATTCCTGTATTATCCTTCTGTGTTACATATTTCGATGGGTTTTTTTTTCCTCGCTACCTAGCCTGACCTGTCTCCCATTGAGCATGTTCGGGATGTGCTTGACCGGCGTATACGACAGCGTGTACCAGTTCCCACGAATATCCAACAACCTCGCACAGCCATTGAAGTGGAGTGGACCAACATTCCACAGGCCACAATTGACAATCTGATAGACTCCATGCGACGATGTTTTGCACTGCATGAGGCAAATGGTGGTCACACCAGATAGTGACCGGTTCTGGGTCCCCAGACCCCCAATAGCGCAAAAAACTGCACATTCCAGGGTGGCCTTTTGTTGTGGGCAGTCTGAGGTACACCTGTGCACTACTCATGATGTCAGATCATGACATGCCTAATGTGGCACACCTGTGAGGTGGGATGGATTATCTCAATATAGCAGATGTGCCCACTACCACACATTTGGACTGATTTGTGACCACTGTTTGGGATGGATGGTTATATTGTGTATCTGGAATGAATTTTAGGTCTCTACGTCCATCCCATGGGGAATGGGAGCAGTAACAAAGGTGTTGCGTTTATATTTTTGTTGAGTGTAGTTCTGTCTCATTTCTCACCACTGCTTCCTCACAGTTAAGTAATTGTTTTCTCTTTTGTTGCAGTTTCCCATGGTCCTGATCTCAGCCTCTCTCAGCACTCACCTTCTTATTAGCTCCCGTTACCTTTGGCCTGAGTTTTGTCAAGGGACACATTTAGAAATGCATATGAGGGATACAGCTAGCCCACCATAAACTGTAGAAGAAACTGTGCAAATCTGTATTGTGTACTTTAAAGGAACTTACAAGTACAGTTTGAAGTAAAAAGTTCAACATGAAAAATAAACACTTCTTAAAGCATTTTTGTGTTTGTGCAATTTTAGTTTAATTACAGCGACACTCGAGTTGCATAGCATTTTAGGTTTGTTCCACACAATAACCCAGCATGGCCTGACCGGAATTTCTTGTATTGACGATCTGCAGTTTGTGGGTTGCATTGGTATTTTAAGCAAATCCTCAAAGCTTGTTTGTCAAGTAGGTAAAGAAATGATCTACTTGCATATGTTCTTTCACTTCCAGAAATCTAATCCTTGGATTTATAATTGAGTGAACTGAAAGCATTAATATATTATTATTTATCTATACTCAAATCACTTTACAGTATTGGCTATATTCCCCACCACACATTAATATTAACACAGCTCTAATTCCTCTCTTTGCACCTAGGAACCTCACCCGAGAGAGACAAATTGAGGATGTAAGGATGAGACACAAAGGGAGAGTGTCAAGGCAAAAGGCATTTAACAATGGAGGCATTCTTGCTTCATGACATTTTAAAGTGATGTTAAATCAGATCAAATTTGATCTGTGTGTTGTCATCACTTTAAGATGAGCAAAACAGTCAAAATTTACACGCATACAATTACTCAGCATGCAACTGGTCAATCGGAAATAAATGGAACAATTGATGAATGCAAAAAGTATTCTTATATGTAGAGTTTTTTTCCCACCATGATGTGTTTCAATTATAAGGCCTTGGTAAGCTTCTTGGCTCTTTGCTCCACTGTTCTTTAGAAGCATTTAAGATCTGAGATGTCATTGATGATGGTGCACTGGCCTTATTTTTCCAAGTAACCTATATTTGACAACAGCATAATAAATCTAGAAATTCTGTTTTTGATGTGCCACCCCAATATTTTTAGTGGCCCCCATATGGCCACCCCTATGAAAACATTCTGGAGGTGCCCCTGGATTTGCACAAAGTAATAACTAATAGCTGCTGTACAGCAAGACTATTAACGTCACATTCATCTATGGATGAATATAACTACCCTTTCCCGGCCCCTTGAGTGGCCAAAAACATTATATTAACTCCAATAAATTTTAATGTTTAGCTGAAGTTGACAAAGTGAATGCAGTTCGGTCCTCCAGGTGTTACAGCAGTTGACTCCATGCAAATAATGACTGCACTGACTGCAGAGATGGTAAATGGACTGGTTCTCATATAGCGCTTTTCTAGTGTTGCTGTTGTTTTAGTGTTGCTGTCACTGATTAAGCTACAGTACATCTGGACTGTTAATGCTTTCTTTACTTGGACAACCCTAATGTCATGAAAGACACATTTATTCAGTGATTGATGCTCTGCCTGGGGTAGAAAATAACAGACTTCTACAAAATCAAACGTTTAAACATAGCTAAATAAATGTTTCCAGATGCTCTTAAAATGATTTTAAATCATAAATAAAATGGAATTGAACTGAATTGCCTGTCTTGCTTGACCTGTCGGAACAGCACTGGTTGCAGAAATTTCCACGTAAGTTGATAAAAAGTAGTCATTCTGAGTAGTCGTTACTATTTTAAGAGTGCAATATTAAAGTATTCGGTACAGTTTTCATAATGTAACTAAAAACTTAAGTGCAAGTAAAATGTACTATAAACATTGATTGCTAGTACAAAATAAGTTCCTATTCCACTGTACTTGTTTACATACTTTCTTTTTAAGGTAATTAGAATGTACAGTGCAGTCATTCCTTCTCCAGTTATTGTCACGGTTCTGGGTCAGTTTCGACCCAGTATTTTGAGTTTTGATTGATTAGTTTATTTTTGAATGTTTTTTGTGGTTTTGGGCGCTTTGAGTATTATTATTAGACTTCTATGTTTCTGTTTATTCATGTTTAAGGATTTGTTCTCGGTTGTATCTCATGTTTAGTTTAGTTCAGGTTCCATGTGTCATTCTGTCTGTCTCAGTGTCAGGTCTGCATTTTGGTGTAGTGTTCTCGTTTCCTGTTTTATTGTGAAGGTCTGCGTCTCATGTGAGTGTGTTCAGTTTTACCTCTGTCTCGTCTTGTTGATTATTCCCAGCTGTGTCCACCACCTGTGTGTAATTCCCCTGTGTTTCTCTGTGTGTATTTAAGTCGTGTCCTCTGTCATTGTAGTTGCTGGTCCGTCTGTGTATTCCACCCTGCGTCATCTGTGTGTTTCCCTGCTGTCAACCACCAAGTGTTTCTGCTCGCTTTCATTCATGTTCAGGTTCGTGTTCTGTAGTCAGTTTGTTCCCAGTCTAGTTTAGTCCTTGTTCGGTTCACCTTTTGTCCATTTTTATTTTGTGTTTAATAAACCACCATCACACCTTTACAAGTGCCTGAGTTTGGATCCTCCTTTATTTTCCACACGGCTCATCTCACTGTTATTGTGTTTCTCATGTGATAAATGCACAAACTATAACCAGTGAAGCAAAACTGCTTTACTCAAGTTCTGTCTTGGGGGCTTGGGGATGATAGGTCAATATGTGTTCACAGTCCACTTCCTTATATGACCTATAACAAGATGTCTATTATATCACAGTCATAATCACAATTTCATAAGACAAACACATCCCTTGCTAATCAAAGTCTACAGTTTGATAGCTTGGTGCAACAATATTTCGTGTCTTTTTGCAGGAATACCAGGAGATTCCATAGATCTTGTTATAGTCTTATGCACCAAATGTATATACATGGATTGGATCTTGCAAAAAAGTACTAAAAATAAAACAAAAATTCAGTCATAGAAGATGCAGGGAGAAGAATGACTCTACATGAATCAGGAACAGAAACATTATGCAATGGTCTAAACAAGTGAATGAATCAGTCAGTGGATTATAGTAACTTGCTGCTTCCTAGAAGTTATCATAAGAAGGGGGAAAAAATGACTGTTAAGTAGGGTTAGGGGGGATATGCATTCATACTTTCATCCATTTGCTATCCATACAGCCCATAATAATAAAATAGCTATCGACTGCTCTGTTCTTTATAAAATGATGCAGTTCTATGCAGCTGGAGGTTCATGTAGAGGAAATTAGTTTAGCATTTTACTTTGGTTTCAATGTAATAGGCTTTTATTGGTTTATTGTGAGTTTTAAATGTGTTTTCATTGTAAATCTGGGCTCCAAACTTCATTTGAGAAGCATACATGGCTATAAGTTATCGGAGAAGGAAAGTTAAAACCCCTTTTCTTCTTTTTTTAACTATGCTTCCTGCTGACCTTCCTCCTTCCCTTCCTTCCATGTGTTCATTACAAACGCATAATTAATCTGAAATGTATTTGCCAGTGGTCCTTGTCAGCCTCAGTAATAATTCTATTAAAGATGTTCCTTATGAAAATGGGTTTAGCAGTGATAAGGAAATTATATAATGTTTCAAATGTTTCTTTTTCAATTTTTATTTGACTCTTTAAATCCTGCTGATTTAACTGTAACCCAATCCTCAGGATGAAGTGCCAGTGTTAATGAATCCTGTGACGCATCCCTCTACTGATCATCTGTTTCTTTCCTTCATCATTCCTTCTTAACCGTTAACTGATTCACTAATTTCATCTCTCACTTTTTCTTTGTTTTCTTCTCTATCTTGCTCTCTTTTTCCTTGCTGTTATTTTTTTAAGGACTATGGTACCCGTTGTTGTCCTTCATTTTTCTTTAATAAGATTAATTACCATTTCATTCCTCTGTCTCCCTACTGTCACTTCTTATTTTGCATCGTCTGTGTTCTCTTCATGTCGCAAATCACTACTATTAGTCTTAGCTACAACCGTAGCTTGCCTCCACCAGTGTGTGAATATGAGAGTGAATGAATAGTGGCATTGTAAAGCGCTTTGGGTACCTTGAAAAGCGCTATATAAACCCAATCCATTATTATTGTAGTGGAAAGAGACAAATTATGAGGGACATTTCTAAAGGGAAAAAAATCCCACAAACCTTAAAGTGCACTTGAAAAGATCACACAAGAAGGCTAACCTAGCTTATCTTGAGAAGGTAAGGGAGCACACTCAACCCTCATCCCCAGAAACAGAAGCTAAACCCAGGCAAGGCAGCGTGATGCATCGTGAAACAACAGGACTGGGATATCTACACAACTGTGTGAGTCAATTGCCTTCAAAAAGTTTATCAATTCACTTGAACCAAAATTACGAACACCCGGTGCTGCAAGAGTTAATAGTCTCATTGGGGCCAAGATATACCATTTATAGTTGCCTGGTATCAATGGTTGTTCATCTGCCCCAATTTATTTATTTATTTATTTAAAGAACCCATAGGTGGGAATGTGAGTTGTCTGTCTCTGTGTGTTAGCCTTGCGACAGACAGGTGACCTGTCCAGGGGTGCAGTAGCTGGAATAGCAACATACCCAAGGATAAGCAGAAGAGCATGACTGATATGATAAAACTGGGATTTTGTTACACTTAATTATTGCAAAAACAACTAAAACTAAACTGAAACTAAGGATATTCAAAAAAAATAAAAACTAAACTAGCAAACAATTGGTAAAAACTAATTAAAACTGATATAAAATTGAAGTCAAAACTAAATAAAAACTAATGAAAATTGCAAAACTATTAAAACCCTGGTCTGCAGAGGATATACTGTGATGCTGCACACTACAGTTTCTGTTAAAAGTTTGTTTATCTGGGTGTTCCAAACAAGGTGGAAATTATATGAAAAGCTATAAAGTAAATGCCAAATTTCTTTAGCATGTGGCTAAAATAGAACCCCTACCTGAATCCTCTGGTAGAGCTGGAGGTGACCTGGAGGATTTTGAAGGTCCTTTCTTTGCCCACCATAGTTTTGTTGCCTAGATCTCATTAAGGCATGAGTCCTCTGGTTGATAGTCTTGGGAATTGATTAAGAAGCTATTTGTAATCTGTATGGATAACAATCCATTGCATTTTATATGTTTTAGAGGCATGTTTCAGATTTCTGTGGCTTACGACACCAACTGTCTGCCATGTATAATCCAGTTTTGAGATCCCTTCCAAGATGCCTTAACACCACGTCACATCCTGGGCCATTTGGAAATCACATGATAGGGTGGGGCTAGGTTCCACAATGAGTTCAAACCTTGGATGATTGTGACCTACATGCGTTTTAAATCTGGCACTCTCCACCATTTGACCTTAGAATTGAAGAAGCTTCTCAGATTAGAGGTGAAACGTTTTCAAGCAACTTAAAGAAGTCCAGATGCTTTTCTTTCCAAGCTCCTTAGACTACGATGACCTGGATGACTGAGAACCTTCACAGACTCAGTGGTTAAACTATTTTGAAATATATGCCATAGTGAAATGCACTATACACAGGTACACACACACACACACACACACACACACACACACACACACACACACACACACACACACAGGTCTTTATCACCAGCTTCCACATTTATTTATAGTTTTCCCAGGTTATGATATAAACACAGTCTGACAGCTGTCGGTCCCAGCTGATTTCCCTCTCCCTCCGCTCCTCTCCGTCTTACTATAAAAACGGAAGGAAATCATTATCAGTCCAAATCGCCATCAGCTGTTCTCGCCGGCATCTCCAGCACCGCCCCGTTGAGCCCACTGCACCACTCCTCCCCTGCAGCCACGCCCGGGACCACACCTCCGCCACAGCCATTAATCCTGAGAAGCCTAAAACTATCAGACTATGTAATATTTGGCTTTTGAAAATTTCTCTCCCAAATCCTCAGTGTAGAAAAGCACCTTTTTCCTTCAAAACTTGGGCTTGGGTTAATAAATGATGGCTTATACCTAATCGGGTTAATTACATATGAAAATATACAAAACTAAAGTACCAGTAGTGTCACAGTCTGGCGAGGGCAGACTGTATGAATTGAAAAAAGGACCCAAAATGCAGACTCCAAGGAACAGGGAACAAAACTTGAATGTTAACCAAAAGCGAGCCGTTTAATATGGCTGGTAAAAAAGGTGCAAACAAAGGGCAAGGCAAACTGAAGCAAAATTAACACAAACCTAAACTGGGAAATCTAAACAAACAATAAGAAAAACCTAGACAAGGAACTCGGAAGCATGGGAAACATGGCGTGGACAACAGACGACCTGACAATCACACACTGAAAACAGAGGACTTAAATACACAGGAGGTGATTAGGGGAAGTGGGAACACATGGAGAAACAGCTGACTGACATGAGCCTAATGACAGGACAAGGGAAGTGAAACTAAATACAATGAACAAAGAACACACAACTCCTTCAAAATAAAACAGGAAACATGAGACAGACATGATAATACAAACTTGATAACATAAGACACGCAGCATGAAACACGAAGGGTGAGGGGAAACTTAAATACAGGGGAAGAAAACACAAGGAGTCTAATAACCAAATGAACTTAGATAACCTAATGAACAAAATAAACTCAAACTTAAAACGCTGGGTCAAAAGACCCAGGATCATGACAAGTTGTAAGGGGCTTAACCTTTTTCCAACGATCTGCTGGTAGTGACCTATTTATTTAGCCTTAAGGATTAGCCTTACATCTAATCCAGTGTTTCCCAACCTTTTGGAGCCAAGGCACATATTTCCCATTACAATAATTACACAAAAAACACATCAGGTGAGACTGACTATTTTTTCCCCCCAAATATTTACCTATCGATATTATGTGCTGCATTGTCTCACTCGCAGCATGGCTATGTAATTTCTTCTTCTTCTTCCAATTTACTGGCAGCTGGCAACCCATTTAACTGGAGAAAGAAGTTGTACTGCCCTCTAGTGGAAGGGAATGTAATTGTTCTGCCCGTTACTCACGCTGGTCGCTTAGAGTAGCGGTCCACATCCTTTTTTGCGTCACGGACCGTTTTACGTCCAACAATATTTTCACGGCCTTTAAGGTGTCATGGATAAATACAACAAAATAAAACCAGTACTGGTACCAAAAAGAAGATGATTTTATGTCCAACAATATTTTCACGGCCTTTAAGGTGTCACGGATAAATACAACAAAATAAAACCAGAACTGGTACCAAAAAGAAGATGATTTATTCATAACACACGAGAAAAGACCCAGGGAAACAGAGTTAAAAGCAATTAAAAAAGTAACGCTAAAAACCCTGAAAACCATGAATTTCTCACCCGAGCCTCAAATGACCGTTACCGGCCCGGGTGTTGGGGATCGCTGGCTTAGAGTACCAATCAGATGAAACCAAATAATCTGTTGTTTATTTAATGGACCAGCATTATCAATTAAGAGAATATTTCTTGGTTGAATGAACTGCCAAGCAAATCCTTAAAACCTTTGTGCCCTAGTGTTGATGAATCCAAATTTGCAGGTCAGATTAATTTCCATTCATGAACCACAGGTGTAAAAGCAACTGCACCCTAACCATCATCCATGTATCCTGTATACTCAAAGTTATTACCTCCAATACATTACACCAAAACCAAAAAAAAAAAAGAAACCAAATAATCTTCCACGGCACAGTGGTTAGGAAACACTGATCTAATCCAACATATGATTTTGGGGTTATTTTTTGCTTATTTGAAACGCCCATAGAAAATATTTAAAGTAGAGGAATTGTTAAGCAGAATAAAGGTCAAAATGCATTTCAAATTTGACTAGAAAGATATGGTCGAGCTTCTCAAACTATGCATGTTTTATAGGTGGCTACAATGCAGCCTAACCCTGCCATTACCCTGAAGTGGTCCACTGTTGGATGTTAAGAGGTTAAAAGGGGTTCTCCACCAGACTTCCAGATTAAAAATTGCAGAAGAACAGGGGAAAAAAAGAAAGACTGCAGGATGGAGTGCAATCCCCTAGCACTATCTACACATAAATTACAGAACACGGCTACTGACAATCTGTTTCCTGCACTGTATCTGATGGATGTACAGCAGTGTATAAACACAAGTGATTAGGAGTCACTCGTGGGTTACTTGTTAGGCAAATGGGTTCAGTCAAGTTCAGTGTAAAGAAAGTTGGGTTAATTTACATCATTACAATAAGAAAAGGTCAGATACGAATTTTTTCATTGCCATGTAAACACAGTTCCAACAAACAGCCAACAACAAGAGTAAGAGCAGATCTAAAGTGATTCATATTAAATAAAAAGATGTGACTCAATTAGAGAAAATAAATTCTGAATGACTGAATCGGCCTCGGGGTGGGCTTGATTTGTTGTCCCTTCCTATCTCTCTGTTGCTATTGAATGATTTGTTTTTTAAACTTACCCTGCCCACCTCCCCTTTCTTCTCTTTCAATCTGTAGGAAGAGGGCCATGTGACACATCAAACTTATTGGTAATGTCACAAGAAACACAATGGTGTGCTTGGTTTCAACGTAACTTTATTCTTTCATGAGTTATTTACAAGATTCTCTTTGTTCACAGCCATTGACATGTCGAGGAGGTTAACACGTGAGGAGCGGATCGAAATTGTGTTGATATCTGGTAAACGCAGTAACCGGTTCATTGCAGCAGATTTCAATGCTACAAGACCACCCACCTCCCATTCTACAGTTAGCAAACTGCTTGCTAAGTTTCGTGAAACTGGTTCAGAGTTAGATTTGCCAAAATGTCGACGCAAGAAAACTGTCACTAATGAAGAAACATCACTGGCTGTCCTAGCTTCATTAAGCAAGAGCCCACAGCGTAGCACTCGCCGCATGTCACTGGAGAGTGGCATTAGTCGAACATCCATTCGGCAGATATTAGCTACTCACAAATGGCACCCTTACAAACTCCAGCTACTGCAGCATCTCAACAAGGATGACCCAGATCGGCGCACAGACTTTGCAGAATGGGCAAAACAAAAATTGGAATGGGACCCTCAGTTCACGCAGAAGATTTTTTTCAGTGATGAGGCAAACTTTTATGTGAATGGTGAAGTTAACAAACAAAACCACCGCTATTGGTCTGACACTAATCCACATTGGATGGATCTCTCCAAGACTGTTGGAACAACAAAAGTGATAGTTTTGTGTGGTAAATGGGGTACAACGATAGTGGGTCCATTCTTCATCAATGGAAACCTCAATCCATCCATCCATCCATCCATTCGCTTCCGCTTATCCTTTTCAGGGTCGCGGGGGGCGCTGGAGCCTATCCCAGCTGTCATAGGGCGAGAGGTAGGGTACACCCTGGACAGGTCGCCAGTCTGTCGCAGGGCTAACACATAGGGACAGACAACCATTCACACTCACATTCACACCTAGTGGCAATTTGGATTATCCAATTAACCTATCCCCACAAGTTGCATGTCTTTGGACGGTGGGAGGAAACCGGAGTACCCGGAGAGAACCCACGCAAACACGGGGAGAACATGCAAACTCCACACAGAAAGACCCCGGCCTGATGTTGGAATTGAACTCAGGACCTTCTTGCTGTGCGGCAACAGTGCTAACCACCGTGCCACCGTGCTGCCTTGGAAACCTCAAGGCCACTGAATATTTGAAATTGCTACATGATGATGTGTTTCCCTCTTTATGCACTGAAGCTGACACGTTCCCTGAGTTTTTCCAGCAAGATGGTGCACCACCACATTATGGGTGCCAGGTCCGAGCATTCCTAGATGAACAGTTTCCTGGAAAGTGGATTGGTCGTCGTGCCAGTTAAATGGGCCCCAAGGTCTCCCGATCTGACCCCCTTAGACTTTTTTTTTTTTTATCTTTGGAGTCATCTGAAGGCAATTGTCTATGGTGGGAAGATACGAGATGTGCAGCACCTGAAACTACGGATACTGGATGCCTGTGCTGGCATTTCTCCTTCGGTGCTGCTATCAGTGTGTGAAGAGTGGGAGAAGAGGGTTGCATTGACAATCCAACACAATGGGCAGCACATTGAACACATTTTATAAGCGGTCAGAAACTTGTAAATAACTCATGAAAGAATAAAGTTACGTTGCAACCAAGCACACCTTTGTTTTTCTTGTGACATTACCGATAAGTTTGATGTGTCACATGGCCCTCTTCCTATTGAAGAAACAAAAGTTGTATCCAAGTTGGCCGACTTCTAAATGGCCACCATGGTCACCACCCAACTTGAGGAGTTTGCATCCTCACCAGTGTTGGGAAGGTTACTTTTAAAATGCATTCCATTACAGAATACATGCCCCAAAATGTATTCTGTAACGTATTCCGTTACGTTACTCAATGACAGTAACGTATTCTGAATACTTTGGATTACTTAATATATTATCATGCTTTTTACAACTACGTGAATGTACTATTGCTGTGTGATTTATTACTATTACTGAAGGTCCGTGACTCCGAACTGTAGTAAAGGGACCTCTGACTAATACGGCGCGGTCCCTGTCTGCTCGTAGCCGAAAAATAGCTTTACTTTGTTGTGTGGGTCAACTTTTCTTGCCAGAGACAGAGAGGCGTTGAAAGACTGCTCCAACAGAACTTATTGTTTTTGGAGGAAAACACAAAACACGAACACGGTGTACAGTCGAGTCTTAATAGCTTACTTACAACTGGGCTCGTCAGGCACTCTTCTTGGCTG
The DNA here is from genome assembly GCF_041146795.1 of Maylandia zebra. Taxonomy (NCBI): domain Eukaryota; kingdom Metazoa; phylum Chordata; class Actinopteri; order Cichliformes; family Cichlidae; genus Maylandia; species Maylandia zebra. Next base: position 25,453,341 of record NC_135168.1, on the reverse strand, counting down.
AAGTGGTTATTATTATATTTACATGCTTCCAGCTCCCGTTTTTGCTCGATGACAACTCGTACCTTTCTACTATCCTTTTTCTCCCTCCTCGCGCTCACAGACACATAACGGGTATGGCAGTCCATTCTCCCTGCAACACGGACTACACTGCCCATGATGCTACATTCTTTAGGGCTATGCTTGTAGCATTCTGCCTGTTAGCTTAGCACAACAACAACAACAACAAAAAGGCGCTCTCTCACCCAGGAAACACACAGTCGCAGAGAGAGCGTCGCCCTGTAACCATGGCAACCATAACGCTGCCGCCTGGAACAACAGAACGTAGCTGTCAAACAAAACCCAAACAGTCCTGACCCGCGACAATATGAAACAGGAAAGTACCGCAGTGTAATCCATTTATTTCAACAAAGTAACTGTATTCTGAATACCACCTTTTTAAACGGTAACCGTAACGGAATACAGTTACTCATATTTTGTATTTTAAATACGTAACGGCGGTACATGTATTCCGTTACTCCCCAACACTGATCCTCACATATACTAATGTGCCACAAACAGGACTTTAATATCACCAACCATTCCCATGTTATTACGGTGTATCCATATAAATGGCCCACCCTGTATAATCCACCCAACTACCCAGAACCATGAGTCTAAACACACTATAGTACACACATTCATTCCTACACACACATTAATAAGTCTCCTTTTTAGCAAAACCCAGTCCAATCGCCCTATTGAACCAAGTGTATTGATTCTCTCCTCTGCATTTCCTTTTACTCCTCCTTATTCCGGGCCTCCACCACTCTGCTCCGTGCTGTTTTTTTCTAGCCTCTCTATGTCTTAACCAGTCTATATTCTCCCCAGCATGTTGCTGTCTGAGCGTAATTGATTCACCTCTTCACATCCTCCTGTCACAGGAAATATCTGTCTGTCTAGGTTCTTTTTGACCGTGATGGTAACTCAAGATTGAAAGGAAACCTAATCCCAAAAACAACTTAAGAAGCCAAACTAAAAATCCAGGAAAAGCATGTATTACTTCCAGTGAGACTACTCCATCCGGATGAAACCACTCATTGCTTAACCCTCTTAATCCTTTATACTAAACTTATGTTATCTGAATATTTGTGTTTTAGCTTTTAAAATTTATTCTACAAAATATACCTTACATTTTTAGAAAAAAAATGTAAGTTTTATATCTATCTATAGCGTTATTTCTGATGGTTAAATCTAGGGGTGGGTTTTAATAATCGATTCATCGATTAAAATCGACTCTGGCTTGGATAACGTGATATCGATTCATTAAAATCCTGAATCGATTTTTTTATATAAATGTATTTTGCCCGAAATTCCAGAATCTCAGGTGAAACGTCACAAAATTTTGACAACCACCAAACAGCTAAAACAGTAAATGAGAGCAGGTACACGGATTCTGCACAAAGACGTAAACACAAAGTGCGGACCCACCAACGGATCAGAATCAGTGAGACGTCGCCTTTCTCACCCGACGGCACGGACACAGTCGGGGTGAGAAAGGCGACATCTCACTGATTATGATGTTTCGGCGGGTCCGCGCTTTGTGTTTATGCCCTTTTTGCGCTGATTCTAAAGCTGTTAGTTTGATCTCTCTCCAAACAATATTGACCGAACCAGCAGCAAAAGAAGATACAAACTAAGCTTCACATAAACATCGTTATGAATTCCCTCTTGCTTTTGCTGTTTTGCTTCCACCACAATAAAATCACACTTCATGCACAGCTCTCTCTCTCTCTTTCTCTCTCTCTGTATACTTCAAGAACAGTTTCCCGTCTATCCCCGAAATCTGTTTTCTGCATTATTTGCTTGGTTGTTACGCACAAGACTACCATTATTTACAGCGCTGTCGGCTGATGTTTTTTTTTTCCTTTTACTTACTTCTGAAAAGAAAGCCTAATTTCTGCTGTTCAATAGGCTTCTGAACAAATTTAAACTTTTTAAAATTATGCAAAATGCTAAACGCTTAGCTGTGTCTCTAATAAAACCGCTGTAACTTCAGAGGTAATGTTCATATGGTGGTTAATGGTTTTCTTTCGTTTTTGATGTACTGTAGAATATTTTTATAAAATCCCAGTCCAGGAAAATCACCTTCATGTTTTTCTGTGTTTTATCTTCAGCTACTTTGACACAAAGGCATCTGCTGTGATGCTTACACCTTTGATAAAGTCTCGACAGTGTCAGCTTCCTTTTTATAGATACAAAAATATGTAAATGTACTGATCTGAATTATAATATTTCTGACTGAGGCAAAATTGTAGCAACAATTAGCTAAGTCAGTTAGCATTAGTGAGCTAACTTTAACGAACTTTAGGTAATGTCAGGAGCAGTGAGGTACAAATGTAAACATTTAATACAAGTTTGATAACTTACCTTATTGTTCTTTAAAAAAAACATTCAGTCTCCAAAAATGTTCAAAATCCAAGCACTCTGTTTGTCTTTACTCTGTATGCTGCACTGACTGACACAATCTTCGGACATGACCAGAGAATACTGAGTGCTTTTCAAATGTACCTCCGCACAAGGAGGAGACGAGAGGAGCTGTGCGCTGAGAACTGAAACAAACGTATACTAGTATTCTTAACCCTCTGGGGTCGAGGGATGTGCCAGTGCATCAAAATCACATGACCAATTTAAGACGACACAGCTACAAGATGCAGACTCAGAGTCTCCATTTTAACTTGGGTAGAAAGTGTGGACTTCAAACTATATACCAGTTTTTGAATTGTGTCGATGGGCCACGTAAAACCAGAGTTATGATAAAAAAATACACGCTATGTTTTTTTCTGAACAAAACAGTGGTGTTTACAACAGGAAGAACAGTAAAAACTGTGTTTACAGTGCTAGCAAACACTCTCTGCTTGTGAGTGAAAAAAAGAAAAAGCACCCCTTCCCTATTGGTGTTAAAATTTACCATGTCAGCCAATCAAAAAAATGATATGGCAACATGTGGCACTTGGTTGTTTAGGGAGAAGGGGAAGTTTTAGGAGTGACACCAGGGAAGGAAAGCGGGCGAGCGAAAGAAAGAGAGAGAGAGAGAGCGAGTTTTCATATGTGAGACATTAGTGACGTTTGGTGTGTTTGCAGGCTATAGTTAGTGTGTTGTGTAGTTATTGTCTTGTGTGTCAGTTATACTGCTGAATGTCACATTTGCTCCAAAAAAGCCATCAAAGGCAGATTCCAGTGTAAACGCTGTTCCCACATGGAAAACTGGATTGATGCACCTCCTGTTGTCAGACCTGCAGGGTTTAGGCCTGTGCTGTTCTCCTCTGTCTTATACTGAACACAAACTATTTTTTGGACTGGCACAAATAATTTGTGTGCCTTCTTATTTGATGCAGAACACCTGATTGTTCTGTATATAGATTTAATTTATTATTAAATTATTATTATATAAAAAACGCCTGAGGCCTTGGCTGCATTTTTAGGTAAATAGTACCATATAACTTTTGTATTTGCATTTCAAGTTATGAAAATGATTCGTTAAACAGGTTTGTGGGTTTTACAGTAAAAAAATATAACTTTTTTCTACTCGGATTTTGAATTTTTTATCTGAATATAGATCAATTGTGCTAATATAGTATGCCAAAATGAAAAAAATTCAGATATTTTAGGTTGTGCTGAAAGTAATGATACCAAACAAGGCAAGATAAACAGTTTTTAAAGGTAAAATATAGAGGTAAAATCAAAAGTAGTCAAAAACGGCCAATTATACCCTGGACCCCAGAGGGTTAAACGATGTTACGCCGGACGTCCACTTTGTTGAAATTACAATGTGCAGAAGATGGACTACAAAATGCACATCTTACTTCTTTCTTCTTCTTCGTTCTAACCCTGCTGTTTTATGCAGGTCATTAAAAAAAGAACAGCCTGCGAAAATATCCCTCCATTAGAGTGCAAAACCTTTCCTTTGAAAGCTACTAGGTTTACTGAAGAGGCACATATTTGATTCATCTTATCTAATTACCAAATATGTGCCTGTCCGGTTTCAATAGGTGTGTGTTTTATGAAGGGATGCCAAATGCTATAATTTTTCTGCAAAGCTGATTTACCTATGGGTATAAATAAAGTAACCTTGAACCTTGCTCAAACACAAACATCTATCCTTTTTCTATTTGGCAGACTCAACACAGTTTGGTTCACTGCTTCCTCCTACTGGTGAAATGTCATTGCTTCCTTTGTTGTTACTGAATTACCTTGAGTTGTCTTTCCTCAAAAACAACTAATAAACTGTTCTTTTCAAAACAGTAAAAAATTTAACTGGAAAAGAAAAACAATCAACCCATTTTTTCATAGGGTCATTTATGAGTTAAAATCTGGTGTTTTTTCTTTTTCTTTTTTTTTACTCTCACAGTGCAGGCACGATCCAATATAACTTGTCAAACAACTTCTGACATCTAATACCAAAGCATTTTGGATCAAAGCAGTATCGTTTCCATCCCTGAAAAAGATACAACCAGGTTCAGCACCTCTGATATCCAATCCTGTAGACTGATAGGGGAAAGTACAAGAACCTTGATTAGAGTAATGCAGCATGTAGGAGCTAGAATGACTCGAAACCAAATGAGTCTCCTATCTCCTGCCACAACCTTTTCATCTCCAGAAAAGCAGCATCCAGTATACCAGTGTCCGTTATTTAGTCACTGGTATCTTTCCATATGTTTCTATGTATCTTTTTTAACACATCATCCTGTCCACTGAACTCTTACTGTCACCTCTAAAGTCAAATGTGAATTTTAAGAATGTTTTTTTTCCCCACAGGATCCTGTTAGAATACAATCAGCTAACACACCACAGACAAACAGAGACCTGAGACTGCAGAGGAACACAATCTGCCTCACTGCTTCAAACACTTCTGACATTCAACCCTTTACACAGACAAGCTCAACATTTTTTTTATCAATCTAGAAATCAGCTGCTGCAGTCAGTGTCATATACACAACATCACTGCCTGAAGACACTCAGAACAAAGAGCAGCTGATAAAACCCACTGTCGAATACAACTCTGTCATACCCCTCTGACTAGGTGAGGAAGTGTTTTTTTGTGTCGTTTAGCACAACACACGAGAAACCATATACCTACCACGAATATATCCAGGGTAGGTACAGTATAAAGTCCTTAAACAACAGAAATATCATTTTAGTGTAAACAAGCTCTCCAGGTAGCTCTGAATGTCATTTAAAATCGTGCGATAAAGTCAAAAAAAAGCAAAAACAATGGACCTGTGTGTCTAAATTTGGACACACAGATCCATAAATACAGCGATTTGTTACTGCAGGGTCAGAAAAAGGGTCAAACAGCTCCCCTGACAAATTCTACATTTACAGAGTTACTTGTTTACACATACAACAGTTGCATGGCCATGTGCCTTTTTTGTAGCTTGCTCTACTGTCTTAACCTTCTTAGGTGTAAAATTGTAGTGACTTTGTCACAAGGGGTTTTGGTAAATGGACTGATTCTTAGCACTCAAAGCACTTTATACAACATGCCTCATTCACCCATTCTTGCAAACCAACACGTTCTCACTCCCAACTCGTCAAACGTGTGACGCATGGTCAGGCTCCCTCTGCTGCACTTATGGACGCGCAGGGTACCCCCCTCGCGTCGGGAATTGACGTGAAGGGTCCTCCGATTGAAGAGATTGCCGCGGAAGAGCCTGTTGTCCGTATATTTATATATTTCCGAAATCACATTGTAGTGACGTATACTGAACACAATAAATTATATAATGTAAACAACTACCTGAGAAACAGGTAGAACGATACCTTTGTATGGTTTATTGCATTTATGGAGGGAGTGATGTATGCTGGGTAATGGCACAGCTAGCGACTGGGTGACTTTATTCACCCGCTTCGGCTGTTATCAGTCCATACAATGGACGTTATTAGCACAAATCAGTCCCATAGATATCGGCCATCTCCTGCTAGATTGTTCAGAAGGTTGTTCTCATCCATCCAGATGGAGGATCACTAACAGGAGCGTGGAAGACTCCAGAATCCACTCTGGCTGGAATCCGGTGGATATGCAGTGTGTACAGGTAAGACCATTTAAACGGACAGCATTTATAGAATGACTATTAAAAGTCAGCGAGTGTCAGTAATGTTAATGTGGTTATGTTAGTAATACACCGAGTGCTAATATAACAGCTTTAAGATGCATTTGTAGATATTATTACGCGTTTTACCGTCTTTATGGTGCTAGCTTAAAGTTACGGTGTAAACGTTAGCCTATATTGGAGTAAAGCTGTTACTGGTTAAACGATGTTAGCACAGAAATATTAGCTTCTGTCATGACTGATGAAGTTACTAGTTAATAAAGTTTCCAGTAAAGTGTTTAATCGCAGCCACAGATTGACAGCAAATATCTCGATTAGCTTCAGTGCATCTATAATAAATATGTGCAAGTTTCAGTGCTTCGTTTAAACTGTATGATACTTATACTGACCCAGGGTCAGTGTAAAATACAATCCTAGCTGTGTGAACAAAGCCTGGCTCCTTTAATCCTGCATGACAAACCTCAGGATGCAGGTTATTATTACTCTTTCCTGCTGGCACACCTGTCACACCTGAGAGTCAGTTAGAAACTTACAGTGACGTGGACATCATGCAAAGACTGCCAGACTCTGTAATACTGCAAATGATCAGTGACTCAGGTTAACACTAAACTTTAAACAGTACCTCTGTGTCTTTGTGTGCTGCATATGCTTAGTTGTGACACTGTTACTGTTCAGTGAATGTTTCTAAAACTAGATGAACTTACTTCAGCGTCAGCAGTTTGAGAAAACAACTCCCTTTACAGGTGCTGATAAGGCCAAGGGCACAAAACAGCATAACCATTGATGCGTTAGGTTTCATAGCGAGACACGTGAAGTGTGGTAGGATCAGTTTGTAACTTCCTCCCTCTTCCTTGGAAAACATAAAGGAGTAGGAGCACGACCTCTGTGGCAGCGCTGACATGACTGAACTGTGATGTTTGATGTGTGTTGGTGCAGTAATAAAAAGCTTGATCACAGTCTGTGTTGCAGACTTTATTTTAAAAAATTCCATGACCCCCCCCCCCCCCCCCCCCCCCCCCACCCTCCCACTGTGAAGTGAACATGAATTGAATATTCAGAAGACATTTGTTTAAATAGTTCTGCAAATCTGAGCTGTTGGTGTGTCCTTGGATTGTGTGGTAATAATATTAGAGCCTGCAATCTTTCTTACTGAATCTCTACTATGAGTCATGTTACCTGAGATTAATTCTATGTTTATCTGTCAGCCTGGACGAATGTGCTGTGTGAAGGAAATTAAATTAAATCAGATCTGAACTGCGTACATTTAAGGAACCTGTTCATATTTAATATGAACCAGTGATTTTTTGATTGCTGATTCCAAGAGAGTCTTTGTGGAAATCCTGTTTGGCTTTTTGTTATTTTAATTCTCTTCTCTGTTTTCCAGAACAGTTCTCCACTGTCGCTGTCCACATGGGTCAGTGGCGCCAAGAAGCACTGTGCTAATGTGGGACTCTGACCAGCAACATCCAGACCCAGACAGCGTTTTCTATCTCCCAGCTGGAGGTTTTGTTTGTCTGTGACTGGAGAGTCAGATTTTTGTTGAGCTTCACACTTGCAGAGGTAAGTCAGTTTGCAGAGATCCCTCCCACCCTGGCTTTTATGTGCTTGATTTCTTATCTGAAACAGTAATATTTCAGTGACTGCTGCTTGTACCACAGGTTAATACACGCTACTGATCCCTGATGGGAGAATCATCAATTTTGGCAACAAAGAAGCCTGGTGGATGTTTGTTTACAGTCTGATGATGGGACATCATGCTCTGCATCTTCAAAGTTTGTCTCTTGATTATTATTCATACCCAGTAATGTGAAGTATGCTCATATCTACTATAACTGAACCAACCTGGTGCTCTTCATTTATGGAGGCTGTTGAGTCTGAATGTTGGATATTGTGTATCTCGTGTTCTCTGGGCTTTGTTGTCCTCAGTCTTTTTGCAGGACCAGAAAACAAAACCAGGAGGCGCGTAAATGTTTCTTCTCCATGATGTTTCTTCAAATGTTTCTTCTGGATGATGATAAGACTGTGACACGGGATGCCACCTTTGGTCTTGTGATGAAGCAAAGCTCAGGAAGAAGTGGGATTAAATGGTACCCACATGTGTGCTGCTGAGAAGGATGTACAGGGGCACCTGCAGCCAAATCCAAGCCTCAGGTTAGTTGTAGTTGCAGAACGCTATAGACTGAGACAGCTGAGGCATCAAATGTTTGATTAAACGGATGAAAAAGAGAAGTTTCTTCCCTATAATTATCACTTCTTAAAATCTGTAGCAACTTCAAGTCTGTCAGCGTGCTGAGCATGCTCAGAATGTGACAATATATTTTTGTTCAATATTTAATTTCTTTCAGTTGCAATTGTTAAATGAAAAAAAAAATAAAAATATATTCTTATAATTTAGCAAACTAATTTATCAAAAAAATATACATATATCTGTATTAGTTTTAATAAATTAATTTGACACCTGTATGGAAAATACCATATTGTATTCATACAGAATCAGTTTGGTATCATTGTTTGTCTGCTCACTGATTGTTGAAACTAAGAGCTGCTTTGATCTGTTTGATCTAAAGTATCCAAAGTTGAGCTCTGATGTTTCGTCACCCCTGTGTGTGATATGTGATTCCTACATGCTGGCAGAGCAGAGCAGCAGTTTGTGCTCACAGATGGTGACGGTGTGGAGAGACGGTGGTGTTTCCTCAGAAGAACCAGCAGAGTCACAAAGGACACCAGTCCATCTCACCACCGTGACTCGCTGACTGATGCTCGTCTGCACTGCACAGAGGAAATCAGCTGACCGAGGTTTGTCCAGTGACGTGTTCTGAATGTATATTTGTTTTATGCTTACAGATGTGTTTTTCTTGACAGAGGCTCTGCAGAGGTTAGACAAAGCAGAGAGAACATGCGCTTTACATTTTACTGTGATTTATTGAGATATTTGTTGCCTGATGTTCAGCAGGAATGGAGAAATAGAATCAAAGGGAGATGTTTTTGATGTTTTTGTAATGATGTAAGTAAATCTTCAATATTATTTATTTGCTTGGTTATATTAGGAGTGTTTCTGAGTGAGGGGGGAGGAGTCATCATCCAGGTAAAGTGACGTAGATCAGTGGATACACTTGTCTCCCCTTTAAAGGAGACGATCCAAGTCATCCTTAAATGTTAGTGCTTTCAAATACACAAACATTTTTAAAGGACAGAAATGAACATCCAACTTTGACTGTAACACAAAATAAATCTTTGCATATGTGTTTTCAAACTCTCAGATGGGCAGCATATCAGTCTTGGACTGTCTAACCTGCCGGAGCAGCACTGAATAACCACCGCACATGAGCATGTTCCTGCAACATTCAGCATCTGATCCTTCATCTGTGTGCGTCTGCTTTTGGTAAGTAGAGTTACCCAACTCCAGTAACTCTAAACACATGCCATCCATTTCTAACGGCCTGGTTACTTCCTGTCAGTTACTTTAGAAACCATGTGGTCACCTGACCTAACACTGTTTCTTCTTCTTCCCCTTAATGTTCAAGTGTCACATGTCAAACAGCTGGAGAGGAAACTACACCAGTGTACTGGGATGTTTCAGCAACACGTGCCAGATGCTGTTCCTTCATGGTGACATCACCAGAGACAGCCCCGCCCACCTCAGGACCTCGCCATTGATCATGATGATTATAATGATGACAGCGAGCAGAACTAAGACTGTAAAAATCCACGACCAGAATTTTTCTTTCTAATTATTCATGAATACTGAGAGCCTCTTTCTGTGTTTTGTCTGTTTTGGGGTTGTTTTTTTTACCTCATTTGTTACTAACAAAGTTCACAAACTCACACAGTTTACATTCTGTATGTTTCCATCTTTACCAGCCACACTCTAACTGCATTTAAGAAAATAATCCTTAGAAATCGGCGTTTTTCTCTTTTGTAATTGATGATAATTCAGTGAATATACTGCACTGCTTCCTTCTATTGCGTCACACATTGCTTTAAGTTTTTCAGTGTCCAGTTATTTTTTACTGCTGTTTGAATTCTCTGTATGTTTGACCCTGTAGACCATAGGTGTCAAACTCTGGCCCGCGGGCCAAATTTGGCCCGCAGCCTAATTACATTTTGCCCGCGAAGCCATACCAAATTACTATCAGAGCTGCCCTACTGGTATTATACTAATATAGCTAATATATATATATTGTTTAGTATTCGGCTTTGCTTGTTCCATATTCAGTTTTTCAGCAAAACTTGTTTGAGTCCATAACAAAAGATTCATTCTTATATCTGGAGGAAGATTTTTTTTCAATAAATATTAACGTTAGCCCGCGACTTTGTTCCAGTTTTGAATTTTGGCCCACTGTGTATTTGAGTTTGACACCCCTGCTGTAGACTGTTTGATGGACTGCTTGTCTTCCTGTTTGTAACCGCCGCCTGTTTTTTAATAAAGATTTGGATTTCTGACTTCAACACAGCCTCTGCGTGTCCTCCCTTTGTGTCCTCTTCCTCTGTGAATGTGTTGCATGTGTCACAGATTCATTTTATTAACAGCTTTCCCACAGTGAGTTGCATCAGCATTCATTCACAGCACATTTCAGAAGGATTCAGATTAATACAGTGATCTTACAGTCAGAATGATCCTGACAGAGTGCCACTGTAAATGATCTTTCATCAGGTAAATTTTAAAGTTCAGTATTTCAAAGCAGGAGTTATGAAGACTCATGCTGGCATTAGGACTAATAATATGTACTTACAAAGTCAAAGTTTTTTAATTATGCTAGAATATTGGAAGATAATCAACTTTTAGTGTTTTCCGCATATTAATTATTCTGAAATAGAGACGTGACCCTAACTGTACAGAAGCACTAAACAACTGACAATAACAGACATCATTGGCCTGAGCTGTCATGCACAGTGAGTCTGATCCTTTGCTGTGAGAGTCTGACAAGCATGTTTCTGGTCAGTTCGGAAGAAATAATATCACAATGTTGATCTTTCTTTCAATATTCCTTCTCTTTTACAACATAAACTGTGATCAAAGGTACTTATGTTCACAGCATGTAATAATACTGACAGTCCAGGGCATTGTGGTCTGTTGAGCTAGGGTTAGGGTTAGCAATTCAGACATATGTAATCAATATTAAACGTCTCTGACGTGGGCCCCTGTCCGCAGTGTTGGGAAATCCATACCAGGCTGGAACGAGTCAAGGTAGGTGAGCATCCACGAGAAGACACAGCAGATGCATCCTACTAATACTGACAGGACCAGGAGACTCCAGAAACCGAGCATCTTCTCTTCAGTGCCATCCTCTCCTGTCACCCTCTCTGCCCGCAGCTCTTTGAGTATGGGGTAGATAAGGGCGCAGAGAAACCCTTATTACTAATTTGTATTATAATTCAATTTTCATGAAATATTCATATTCAGTATCAGTCCTTTTATATTATAACCACGTATCTACCCAGGCTCATGGTGGGGCAGGGCTCTGTCCTGGGATGCTTGAGTACAAGGTAACGTACACCCTGACCAGGTATCCAGTCTGTCAGAATTGTTTTCAATATTTGGTTCAAAAACATGAGTGACAACAGAAATCCAGCTAGGATTCTTGCATATGATGAATGAAGTCTGTCTTTGACTGTATTGTCCAGCTGATCCATCAAACCCCCAGCAGGTAAACCTTATTCATGACATAACACGGCAACAATGTAAAAAATGAAACAGCAACAGTCTAAATGTAAAGTGTATTCTAAAGTCCTCTTCAATAAATCATATGCAAAGAGTCATTCAGGACTGTAAAACGTGAACTACAGAACCCAGAGTCTTCATCATTAAATCTCTGGTTGCTTCATTTTTCTATCCTATATCAGATACTTTAAGGTTAGGTTAGGTAAACTTGCATTCTCATGGTGAGGCAAAGTGCTTTATGTGTGTGCGTGTCATGTACGGCTATAAAAGGGCCTATAATTAAAGAACAAAGCGGGGTTTGAGTTCGAGTTGCGGCAGAATGTCACTACTTGTAAATGGAACGCAGCCTTCCTGCGGCGGACAGCTAATAACAGGAATCGGACGCGGTCCACCCAAGTCCACAGCAACCACCATAGCAACCACCTAGCATGACCTTAAAAACATATTCTGTCTTCATAACTATCAAAAACATGAAATGATTTGCAAAGTGTGAAAGTGTTACAGCTGCAGAGAGCTATGGCGGTATCTTTGGAAGCTGTTTACATAGCTAATAATATACGATGTAACCATGGAGACAGTCAGTCACGTGAGCTAGCGATGCACGTTTACTACAGTGAATAAGGTGATTGCGTGCACAGCGTCCACACGCTGCAGAGGGTAAAGACATTACTTCAATATTGTTTTATATTGATATATATTTGCCTTCTGTTGACCATCACCTCAGGTTCACCATTACAGTTTCAGCATACAGATGCACACTGTCTAAATATCAACACATTCAAAAACTCATGTCTCAGAAATAAGCACAGCTGTTCATGTTTGTCATTAGAGTTTTATTTGTAAGAAAATTATGAACTTCATATTGTGCATCAAATAAAAGAACATTTCACAACTCTGAGTCAACAGAAACAGGTAACAGAAATGTCTCTAATGTAGACATGTACAGTGTAGTGTAAGCATTAAAAGATCATAAAAGGAAACACTAATATTCATGTGAAACTAATTGTAATAAAAATGAGCAGGTGCTTTATAGATGTAAAAGAAAGAATCTGAAAACAACACTTTTTTGGTCTAAGTGATCAAAGTAGAAAACAGTCTGTTCAAGAACAAACCGTAGCTGCACTAATATTACACATCTCCATTGTTGTGGTGAACAGACATGTTGCTTTTAAAACCACATGCAGTGTGTGACCATGACTGTTCACTGAGACCATGAATGCCACTTCGCTGAAGCCTTCGCCTTCTTCTTCTTCTTCTAAATTGGGAGCAGAAGGAGCACGAGCTGCTTTGATCTACTGAAAGGAAAAAGCAGAACATCTGAGCTGAAACCAGTCAGCTGAAATCATTAAGATAGAAACAATCGTTCAATGCAGTGTCTCGGGTGGCTTAGCCTGTTACAACTGTTGATACAAGCTAAATACGGTTAACACACAGTGTCAGGGAGCTCCAGTGTGGGAACTAGTGGCTTTAGGTTTGTAGTCATTTAACTTTCATCCATTCATTCATTTAATTCAGGAGGAAGAAATGCCAGGTTGGTGCAGGCTGGTTACATGCATTTGGTCCCATGCTGTCTTTAACTAAATGACTTGGTTCATTTTATGGCTGGGCTGTATGTGGGGTTATATCATGTTATTTGGGCAGGAGTACCTGTCCCCTGTTAGACTTAGAAAGTTTCTCCATAAGTAGAGTTTCTAACTCTTCTAGCACATCTGTGGCTGACAGCTTTTTGGTGGCTCTTTTTACCCCACACTGGTTGTGAGTGTGTAAATAGCCCCACTAGTTCTTTTGGGTTGCAGTTAACTGGGGAGGAAGAGGTGGGTCTGCCATGACTAGACGAATAACAATTATCTGGGATACATAAATTTCATAATGCATGCATATATCTCTATAAACCTGCCTGAGGGCTGCCATTTTTTACATTCAGTTATTTCTTTGTTGAATCTAAATAATGAATGTGTTACAGTTAAACTGACACTGGTCAGTGTAAATGGCTTATTGGGACACAGAAACCTTTAAATTAAACCCATCACCTGATATTGAGTGTCAAACAATATCAAAGCTGTAAATGCTGTTTACAGTCAGAATTTATAAAACTATAAATAAATGTAAATAAATTCAAACAAGTGAGCTTTTATCTTTGTGCTGAATATCAACACTGTGATTTCTTAGACTGTAAGCTTTACTTTAGCACAACCAGTTGTAGAAGCTGCCACTCCAAAAGTCTTTTGATAACAAGAAAAAAATACCTTTTCAGTCCATGGCCTGAAGTTCTTCTCTGACATCTTCTGCAATCAGCTTTGTCTGCTGGTTTGAAGACAATAAACCACAAAAAAGATGATTTAGTCGCTTTGTCTGCGTCATGCAGCTCAAATGTGTCGTGTAACGACGTTGAATAGCCGTCGTTATCCCTCTGCTGCATCAGTAGGATTGTACTGTACAGCATCTCATTGATATGTGAGGAATGCTAATGTAACACGATAACAGACTTACATCATTAAAACATAAAGGACAGGAGATATTTAGATATTCTTATATTTATATTACATTTTATAGCTGACGGATATTACTAAATAGATAGAATTTACTAAATAGCTGGATGAACATGAAAAATATGTCTATAATAACAAATGACCATGAGAGCCAGTAGAATTAATTCAACTGGACACTCGAAAGACGTCCTTAAATGCTCTTTAAGTGGCAGAACAGATGAACAAACAGTTAATTGCTTACTTGAGATGAAATCTAATCAGCTACTTTGAAAACAGCTTCTAAGTGGTTCCTCCTTTAACAGGATGACTGCTCAGGGGTAAGGACATCATGCAGTCCAGCAACCTTTATGGTTCTGCTTTGATTCACCAGGAACTATTAGGGAAACCTTCCAGCGCCTCCTGTGAAAGACACAGGCATAAACACACAAACATTTATTAACATGTTCCACAGTCTTCCAGTTTGATTTTCTCATCCTGTGGACAACAACGTACATGGATGCAGGTTTATTGTTAACTTTTGTAAGGTTTATTTAGTGAACATATCCAGCTGCAGCTCCACTGTGATCCTGAACTGGATAAGCACTTAAGAAAATGTGTCAATAAATGGACAAACATCAACATACTATAATTATCCAAACAGACGGGACCAATAATGCTTCACTGAGTCAGAGACTTTAACGTCTCTTCTATGTAAGAATGTCTCGTGCTGATATACCTGCAAACTTGACAACAAAGGTTTTTCAGACTACATGTAGCTGTCCTCTATGTCAGCTCACACATTTACATTTATGTCACACTTATTTCTGCTTTCCCATTTTATAATTATTACTTACATTTTGATTAGATACCTTGAGTTTGTAAATGATCAGATTACATAATTGGAATACAATGTATTCAATTCAGGGCTGCGGGAGGATGAAGCCTATCCCAGCTGATACAGGACAAAGACAGGCTGCCAGTTTATTGCAGGGCTAACACAATATGTGTAACAGAAAATCCACCTAAATGTTTGATATTTCTTATAATAATCATAATTATGACTATTATTTAAAGGTTTCTTTATAAATACATTTTGATTTTTTATAACCTCTAAAATATAAACCTGAGCCGTTTCAGATTCTGACCTCTGACCTCACTGCAGCTCCCTCTTGGAAGTACATCTGCTTCTTGTCTTGACCGCCTGCCCTTGATATCACGTACTGTACCTGAGGAACAAAAAAGGACAAACACTTGCCTTCATTTAAGAAGTACATTCATACAGAGGTAATCTATGGAAACACACTAGTTCAACCTTTGGGAGGAATCAGTTCCTGTGAAACATTTCTGTAAATGAACATCATGTGGAGAATGAATGAAATGAGTTCTTCAGGTGACTCAGCAGTCCCACACTGACAAATGAAATCTAGTTAAACTATTAAGCATATTTGCTCTTCTGAAATCTGTGTTAAACAACAACAAACATAAGTTAGTAACAAAAATACAGCTGAGTAGATATTACAAACCACCAGCAGCCATAATGCTGAATTTTAATCTTCAAATGTTTCTGAGCCGTCTTCAACCTGCTTTTAACACATTAAAGTCCCACAGTCAATGCAGCCTGACTCAATCCTAAATGTTCAGCACACACAAAGACACAGAGGTACTGTTTAAAGTTTAGTGTTAACCTGAGTCACTGATCATTTGCAGTGTTACAGAGTCTGGCAGTCTTTGCATGATGTCCACGTCACTGTAAGTTTCTAGCTGACTCTCAGGTGTGACAGGTGTGCCAGCAGGAAAGAGTAATAATAACCTGCATCCTGAGGTTTGTCATGCAGGATTAAAGGAGCCAGGCTTTGTTCACACAGCTAGGATTGTATTTTACACTGACCCTGGGTCAGTATAAGTATCATACAGTTTAAACGAAGCACTGAAACTTGCACATATTTATTATAGATGCACTGAAGCTAATCGAGATATTTGCTGTCAATCTGTGGCTGCGATTAAACACTTTACTGGAAACTTTATTAACTAGTAACTTCATCAGTCATGACAGAAGCTAATATTTCTGTGCTAACATCGTTTAAACAGTAACAGCTTTCCTCCAATATAAGCTAACGTTTACACCGTAACTTTAAGCTAGCACCATAAAGACGGTAAAACGCGTAATAATATCTACAAATGCATCTTAAAGCTGTTATATTAGCACTCGGTGTATTACTAACATAACCACATTAACATTACTGACACTCGCTGACTTTTAATAGTCATTCTATAAATGCTGTCCGTTTAAATGGTCTTACCTGTACACACTGCATATCCACCGGATTCCAGCCAGAGTGGATTCTGGAGTCTTCCACGCTCCTGTTAGTGATCCTCCATCTGGATGGATGAGAACAACCTTCTGAACAATCTAGCAGGAGATGGCCGATATCTATGGGACTGATTTGTGCTAATAACGTCCATTGTATGGACTGATAACAGCCGAAGCGGGTGAATAAAGTCACCCAGTCGCTAGCTGTGCCATTACCCAGCATACATCACTCCCTCCATAAATGCAATAAACCATACAAAGGTATCGTTCTACCTGTTTCTCAGGTAGTTGTTTACATTATATAATTTATTGTGTTCAGTATACGTCACTACAATGTGATTTCGGAAATATATAAATATACGGACAACAGGCTCTTCCGCGGCAATCTCTTCAATCGGAGGACCCTTCACGTCAATTCCCGACGCGAGGGGGGTACCCTGCGCGTCCATAAGTGCAGCAGAGGGAGCCTGACCATGCGTCACACGTTTGACGAGTTGGGAGTGAGAACGTGTTGTGCAAACACTTTTTTCTGTGCTTACTGTCTAGCATTCACACTGCAATTGATGCCCAAGGATATTTGGCATGCACACCGGAGCAGCCAGGGATTGAACCACCAGCTTTCCGATTAGTAGATGACCTGCTCTACCTCCTCAGCAACAGCCAGGCAGTTACTAAATTTACAATAAAGAATAAAATAAAACAAAGCAAACAAACAAAAGAAAAACATTTGGTACTACCAGTGCTGCCCCTCAGTCGCCTAGTAGATGGATCTATTGTATAAATCTGAAAATCCTCAGTGACTTCAACCTCTTTGAGATTTTTATTAAAGTCCAATATATAAAGTTTACACCCCCAACAAACAAGGCATGTTATATCATTCTCATTACATATAAACTACTGTTAGTATTAAAACCAACTTAAGATGATCAGTAACCATTAAAACACTCTAAGCCAGACAGCTGTTAACATGGCTGTGTACTCACTGCCTTTAAAACACTGCAAATCAATAATCTAATCAAGGGCAATCATGGCTCCATTAGGATTTAATCAGGCTCTGTAATTACATGTGAACAAGGTAATTACACTTTGATAACATGTAACCACCTCAGTGGGCTGTGCCTTGCATTCAGAGCATGTCTCCCTCCTGCTTGGTTAACTGCGATGCCTCTGCTCTTGGCTGTTTTACTGAAGAATGCTCAGCACACTGCAGCTCCCTCTAGAAATTACAAAAGCAGGCTCGAGTCTGCTAACATTGAATATACAAGTGCCTGTTTAAGTTGCTAAGACTGAGCAATGTTAATGCTTTCTAAAGTAGTTAGTCTTGAGCACACATGTCACATTGCTTGCTTGAAGAAGTTCTTTTTCAAAACTGTTCACATTCACTACATACACACACCAGATGACAGTCATTAAAAAAGTCAGACAGGTCCTTCCACTGAATAAGAACTTATTTTAGGTTGATAAAGGTAATTTAGTCTTCCAGTTAACAGAGTGTTAGAGCATTTTAAATCTGTTGCTGACATTCCCAGATGACTGGATTACATGTGAATCTACTCACTTAAAAACAAAGTAACTGAGAAAAAATGAAGCAAAGACTGAGACCCCCTGAGTTAAGACAGAGCAACATTTTAGTGGCTTTCATGGAAGTGTTTTCTAAGACCGAGACTTGAACCGCAACAATAGTGTGCCTTTCAGATCTGAGCTGATTGAACCTGTTTGAAATGTTAAATGAGACCTGAGGCCAGATATGAAGTGGCTGCATTTTTACCCGACTTCAACATGCTGACTCAGTTTATCAAGCTGAACTAACAGATCTTCTATTGCTCACTGTGTCAATGGCATTTACTTGATTGATAATTCTAAACATCCATCCCATTTTAGTTTTTTTACCATTGGACTCAAAGTAAAAATATCATATTGACAGTAGATAACAGAAAAAGTTTTTTAAAAAAGTGCTTCCTGTATGTGTTCAGACAAGTCTTCCTGTCTGACCACCAGTGTTGGTCAAGTTACTTGAAAAAGTAATCAGTAACTAAGTACTGATTACTTCCCCCAAAAAGTAATCTCGTTACTTTACTGATTACTTATTTTCAAAAGTAATTAATTACTTAGTTACTTAGTTACTTTTTAAAAACACGATTTACAACCTGAAGAGGTGATAAAGCGATATATCTTTCAGCCCAATTCTACTTTTTCTACATAATCCATCATACAAAATGTAATCAAATGGAAAAGTCTCTTTTTAAAACTTGTTTTATTAGTTTTAATCTTTTAACTTTATGCATCAAGCAAAAATTTAATTATATGCAACATTCTCTGAGTTGAATAAATTAGTTTAACATTTAAACCTATTTTCTGCACATTCCAGCACATAAAATATTTTTTTTGTTTACACTCACTCTTTCAAATAGATGCAAGTAAAACACAGCAGAACATAAATAAAGTCAAAGACTAAGCGGTCCTGTTGCTCTATTTTCACCTGTAAAGCAGGACTGCAGTAGGCGGAGGTTTACCCTGGTGCAGGTGTGCAGCGGTCAGTGGAAGGATACGGCAGTGTCTCTGTGAGTTTCCCATTACGTCGTTGCGCTCTCGGTGCTTGCTTGGAAGTTTAGGGCTTTTTTTTGCTGTAAAAAGAAGTTTTCTTCCCACGCACAACGGACGCTAATGTTTTTGTCACTTTTTATGGAATCAAACTCAAAGTAAGGTCAGTACTTCCACGCTGCACGCTCATACTCTCTCCCACAATCGATATGTGATCCATTGTTGATCTGCACACAGCTGTTGTCACGAACGGCGCACTCGCTTACGTCACTGTCGTGAGACATTCTCGCAAAAAATCACGGTTTTAGTAACGCAGTAACGCAGCGTTCCTACGGGAAAGTAACGGTAATCTAATTACCGTTTTTGCAATAGTAATCCCTTACTTTACTCGTTACTCGAAAAAAGTAATCAGATTACAGGCAACGCGTTACAAGTAACGCGTTACTGCCCATCTCTGCTGACCACACTTTGTACTTAGGTTACTGGGAGTTAAAGGATTACCTTTGCTGAATATTTTTAGGAATATGATACAAAACACGTGGAATAATAACACTTATGTTATGTTTTACTTGGGCAAAACTGCAGTTGGGGTAAGTCATCAATGACTTACTCTAACACTGCAATTGAAAGATGCAACTTATGAACTTATTTTTATTAAATTGTCCTCCAAAGTTTTCACAAACTGACACACCTCAAAAACTATTCACATTTTTTTTTTACCAGAGATCCCTTTTCACCTTCCTCTACAACAGAAAAATATGGTATGGTTTGGGTCAATACCAGTGATGATTTTGGCCTCTTCTGTCCCCTGATTGTAAATTCTTAGGAGAACATTTTTTTTTTAAAAACCCACAAATGTTATAATCTGATAACACGCAGTTTGATTTAGGAGTACTTAGATCTCATAAGGTTATTGTTTCAAATTTATTTAAGATAAATGGAAATCTATTAATACAATTTGACAAGTTTGACACATGCATGTTCGCACAGATCAATATGACCAGAAAAACACTATCAAATACAGTGGGGCAAAAAAGTATTTAGTCAGCCACCGATTGTGCAAGTTCCCCCACCTAAAATGATGACAGAGGTCAGTAATTTGCACCAGAGGTACACTTCAACTGTGAGAGACAGAATGTGAAAAAAAAAAAATCCATGAATTCACATGGTAGGATTTGTAAAGAATTTATTCGTAAATCAGGGTGGAAAATAAGTATTTGGTCAATAACAAAAATACAACTCAATACTTTGTAACATAACCTTTGTTGGCAATAACAGAGGTCAAACGTTTACTATAGGTCTTTACCAGGTTTGCACACACAGTAGGTGGTTTTTTGGCCCATTCCTCCATGCAGATCTTCTCGAGAGCAGTGATGTTTTGGGGCTGTCGCCGAGCAACACGGACTTTCAACTCCCGCCACAGATTTTCTATGGGGTTGAGGTCTGGAGACTGGCTAGGCCACTCCAGGACTTTCAAATGCTTCTTACGGAGCCACTCCTTTGTTGCCCGGGCGGTGTGTTTTGGATCATTGTCATGTTTGAAGACCCAGCCTCGTTTCATCTTCAAAGTTCTCACTGATGGAAGGAGGTTTTGGCTCAAAATCTCACGATACATGGCCCCATTCATTCTGTCCTTAACACGGATCAGTCGTCCTGTCCCCTTGGCAGAAAAACAGCCCCATAGCATGATGTTTCCACCCCCATGCTTTACAGTAGGTATGGTGTTCTTGGGATGCAACTCAGTATTCTTCTTCCTCCAAACACGACGAGTTGAGTTTATACCAAAAAGTTCTACTTTGGTTTCATCTGACCACATGACATTGTCCCAATCCTCTGCTGTATCATCCATGTGCTCTCTGGCAAACTTCAGACGGGCCTGGACATGCACTGGCTTCAGCAGCGGAACACGTCTGGCACTGCGGGATTTGATTCCCTGCCGTTGTAGTGTGTTACTGATGGTGACCTTTGTTACTTTGGTCCCAGCTCTCTGCAGGTCATTCACCAGGTCCCTCCGTGTGGTTCTGGGATCTTTGCTCACCGTTCTCATGATCATTTTGACCCCACGGGATGAGATCTTGCGTGGAGCCCCAGATCGAGGGAGATTATCAGTGGTCTTGTATGTCTTCCATTTTCTGATGATTGCTCCCACAGTTGATTTTTTCACACCGAGCTGCTTGCCTATTGTAGATTCACTCTTCCCAGTCTGGTGCAGGTCTACAATACTTTTCCTGGTGTCCTTCGAAAGCTCTTTGGTCCTGGCCATGGCGGAGTTTGGAGTCTGACTGTTTGAGGCTGTGGACAGGTGTCTTTTATACAGATGATGAGTTCAAACAGGTGCCATTCATACAGGTAACAAGTGGGGGACAGAAAAGCTTCTTACAGAAGACGTTACAGGTCTGTGAGAACCAGAGATTTTCCTTGTTTGAGGTGACCAAATACTTATTTTCCACCCTGATTTACGAATAAATTCTTTACAAATCCTACCATGTGAATTCATGGATTTTTTTTTCACATTCTGTCTCTCACAGTTGAAGTGTACCTCTGGTGCAAATTACTGACCTCTGTCATCATTTTACGTGGTGGAACTTCCACAATCGGTGGCTGACTAAATACTTTTTTGCCCCACTGTATATGAAGCAGCTTAATGCATCCCCTGCATGGCAAGGAATCTTTTTTCTATTGCTACATTAAGCTACAAAATTCTCACCTGATGTTACAAACTCTATAAGCTACAAATGTGTACCCCCTGTTTGTGGGGTTCATTAAGTGTACCTCAGAAGGTGCAAGACCAGTGGCAAGCCTTTGTACCTCAACAGGTAGAAAAGTATTAAAGTGTAAAACAGAAACAAACCCCGTGTAATGCGCTCACAAGCAAATCACAAAAATGCCCTGATTTCACATAAGTCCATGAGAAGCAGCAGAAAAATGGCACAGCAATCTTCCTGCTATCTGTGTCTCATCTGTAGTCCCAACTGAGGCACCTCTGAGCAGAGCTGGATCTATACTTCAGCTACAAATGCTTCAGGCTCAGCACTAATGTCGCTCTTTTACACATTTTAAAATGGAAGAGATTAAATAAATCACCTCCCCACTATCCACCTCACCTAAATATGACTCCCCGGTAACTTCAGAGCTCGAGGCATTGGGGAGGGCGACATTAAAAAAAAAAACAAGAAGTGAAACGATGGTACTGTAACTCAAATTAAGGCACAAATCTGTGAATGACAAATGACAGCAGAGGATAACGTGAACACTATTGAGTACAAGTAAAGTGGAATGGCTAAACAGACTGATGGAGAAGGGCTACACACACACACACACACACACACACACACACACACACACACACACACACACACACACAAACAGAGTAGGAAAACCAAATGGATTGCATTTACATACATATACTGTATGTGAAAGCAGAAGTCATGCACAAAAGTTGAGAAAAGGAAAAAAAGTAAACACACACACACGTGTGCACACACAGATACAGAAAAGTCCCACTGAAATGCCTATTATAAATCAACTCAAAGCAGCAGCCCTTATGCTTCAAAGTCATCTCTGAATCGCTTATCCACTCATTGAGCCGCACTATAGGAATACCAATTTATAGTCTTCTATCATATCACTGAAAGAGACAAGGGGGCAGAGTGAGATGAGGGGCGAGAGAGGCAGGCAGACAGAGAGTGAGAGGCAGGGAGAGTGAGAGTGAGAATTTCAAATACCTGTTTATACATTTGAATTGCACAGAAACATAAAAAAAATTACTGATGTTCACTCCTGGCATATATGAATATATGAATACACTCTCTCTCTCTGTCTCTCTCTCACACACACACACACACACACACACACACACACACACACACACACACACACACACACACACACACACACACACACACACACAGTAGTCCCAGAGCTGCAAGATAAGAGAGGAGAGTGTTCTGGGGAAAAAGCTTCCTCATTGGTGTGCAAGGCTGCACATGTTCCAACCCTCCTTTCTATCCCCTCTGTGTGTGTGTGTGTGTGTGTGTGTGTGTGTGTGTGTGTGTGTGTGTGTGTGTGTGTGTATTTGCGTGTGTGTGTGTGTTCATGTCCGCGTGCTAGCATTCCCTCTCTTTCCTTCACAGCTACTAAAAAGACACAGAGGACCTATTGTGCCCAAGGAAGGAAAATCACTCCATTTTCAGAAAAGGAGAGGAATGAACAGCACTCCCTCTCTCTCCCTCTCTCTCCCTCTCTCTTGCTTCTCCCCTCCCATTCACGCGGCAGCTGAAATGGTGAAGCTTGTTAAAAAGGAAGCCCGCATGACAGCATTCACAGCTTTGCTTACCGCAGCATTCCCCTACCCTCTCGCACGCCGTGCGCCTTTGCACCAGAAACCGTGGATGAAAGCAACTCGATACGCTGTCTCAAAAAAGAAAAGTTAAGGGGCCATGAGCGAGAGAGGGAGGAAGAAGAAAGACAGGGGAACGGGTAGAGAAAATGTGAGGATTTGGAGTAAATGAGGTGTTTCAGTGGGAATAGCAGAACAACATTAAAAAGAGAGAGCTTTGTTTTATTATTATTACCTGTTCAGGGTTGCAGTGTGCTTGCTCAGGAACTGGTTGCAAACCATATTATTTCAAAACACTGCCTACTGAGAGAAAGTCAGGCTCCTGCCTGCTAATATTGGTTTACAAAACTAATACGGAAACTTTGCATTCCAATGGTCCAGTGATGTAAGTAGCTCAACTCTCATTGGACAAATAGATAATTATGGCCAGTTGATGTAATTCTCGTGTGTGAGTGTGTGAATGTTGGGTAAAAAGCACTTGTGTGAATGAGGCTTGAAATAAGAAAGTGCTTTGAGCGCTCAAATAAAGTAGAAAAGCACTATTTATGTACCAGTTCATTTACTTTTGCTGGGATAAATGTTGAACTATGATGATCTTGTTCTTTAGCCCAGGTATATTAACTCATATAGTAAATGACCATTTTTGGTTTTGGTTTTGGTATCATTATTTTGAAAGTTCAGTCACTGGTAACAAGCCAACCCAGGACTTTCTTGTCATTTTCCCAACTGGCAGGTTTATTGACCAGATTGCTGTTGTGGTAGTCCTAGATTTTATGCAGCTGTTTCTCCAATCAGTCTCTTTTTCTGCATCTGGATGAACTCAAACTCCACCAGCTTATGTTGATGGTGAACATCACGGTTATGCTCTGGAGGTTCAGGAGAGGACCAGGAGGGCCGAACCTGCAGGTCTGTGTGCGTCTGAGCAGAGCACTAATGTTCTGACAAAACTACTGTTGAAAGCTGCAGCCAGCTGATATTTGATTCATGGTCACATGTTTGAGTCCATTTGTGTAGCTACAAAGAGAATTGTTGTAAGAATTCATCCTATGCACAGGTTATAAAGACGCCTTACATCATTCAAAAGTCAACAGCACAGACCTGTGGAACTGGTGCCATACGAGGGCCAACAACTGATTGGTGAACAAAAAAGAAAGTGACATAGGTTCACCATAAAAATGAAGACATCAAGCATACAAGATTAGCAAAAAAAGAAAGTCCATAGTTCTGTCATTGAACGACTGGGAGATGTGGTAAAAAGATCTGAAAATCTGCTTTCCATTTGAAAGGTGTTTTTTTCTAAACTATAGTTTCTCATATGATTCAGTGCAACCAGATCATCTTGTAGCAAACCACAAAAGTTCAAAGCAGCACATGTAGCCGTACATATGCAATATGCACGGCTCGCCCAATGCCTTTAAGCTTAAGCAGACCTATTTTAGAGCAAGGATTTCTAACTGAATTAAAACAGACAAAAAAAAAGAACACTGGAAAATACAACCGTTTCAATGAAATGGAGTATAAACGTACTCATCTCCTTGGCGTGAGACTCTCTGCAGGTCCTAGCCATCAGATTGGAACGAGGCCCTGTTACCGACAACATTTCAGCACCCTGGACAGCAACACAATAGCCTGGAGTTATCCAGCAGAGGCAGGAAAACAAGGACAAAAGACAGAGGAGGAGGTGAAGGAGGGCAGCAAGCCAGGGACATAAAAAAGGAAGAAGTGGGGGAAGAGAAGAATTCGGCTGCTGGAAGGCCATTCACACAGAATACAAAGAGCCAATGTCAACTTGGGTAGGACTTGAAGAGCAGAAAACAGAATTAGCATTAGAGTGGCCTGCAGAGTTCATCCATGTCGCACGCCTGGGAACGAGAGGAGGACAGGCCAAAAAGTGTAGAGGGGGGATGACACAAACAGCAGTCATTTTCCAACAGCAGCTTGCTGTCATGGAAAATCAGACCTCTTAATGCTGTGCAGCACATTTTCTTTTACTGCTCCTCGAAATGGTACCCCCACCATGAGAACAATTCTACTCAATGCAAAGTTCACAAAGTAGCCAAGTAGAACCCAAATAGCTGGCATTACATGTGGAGAAATGTTGTCAGCTCTCTGCATACTGCAGCCTGCCCTCTATTTCAAGTTTCCTTTTACTGCTTACTCACAAGGGGCTACCTACTACTTCTAATTGCAACATTAATGACAGTTCTTCTCTCCTGCAAGATTAAAATGCTTAAGAAGGAGCAGTTGTTAAAAGAAAAAGCCACATTCTCTATTTACATACCTCCCTCAAGTCCAGCTGGTTTCTTTTCTGACAGTACAAGCAGCACTTAAGAGATATTTGGACAAACCCTTGACCCTGCTGAAGAAAAAACTGAACCTTGTAGTGACCCACACTGGGGATGGATTTTCAAGGAAGTGTTGAATGGCTAAGTTAGCCACAAAGGAGGTCCCACCTTGCAAAAGGTTCTTAAAAATAACTTAAAAAGGCAGCTTTGCTAGACAACTACAAAACACTGACATCTGGTTAAACTCTTAACATCCACATGATTGCTGGTGACCTGTTGAGACCTGGAGCTGGTTTACATTGACTTCTTTATGTGCAAGTTTCACCTATTTGCAATACCCAAAAAGAAATTTCCTGACACAAGATGTATAAGGTCAAAATGTATGTAAGAGAATCAGAAGATAATGTCTTCTAAACTGCCAAGAATGCAGTCCAACCCTAACTCTACCCCTGTGATTTGCCAGCCACCAGGTGATGTTATGAGGCTATAAAGTGAAAAGATGTTTAGAAAAAGAAGTCATCAAGTATATTGAGTCACAAAGGGAAAATAGAGGTCGCCTTCTTCTGCCACATTGCTACAAATCCTGTCCACCAAGCCCTCAAAGTGCATGGATGTTGATTTTAGGGATAAATCTAGTCGTGACCTCTAAAGAAGCGTTCCTTTATGTCTAAATTTGGTTGAAAATCTTTTCTGCACATTAGAAAGAATTAAATAAAGGCTAAAGTTGGTTCAAAACTTAAAGTCTGAGAGATACGTGCATCACATGTTGGTGTTTCAAAAATACGAGCATGCGTCTCCAAACTAACATCATTAATATATATATTGAGTGAGACAGTCTCAAGCAAATTTTACCATGAAATAGAAAGAATCATTTATATGTAGATATATATATAACAATATTCTATTTTTTAAAGCACCATTAGTACTGGTTTGTACATGATGAGTAGCTGTATGATGATTGCCATCTCAAAGACAAACAAAGGTTGATCAAATGCTGCATTTGTTTGCTCTACAAACACAGAAAATATAGCTAGGTATGATCTAAAAGTCTAAACCATCATGTCTGTAGAAAATTTAACCCAGTTTTCCCCTGCTCTAAAATCTGCCTGGTGTGCAGTACATGGCTAATTTGACTATCCACTATTTCTTTTTCAAGCTTTAATCTACAGAAAACTTCCCCATAGACACAATTCAAGGTTGAAAGAATTGATCCAAGCTTTGTTTTACAATGACAACTTTTCTCATTTCACTTTTCAACCATATTCAGTTCTTCAGCCCTCTGATATCAAGGTTATAATCCTGACTCTTTCAGTCAGGATTATAGTCTGACAGCCTTAGACATGATTAGCCATTTTTCCACTTCAGTACATCTGCAAGACAGCCAGCAAACCCGAACCCAGACCCAGAGCACTAAGAAACACATGTAGATCTTTGGGCTAAATCTGGTCAGACAGTCAAGAAAATAAAAATAAAAAAATGTCTTAGGGGTCACTTGGACATGACTCGCCAACACCTCTGTAAACTCCCTGGACAAGCAAATGATGACTGAGCAGAAGCCGACATTTACTGACATCTGCTGCTTGGTAGGAATGCAGCAAATATCTTTCAGCTGCAGGAGAAAAGGAAAAAAAAGAAAAAAGAAATCTCGTCAATCATTAGAGGGCCCATCACATTTCATTACAGACAGAGTGAGTGCGAGAGGAGGAGGAGGAGCTGCAGGCAGGCTCTATTTTCATTTTCTCTGGCTGTAACCACACACACACACACAAACACACACACACACAGCAGTCGGCACAGCGTAACACCACATCCAAAAATAATCATGCACAGTGGAAACAAAATTCACTCCCAGCTCAGGATCTTGACAAAGTGCTTCAGTGAAAATTTAATTGCGCTGCTTTGCCGCACTGTATTGCTCACCTATAGCATACAATGTTGTCTAGAAGTTGTACAGCTCCAAAGACACATAGCAAAATAATATGGTCTTCCCTGGCAGGAACCAACATATAACTTCACACCCGGTCTCGAGTTCATTTTTTTCCTTTTTTTTCTTTTGAAACGGACAAATAAATCTTCTATTTTACATAAAGATTTCTTTAAAATACAGCACTTTGAAAAAGAAAAAAGGACATTTCCAGTTTGCAGAGAGCATCGTTGCTAAAATAGTTGAGTGCAAAGGCACTTTCTGGGATAAGTATTGTATGATTTCGCCATTTGTCGGGTGTTGAAAAGGTTTTCTTTGATGGTTTTAACACTCACCATTTATCTGTGTAGGCTAAAAAATATATACAGGAATGTCAGTCCTCTTCTACAAAGAATAACTCTTTTTGTCTTTGTCACTGGGAAAATAAAATACAGTTTTTGTACACAGTCCTGCCCATTTTGGATACCTGCTGTCATCAAAGTCTTTTTCTTTTTTTTTTTAGAATTTCCTTTTTCCAAAAATGAAGAAATAATTTATACCTTCCAGAAGAAAAAAATAGACCTGCATAATAATATACTTCTTATATTTCTTTTATACATCTTGGAAAGAAAAAAGAGAGAGAAGAAAAGCAAGAGAGAGAGAAAAAAAGATCATCAGAGGCTTCAGTTCACTTCCAGTCTGTCATGTAGGATTGAACACAGATAGATAAGATAGATATATAGAGAGGGCTATTATTACAGTAACAGCGTGATTATTACGAATGCGGCCGTTGTCACTATCTTACAGTTGGCTCATGGCAGTCTGTTTCTCCAGAACCTCCAGGTAGTCGGGCTCTGCTTTTAGCTTTCCAGGGAGCAGGAGTGGGTGCTCATTTTTAGAAGGGTGTTCGGGCCCAAAGTATTTCCTCGGGGTGCCATACAACACAGTTTTGTTCACCCTGTCCTGGTTGCTGATGTGCCTCCGTGCTGTGGCAGCCTCATAAGGGGGCACGATGCAAGGTCTCTTAGGCAGAGTGCAAAAGTTGTAGGTGAATGGAGGGATGCCTGCCGTTGTGGGGAGTTCTTTGTTGGGCCTTTCCCCTAAGTTCTGATACAACATCTCAGGAGGCTCCGGGGTGACCAAGCCACATGACGTTGGAGATTTATCCATAAAATCCACTGTGCTGATGGTGTAGGCCCCTGGGCTGCGGTGAAGGATGTCATCCTTCTTTGTGTCCAGAGGTCCAAAGCTGAGCTCCTTCAGGTTGCGGTAATAAGCCACCTGTTCACCATCCTTCTGCATGTAAATGGGGTTTTGGCACATGGAGCCCACGGGTGGGGGAATGTAGTTATAAACGTGGCTTTCAGAGCTTTTGTCTTGGGTTGGTTCAGGAGCGTAGGAGCCATACTGCACTTGGAAAGAGTTGAGATCTAAGTTGTTAGCACCTGTGGGGATGTGTTCGACCCCTTTGCGCCGTTTTAGAACAAAAACAAAGAGGCCAGCGCCAAAGCAGACCGACAAGATGAAAACCACAAGGAGCCCAAGTATGAGGACTGAAAGGGGGACCTCGGGGTGTAACTCAGGGGTGTGGAGGCGGGATTCAGTGGGGCTGACTGAGCTGAAAGAAGAAGACGGGGAAGAAGTGGGAGAAGAAGAAGAGGAAGAGGGGGTGGGGGCTTCAGTGTGAGGGCTGCTTAATGTGGGAGCTTTCGTAGGGGGTGCCTGCTGCAGTGGGGGCACCTCGCTGGGCTCAGGGCAGATGGCCTCATTGCGAAGGGAGCGCAGTAGGCGCCCCGCATGCTTCGAGGGGGAATCACAGGTTATTTCATTAACCACCACGCTGGTACTGGACAGCTCCATCCAGTTTTTGAGGGCGACGATGTCACAGGTGCAGTCCCAGGGGTTCTCCTGCAGGTCGATCTGAATGAATGCAGACAGCTGGTCTAGAACACCGCGAACTGGAAGGTAGGAGAAATGATTATTCCGCAGGTTGAGTCTTGTTAGCATGGTGCCCCCGAACACATTGTCAGGGAGGGATCGCAGCAGGTTGTTGTTGAGAAACAGCAGCTGAAGGTTGTGAAGTGAGTTAAATGTTTGTGGTAAAATTTCCTTGATGATGTTATATTCCAAATAGAGATACTGGAGAGACTGCAGACCAGCAAAGAGAGACTGAGAGAGTGATTCAATATAATTCCCATTCAGATATAACCGTCTGAGGTTTGTGAGATTCTCAAAAGCTCCTTCTTGAATCACTGCTATCCTGTTATTCCCTAAATGCAGCAGCTCCAGCGAGCTGTACTCAGTCAGATCAGTTCTGTAAATCATTTGTAAATAGTTACCAGTGAGGTGGAGTTTCTTTGGGTAGGAGGGCTTGGGGTGAAGCTCAGTAATGTTGTGTAACTTCCGCTCTTGGCAATTGATGTTCAGTCCACTCTCTGGATTTTGTGACGTGCAAACGCACACACTGGGACACAGCATGGGCACAGGGGAGCGTGTTTGGTAAACCATTATGGGCCCAAAGACGTGTTTGTCCTTTGAGAGGCGAGGGGTGGGTCTGTAGCGCATTTTGGGAGGGCGAGAAGCTTTTGGGGCTCGGGTGGGGGTGTTAATACCAGGGTGGTAGGTCGGGGCCAGGGCCCCTGGAAAATGAGAGTCGGAGGCAGGGTGAACACGCTCCCCTGCGTTCCTGCGGGGGCACAGATCCTGCTTTATGAGCTGTGTGATGTCTTTGCCGTGCAGCCTGAATGGCGTCTCACACACTATGTCCCCCACAAACACAGAGATGGTGTCCAGCCAGGATTTGAGGGGGATTAGATCACAGGTGCAGTTCCACGGGTTCTCCTCTAGCTGAATCTCCATGATGCCACCTATGTGCTCCAGGACCCCCGCAAAGGGCAGCATCTTCAGTCGGTTACCACGTAAATCCAAATGCGTGAGGAGCACAAAGCGGAAGATATTAGGAGGCAGAGACAACAGCAGGTTGTCGTTGAGGATCAACACTTTGAGCTTGTTCAGTTTACTGAAAGCGCCAGGCTCGATGGCACTGATATAATTATAATCTGCCTGTAAATACTCCAAACTCTCCAATCCTGTAAACGTGTCCTCTTTAATCACCTCCAAGTTATTGTTGTTCAAGTGGAGCCGCTTCAGGAAGCGGAGCCCGTTAAAAGCACCCGGTCGGATCTCCTGCAAGCCATTATTTCCAAGATGCAGCGAGGTGACATTGCCGTAATTGACGAACTCATTTGCGCTGAGCCGTGACAGGAAGTTTCCGTTCAGAAAAAGCTGGGAGATTTTATTGGGAGGCGCCTGAAACTGGCTGACGGTGGTAAATCCTTTATTCTCGCAGTTGATGTTCAGGATGTTCTCTCGCTCTTCGCAGACGCAGCGCGTCTTGCAGATATCTTTGGAGGCTGAAGTTTTGCGGCTCTCCGTTTCGGACGGTGACAGGCTGGTGACCGTGAGGACGCTCAGCAAGAGGACGCCGCTCAGCATTTTTACAGCCAGGAAAGGTCGCTGAAATATAGATCCAGCATTTAAGTTTGCTGCACGAGCCAGGGATGGAAGATATGGGGGTGGGAAAAAAAAGAAAAAAAACTGGGAGTGAGTCCTCACTGTAGGGAGAGAGGGGAGAAAAAAGGAGGTAGAGGCGCTCACACGGACACAAACAGGCGCTCATACAAGCTCAGAGGCGCGCGGGGGGAAAAGGCGCACCGCCGTTATTTGGTATAAAAAATGGGACCGTGACGCACAGGGGATGCGCAAATCTTTCCATTGACCTTCACAATGATTTCCAAAAACTGTTTTAAATCCCTCACAAATGTAATCTATCCTTGACAAGCAAAAGATACAAACCACCGCGAATCGCCGGGATCCTGCTTGTTGGATGAACTTGGCACATTGTCAGAGGCAGAGAAAAAAAAGCCGCTTACTGCAACCCTCTTTTTCCTTCAAGAGAGCTCCGATTTATTCAGCGGTTTCACGCAGATCAGCAGCAGCTGCAGCCAAATATTCA
Organism: Maylandia zebra; assembly: GCF_041146795.1. NCBI lineage: Eukaryota > Metazoa > Chordata > Actinopteri > Cichliformes > Cichlidae > Maylandia > Maylandia zebra. The sequence goes on along the minus strand of NC_135168.1, from coordinate 25,421,728 downwards.
CAGGGAGACAGTGGCCGCGAAACGCTGCCTCGTTTCCACTCCACGCAGAAGAGGCGCTCCATTATAGTCCAGGCAGGAAAAAGCACTTAAAAAAAAAGATCCATAAAAATTGCGCAAAGATGCACCATGACGCACTACTGGCCGTCCTTATAACCTTCTTTCTTTTTCTTCGTTTTCCCTTTTAAAGAAAAGAGGAGGGCAAAAGTGAGTTCGCAGAAAGAAAACAGGAGAAAAAGCAGCGCTGTGATTGAAAGAGAAGTACAGGAGAGAAATATTCCCGGAGCTGAGACATAACTACAGCCTGTGCTGTCCTCCTCCTCCGCTCCGCACACTGAGAGCAGCACTGAGCGTCTGCTGCTGCTGCTGCCTGACTGCGTTCGTGTGTGTTTGAGAGAGAGAGGAAGGAACCCATGGGGCCGTTACGTCACCTACACAGTCAACACACACACACACGGGCTGAGAAGGAAACCAGCAGCCCGCAAAACGATACGTCTTTTTTATTGACTCCGACCGCATAGCAAACTTATCTTTTCCCAAAGTGAATGCGAATTCTACTCCTGTCTCTGCAAACAAGGAGAAAATTTTAGCTAGAAATAAGGGATGCTATAAGTTTATCAGTGTGTGTGTGGTTTTAGAAATGGAAGTTGGGGGGGTCTGCTCTCTAAAGCTTAAGATTACTTTTCAAAGTAAGTTCAAACTGGAAGCTGTTACACAATATCACTTAAAAGCCACAATTGTAACAATTTAAAGTGCATTCAGCACATTCTTACCCATACTGCAGAAAATACAAATGCAATGATGGTGTATTGCATTTGTAATACACGGTGTAATACGGTGTACACTTTTTGCACGTTTTGCAGGTGCAAAACGTGCAAAAAGTGTAAATGGAGTAATACAGAAACTGAATTACAGAAATCATTTTGTCTATCGCGAGAAGATTCGTTTGTAGCTTTCTTTTTTGAAGATATGTATATGTTACCCATGACACCACTAGGAGGCAGGAAAGGCCTCTTTACAATCTCCATGTGTCTCATGATTTTCTCACTGTTACTTTTCTTTTGTCGTATGTCGCTTTCATGTTCACACACCCCTTTACTGTACAGAGATGCTATTAATGTCAGGAAGAAGTAAACTCAGATAAAAATTGAAATTATTCAAATTAACAGAGCCCATTAGAGATTAATATAAAACATTTAAAGGAACAATTTTTAATCAGAGTACAGCGTCAAGCAAGTGAAACTTCTGGGATATTGATCTGTTCAGTTATATCATAGAGGGACTATTAATCAGTTTCAGTTGCTTTGGTGTTAATGAAATTAACACCAATTAACATAAAATAAACTTAACGAACAACTGCCAAAACAGGAATGCTTTTACAGGTGGGGACCACTGCCGTTCTTTATTCCCCTTCCTTTCTAACAGTTTTTTTTAAACTCTGGGAGTGCTGAACATGGCCATAGAATGTCCTTAACCCATCAGCAGGACCTTTGTCTGCTCCTTTGTTTCATTTTTATTCATCCTGTTCCTGTTGGCACAGACTTCCCGAGAGCCCTAGGTCTCCCAGTGGGCCCTGTACTCACTGCCTGGCATTGTGGAGTCTGACTGGCATTTGCCATAGAATACCTGAATTGGCAAGTCCACCACTGGAGTCCTGTGCTTTTCATACATGAGAGCAGGTTTACCCTGAGCACATGTGATAGATGTGAAATGTTTTCGAAAAGCCATGGAGAAGGTTATGCTGCCTTTAATATCATGCACCATGTCTGGTTTCGTGGTTGGTCAGGGATGGTCTGGGGAGGCATATCCATGAAGGGATGCACAGACCTCTGTACACTGTTAAAAAAAAACATCTTAAAACAACGGTAATATTCCGGCAACTGGGGCGCCAAAATACGACCGTGAAATAACAGAAAATAACTGTCCCATAAAAATACGGTTATTTCCAGTAATGAAAATACAATTAGTTGCACTAATTTGACATGGGATCTCGCCTTTTTCAAGTGCCGCTAAACATTAAATCGGGAACATGTTAATGTGATTAAACAATGAAACCACCTATAAATAGGAAAAAAAAACATCTTAAAAAAACGGTAATATTCCGGCAGCTGGGGCGCCAAAAATACGACTGTAAAATAACAGAAAATAACTGTCCCATAAAAATACGGTATTTTCAGTAATGAAAACAGAGTTTGTTGCGCTAATTTGACATGGGATTCTGCCTTTTCCAAGTGCTTTTAGACATTAAATTAGGAACATTTTTACGCGATCAAACAATGAAATTACCTATAAACAAGGTCACTGAATGTGGAAATATGAATCATAATACGTAAATGTACAGAATATACAGTTAACAGTTGGTTTACGTAATAATTGATTGCATGCCCTGGGACAGACTGACAGAGACGAGGCTGCCATATCGCACCATCGGCCCCTTTGGCTATCACTAGTAGGCGGTAGGTGAAGAGTCTTGACCATGGACACAACGACGGAGAGTGTCGGAGCCAGGGCGCGAACCGGCAATCTTCTGATCACAAGGCAAAATGCCAACTCATGAGCCACGAACGGCCTAACTAGCAGCGACAATAATACTTATGTGATGTAACACAAGATTATAGGGATCATGTTATATACTTTTCCATAGCATTACATTTGAATTCAACAGTTCAATCTTTCAAATAATGGACAGATATTTGTGAAATCATGATACATTTGTGAATGTATTTTAACAATCTAAATATGCATATGTACAGACAGATACATTTAATAATCATGACAATTATGTTGTATTACATTGATTACATTACAGTGATTTAACGTTAATTTACATTCAAAATGTGAAGTCAAAGTCTATTTACGTAACTTTAATGATATTCTAGAAGAACAGAACATTACTGTGAAATGCACAGTAAAATACCTTCATATTAGGGTTTTTTCCTACGGTCGCAGCCATACCCGCGACCTTGTTGTTAGTTCACATTCATTGGCCGATGCGTAGCGTCATGTTATTTATATTAATTGCAATTCCTACCTCTACATTTCTTTTTCAAATTATGTAATTAGCACAGCGTGTCCGAGCAATGTTTTACATTGTGGCATGCAGAGAAATCTTAACAAAGAAGCTCACAGAGAGAGATTGAGCTTGTTATTTAATCCCAAGCTGGTAGGGGGAGCTCTTTATTAAAACACTTGTGGTGCTACAATATGCCTCAAGGTTCAACAACAGCACAACAGAAGTCACTCATGGTACAGCACTCTCTCTACAAAACAACAACTGTCAGTGACGCTGCACCACGGCGTAAACACAACATTCAAGATAACAGTTAAACGTAACGTAACCATAAACAATAAAACAAGAACATCTAAACAGCAACACATGCCCCAAGGCATGATGGGAGACATTTCTGGATGTATTTTTACGATCTAAATATGCATATGTACAACAAAATATATTTAACAAACAAGTAAATTGTGTTTTATTACATTTACAGTGATGTTATGTTATTTTACATTTGACGTGTCAGATCACAGTCTACTTATGTAAATGTAATGCTATTCCAGAAAAACAGTACACATCTGTAAAATACACAGTAAAATCATTTGACATTACTATTTTTTGGGACAGTGTAGGTAACAGCATCCTGATTGTTAATAGGTATCAGGATGAAATCCTTGGACTCACTGTCAGACCATTGCTGGTGCAGTGAGTTCTGGGTTCTTGCTGACGCGCACCAATTTCGGGATTCATGTGACAAGAGTATTCAGACAATTCCTGGAGGATGTAGGAGTTGATAGCACTAATTGGCACCCATGCTCAACTGACTTAAATCCATCAGAACACCCCTGGGACATTATGTTTCCGTCTATCCAATGTCGCCAGGTTGTACCTCAGACTGTCCAGACTGTGATGCCTTGTTCCAGATCTGGAAGGAAATCTCACCATCTGTTGGCTTATTCGGATCATGCACTGTTGTCAGGCATGCACAGAAGCATGTTGGGGCCATACAAACTACTTAGTTTTATTTCTACATAATGATGTGACATCCTTTTGTTCCTAACACATTACAAAGTCACATCAGTATAGATTCCAGTAGGATTTTTCCCCATTGAGATCTGATGTGTTTTCAAAGTGTTCCTTTAATTATGCTAAACAGTGTAATAGTACATTATATGCACCCATATGTTGCTCTATTCTTTTCATTCATCAAGTAGTTGTGAAGTACAGTAACATAAAACTTGCTTCCCCAAATCCTTCAAGCACTTTCATGTTAGAAAAACTAGCTTATGCCTTTCAGGCTAAAATGGCTTTTCACTGGAGCTTTACGCTCTGACGTACCAGCATTGTACCGTTTGCAGAGTGTACTTATTTGTACTCCTGTGGTTTGTTCCTTAATGGAGATCAGTCTGGAACTTCTGGTGAGAAATCTTTACTTCAGTGTTATGTACTTTCATTTATACAGCGCTTCAGACTACAAGACATATTCTTAGCATACATTCATAGAGCACTTTATTTACTTCACATCTGTGGTTAAAGTAGAATGATCAGTTAAGCTAACATGCATATGTTTGGCACGCACAAGAAGAACATGCAAACTCTACACACAAAGGCCCAGCTGAGATTTTTGCTATCGGGCAACAGTCCACCACTGAGAAAATAATTTGCCTTTTAAAGAAAGATGCAAAATTAGGTACAAGTTATGGATTTTATGCAAATATACTTTTTTAGCAGTAGTCAACCTGAGGTCCAAGCAGCTCGAGCTGATGGCTTTTGATGTCATTGTCTTTGTGTTTTGAAACCAAAGGGTGGATCTGTCTAAGAACCCGACAAACATGTCACCATCATAGAATAGCAATATGTCAGTCACAAGGTAGACTTTGAAGCTATGTCCATCTTTCATATGCAGTTCATCTGAAAGATTGAAAATATTAGGTGGACAGGATAGTTAACAAACCCAGTCAGTTTTTTTTTTTTTTTTTGCTTAAAATTTTCTTTCTTTCACACAAAGAAATTAAATCTTCTTTTGATTTGAACCTAAATAGAGAAGGCCATCTTTAGATGACCTCAGGTTAAAGGTGCATAATTGGTACTCCTGTATAGAACTTGGAGCAACACCATGGCATGACTGATATGCGATTTGTGAAGGGTTATCTAACTCATTCCTGTGAAAGTAGAGTCAGGAAGGGAGTGATGTGGGAGCTGTGGTGAAGCCTGCAGGCAGCATTCTCAGCTGGTGCAGTGGCCTTACTGCAGCCTGCCTGAGGACTGTGACAGCAGGCCAGGCGTGAAGACACAAAGGTGAGGATGATTTTCTCCATGTCTGAGTCTGACAGGACTGGTCCAGCTCTGGTTATGTTCCATGAATTGGAAAAAAAAAAGAGCATCGGCTGTAAAGACAGCTGCTGTAGAAGCGGTAGGCTATTTCACAAGTATATTTTTAAAGTTAATCCTCACTGAGACCCACCTGCAATCTAAATATATCACCTAATAGCATCAGTGAGGAAAATGATGATAGAGAGTGATGCACATAATGATGACTGTGAGCCAGCCTTTTCTTTGTTTATTTTTTTACTGAGAATGATAGCCACCTCACATTTTGGCTATGATTGATGGGGTGAAAGGAGTGCTGGGTAGAAAAGCCTGCAGGTTTCACCATGAGACCAGGTGGGTATATATTGTCAGTGCTTCTCCACAGCACATTTGTCAACTCAATCACAGGCCACTGAAGACAACTGTACCCAAAGCGTGAATGTGTGGGTGTGTTGGAGAGAGAAAACGAAAGCAAAGGGCAAAGCAGGGTAAACTATGGTAACACTAGAGAGCCTGCAGAAATCTTTGTGAATGGGCAAATAATAAACCTAAATAGGAATATTATGGGTCTAATTTCATCAGCATTTCAAATTGTAGAATTAATTTGATGAAATCACTGCAATTAATTTAATCAGGTGAGACTTAAAGAGCAATTAAATTGTTTTTAACCCAGTATGCCCATCAATAAAAAGCTAAACAATATCGAAGCAGTTCTTACATCAGGATGTAATTTCTTCTGCATTAATCGCCACCTTACCATGATGGCGGGGTTTGTGTGCCCTTATGATCCAAGGAGCTGTATTATCAGGGGCAATTTGGACTTGATAGGGTCTCCCTGCTATTTGTCTGACCTGTTTGAGATGTCAGACAGATAGCATTTTGGAAAGCACCCATGAACAGAAAGCAAACAAGGGATAAAGTTATCCTGCTGAGAGGGGGACTCAAGGGGAAAACCAGGCGGCCAGACATTAGTACATGGGCCCCAGCAGCTTGAATTAATAACTTGGGCCCACCACCCAGTGCTATAGGGGTTGGGTGCCAGTAGACACAGACCCTGGTGATCCAATTGCTAACTGTCAAGGTTGCCTTTAGGGTGCGAGTTTGAGAGATCCTGGCTAAATATAGTCGAAATCGCAATGCAGAGCTTGAGATCTGAAACCAATCTTCTGGTGAGGGGCAAAAACTGGAGCTGACCTGGAGGAAAGGCATTGGGTATACTTGTATCCCCTTGCACATTGGTCACAATGAAGCTGAAGGTGAATGAAGTTCAGTAAGGTTGCATGGATGTGATGCACCACCCAAAATGTTGTCAATAGGGGGTCAGGAACCCCACATGTAAAATAGGGGACTCCTCCAGTAGCAACTCAGTAGACAACAATCACTTTATTAAATAGTGGTTGTGAAAAAAAGCATTCATATTTGTGTGCTCTCCATAAAAAAAAGAGAAACAATAGTTAGCACTGGACATTGGGATGACTGGTTCCATAAATCATCTTCTGAACATTTACCCAGGAGTCTAGGGCTGATGCACGGTGTGGAACTTTGGAGTTTTTTTGAGTTTTATTTTCAGTTGGTGTGTGGTTAGTTATATACGGTGGCTGGGAAGTGCAAATCGCAACAAATTAAAAAAACCCCACAACAAATAACAAAACCCCACAACCAATTACAAAAAGCCCACAACAAAATACAAAAAGCCCACAACAAAATACAAAAAGCCCACAACCAATTACAAAAAGCCCACAACAAAATACAAAAAGCCCACAACCAATTACAAAAAGCCCACAACAAAATACAAAAACCCCACAACAAAATACAAAAACCCCACAACAAAATACAAAAAGCCCACAACCAATTACAAAACCCCCACAACAAAATACAAAAAGCCCACAACCAATTACAAAAACCCCACAACAAAATACAAAAACCCCACAACAAATTACAAAACCCCCACAACAAAATACAAAAACCCCACAACAAATTAAAAATCCTTGACGGAAAGGGATTGTCTGAAATCCTGGAAGTGACACAACGATTAGCCTAATAGGGCTTTGGAGTGTGATGTCACGGGGGTGGGCGTGGAAAGGATTTTGGCCCGATCCACCATTTTGGGGGTCTAAGTTAAAAAGGAGCGAAAGCATAGTCATAGTTCGTTCTTGCTGTGTGGTCCGCTGCAATGTTCGATCGCACGACCGGCAAGAGAATAAGCTTGAAAAGGGTTTGTCTTTTCATTCTTTCCCAACCTGGAAGCGACATGAGGCAGCTCGTGTATCGATGTTACCAAATGAAGGCGTCTAGCCTGGATAACAGCTGTGAGACGAGCTGATATCCTGTTCTCTTCCATCTCCAAATATCTGTTGGTGCTCCAGACATTTTCATTCCGGTAAGTTCTAAATATGTTCATATCACTCTTTATAGCCTATTAGTTTTATTTTCGATGCACTCTGAGGTCATAGCAAATTAGAAAAAAACATCCTACTGAGTGATTTTGCAGAACTACCTTCTATTTATAGACTTGCTAATTATTTGGCATTATTGCTGGCAAACCAGCCTATGACAAGGATGACATCGTGACTGGGTTCCAGCGCTACACAAGGGACCTGCTTCAAACATACCACCATGCCAATCAGATTACTTCTTCCATGTGAGGGTGAAGAGGTGACCCTTCTGGATAAGATGGTGAAGGTTTGCTGCCGTTTTGGTGAACAGTGTGATAATAAAACCAGGGAAAAATGAAACCTGCTCCTGTTAAATATTCTTAAGTCTTGTGCTGTATAAATAGCGGTAATTTTTCAAAAGATAAATTGAAGTAATTGATAGTAAATAAAGTAACGTTAGTAGTGGGTGATATCGTGTAAATGCTGTCATGATTTTGTGTAAACATTTTGTCTATAAAGTGGTTTTAATAAAAAAATTAAAAAAGAGCAAAAATTAGTTTGTTTCTTTATTCAACTTTTGAACAGTGGTACTCAGTCAGTACATATTCAGTAAATGCAAATTATTTACATGGCAGTGCACTTCAGGCATAAATCTAGACCCCTAGATAAAACATTATGGGTCATTCCCACAACCCACAGCTTTACTGTGCTCCAGCAAAGATTCCAATAGCAGTGACAACTCCTCCACATTAGCAGCTGGGATTTTTCGTTTTTGGGGACGGCTCCTTTTACCTTTCAATACGGATGGTCTGTTTATGTTTTGATCCAGAGCCGTTTTTGGGCAGTTGAAGAGGAGAAGTCTATCTTATGGCCAACCTCTGGCTGTAGCTTGGTCATATTACCCAGCAAAACCCAGTATGCATCTGTAACAGTCCTTGTGCCACAGATCTGCACTGTTGCTTCTACATTAAACAGAAGAGCAGCGACATGGGTGCAGGTCTCTGCGACTCCGGCCATACAGGTGCAGTGGGCGGCTTCAACCTTCCCTGTGATGCTCACAATGACCCATGGCTGCAATGCTGCTTCATTCAGTCTTTGAGAGTGCAGTACCTGAAACATACAAAGTTAATTTAAAGACAAGGACTCTAATGAGCCAAGGCCGACATAAATGTGTTTTATCTACTTTCAAATCCATTTTATCATAAATGTAACAAAGTATTTAGAAAGTTAGCACATACATGTAATTTTTCATTTTTTTATGTATCCATCTATAGAACGCTGCATGTTATATTCCAAATCTGCCTGTTCTCTTTCAGAAACCTGCCTTCAGAAAATGAACCTAAAGTATGTAATGCAAGGATGTGATCACTTTCAAGATGGAGAAAGCATAAAGTTTGACTTTAGGTGACAATTATGGACACGTAATATGATAAGGAGATTCTGCAGGTCATTAATCAATGTATTATAGTAAAAAAAAATTTTTTTGTGACACAGAACACAAACATGGAAGCAAGATATATAATTTTAATCACGATTACGATCTGGGCTTTCAACGATCATTAAAAATGACTGAGCCAATTATTAGCCCCTCCCTCATTTATCCGCGACACCTTAAAGGCCGGTCCGTGAAAATATTGTCGGGCATAAACCGGTCCGTGGCGCAAAAAAGGTTGGAGACTGCTGATTAAGAGGACCCGAGGGAAGCTCGGAAAGCTAAGCAGAAGTTATTTGGAGAGGAGAGTGACTGCTGTTGGTTGAAAAGAGAGGTAAAAAAAAAAAAAAACTTCAGTGGTGTTGCACACTATTTTATATTATTTTTTAAAGTCATTGTTAACCCTTTAAATCCGGTCAGAGCAGCATGCTCCGTTTTGTGTAACTATTTTTAAATCCCTGTAGAACCTGAACCACGTAAGCTAGCGCAATAATTTGTTTTGCATATGAAACCGGAGGAGTTGTACTTACATCTTATGCCGCCAGCTTGTCCTCGGTCACGGTTTCCTTCCACATATAGCTTTGCAAAAATTGCATAAAAAGCGCTTGCAGGAACAAAAACATAATATTCCAGAAACACGCTTTGCCGATCCGATCAGCTGTTCGTAACACTTCCCACAGTGAAACAGATGTCAGCGCGAACTGTCGCATGTCCGCCATTTCCTGGCCGAAACCGGAAGTGACATCATTTTCACGGAAATGTAGTTTTTTACTTGTAGGCCTTAAAAACCTCTACTGGTCATGTTTGACTTTTCTGAATAGTTTCTGGGATGCTTAGAACTCAAATTGCACTGCTGGAAATAGTTTATTTTGATGCACCTGCTGTTTTCTTTGCAAATTTGCATCATAGGATTGTTTTTTTGTTTTTCCTGCAGTATATAAAAATTGGTGTATCTCCAAAATAAAACCATGAAGACACTCAAAATAAATTTCCTGTTGTTGTAAACTATTTTTTGCAACTTTTTTGTATTTAAAGTTTTGAGGGATAAACTTCTTAAATTTCTCCAAGTAGAAATATATGTAAAAAAACAAAACAAAAATGATATAAATTCTTTTGTAGTTTATTGCACTTTTTGCAATTAATGTAGTTACTATGGACTTAATGCATACATATTATTAAAATATGGGCTATAACAGTTATTTAGCAACTTGAAATGCTCCCACAAATGGCACTACAACATGTAAAAAAATAATATAAGCTCTGGCGGACTTGGTTCTATAGTAGGTCTTAAAGGGTTAAATAAATATCGTCAAATAATCGCGATCTCAATTTCAGTGAAAATAATCGTGATCGAGCAGCCCTATTATACAGTATAAATAAAATGTTCACGTTGTCTTCCCAACAGTTTCACTAACATCTGCACGGGATGCACACGAAGCACTCATGTGTTCTCAATGTCTTCTCTAGCCTACAGATCCACAGAGGATGCCATCGCCCAAGTCAAACACACCACTCTCAGCCACGTGGACAAGAAACAGGGTAACTATGTGCGAATGCTGTTTGTTGATTACAGTTCAGCGTTTAACACAATAGTGCCCTGCAGACTGTTCACAAAGCTCAGGGATCTGGGACTTAACAGCCGTCTGTGTGCATGGGTGTTGGACTTCCTCATTGGCAGAACTCAGGTGGTGAGGGTGGGCAGGTGCTTCTCCAACAGCATCACCATCAACACAGGAGCACCTCAGGGATGTGTCCTCTCGCCACTGCTCTACTCCCTCTACACTTCAGACTGTGTGGCCACCCATGGCTCCAACACCATTGTGAAGTGTGCTGACGACACAGTGGTGTTGGGTGCCATCTCCAACAACGATGAGGCGGCCTACATGGATGAAGTGAAGAATCTGGCATCATGGTGTCAGGACAACCATCTCCAGCTGAATGTCAGCAAGACCAAGGAGCTGGTGGTGGACTTCAGAAGGAGTCAGCACAGAGACTACAAGCCCATTATCATCAATGGAGCTCCAGTGGAGAGGGTGCAGTGCTTCAAGTATCTTGGTGTTCACATGTCCTCAGACCTGACATGGGCTGCCCACATTCAGGCCCAGACCAAAAAGGCTAGGCAGTGCCTGTATCACCTACGACAACTGAGGAAGTTCAGGGTCTCGCCAAAGATCCTCAGGATTTTCTATACAGGCGCTGTGGAGAGCATCCTCACACAGAACATGACATCGTGGTTTGGGAGACACTAAACCAAGGAACAATGTACATTTCAAATTCCTTTAATTTTAAATATGTTTATATTGTCCATCCTGTAAAATAGTCAAATGTCTATTCTTATTAATGTACAGAATTCACCTGCTTGCTGCTACTACTGCACATTCACCCAATGTGTGTGTGTGTGTGTGTGTGTATATATATATATATATATATATATATATATATATATATATATATATATATATATATAATGTTCTTCCAGCTTTGTCCAGCCACTGGTAGGATTTCTGGATATCAGCCACCTCCTCTATCTGCCGGTGGTACATACCGTGCAGGGCTCTGTCCTTCCATGATGGTTCCTCGTCTCCCTCCTCTTTCTTGGGTTTCTGCTGCCTGAGGTATTCACTGAGCACTCGGTCAGTTGGGGCCATCTTCCCAATGTATTCTTGGATGTTCGTTGTCTCATCCTGGACTGTGGTGCTGACACTCACCAGTCCCCGGCCCCCTTCCTCTTAGCGTACAGCCTCAGGGTGCTGGACTTGGGGTGAAACCCTCCATGCATGGTAAGGAGCTTTCTTGTCTTTATGTCAGTGGCTTCTATCTCCTCCTTTGGCCAGCCTATTACCCCAGCAGGGTACCTGATCACGGGCAGGGCGTACGTGTTGATGGCCCGGATCTTGTTCTTACCATTCAGCTGACTCCTCAGGACTTGCCTGACCCTCTGCAGGTACTTGGTGGTTGCAGCTTTTCTAGCGGCCTCTTCATGGTTCCCATTCGCCTGCGGGATCCCCAAGTACTTGTAACTGTCCTCTATGTCTGCAATGTTGCCTTCTGGTAGTTCAATCCCCTCAGTTCTGACTACCTTCCCTCTCTTTGATACCATCCGACTACACTTCTCCAGTCCGAACGACATTCCAATGTCATTGCTGTATAGCCTGGTAGTGTGGATCAGTGAATCGATGTCTCGTTCACTCTTGGCATACAGCTTGATGTCATCCATGTACAGGAGGTGGCTGACAACTGCTCCGTTCCGTAGTCGGTATCCGTAGCCAGTCTTGTTAATGATCTCACTGAGGGGGTTCAGGCCTATGCAGAACAGCAGTGGGGACAGAGCATCTCCTTGGTAGATCCCGCACTTGATGGTGACTTGTGCTATGGGCTTGGAGTTGGCCTCTAGTGTTGTACGCCACATCCCCATTGAGTTCCTGATGAAGGCTCTTAGGGTCCCATTGATCTTGTACAATTCTAGGCATTCCAGTATCCAGCTGTGGGGCATTGAGTCATAGGCCTTCTTGTAATCAATCCAGGCAGTGCACAGGTTGGTCAGTCTGGTCTTGCAGTCTCGGCTGACTGTTCTGTCTACCAGTAGCTGGTGTTTTGCGCCTCTGGTATTCTTGCCAATTCCTTTCTGTGTCCCGCTCATGTATTGACCCATGTGCCTGTTCATCTTAGCCGATATGATGCCTGACAGGAGCTTCCATGTAGTACTGAGGCAGGTTATTGGTCGGTAGTTGGAGGGGACCGGTCCCTTCTTGGGGTCCTTGGGGATCAGGACCGTCCGGCCTTCAGTTAGCCATTCCGGGTGTCTCTCGTTAACTAGCAGCTGGTTCATTTGTGCTGCCAGACGCTCGTGGAGTGCAGTTAGCTTCTTCAGCCAGTAGGCGTGAACCATGTCGGGCCCTGGTGCTGTCCAACTCTTCATACTGGAGACCCTTTCTTGGATATCTGCCACTGTGATGGTTACTTGACCCTGTTCAGGGAGGTCGCTGTGGTCTGCCCTCAGATCCTCTAGCCACTGAGCATTGCCGTTATGGGTTGCATCCTTCTCCCATATGCTCTTCCAGTATTGCTCCGTCTCCAGCCTTGGTGGTGCTGTTCTCTTATTGTTCCCTTGCCACTGAGAGTACACCTTTGCTGGTTCTGTGGAGAACAGCTGGTTTATTCTCCTGCCTTCTATCTCTCTGGTGTACCTCCTCAAGCGGCTGGCCAAGGCTGTGAGTCTTTGCTTGGCAGTTTCCAAGGCCTCAGGTATGGACAGCTTGCTGTATTTCTTAGGCACCTTATTCGTCGCACCTTTCTGCAACTCCGTTAGTTGGCTAACCTCCCTCCGTGCTACTTTGATCTTGCCCTCTAGCCTCCTCAAAGACAAAGCTGGACTGAAAGACAGCACAGAGGCACTAATCATGGCAGCACAAGAACAAACTCTGAGCACAAGATCCATAGAGGCTGGGGTCTATCACACCAGGCAAGACCCCAGGTGCAGGCTGTGTAAAGATGCCCCAGAGACAATCCAGCACATAACAGCAGGGTGCAAGATGCTAGCAGGCAAGGCATACATGGAACGCCATAACCAAGTGGCCGGCATAGTGTACAGGAACATCTGTGCGGAGTATAACCTGGAAGTCCCGAGGTCAAAATGGGAGATGCCCCCAAGGGTGGTGGAGAATGACCGAGCTAAGATCCTGTGGGACTTCCAGATACAGACGGACAAAATGGTGGTGGCTAACCAACCGGACATAGTGGTGGTAGACAAACAGAAGAAGACGGCCATAGTGATCGATGTAGCGGTTCCGAATGACAGCAATATCAGGAAGAAGGAACACGAGAAGCTGGAGAAATACCAAGGGCTCAGAGAAGAGCTCGAGAGGATGTGGAGGGTGAAGGTAACGGTGGTCCCCGTGGTAATCGGAGCACTAGGTGCGGTGACTCCCAAGATAGGCGAGTGGCTCCAGCAGATCCCGGGAACAACATCGGAGAGCTCTGTCCAGAAGAGCGCAGTCCTGGGAACAGCTAAGATACTGCGCAGGACCCTCAAGCTCCCAGGCCTCTGGTAGAGGACCCGAGCTTGAAGGATAAACCGCCCGCAGGGGCGTGCTGGGTGTTTTTTTTTTTTTTTTAATGTTCTTCCTCTACAGCCCCCCCCCATTTTTGCACATGTCGAGGAGCGTGTCAGGCTACATTTCACTGTATGTTATACTTGTATAACTATGCATGTGACAAATAAAGAACCTTGAACCTTGAACCTTGATAATTGGCGTATGTTTTGTGTCAGTGAAATAAAAGACGGATTTAATGCGACATGACCGTTCAAACAGCAGTCGCTTTCTAAAACATCAGGTATGTATCGGATTAAGTACCACATACGAAAGTGACCCAGATCGGATTTGAAAATATCGGATTTGTGCTGTTTTTACACCGTCATACCATGATTGGATATGGGTCGCATACGGTCAAAAAAGTCGGATTTGATGCGCTTTCGCGTGCAGTGTGAACGTAGCCAGAGCCTCCACATGTTCTCACTCTAATTTGCACCTCATGAATGAATTTATGATTGCACTAATTTGAATGTTCGGGAGAAAATCAAACGCATTTTACTCACAGTACCCTACAAACGTCACTGCTGTTTAGTTTTCTGTCTTCATTTATGTTGGAAGTGATAGCAGAGCTGTAGGTTTGAATTTGTTTCCAAAATCCCTCATTTAGATGGAAGCTAGCGAGCTAACTTCCTGCTTTCTAACTCTATTAAATGTCATGTATTCCGTTTCGTTTTCATGGTTGCCTGAATGATAAACTCAATTGTTACACATGGTAGAGCAGAACGCTGATCATTTTATTACAGATGAAAGACTTTAGATAGTTTTTTCAACTCTCAGTGATGCCACAGTGATCCTGTGATTTATGGACGTGCAGCGGAATTTGAGCCCAGACACGGCTAGTGACGTCAG
This sequence comes from Maylandia zebra, assembly GCF_041146795.1. Classification (NCBI taxonomy): domain Eukaryota; kingdom Metazoa; phylum Chordata; class Actinopteri; order Cichliformes; family Cichlidae; genus Maylandia; species Maylandia zebra. The sequence goes on along the minus strand of NC_135168.1, from coordinate 25,406,674 downwards.
ACTTAAAGACCGGATAAAGATTGATATGAACATATCTATAACTTACGGGAATGAAAATGTCTGGAGCACACCAACAGATATTTGGAGATGGAAGAGAACTGGATATCAGCTCGTCTCACAGCTGCTATCCAGACTAGACGCATTCTTTTGGTAACATCCGATACATGAGCTTCCTCATGTTGCTTCCAGGTGGGGAAAGAATGAAAAGATAAACCCTTTTTAACCTTATTCCCTTGCCGGTCGTGCGATCTAACTTTACAACCGACCGCACAGCAAGTACGAACCATAGCTGGTGTTATCAGTGTACTTTCCCTCTTTCGCTAGCGCTTTGTTCGGCCCAGAAACATGGTGCCTCAACCAAAAATCCTGGCCACGCCCCCTCTCGTGACATCACACTCCAAAGCCCTATTAGGCTAATCGTTGTGTCACTTCCAGTATTTCAGACAATCCCTTTCCTTCAAGGATTTTTAATTTGTTGTGGGGTTTTTGTATTTTGTTGTGGGGTTTTTGTAATTTGTTGTGGGGTTTTTGTAATTTGTTGTGGGGGTTTTGTATTTTGTTGTGGGGTCTTTGTATTTTGTTGTGTTTTTTTTGTAATTTGTTGTGGGCTTTTTGTATTTTGTTGTGGGGTTTTTGTAATTTGTTGCGGTTTTTTAATTTGTTGCGATTTGCACTGCCCAGCCACCGTAGTTATAGGCACTTTATTACTATACTTATAAAAGGATCATGTTATTTTTTTGTAATACTACATAAATTTATTTAAAAAACTGCAAAACACACCTACACCTATGCGGGTTACTTATTGCCCATTATCAATTAGGACCCTACTGGTAGGGTCACTTTTCATAATCTGAAGCATACTTGATTGATGTCATCTGACAATACCCATTTAATGGACTATTAACAAAGCAACTGTCTGATTGAGGAATGACAGCTGTCAGCATCTCAAGATAGCTGCTTTAAAGCTGAGACTGTCAAAACTGAGGGGTAGGCAGACTATAATTAAAGGATTATCCTGTATACAGTGACCATTTCCAACTGAACCCTAATATTAAATGTTCTATACCACACTGTAATTGGAAGGGAACGCTTTCCAGGATTCTTTCAATCAGTGGTGTTTTATCAGGCTGAATTGCCACTTCTGAAACATTTAGATTCATCTGATCATACTCAACAGACTGCAAGCTTTGTAACGTTCTAAGGCACATTGCAGTCATGGTTCCAGACATATATCTAAGATGGTCTAATCTGCTTTGCTTGCATGTATGTGGGTGGTCAAAAGGATATTAAAATGACCCTTTGCACTTGTAAGGAGAACCAGTGTTCATCGACCTGCAGTTCTGGATGTTTAGGCTATTCCTTCTGTTCCAATCTTTTTGTCACTTCTACTTTCCCATGATGCCACTCATTCTGCCATCATCATTTTGATTCAGTTCTCTTCTTGGCCACCTTATCTGATACTCTCTGATACTAGTTCCTCAATACTTAATGCTTTTTTGGCTTTCTCCCCTTTAGTATCTAATTCTTATAACCTTTCCAGGACCATTTCATCCACATAAAGTCTTTTCACAGTCTTTGTTTACCATCTACTCCAGAATGGTCCAATCTCTGACCATTATTGGGGAAACTAACAAATGAAATAATATATTACTTAAGCTCTATAACACTACATATTTATCAGTCTCTCTTTATTGAAATAACATTTACACTCATTTCAGAGAAAATAAAGTACCTCCATAATGGTAATAAATAAACAACCTCACAATGCCTGTCTGTCTATTTTTCTGCAACTACTGTGCAGCAATAGTTTCATTTTAGTTTTCTCAACCAGGCAGTGTGTTGTACTTTAAATTCATAAAATCTGAGCACAGGTTAAGTGAATGCACTCGTATTTCTCTCCATACCTGGCAAAAACAGATTTCTGGTCACTGAGATACTCAAACCAGAGCTAATTCACGGTCTGTATAGCTGCTGTTCCAAATAGATTGCGTAGATGAACATGAACAGTTTGTGTTGCTGCCAGGCCTTAAGATTAATGCAGATTATGTGCAACAGGGCTACAAAAATACCTAAATCGTCATTGCCTTAGTCTAGGTAGAGAGTTTTCATGTTTTTGCTGTTTGCTTATGAGTAAACATACCTACAGGGAGTGCAGAATTATTAGGCAAGTTGTATTTTTGAGGAATAATTTTATTATTGAACAACAACCATGTTCTCAATGAACCCAAAAAACTCATTAATATCAAAGCTGAATGTTTTTGGAAGTAGTTTTTAGTTTGTTTTTAGTTTTAGCTATTTTAGGGGGATATCTCTGTGTGAAGGTGACTATTACTGTGCATAATTATTAGGCAACTTAACAAGAAACAAATATATACCCATTTCAATTATTTATTTTTACCAGTGACACCAATATAACATCTCCACATTCACAAATATATATTTCTGACATTCAAAAGCAAAACAAAAACAAATCAGCGACCAATATAGCCACCTTTCTTTGCAAGGACACTCAAAAGCCTGCCATCCATGGATTCTGTTAGTGTTTTGATCTGTTCACCATCAACATTGCGTGCAGCAGCAACCACAGCCTCCCAGACACTGTTCAGAGAGGTGTACTATTTTCCCTCCTTGTAAATCTCACATTTGATGATGGACCACAGGTTCTCAATGGGGTTCAGATCAGGTGAACAAGGTGGCCATGTCTTTAGTTTTTCTTCTTTTATACCCTTTCTTGCCAGCCACGCTGTGGAGTACTTGGACGCATGTGATGGAGCATTGTCCTGCATGAAAATCATGTTTTTCTTGAAGGATGCAGACTTCTTCCTGTACCATTGCTTGAAGGTGTCTTCCAGAAACTGGCAGTAGGACTGGGAGTTGAGCTTGACTCCATCCTCAACCCGAAAAGGCCCCACAAGCTCATCTTTGATGATACCAGCCCAAACCAGTACTCCACCTCCACCTTGCTGGCTTCTGAGTCGGACTGGAGCTCTCTGCCCTTTACCAATCCAGCCACGGGCCCATCCATCTGGCCCATCAAGACTCACACTCATTTCATCAGTCCATAAAACCTTAGAAAAGCCAGTCTTGAGATATTTCTTGGCCCAGTCTTGACGTTTCAGCTTGTGTGTCTTGTTCAGTGGTGGTCTGAACGCTTGACTTTTCTCAGTTCATTGGCAGTTATTTGGTGCCTTGGTTTTTCCACATGCTTCTTGCGACCCTGTTGACTATTTTGAATGAAACGCTTGATTGTTCGATGATCACGCTTCAGAAACTTTGCAATTTTGAGACTGCTGCATCCCTCTGCAAGATATCTCACTATTTTTGACTTTTCTGAGCCTGTCAAGTCCTTCTTTTGACCCATTTTGCCAAAGGAAAGAACGTTGCCTAATAATTATGCACACCTGATATAGGGTGTTGATGTCATTAGACCACACCCCTTCTCATTACAGAGATGCACATCACCTAATATGCTTAATTGGTAGTAGGCTTTCGAGCCTATAAAGCTATAAAGTAAGACAACATGCAACTAACGTCTAAAGCGTTAAGAACGTTGTCCAATTGAAATAGTTACACATTCTTGACTTTAGTTGGGAAATTTTAGTTTTGATGGACCGCTGATGCAGAATATTGGTAATAAATAAATAGGGGTAAATAAATAGGGGTAAATAAATAAATGGGGTCAACTTAAAAAATCAATTTTCCAATTAAAATGGATTTTAGCTTGAATAAAGCGATATCGATTCATTATATCCTGATACAATATATTTTGCCCGAAAAGTCAGAGTGTCAGGTTAAAGCTCACAAAGCTATTTCAACAACCACCAAACAGTTAAAACAGTAAATGAGAGCAGGTAAATGGATTCTGCGCAAAGATGTAAACACAAAGCGCAAATCGTTCACTCGTCGGCACGTACATGGACAGGTTTGCCATTTTGCTTCCACCACGATAAAATCACACTTCCTGCGCAGCTCTCACTCTCAGTGTACTTCAAGAAGAGTTTCCCATCTCTTTTTAATGACCTCCGATGAGAAAGTCTCATTCTTCAAGAAATTTTAAACTTTTTAAATGACGCCAAATTGCAAAACACCGTGTCTCTAATCAAACCTCTGTAACTTTGCTCTGCTTCACTTCAGCAGCATCAGGTAATGTTCATATGTTGGTTCATGGTTTGATACTGCAGAATATTTTTAAGGCAGTTATCTGCTATAAAAAGCCAGGCCAGAGATTTTATCCATAGTTACTTTGACACAAAGGCATCTGCTGTAATACTTACACCTCTGATGAAGTCTCACGAGTGTCAGCTTTGTTGTTATACATAGATATATAGAAATATGGATACGTACTGATAAATGATCAGAATATGATATTTTTGATTGTTGGAGTCACAATTGAATCGAATCGGGACCTTGTCAATCATAACTGAATCGGTTACAGAAATCAAAATCGATACCCAGCCCTAGTTATAAAGTGGACCTGTTATGTTAATTTTCAGCTCTGTATTTTTGTTCCTGGACTCTAGAGTAGCTAGAGTTTAAAATAAGCTGCTTTAGGCCCCTTCTCCCTTTTCCACTCTCTTATCATTGGCTGGTCTCTAAAAACAGAAGCTTTGGTCAGCAGGTGGATGGGACTTCTGCACAACGAGCCAAAATGGTTTAGCTGATCTTTTTTTTTTTTTTTTTGCGCCTGTCCCATTTGGTTCTTTAGCCATCAGAATTGTTGTCTGAAGACCAACAAGGATACCCGATGGATTTACTTTGCCAAATGGATCATCGTGGCATTGCCGTATTGGTCCATTTGGTCGATCTTTGTTTTTATTATTTATTATATTTTATTTCCAGATGTTACAGACGGGACAGACATGAGTGAGAGATAGGAAAGGGAGAAAGAAAGAGGAAGGAAAGGAAAAACAGAAGGGGAGAGGGACAGTGAGAAAGGGGGGGAGAAAAAAAATAAAATCTCCTGGATCACCTGTTGAGAGAAGAATAGAAAACAAGCAAAAAAAGACAAAAAAAAAAAGAAACAAAGCAACATACTAAACACAACACCATCGCATTAATCTAGCTAAGTGTAAACAGCAGTAAATACTAAATATTCAATGTTGTTGTGCAGCACGCAGGACAGATGTGCTTCGAAGTAGCAGCCAAGAAAGGTGTAATTTGGGTCTACGAGCAGTGAACACCCGTGTGCATACCTGTGTGGATCAGCGCACTTGTATTCCAAAGGTTTCTAAATGTAACGATCTGCTAGGGAGTGTGGGGGGGCCACAGCCCCGTCCTCCAGGGTGTGAAGCAGGTATGGAGGAGATCAAAACTCCAGACATCCAGAGGCCCCCAGAACACAAGAAACCATGGAAGACCAACAGAGGGGCAGCCGCGCCACTGTTCCAGTAAGAGCTGAGGAGAGTCCCAGATGAGGGTTCACTCAGTAGCCGCGGAGCAGAAGCCAGGGGGAGTTGCAGTGACGCGCCCGTGAGCTCCGCCGGCCGCCAGCTGTGCCTGAGTGACCGAGCCCCAGGCCGAGAGGCCGGGGGCACCCCACCCCCGAAGGGGCCCGAGCGAGCCCCAGGCTCCAGGCCCCGATAAGCGGCCGCCAAGGAGTGAGCCGGTGTGTACCTGGACGCCCACCCCCAGACACAAAGAACCACCAACACACCGACACCTGAGGGAGTCCGCCACCGGCAGGGGAAGTGGTGGTAGGTGGAGATAGGCCTCCAAACCTTGGAGGGCCTGAGGTGTCCCCAGAGAGGTGGCGTCTGATACCCAACCTGACATATAGACACAGACATACAGGCACACACAGACACAAACATCCATTCCCCCCCTCATGCTCTCATATGCACTCACTCCACACTCAACCAACGTGGAGACAGACATAAAGAGACGCTGTACACACGATCACACTCCCCAAGCGTACTCTACAAACCGGGTCTAGGTATCCTTGCCCCTGGAGGGGGGAACTGCACCCAGACCCAGGTGGTGTTACCCTTTTCCCTGCGGTGGGGAGAGGCAGACCACCCCGACTCCGTAGCAGCAGGGAGGCCCCACACTCCAGACCGCAGTCGGACGGCCAACTCCACCTAGCCCTCCCACTCCAGCAGGCCGCAGAGAATGGGGGTGGGAGAAGACTCCAAACCTCCCTCCACCCGCTCATTGTAGTGTTGATGCATGTGTGTTCTAAGGTGCAATTAAAACCCAGGAGGGCATGGAGCTACCTGCCAAGGATCAGCAGGTAAGCGCATAGTCCCTCCTGATAGCCCTCAATGTCTAAGTGTATTTAAAATTGAGAGGTGGGCAACGACGCCAGGGGTGAGGTGTACACCCTGATGGTAATTTGGACTCCGTGATTGTGCCCACCCCCAAGATCCTATATGTATGTGTAATGAGAGTGTGAATAATGTGAATGTCTAAGTTGTGGGATAAAATTGAGGCAGAGGCAGCCAGAAGGGGACAGAGGGGGGGGTAGCCTCCTCTGCACCCTGGTGACATACCCCTACTCCAAGGCCCTGCATGTGTGGGTGGTTGTGGTGGAGCGGGAAGAGAGAGGCAGCTGGAGATGGGGAGGGAAGGAAGGGAGGGGCAGGTAACCCCTCCCTGGGGCCAGCTCCCCCGCTGACCCCAGTAGGCACTCCCACACTCCGCGACCCGCCAGGGAAAGGGGGCCCAGTGCAGCAGCGCCTCCCGGCCCCACACAGCCCGGGACAGTCCACCCAACCCCACCACAGAGAAAACTGCACCCACCCCACCATCCACTCATCTTCCAGACTACATAAGACAGTAAACGCCCAGGCTGAGATCTTCCTCCACCTCTCCTGTATCTTTAGCTGATCTTAATGATACCCACTATTACATACAGAGCAAAATGTGGAAATGAGATGCCTGAGCTTTTGGCTCACATACATTGCTTGCACAAATGCTGACCTGATTATTAGAAACTTTGGCCATATTAAAATATGTACTCAAACGTATATAGGACGGAATAATAGGTTCATTTTCAACTTATTCTCATTTTTGACTTAATATATATAGACATACACTTTAAATTGAAACAATGCGATTGAAAAGTGAATGCTATGGAAAACTGAAAAAAATGTAAAATAGCATGCAATGACCCCAGGTGAACATGCTGTTGGTGAGCACTTGAAAATGTACATTATAAACTGTCAAGGCTCTGTGTGCAGGCAGGCAGAGATGAGGATCCAAATGCAGGACTCGGAAAATGGAATGTAACTCAAAAAACCTCAGCTTTATTGCTGGCAGGAAAACAAACATAAAGTGAGGACGGAACACTGAGACCAAGAACACACAGGCATAAACTGATGGTACGACGCGACACTGAGCATGGGAAAACACAGGGCTTATATACACAGGGTAGTAACGGGGAAATCGGCAACAGGAGGGAGATACAGCTGGGAGAGATCAGGGCTAACGAGACAGGGGGAACAAAGCTGCACATACTAACATCAGACAGGAACAAGAACCTTCAAAGTAAAACAGGAAACAAAACACACTTTACTAAGACACAGACTAGACAGAGACAGACTTGACACTGACCAAAGGCTACTAAATGATAATCATAATCACAACAGTATCAGATCATAAATCATAATATAGAAAAACACCAAGATAACTGAAACACCAAGTACCAGAGAAACATAAAGGAAAATCCATGATGCAAAAGTACCAAAACATAATGAACTCAAAATACTGGGTCCAACGGACCCAGAACCGTGACATAAACAGTGGGTAGGAAGAGGCCCCATCCACCATTCCCTGCTGTAGTGAGGTTGGAGAGATGAGGTCAGAGTCTGAGCACCAAATAATACTTTACATCAATGCTGTAAAAGCCTGCACTCACACTGCGCATTCTGGGTCTGAGTGGATTTCACTTCCTCTTTTTTGTCCTATATTTGAATCAATTGCTCTTTTTTCTCTTTCAATTCAATTCAATTTTATTTATATAGCGCCAAATCACAACAAAAGTCGCCTCAAAGCGCTTCATAGATACAGAGAAAAACCCAACAATCAGATGACCGGGGCTGGACTGGGACAAAAAATCAGCCTGGGCATTTTGACTAGAGATCAGCCCACCAGGTATTATAGGAAAAACCATAAAGCCTTTGAATGAAAACAAACGCTGTTGTCACAGTGATGTACACTGTCTTGTTGGTATATATGTATCAATCTAATAAACTTAAACCTACACCATCCTCCCTATTCTGGTATTCTAAACAGTACCCGAAAGTAGACTGCTTGGTCGAGTTAACCTCCTGAACTATCTAGAACACATGGTGAAAACCTGAAATTAAGACGGAGAAGACTAGAGGTGAGACATGATCATTACTGATTACTGATGACAGATTTAGATATATTTTCATAAACCATTCATTTGCTACATCAATAAACAGCACGGCAGGGCAAAATATTTTTTTCTAACATGGCAACCTTTAAAAAGTGAAAGGAGAGAAAGAAAGGTGAGAAAGAATAAAACTTAATTGACTTTTTGATGGCATTTTACACACTGTACCAGTACTGTGTGTAAAATGCCATCAAAAAGTCAATTATCTAGAAAATGTGGGAAAATACTGGCATCTTATACAGTACTTACTTCTGAAGAAATTATGTTGGGACCCTCGAAAAAATTACTATGTACAATAATGGATTTCTATACATTTTACATCAGATGAAAACATTTGTTGTAAGATTCAGATAATTATTTGTTAAAAGCTAGACATTTTAAATGAGAATAAGAAAGAAAAGTATTTCTTTGTGCCCCCCTTTCCGTGTTAATGCCCAACCTGGCCCCCTGGCAAAACTTTGCACAGTTACCAGCTGTCAGCTATTTAGAAAAGGATCCTGGTGTTATTTGTCTCTCAGAAACAGTTCATAACTTCCCTTCACCTCATTCATGTCACCTAAAAGGTAAACCTGTATCTCCATCACCTGTTCAGCTCTGATGATTCAGTAAGGACATCTCCTGATTTCATCTTCATGTTTCCCTCTCACCAGATAACCAAACCGATATCATGACCAGCAGCTTTACAGCTGTGGCTCCAGCAAACATCAGCTGATACTAGAAATTAATATTAAATAATCTTCTAACAAGAGCTGATCAAGCTTAAACGTGCTGCTGTTGTTTAACGCGACATCCGGCGGTTTCTTCTTTCTGGCGCAAAGTGGGCGATAAACAAACAATAGAGAAAAGCCAATCAGCTGATCATTGATCAGTTTCATGATTGAAGTAAGAAACAGGAGAGGGAGGGGGGAGAATGAGAGAAGAAGAGGCAGCTGTGCAGCAAAGACACAGAATAACTCCAGCTTTGTGTCTTTTTCATTCTAGCTGAAGTACGGGACAAACTGTGTTCCTTTTCACTTCAATACGAAACGCGCAATATTTTCTCTGAATACCAGACGATTCCTTTTTTTACGGGACGGTTGGAAACTCTAATAACTAACCTCACAAATAAAATAAGATAAAACAAGTTCAACATCAATAATATCATGGCACCCACCTAGGGTTGCCAACTCCCTGAAAAATAAATAAGGGACACCTCGTGGCCAGGGCCGAGCGACCCAGTTGTCTTCACCCTTCCCAGTGTGGTGAATTTTCTAGCTCTTTTTTTGTGTGTGAAATTATTTTTTTAACCATTTGACTTGAATCTGAATTGTCATACTCGAATTGTCATAAGGTGCTGTCAGCTCATTGGTCACAAAGCAGGAGAGGGGCTGGGAATTATGTTTTCAAACAAAGCATTAAATCCATTAACATTTATAGACTACTTTTGATTCTCACTGTATTACGGGACAAAGTGCGTCCCTTATTAGCTCAATACGGGACGTGTACTTTTGTTTCGAAATACGGGACGATTCCGTATTTTAAGGGACGGTTGGCAACCCTACACCCACCCAGCACTATATAAACTCCGTCATGCTAGCTAGTACGCAGTACGAGTTATTGTAACTGACTGTAAAAAGTCAGCACAACGAAAATAAACTCCACCTAAACTTGGTTTATATCTGACCCAGATAGACTGCAGGTCATAACTTCTTACCTGAAGTTCAGCTCACCGCCTCGGGTCTCTGCTCCTCCTGCCTTTCCGTCATCCACCTGCCAGCGTGTTGCATCTGCTGGCCTCCACCACTTGCTAATGTTACTGAATCTGTGGAAGCTCCGCAATAGCCACCACCAAACAACTGAGTTATTTTTACACATCTCCCAGCATCTGGCCAATCCACCACCTCTCAGTGTTTATACCGTTATGGGATAAAAAAGAAAAAAAAAAGAAAAACCCATCGGCCCATAAAAACAAAAAATCACCATCAGCCCACCGGGAAAATGCCCAGTATGCCCGATGGCCAGTCCAGCTATGCATATGCAGTGTTGGGGAGTGACGGAATACATGTACCGCCGTTACGTATTTAAAATACAAAATATGAGTAACTGTATTCCGTTACAGTTACCGTTTAAAAAGGTGGTATTCAGAATACAGTTACTTTGTTGAAATAAATGGATTACACTGCGGTACTTTCCTGTTTCATTTTGTCGTGGGTCAGGACTGTTTGGGTTTTGTTTGACAGCTATGTTCTGTTGTTCCAGGCGGCAGCGTTACGGTTGCCATGGTTACAGGGCGACGCTCGCTCTCTCTCTCTCTCTGCGACTGTGTGTTTCCTGGGTGAGAGAGCGGCTTTTCGTTGTTGTTGTTGTTGTGCTAAGCTAACAGGCAGAATGCTACAAGCATAGCTCTAAAGAATGTAGCATCATGGGCAGTGTAGTTCGTGCTGCAGGGAGAATGGACTGCCATACACGTTATGGGTCTGTGAGCGCGAGGAGGGAGAAAAAGGGGAGTGGAAAGGTACGAGTTGTCATCGAGGAAAAACGGGAGCTGGAAGCATGTAAATATAATAATAACCACTTCAGCCAAGAAGAGTGCCTGAGAGCCCAGTTGTAAGTAAGCTATTAAGACTCGACTGTACACCGTGTTCGTGTTTTCCTCCGAAAACAATAAGTTCCGTTGGAGCAGTCTTTCAACGCCTCTGTCTGTGTCTCGCAAGAAAAGTTGACCCAGACAACAAAGTAAAGCTATTTTTCGGCTATGAGCCGACAGGGACCCCGCCGTATTAGTCAGAGGTCCCTTTACTACAGTTCGGAGTCGCGGACCTTCAGTAACAGTAATAAATCACAGCAATAGTACATTCACGTTGTTGTAAAAAGCATGATAATATATTAAGTAATCCAAAGTATTCAGAATACGTTACTGTCATTGAGTAACGTAACGGAATACGTTACAGAATACATTTTGGGGCATGTATTCTGTATTCTGTAATGGAATACATTTTAAAAGTAACCTTCCCAACACTGTGCATATGACCCTATGAGCAAGCACTTTGGCGACAGTGGGAAGGAAAAACTCCCTTTTAACAGGAAGAAACATCTGGCAGAACCAGGCTCAGGGAGGTGCGGCCATCTGCTGCGACCGGTTGGGGTGAGACAAGGAAGACAGGATAAAAGACATGCTGTGGAAGAGAGACAGAGGTTAATAACAGATATGATTCAATGCAGAGATGTCTATTAACACATAGTGAGTGAGAAAGGTGACTGGAAAGGAAAAACTCAATGCATCATGGAAATCCCCACTAGCCTACGTCTATTGCAGCATAACTAAGGGAGGATTCAGGGTCACCTGGTCCAGCTCTCTTATATGCTTTAGCAAAAAGGAAAGTTTTATGCCTAATCTTGAAAGTAGAGATAGTATCTGTATCCTGAATCCAAACTGGAAGCTGGTTCCACAGAAGAGGGGCCTGAAAACTGAAGGCTCTCCCTCCCATTCTACTTTTAAATACTCTAGGAACAACAACTAAGCCTGCAGTGCGAGAGCGAAGTGCTCTAATAGGGTGATATGGTACTACAAGGTCATTAAGATAAGATGGGGCCTGATTATTTACGACCTTGTATGTGAGGAGCAGGATTTTGAATTCAATTCTGGATTTTACAGGAAGCCAATGAAGGGAAGCCAAAACAGGAGAAATATGCTCTCTCTTTCTAGTCCCAGTCAGGACTCTTGCTGCAGCATTTTGGATTAGCGGAAGGCTTTTCAGCGAGTTTTTTTGGACATCCTGATAATAATGAATTGCAGTAGTCCAGCCTGGAAGTAATAAATGCATGAACTAGCATCAGTGTCACTCTGAGACAGGATATTTCTAACTTTAGAGATGTTGCGCAAATGGAAGAAAGCAGTCTTACATATTTGTTTAATATGTGCGTTGAAGGACATATCCTGGTCAAAAATCACACCAAGGTTCCTCACAGCGTTACTGGAGGCCAAGGTAATGCCATCCAGAGTAAGAATCTGGTTAGATACCATATTTCTAGGCTTTTCAGGGCCGAGTACAATAACCTCAGTTTTATCTGAATTAAGAAGCAGAAGGTTAGCGGCCATCCAGGTCTTTATGTCTTTAAGACATTCCTGCAGTTTAACTAATTGGTGTGTGTTATCTGGCTTCATGGACAGATAGAGCTGGGTGTCATCTGCATAGCAGTGAAAATGTATGCTATGTCTTCTAATGATGCTGCCTGGGGGAAGCATGTATAATGTAAACAGAATTGGTCCTAGCACTGAACCCTGTGGAACTCCGTAATTAACCTCAGTGTGTGAAAAGGACTCTCCATTTACATGGACAAATTGGAGTCTATTAGATAGATATGATACAAACCACTGCAGCACAGTACCTGTAATACCTACAGCATGTTCTAATCGCTCTAATAGGATATTATGGTCAACAGTATCGAATGCTGCACTGAGGTCTAGCAGGACAAGCACATGAGTCCACTGTCAGAGGCCATAAGAAGATCATTTGTAACCTTCACTAAAGCTGTTTCTGTGCTGTGATGAGCTCTGAAACCTGACTGAAACTCTTCAAATAAGCCATTCCTCTGCAGATGATCAGTTAGCTGTTTGACAACTACCCTTTCAAGGAGTTTTGATATGAAAGGAAGGTTGGAGATTGGCCTATAATTAGCTAAGACTGCTGGGTCTAGAGATGGCTTTTTGAGTAAAGGTTTAACTACGGCCAACTTGAAGGCCTGTGGTACATAGCCGATTATTAGAGATAGGTTGATCATATTTAAGATCGAAGAATTAATTAATGGCAGGACTTCTTTGAGTAGTTTTGTAGCAATGGGGTCTAAAAGACACGTTGATGGTTTGGAGGAAGTAATTATTGAAGTTAACTCAGAAAGATCAATTGGAGAAAAAGAGTCTAACTTAACATCAATGGTACTAAGAGTAGCTGTAGATAATATTACATTTGTGAGATGATTATTGGTAATTTTTTCTCTAATGATAAAAATTTTATTTGTGAAGAAGTTCATGAAGTCATTACTAGTTAACGTTAAAGGGATGGTTGGCTCAAAAGAGCTCTGACTTTTTGTCCGCCTGGCTACAGTGCTGAAGAGAAACCTGAGGTTGTTCTTATTTTCTTCAATCAGTGATGAATAGTAAGATGTTCTGGCTTTGCAGAGGGCTTTCTTATAAAGCAACAAACTATTTCTCCAGGCTAAATGATGATCTTTTAAATTTGTGACACGCCATTTCCTCTCCAGTTTACGAGTCATCTGCTTTAGGGTACGTGTTTGAGAATTATACCATGGAGTCAGGTACTTCTGATTTGAGACGTTAGTTTTCACAGGAGCTACAGTATCCAGAGTCGTACGTAGTGAGGAGGTGAAATTATTAACAAGATAATCGACCTCTGTTGGAGTAGCGTTCAGATAGCTGCTCTGCTCTATGTTGGTACAGGGCATTGAAGATGATAACAGAGGGTGGATTATATTCTTAAACTTAGCTACAGCGCTTTCAGAAAGACATCTACTTTGATAAAGTCTACTCTCCACTGCTGTGTAATCAATTATTGTAAATGTAAATGTTATCAGGAAATGGTCAGACAGGAGAGGGTTTTCAGGAAACACTGTTAAATGTTCAGTTTCTATGTCATATGTTAAAACAAGATCTAGAGTGTGATTAAAGTGGTGGGTGGGTTCTTTTACATTTTGAGAGAAGCCAATTGAGTCTAATAACAGATTAAATGCCATGTTGAGGCTGTCATTTTTAGCATCTACATGGATGTTAAAATCACCCACAATAATTATTTTATCTGAGCTGAGAACTAAATCAGATAAAAAGTCTGAGAAATCAGACAGAAACTCTGTGTAAGGCCGAGGTGGTCGATAGATGATAACAAGTAAGACTGGTTTCTGAGTTTCACAGCTGGCGTGGACAATGTTAAGCATCAGGCTTTCAAATGAATTAAAAGTCTGTCTTGGTCTTTCGTTAATTAATAAGCTGGTGTGAAAAATTGCTGCCACACCGCCCCCTCGGCCTGTGCTTCGAGATTTCTGGTAGTTAGAATGACTCGGGGTGTTGATTCATTTAAAGTAACATAATCATCCTGCTGCAACCAGGTTTCTGTAAGGCAGAGTAAATCGATTTGTTGATCAATTATTAAGTCATGACCTGGAGGAGAGCGACCTAATATTTAATAATCCACATTTCACTGTTCTACTCTTTGGTTCAGATGTGGATACTGTATTGTTCTTTCTTTGTGATTGTTTATGTTTAAGTTGTTTATTGCTGGTTTTTAGTTTGTTTTTTGTCTTTTTGGGAGCTGACACAGCCTCTATGGAGATTGGGGGGGGGGGGGGGGGGGGGGGGGGGTAGCAGGAGGAGAGAAGCTGCAGAGAGGCGTGTAAGACTGCAACTCTACTTCCTGGTCCCAACTCTGGATAGTCATATTTTGGGAGGTTTAATACATTTGTCCATATTTTTAGAAATGAGAGCTGCTCCATCCAAAGTGGGATGGATGCCGTCTCTCCTAACAAGACCAGGTTTCCTCCAGAAGGTTTGCCAATTATCTATGAAGCCCATATCGTTTCTGGGACACCACTCAGACAGCCATCAATTTAAGGAGAACATGCGGCTAAACATGTCACTCCTAGTGTGATTGGGGAGGGGACCAGAGAAAACTACAGAGTCCGACATTGTTTTGGCAAAGTTGCACACCGATTCAATATTGATTTTAGTGACCTCTGATTGGCGTAACCGGGTGTCATTACTGCCGACGTGAATTATGATTTTACTGAATTTACGTTTACCCTTAGCAAGCAGTTTTAAATTTCCTTCAATGTCGCCTGCTCTGGCCCCTGGAAGACAATTGACTATGGTTGCCGGTGTCTCTAGCTTCACATGTCCGAGAACAGAATCACCAATTACCAGAGTTTGACCCCCGGCAGGTGTGTCGCCGAGTGGGGAAAAACGATTAGACACATGAACAGGTTGGTGGTGTACCTGGGCCTTCTGTTTAGGACTATGCTTCCTCCTCACCGTGACCCAGCCGCCCTCTTTCCCCAGCTGCTTGGGGTCTGCCGGGGAACAGCTAGCGAGGCCTACGCTATCTTCAGCTGCACCAGCTACAGGGGCCTGGCTAGCTACGGGTGAATGAAGGGTGCGAAGCCAAGTCTCCAATTCAGTAATCCTGGCCTCCAGAGCTGCAAATATGCTACATTTGTTATAGATATCATTACTGCTAAAGGAGGCTGAGGAGTAACTAAACATCTGACACAATGAGCAAGAAAGTGCAGGAGGGACAGGTGAAGTAGCCATGGTGCTAACGAGTCGGCTACGATTTAAGCTAAGCTTGTCACGAATCGCTGTGTGGCAGGCAGGAGGAGGACCCAAACGCAAAACTCACAGACACGGGGATGAACTCAAAATCACAGCTTTAATGCTGGAATGGCAGAACATAGGAAATACAAAACTAAACTGGGAAAAGTAAACTAACATACGCAGAGAGACACAGGGAGATCCACACAACATGAGGGACGACGTCACGCTGAACAGAGGGAGACGCAGACAGAAATACACAGAGGGTTAACGAGGAAAGTGGGAACACACGGGGAACACAGGTGACACTGATAATCATAACGAGACAGGGCGGGGTGAACTGAACATGACATGTACGGGCGTGAGAGTCACAAAGTAAACAGGAAGTGCACAGAGGTTCAGACAGGAGGAGAGAGAGAGCACGGGGAAAACACAGACATAACGGGCTGGGAAAACATGAAACAACCACAAAGAGAGACGAGGGCTCATAAATACATAGAGGGCACACAGGGGGAAGAGAGAGCATGGGGAGAACTTAGACATAATGGGCAGGGGAAACATGGAATAAAACATAAGGAGAGACGAGGGCTCACAGATACACAGAGGGGCACACAGGGGGTAAAAGCCATGAAGGGAAAACACTTAGGGAACAACACAACAGGGCAACTCAGAAAACATGGCCTAAGCAAGGAACAAAATACAAACATACAAGAAAACTAAGAACACTGGGCCAACATGGCCCAGGACCATGACAAAGCTAGTGAAACTGTACAGAGACAATAAGTGAATACTTTGGCTATAAATTAGGCAGTGAGTACACAGAAAGTGTGCTTCGGATGAAGCACGTGAAGATTATACTATGAAAAAAGAAAGAATTAAAAAGTTTTTAATTAAATTGTTAAGCAGATAAGCTACTCAGAAGCACCACTGTGTTTGAGCAGGAACAGGAAGTGATACTCTACCACACCAAGTGACACCAAAGCTGTGTCCCAAAATGTCTGCTGCATCCTTCGGAGGACCCGGCCTTCGCGGTCTACGTGGGCTGGGTCCTTCTAAGACCAAGAAGGCCAGAAGTGCGAGGCTGTGAAATGGGACAGTCTAGCCTTCAGATTTGCGTCACCGCTGTGTCGGGGGAGTTTAATAAACTCGGCCGTCTGCTCCTTGCTATCTAAAATATAACAGGACACTGGCGTAAATTCTCGACCGTCTCACACTTCTGTTTAATCAGTTTTCTGTTTAACGTTTATTCAGCTGTGTGAAAATCCCGGAGGAACCCACCCGATGGATTAATAAAGTTTTATTTAATCTAATAATCTAATAACTTTGATCACAGCCAAACCGATTTACTCCGGAACAAATAAAACACAGAAAAAAGGCAAACAATTACATTTTTAAGTTATCCGAGTGACTTATATCATGTTTAACCTGAGTAGCAAAAGAGCGGGGGGTCTGAAAACGATGAAGCCGGGAGTCCGCTGCTCTCGCCGGCTGGAGTGACCATTGAACCCCCCGGCTTGCTATCGAGCTGATGGGTAACAGATGTCTCCGAAAACGTTGGCACAACCAAGCAGAAATTTGTAATTTACACAGCTACTTTCTCGCCTTAAAATATGTTAAAAGTTTATTTTGTGGCCCAGAAAGATTAATAAGAGTAATTTTAAAACTTAGTAGCGGCCGCCATTGTTGGCAGCTGAAATTTGGCTGGGCCGCGCTATGAATTCTGGGATATGGTGGGCCACGAAGGACAAACCCGACCCATCCTTCCTGGTCGGGGAAATGAAGGACGCATTTGTCGGCCGCATTTGAAGGAGTCGACGAATTGGGACAGCCTTCGTCGCCTGGCTGTGACGTAATCGGCCTTCAAATGCGGCCTCTGGAGGATGCAGCCGACGTTTTGGGACACAGCTCAAGTGTCCTTTATCCTGAGCATCGCCTCTCATGCACACACAGATTTGAAAGGCGTTCTCACAGAGGATGAGGTTTTTGGATTTATGTGTTTTCTAGTTTAATTGGGGTTGCTTTTAGTCACTAAACATGGTTACCTCACAAGCCTTACATATTTCCAGTTTGCAGTTCAGTTTCACAGATGCAACTGTCCTCAAGGTAGCTTTGAACTTGTGTTTCTGGGCATAGAGGCCAGGTGAACTGCACCTGGGTTCATCGTTTCAAGTGGTCCAGTGCATGATATGTTTAACTGTACTCGAGCACACTGGTTAAATGAACCAGATGATCACACACAAAGATAAATTTAATATGAGCAAACAAAAAAATGCATCGTAACCACATTTGCTTGTTTCTTTTTTTCACAAATCCCCCAAAACTCTTGAAACCATGACATTTACAAGGAGGGGAAGGGTAAGAAAATCAAGACCAGGTTTTTGTTAGGAATCATTTTATATTATTATCAAATCCAGTTTGAAGGGGATGTCCTCTTTCAGACTGACAAAACCTCCTTACGCTGTACACAAGGGCTCAATTCAATTCAGTTATATTTATGTAGCACCAATTCACAACAGCAGTCACCTCAAGGTGGTGTGTATTGTAAGGTAAAGACCCTAGAATATTAGAAGGAAACACCAACAATAATATGACCCCGTGTGAGCAAACATTTGGCAACAGTGGGAAGGAAAATTTCTCTTTTAACAGGAAGAAACTGTAGAAGCCAAATCTGGCACAGGGAGGGGCAGTCATCCACCGCAACAAGTTGAGGGTGAAAGGAAAGAGAGCAGAGAAAGGATATAGGAGCCACAGTAATCACAGTAATAAATACAGTAATCTTGAAATGAGATGAGTTAAGGAAAAACATTCAGTGATATCACACAGGGCAAAACTCCCACTCAGACAGCCAGCTGTCATCTGATCTGGGGGTTAGGGTCAGAGAAAACCACCGTGACTCACTGAATGGTTTAATGGAAATGATGTGAATCATATGCTGTGGGTTTCAAAGTCACCTGTTCCGTTAAACTGAAAACATATGAGATACTTGTGATGTACTGTCTCTCCAGTAATAAAAACTGAAGCACCAGTAAAAAACTGAACATATCCATAATCATAAAAAACACCTTGTGTTTTTCTTCTTCTGTTTTTTAAATCCATAATTTAATTATTGAAGAGATATATTGTGTTTTGAATTTGTTGTACAATTAAATGCATTTAAATTGAAACTGCTACTCCTGCTCACCCATTGAAAAAGCTTGTAATTGTCTGCCTAAGCTGTAGTTTCAGCAGTGCTCCCGCATGATGCGAGAGCTAATAAATTGTAACGAGACAGAGTGCTGTGGCGACAGAATCATATTTTTCTTTTGGTCCCAGGCTGAATTTCATTTGGATCCCTGGCTAGAAGCAGTTTAAGAGCCCTTGTGTTGAGTGATACTTTAGCTTGATAAAATTTTGAGTGATTTTTTTCTGACTTTTATAACACATTTGTGAAAGGACATGTTGGACCATTTAGCTGTAAAACTGCACTTTGGTTCTTAAGCTTAATTCATTATTGCCGAAAAATGTTCAAGATGAGAGCAGCGGCACGCTCCGTGTGGCAGAGCAGCCGCAATGTGTGCTTAGAAAACAGACAAGCACAAAGCTAATACAATTTGTAGTGTTTTCACACAGGTGGGAAAATGAAATGTCCAAATCCAAAAAACAAAGGAAATAAAGAGTGGAGATAGAAATGGTGAGGACAGAGAAAGAAGTCGACGTGAAAGCAGATCTTTTGTAATAAAACGTTGAATAATAAATAGCTACAACAGCTCCTTTTCTAATTAAATGGCCTGTATTTATATAGCGCTTTACTAGTCCCTAAGGACCCCAAAGCGCTTTACATATCCAGTCATCCACCCATTCACACACAGGTGATGGCAAGCTACATTGTAGCCACAGCCACCCTGGGGCGCACTGACAGAGGCAAGGCTGCCGGACACTGGCGCCACCGGGCCCTCTGACCACTACCAGTAGGCAACGGGTGAAGTGTCTTGCCCAAGGACACAACGACCGAGACTGTCCAAGCCGGGGCTCGAACCGGCAACCTTCCGATTACAAGGCGAGCTCCCAACTCTTGAGCCACGATTAAACATCACACGGGTGTACAATAGAGAAACTCTAAAGTGATTCTCATTAATATTATTTATATATCGTAAACTTATGTCGTTATATAAGTAACTGCTGAAATGTAAAGCTCTGGGAGTCATTTAATCCCCCCCAGAGGAGATATTCTCAAGGGATCGTTAAATGGTTCCTTTAAAACCGTACCCACACTTATAATCCTAATGATCCATGTCATTATTTGGATGGTTTAAAATACTTAATTTGGTTAGTTAACCATTGCAAAAAAAAAGTCAATTTCCTAAATCCTTTAATTTTGAAAAGACTATACTGGGCTTCACAAATGTATGAGTGAGAAAGAAATATAATGGAGTCTGTTCCAGGGAACCACAAGATCACCTCACATTTATCACCTCACATATGTAAAACCTGGTGAAAACTACAGTGTCTTATTTTGAGCTGTCCTAGATGAGAAGTATAGACAGGTTAGAGACCCCATGCAATCACTAGTCACTAGGGAAAAATGTGTAACCGGTTGAGTGGAATGGTTGAGAAACTGTAAAGAGTGAGATGCAAACCAGCTTCAGAGTGAAACGTGCACATTTTGAAATGTTTTGATTTCAGTGACAAGGTACAGCTTTTAATTTGAATGGTCTCCATTTCTGGTTCGTGTTGCAGTCACTATGTCACTATGAAGTCACTATGTGGTTATTGAGTGCAGACAAGTCAGCATCTTACATGCAAAAAACAGGCATTCTTACCAATAAGCTAGAGATGTTGCAAGACGAAGACTTATAAGAGGGTTTTGGTGCAGCAGGCTCATTGTCATTAGTTTCACACACAACGTCCAGGAACTGCTCACCAAGTGGTCTGCAAGCGCACATTTCTCCCTTATGACCAGAACCTACGCACATATCTCCAACTGCTCTCTAGGCCTGTGTGACTGATGCTAAACTGTCAACACAACATTTTTCATTGTGCATTGTGGGTTTCTGTTCAGAAGAAACCAGTTTCACTGGTCTGGCCAAATTTAGATCAAAGTTGGCTGGATGTGGTCCAGTATGTAAAATGAGTTTGACATCCCTGTCTTAAATGATCTGGAACAAAGGGAAATTTGCCTCATCATCTGACTCTGTCGCTAAAAAGTTTAAATGGTTTTTAATGCTTCACTTAAGTTGATAGCAAGGGATATAAAGTATTTGTGTCACTGAAGTGATTGTCACCTGGCACTGACACTAGAGCTGCAGCAGCTTGCAACGGATATTTTTCATTTTCATTAAAGAAATATGGAAATATTTTTGAAGATGAATAGTTGTATTGAAGTGTTTTTTATTCCACTAAACAACAACAACAAAAGAAAACTACTGTTCATAGTGGCAGAAATCTTGGTGCTGTTTTTTTTTCCACATTGCTGACTGGTTCATATGAGATCAGCCTTTTCAGATGTGTCTGAATGATTGCAGATAAAATAGGTAGAAAAATGTGTTTACAGAGGAGAGCTATTTGAATGGAATGCATTTCAGTTTTATTGAAGCTTGACTCAATAAGATAATTTCAGCCTGCAAGTCGGTGAAGTACACATAAAAGTACTGACAGAGAACTTTATTTAAAAATATATAGGAAGACATATAGTTCTGTCTGTGTTAGTCCAGACTAATGGCATCTCTTCTCAGTCTGGGCATTAAAGAATGCTTTAATGCCCAGACTGAGCAGACTGCAAATCTAATCCTTGAGAGTCATTGTAGATGGGTGGCTATGCTTACTGGCTTTTCAGTGTCAATTTATCAGTCTACACTATTGTGGCACAATGTGTTGATGCATCAGTGTCCCCACCAGCCCACATCCAGCAAACACAAGGTCAAATGTGTGTTTTTCCTTCTGTGCTGTGTCACGTTAGGCTGAAGAGGTGCAGCAGGGAGGGGACGTGTGATTATGTGTGGTAGGTGAGGCACAGCTGGCAATAAATGACCTTTATTCATGTCTGGTTTCATATGTTTGCTCAGATCAGAAGGATACGCGATACATGAAGGATGTGCAAAAGTGAATATAATGTGAACCACCTACTCACACAAAAGGCTGTCTGGCATCGGAGCTGTTTGTAGATGATTTAATCTGTAAGACAGCACCTGCAGGAGGACATCCTTCACTGAATATTTCTTATTGAAATCTGCAGTCATGAATCATCTTTATCTTGGAGAGTTTGAGAGTTCTAGCCCCAGCTGTGCAGCATCCAAAGAATTTCAACAATAACCGAAAACACAAGCGAAATATTTCTGAACTGATGGTGAGCTCTGAGAAACAAACACAGCATTTTTTTTTTTGTTAGCAGCTTTGGTTAAAAGGTTATAGACAGTGCATGATGTATTGTAATTGACTGATTGATTGATTCTATGTGCCACAGGCACACAGCCAGTCAGCGGGAGCTAGAATTCTGGGTGGGTTGTAGGCGACTTACTTCACTCAGTGTCATGCAAGTTTTATATAAAATAATATATAAAATATATAAATATATGATTTGTCTGGATTCTCCATCCATTAAAGTGAAACTACCATGAGAGTAAAAACTGAACAAAACATACAAATTCAGCAGGGGATGAAATAATCATTTCCCTCACTGTACATATAGAGCAGTAAATGAGCTCCAGACTCAGCTTCTTACTAAACGCACTGCTGTTTGCATTCTCTGATTGTAGGCTCATAGTTTCGTAAGTTTCTTCTCCATCCAAGAATGAAGACCAGCCTTCCTTTTACTTGGCATCATATCATTATTAATGGTATTATACATTTCTATTGTTTTTTTTCTTGTGATTATTTGTACCTTTCATTCATTTTGTTGTACAGAGCTTTAGGCTAGTACTTTCCCAGGTTATTTCATGGATATGAAATAAGAAAAATGTCAAAAATCTTCATGATGTTCTCAAAAAAATATCACAACTAATCCAGATAACCTTCTGCATCTTCATTGTCCCAAATCATATATGATGTGGAGAGAAATTTCAGCCTTGGCAGTAGCGAATTCTTTTTTTCTGTACAAAAAGAGCTCCAGTTTATTAATCCAGGGCTCCGTTGATTACAAGCACCTTCAGCAAAAAAAAAAGTTTCTTCCAATCAGCTGAGCTAAAATGTTTCCCACTGACACCCAAAATTACAGCATCTATGTAGCTCATTTTCCTAACCAAGCCATCCACCCCCCAAAGAGTGAAATTTTGTGATGTAATTAACAAATTTGAATAGAATGGCAAAGATGTTTTTTCCACAGAAATATTGTACAAGGGAGATTTTATATTACTGTTATTTCTTTCCAGCCAAGGCCTTTGTACCAGATCCCACCCCAGATTTGATATAAGTGTATGTCCATGTATGTCATGTCATGTTGTAAGATCTCTAAAACAAAAAAAAATAAAATACATTTTTAATAGTTTTCTGACTCTACTCATGGCATGAGTGGAAGAGAAAAGATGGTTGTATACATGTAGATGATGAGTGAGGGTGTTAATAAAATTATATGGTGAATGCTCTCCAGACACCAACAAATACTTGTTTAATGTATATGCTAATTCTGATAATCTTGTTATGTATTACCACCCTTTGCCAAATACAGGCATACTTTGATTAACTGCTGCATGTGGGGTGACAGTGCTAAATTTGTTGGCCAAACATTTTACAGCATTCCCCCTCAACCCTTAATATCACAGCTCTGATCTTTGCATTGCTCTGAGAAACATTCTGTCACAACATATTTTGTTCACACCTGCATGCTTTTAGAGTAAAAGTTAAAATGAGAAAATATATGAGGAGACACACTTTTCGTTAAGTCTTTTAGACACATTCTTTTTTTTTTTTTTTTTTTGCCTGTCCCGTTTGGCTCTTTTGCCATCAGAATTGTTGTCTAAAGGCAAAGAAAGATGCCCAACGGATTTACTTTACCAAATTGACCATCCCAGCCTTGCCATAATGGTCCATTTGATTCACCTTTTATTGTTTATTTTATTTTCACTTACTGAATATGGGACAGACTTGACTGGGGGAAAGAAGGGGAGAAAGAAAGAGGGAAAGAGAAACAGCTGAGAAGAGGGACGGGGGAGAAGGGCAAAAACCAAAAACCAACAGAATGAGCAGAAAAAGAAAAAAAAGAAGAAAAAAAGAAAAAAAATGCATATATCAATCACCTGGGTCACCTGCTGAGAAAGAAAAAAGAAAACAAGCAGAAGAGAAAAAGAGTAATAGAATAAACAACATCACAATGATATATGGGAATATGACAGTAAATACTAAATATTAAACATTATTGTGCAGCACATAAGATCAACAGAACACAGTGTGCTTTGAGGTAGGAGCCAAAAAGGGTGTAGTTTGTGGGTGTGATCACCCGTGTGTACACCTGTGAGCATGGACGCGTTTGTTTTTTGTTTTTTAAAAGGTTCCTTCATGTAATGATCTGCTAGAGGGTGTGGGGGGGCCACAGCCCCGTCCTCCAGGGCATGAAGCAGGTATGGACACACTCTTGCCAACTGTACAAATGGAAATTCTATGGAAAGAGTGATGACAAGTAATGAAAGCTGTAACATGTTTAACTTGCATTGACTCATCACCGAAATGCACGATCAGATAAAAACAATGAAGCTCCAAAAGAACACTGTTGATTTTATTTTACTTGTCATTAAAATATAAACAGGAAACAAAAAAAAAAACATTTAAAATAATAAAGGTGGAGACTATGGATTTATTAGCTGGGACTGTTAGTGCAATCATACCTTGGAACAAAATAACTGGGATACTGGCCCAATACGAAATTGTGAAAGAATAACAGTGGCTATTAATAAATTTTCACCTGACCTTTTGTCTAATACTGATGGCTACGTTCCTTCCAAACTCATGCTGTGTCTCAAACTGTGTATTTCCATACTTGCACTTGCTATTATGAGCCCATAAGTGTGAGAACACTATGAAGAACTTAGTCTACAATTACTTAGAAGTTGTACTCTGGTGTTTGCATCCCTTTAACCTGTAAATCACGACCTGCAAAACTAGTAGTTCTATTCAGCTCTAAACTATTGGACCTGATCTGAGATGAAGCCATGGAAAAACCTACCCAATGCCACGATTTGTAAATTGAGTTTATTAAAAAAGGCCCTGACACAGCCAGGCATGACTAAATAGACTAAGTGAGCCAGCAGCAAGCAGTATGTTGTGCCCATCCATCAACAAGCAGCTGCAGTCAAGCAGAAATATAATGATGTACTAAAGTGAATGTAATAATACAAACTGAAGTTAAAAATAATTCATTTATACGTACAAAAAATAGAACAAATAAAGATTTTAGGAGGTGAAAATGAGAGTAAGAAAAAAACATTCTGTGTCAAACTAGGCAATAGATCAACAACATTTTACAGTCAGTAAAACTGTAACACAATTAACATAATAAAGAATCTCATTCAAACAAAATATATAACATATTACGGCTATTGTTTGATTCCACTTGGATCCACATGGGCTTTAGCCACACTGTCAAACAGGCCTGTGGCAGTGCCTGACCCAGTTAAAATGTGTAAACTCCGTGCTTCACATATTTGGACCCTAGAGTGCATCTACAGTCATGTGAAAAACAATTTCAGAGGCAGTAGATGCAGTCATATGAAACACTATGTACATCCATAGAAATAAAGATGGAAAGTAGCTGCCAGGTGCTATGCACTTGATTAACTGATCATCGGCAAGTGTGACCATCTCCAGAAAAGAGGTTTTGGCAGTTTGCTGGAGCATTTATACGTGTGTTAACTAGAGATGGCACGATACCACTTTTTTATGTCCGATACCGATTCCGATATCATAAATTTGGATATCTGCCGATACCGATATGAATCAGATATAGTGTGTTTTTTAATCAACAAAACAGTTTTTTTTAAATATCTTGCTGCATTTTGTATAAGTTCATACTCAAGTTTAAAACAACAACTACACTAAAGCTATTCTGTTATACCTGTATGCAAAAAAAAAATATTTCATAGTTCAGCAATACTGATCAATCTAATAAACTTAAACCTACACCATCCTCCCTATTCTGGTATTTTAAAGAGTACTTAGCGTAAATATTAAGCAACCTAACTAATAGAGTTCCAATTCCCAGCAACAACAAAAATAAATAAATAAAAAATAGGGAACCACCCCTCATGCTCCACCTCATGATGCTTAATCGATGTAATCAACCTTAATTTGATGCAGTGTGAAAAAAAAATGCACAGAAATCAATTATTTTTCAAGAAATATTAAATAGATTCAACATCTTTCTTCAACAAAATTGCAGACTGCACAGATGGTACCTTCCCAAAGGAAAAAGTACTATAGCTTACTAGGGTATATATATTAGACTTAATAGTCACTATATACAGTAAAAATGACTTCTATTCATTTTACATCAAATTAAAACTTTGGGTGTAAGATTCGGATAATTATTTATTAAAAGCTAGACATTTTAAATGAGAATAAGAAAGAAAAGTATGTCTTTGTGCCCCCTTTTCCCTGTTAATGCCCTATCGGCCCCCCTGGCTAAACTTTGCTAGATCCGCCCCTGCACAGTTACCAGCTGTCAGCTACGTAGAAAAAGATCCTCGAGTAGAAAGTAATATTAAATACATTCTAACAACAGTTTATCAAGCTTAAACGTGCTGCTGTTGTTCAGCCACTGGTTTCCTCTTTCTGGTGCAAAGTGGGCCAAAAACAAACCAGAGAGATGGACTCGAGACAGAAAAGCCAATCAGCTGATCATTAAGCAGTTTCATGATTGAAGTAGCAGCAAGAAGAGGCAGTCGCTTGTTAAGCTTAACGTGGGAATGCTTTACAAACATTCAGAGATGGACTTACACACTTGTATTACTTCTCTCGGGATAACTTTGTCGGAGATGAAATGCCGGGTTGCTAGCGTAGCTCCACATGCTATCCAGACCACCGACAGGTCCCGCATGCCACAGCCGCTCTATCACGTGATGCATACTGCTCCGACGTGCTAACGTTCTGAGGTGAGTTATGGTGTGTTGCAAGTTTTGTGAGGTGCTTTCGTGATATTTAATGGATCGGATTACATTTTTTATTTTTCTCCGATATCCGATGCAGTAATTTAGGTCAGTATCGGACCGATACCGATACGTAATATCGGATCGGTCCATCTCTAGTGTTAACACAATGCCACAATCTTTCCAGGAGTGGATGTCACAGCATATTCACCCTACAGCCCGACTACACAATGCTCTACGGGCCTTGTTTAGCTATACCATGTTAAGTAGCATGTTAAATTCATGACAGTAAAATTAGGAAAAGACAGAACAAGCACAACTTGTTGATGTGCTGTCAGGAGAAAGGGTCTTCTCTCTACAAAGAACACAGCAGCACGTGTCTTAAATTACTTCTTTCCCTCTTCAGAGTGGGATTTTATATTCCTGATGAAAACTTGGTTTCGACCCAGTGTGTTTTCTTCTTTTTCAGAACTTCCTTCACCTGGAAAATAGCACAATTTTAGGGGGACAGATTAGACTAAAGTGAAGATGTTTGGCTATAATACACAGTGTCACATTTCATGAAACATCTCATACCAACTTCAGGCACAGTGATAGAGAGACTACGACTTGGTCTGATTTTTCTAACCTCACAGCCATTGAGTTGACCATAAATTTCTCTCTGTACCAAAGTATTCCAGGGTGACGAGGCCATGAGGCAACTGTTATTGTGATTTGGCGCTAGATAAATACAACTAAATTGAAGTAAATGTAAGGCCATCTGTTTGTTTGTTTTTCAGTTGCTGTGCGTTTAACCTCACAGAGAGAATGGCTGAAAAAGAAAAGAATCGAGGTGTCGCAATCACTCACTTAAAGTCCAGACCTTAAGAATGTCTGCAAACTTAAACGAACAGAAGCAATGCTGTAAAAGGACAGTAAAACTCATACAGTATAACTGATTGTGTACTTTGAAGGCACACTGGTCTTATGGTAGATTCTTGATTTGCTGAAAACATTTGCATTAATCATTCTTCTGTGAAAGAGTAATTGTCCTTTATTCATCAGTCTAAAGTTAATGCAATTTTCCCTTTAGGTTTGGAGGCTTTGGACCTCCCCTGACATGCCAGCACTGCAGGTGAAATACCAGTGTCCAAATAAATTTGTCCCATCCATCATATATTGACTTTGTGGTTCACATTAAAGGCTGAGTCCTGCATTTTAAGAAGGCTGCTGTATTGATTAGAAAACCAAGTCTCGTTCAGGCCACACAGACTATTTTGCTGTAGTATTCTTGTTTGTGAGAAACTGGCAGCAGCCTGCTGTTGACGTTTTACTGAAGCGCAAAGTGGTTTAAACCATCAATAAGTGTGCAGCATCTTATTTTTTACCCTTGTAGTATTCAGAGGTCAATTTGCTGGCTTCTAGAGAGTTCAGGAAGGAAAAGATTTTGGTCCTCTTTGACGTTTCCATTTCCATTTAAGATGGCAGCAGTGTGGACAACAAGCCTTCTGTCTCAGAGCAATTTAGCAAAGTTGATGGTGGTGTGTGTGTCTGTGTGAGTGAAAGACAGAGAGGGAGAGCGAGAGACAGATTTTGTGTTATAACCTTCATGTTATGGACTCACATTGTGAGCACTCAGGTCACATCAGAGCATCAGGCCATAGTGTGAGACCCCGCATCTTGACCTATGAACTTCTAACTCCTGTGATTCAGTCGTTCAGTTTGAGCAGGAGCTGAATAACGCGACTGAAAAAATCGCAGAGTGAATGCCCAGATTAAGCTTGGTACCATTCTCTGTAGGAGACACTCAAAAAGACGAGGAAAATAAGATGGAATCCTGATATGCATCAAGACTTACCTTTAATCTGTTGGCCTGACTGATTGTCATACCACTACCATCTTGCCATCTTTCTCTACTCTCCACCATTTGGACGTCATCACTGGGTCCCACCTGCTGGCCCTCCTGTTATTTTGTACCTGCTGGCCGGGCCCTGTAACCTGTTTGGCACGGGATGCAGTCCTACAGAGCTGGCATGAATCATGTTTGTAGCATGATCATCCTTTGGACGGCTCTGTTGAATATCAGAGCATGATCAGAATGCCCCCTTGTCCATTTTTGAATTGATCTGAAGATTATTTTACCTGCTTTTGAAGTTTTAAATGGTATGTCACCCAGCTATTTAGTGACTTGAATAAGTTAATCATCAGCCACCAAAATAAGTAACTCTGGTTTAAACTTTATTTTCTTGGTTTAAAAACTGGAAACATAAAACACTATGAATGTAATTATCTATCCTACAGACAATGAATCATCAATCCTTCCTGTCCTGCAACTGTGTAATCATCTGCAATATTTGTACATGCGGGTGCAGAAAACACAACAACAATAACCACATTCTCAGTACAGAAGAACATGACTATGAAGAGTTATCAGTATCAAAATTTCCATTACTTAATTTGAAAACATAAATATGTTTACATGAACTCATAGGAATAACTCTGGCAACTGGTGGAAATCCAACCAGCATACTGGACACTCCAAATCCTCAAATACATTCACTCCAATTTAACACAAAAATGCCATTGGATATAAAGAAATAAGTTAACCAAGAACTTCAACTTATCTAACCCCATATCACCCCAAAAAACATTCTTTGTTTGCCAAAAGTTTGCAGTTTTACTACAGTTCACCGGTCGCAGCAGATGGCCGCCCCTCCCTGAGCCTGGTTCTGCCGGAGGTTTCTTCCTGTTAAAAGGGAGTTTTTCCTTCCCACTGTTGCCAAAGTGCTTGGTCATAGGGGGTGATTGTTGGGTTTTTCTCTGTATCTATGAAGTGCCTTGAGGCGACTTTTGTTGTGATTTGGCGCTATATAAATAAAATTGAATTGAATACTTTATTCTATGTATTTACCCCATCTATGGGTTCATCTTGTTTGTTGTAACCTAATTTCTAAGGCAAGTCGGTGGACATTTTTGTCTTTAAATATGCTATAGAAATAAAATTTTTGACATTTTCATTTGCATTGCTAAAAAATACTGTCTACAATCATCATTAAAAAAGATGGATTAGCAAGAAGAAACAACCTATACATCTATACTTACACTAACGTTCAGGTTCTATTATTCTTACAGACGACACATTTCTTCTGCTTGTGTGACTCAGTGGTTATAATAGCTACCTCTCAATGCAAAGGTCAAGTTCAAAGGCCACTCAAATTAACATTACAGTTGAGTCATACTGGTGGCCCAGGGGTTTAACCCTTTAAGACCTACCATAGAACCAAGTCCGCCAGAGCTTATATTATATTTTTACATGCTGTGGAGCCATTTTTTGGGAGCATTTCAAGTTGCTATACATCAATACAACCATTACAGCCTAAATTTTAATAATATGTCTGCATTAGGTGCATAGTAATTACATAAATTGCAAAAAAGTGCAATAAACTACAAAAAAATTGAAAATCGTTTTTGTTTTTTTAACATATATTTCTAGTTAGAGAAATTTAAGAGGCTTATCCCTCAAAACTGTAAATACAAAAAAGTTGCACAAACTAGTTTCCCACCACAGGAAATTTATTTTGAGTGTCTTCATAGTTTTATTTTTGAAATACACCAATTTTTATACACTGCAGGAAAAACGAAAATAAATATTATAGTGCAAATTTGCAAAATAACAGCATATGCATCAAAATAAACTATTTCCAGCAGTGCAATATGAGTCCTAAGCATCCCAGAAACGACACAGAAAGTCATAAACTCAAACATAACTTTTTAAAACACAAGTATAGGCTCATAAGGCCCCGATCGTAAAAAAAACTACATTTCCGCAAAATGACGTCACTTCCGGTTTCGGGCAGGTCATGCGGTCATGTGATAGTTCGCGCTGATGGACGTAGGAAGTGTTACAAACAGCTGATCGGATCGGCGAAGCGTGTTTCTGGAATATCATGTTTTTGTTGCTGCAAGTGATTTTTATGCAGTTTTTGCAAAGCTATATGTGGAAGGAAACTGTGACCTAGGACAAGCTGATGGCATCAGATGTAAGTACAACTCCTCCGGTTTCATATGCAAAAAAAATTATTGCGCTAGCTTACGTGGTTGCAGAGCTACCGGGATTTAAAAATAGTTACGCAAAATGGAGCGTGCCCGCTCCGATCGGCTGTAAAGGGTTAAGTTCTAGTTCCAGTTGGCTGGGGGTATTGTTTTTCACATCATTCCCTCACTCATCTCCCCTCATTTCCTCACTGTTTTGCGTTTTCACTATCTAATAAGGGCAGAAATTCTCCCCAGCTGGAGATTAATGGACATTAGTGTCTAGCGAGTATTTCCAGCAGGAAGGAAATGTATATGAGTCATACATACATCTACAATGGCTCTCTGTTGTGTATTTAATACTTTTTGGACAGCTGTGTCTCAAACAAAGTGGTTCTTACCAAGTAAACTTTGGTATGTGTCTCATCTTATAAGGATTTTTCTTTTCAGTCATTTGAAATATATGTTTACCTTCCTAATATTGCATAGGTCACTCTCTCTCAACCAAAACATTGATTCCTTGGGGTAAGCTGGACTTTCAGAAAATAAGCACATTATTGTATCTTAAGAGGTATGATGGCTTGTCACTGTGGTTACTGCCATTGCACCCTTGACATAGGTGCCTATTTATACCTTTTCGGTTTCTTCCTTACAGAAACCAGTTTTACACAGCTGGTGACACTTTGGCACCTTTTTTGTTAAGGCGTCAATAATTGGAGTATTGCAATAAAGTGAAAAACTATTGTTATTATTATTATTATTTTAGAATAGTATTTAGTATCCTTGGTATCCATGCTGAGTCGATTTCATATCTGCACCTTAACTTAGTACCACTAATTTATTTACAAATGTAGTTATGTGATCGTTTTTTCGTTATACCTCTATTTATGGGTAATCAAATCATTGGAAAACCTTGGGCACACTCAATACCAGACATTAGAACTTTCCTGTGTTAGGATATCATGTTGTACTTTGTCTTTCTCAGACACTGAAAATGACTGTGGTTTACAACAAGCTGAAACTAGCCAGATGGCACATGCGCCATACTGGGCCAATTGTATAAGACTGTGATGGCATGCCACACATGGTAAGCTCCACACCTCACTACCCGCTGATTCACTTTAGTTTAATTTACAGTCACTACTTTAAAATTTTCTACTTATTGTTCAATATTGTTTCTTTATTAAATGTATTTATTTTTCCATCACACCTTCCAATGTTTATATGGCGTGCACACATATTAACCTTGCAAGGTCAAAGTTCTGTTTTATGTTATATTAATACATCTTTCTTTGTTTGAGTTACCTGGGGGTTGGTGTCTCCTCCTGTGTGGCAAAAGGTGTGGCAAAGGGCTGGGAGACCTGAAGTACCACTGACAGCCTAATTGGATTGCACCACATGCTTCATTGCCTGCGGGGTGTTTCATGTTTGTTTAATTGTTTTGTATTAGTTGCTTATATGGCAGCCATCTTGTTTCCCCCGTGTGTATCATTTGGTTTAGCTAAACCAGTATTTAAGTCCCCCTGTGTGTCATTTCAGGAGGTCAGTTTATCATATGTTTGTTTGAGGTTTCGTTAATTATTATCTTGAGTGTAGTCTATTGAGTTGACTTCTTTTATTGGTCTGCCTGTTTAAGTTTTGGCTTTGTTAAATATGTTTTTCATATTTTTGGGTCAATAAAACCCCTTTTTTGAATTAAAACCACCTGTGTCCTTTATGCTTTACTGCTTGGTCCCTGACATAGACAAAATAGTCATGTTCCCAAATACATCAAGAAAAGCTGTATAAGAACGACACATTTAAACACAGAACTTCAGTGACACTTCTCTCTGAGGGTAAAGCCAACCTGCAGCATCTGTAGCATCTGCTGGGCCTCTCATTACATTTACTGTCAAGCCTCTCTTGAGCTGCTTCACTGTAATAACTCTCACATCCCATGGCAATCTGTGTGAAATAGGGCTTGACAGAAGTGTGTATGTGTGTCTGTGTGTTGCCTTGAGGGAAAAATTCAATTCCAACATTGCAGAGAGATGAGGGTGAGGGGATGGGGCAGGGTTAGTGAACTTACCCTTTATTAGCCTCTGAAAAAGTCTGTGTGTTTAGGACTAACTTTCCATTTGAGGTTTATGCGCCAGTTCTTTTTGCAGCCACAATGCTTTTTCCCAGCAGAAAGTAATTTGTGGGCTCTTGTGATTATGCTGGCTGGTATCAGTAAGAAATTGTGAGACATGCTCACACACGTATATGTTAACTACACTATATCTTCAGTGGTAGTTGTAGTGGAGTCTGAGGCTTGTGGCAGCTCAGTTATCAAATAACAGCTTTGAGTACGATGGTATATGTCTGTGTGTCTTTCTGTCATCTATATCCTCAGCTGTAGGGGGGATCTCTAGGATTGTTCTATAGCTATAGTGATAAATTTCGACCAGTATGTGAATGTGTATGTGTCTTGGGTCTATAACTTGTGGGGTCTTGGGGATACTTCTATAGTGAGTTGATATATAGTCTGTAGGGGGTGGCCAATAGGAAAAGTGCTGAGGTTCACAATGTCTGTATGTGAGCATTTGAAAGAGCAATATCCCAGTAGGGAGCAGTCACCATGAGTGATGGACAGAAACCCTTGGTTACATCAATCTGCTTTACTTACTCGCAACCCCCCTCCACCACCACTTGTGCATGTGCTCGCACACACACACACATAGAGAGGCTCTGTCTTACATCTGTTACTTCCAGATTCTCTTCTCTTCTCTTGCTGCAACACACATGGGATAAGCAGTTCCTGGCCTCTCAATACACTCTCAGCCTCTCCTTTTCTCATGTTGGGCTCTTGAACTAAACAGG
Source organism: Maylandia zebra (assembly GCF_041146795.1). Classification (NCBI taxonomy): domain Eukaryota; kingdom Metazoa; phylum Chordata; class Actinopteri; order Cichliformes; family Cichlidae; genus Maylandia; species Maylandia zebra. The sequence continues at coordinate 25,373,121 of NC_135168.1, read as the reverse complement.
GCATGAGGACAGGAGCAGAGGGAACACAGAGCCCTTAAGTACCAGAGGGAACAGAGTAGACTGAAAATACTAAAGCTTTATTCTTCAGGGCGATACATCCATTTTGTTTCGGTTATAACTAGTGCATTGTCCAGTTACTTTCTGTTTATTTGGGGAATAGTGGTAAATAGTGAATGCTGGCTCTGACAGAGTGAAATTGCTTGCAAAGAGGGTGTTACAGCAAAATCTTTCCTGCGTGGTCACTGGACGATTGTGTAGGTCGCCTGCACTTTGAAAAGAAGATACCACTTGCAAAGATTCGTCATTTACTTGTGCAGTTGTGGCAAAACTGCAGAAAGTACAACGCAACCCAGAAATGTAGATCATTTGCCTTCAAAGCAAAACAGTGCCTTTTGAAACATTGTGGCTTCAGTGCTAAGGCTGAAGGTGAAGTTTTTCTGTTTCCAGTTTGGGTTTCTTGGTTTAGTACCCTCTTTGGTTGGGAAGCGGTTGCTGGACATTGATGGTGAAATTGGTTTCCAGTCAATATGTTTTTCTCATATTGACTGAAGGTTGCTAGGCCTAGAGCCAACTGGTCTCTATTGTGTAACTGAGGTCTAAGATAGTTATCAATGCACCAAAATATTAGGTTATATCTACTGAAAAAATATAATAGGATCAGTCCAACCCATCTTAACCCTATTTTTTCACAAGACTTTGATAACACAATATAATAACTTAATGATATTGTATTCCTAACATTATAAATGTTTTTGAAAAATGACGTAACATCATCTGTGTGTGTTACTAGTGTGTGAAAGTATCATCAGGCTGCCGTATAGAAGCTACAGAGAGTCTCTTACTGAAACAGGCAAGAAGAAAACAGACTGGAAAGTAAAAACTAACCATGACAGTACTGGTGTTGGACGTTATCATTTACATATTTTTAACATCTCATCAATTTGTTATATTTAAATGATCATTATTACCAATATACACAACAAATTTAGAGTTTATGTTCCCAGAATGGATAGAGACAGAGGGAACTGGTAAGTTTAGTCTATTAATGTAAACAGACTATAACTTTAATCAAAACCTTACTAAAGACATTTTAACAAACACTGAGCATCATTACCTTCATGAAGATAGGGAGTCCATTCTTGTCCCAGTGTATCAAATATTGCACTCTGTCAGCTACTGCTGGGTTTACAGAGGTAGGTACAAGTCGTCTTTTGGTACTGCTGGCTTGATATTGGACAGCAAGACACAAAAACCCAGTAAAGTCCACATAAAAGTGTAGGAGTCATGGCAGTCACAAGTTTGATGGGCTGAAGACAAACACTAACGTAAGTTTTTTTTTCTTCTGTTTTTTAATTCATTTACTGCTTAGTTAGAATTAATAACCAAAACCTACCTGGTTAGGTTCAGGAGAAGATTGAGTTTTAATTAAAATACAAACCTTTATTGCATTAACTACACTACATGGCCATAAACTAGCTTAAATGTGATAAAGGGTCCTTTAGAAGAGTTCACCAATACAGTTTTGGGTTATTGCCATAACTTTGTGAATCCCTATAATTTGTTTGATGCCTCTTGAAACTGCTGTGAATTTACAAAAAGTCTTAATCAAAAGGAAATATATATTTCCCTCTATATCTGCACTCATTAATTTACAAGTTCTCTGGTTCTCTAATTAACAAGGCTGGATTGGTTCTAGATGCACAAATAAAATGACTAATGTGAGTAAACAATGACATAAACTGTAAAACTAATATTATCCAGAAATTATCCAGAAGCAGGAAAAAAGCAACAACAAAGATAACAAGGAAGAAAATGCTCTAATATTTAAGAAAGTGAAATTCTCATGGATTTTATAAATCTCATACTAAGCTGATTTGTTTGAGCTATCAGATATTTGAACTTATTTTCCCATCTGAAATTATTTTAGATGCATCTCATCAAGTCCCAGATTCACATAATGAGAAAAACAACTGCGACAAGAGGAACATGGAGTCCTGTAATAGATAGTACCCTATGGCCAGCACTGTTCCCTAAACTCAAGATCATGGAGTCGATCTGTAATAATATGAAGAGACATAAGACACTGAGGCAGCTGAAACTCTAGATGTGTCATCCATGTCCTGTTAAATTATATAAAGCCACACTGCTCACATTACCAGGGGTATGACAGGCAAAAATAAACATTTATGGTTTAAAAAATGTAGCAATTTAACTAAAGCACACCGTATGGGTAAGAAAATCTTACTTTACATGAAATGAGTCATCACATCAATAACTTATTAGACATTGATGGTAAGCATTAAACAATATCTAGATCTTTCTTTTTTTCATATCTTTTGTGTTGTTATATTAATGTACAAACTCTTTTAAATGATACACCATATGTACAAATTACATGTATATCAATGTAATTAATTTGAAATTTGGTGAACTTGCGCACATACCTCATCAGGCACTGTGAAATACCCTATTTGCAGACATTGTCTAACAAACACCTTCAGCCTTCAAAGACACCTCTGGTCAGCCCAGCTGTTCGCTTCCATCTGTACACCCTGAGCAAGTTATACAGACGCAAGCTCTACAAGTGTTGACAGCAGACAGAGCACTGCTAAAGCAATATCCAGTGCTGCTAAAGCTACAGATAATCCTTCAACATCACTTGCTCCAGCTGAGAGATCGAGATGTTACACCCAGCGTGAGGCAGAGTCAACAGGAAACAAAAGAAATTTAATGAGGAATCAGCAAATAATATATTCAGTCACAACCTCTGCCGTGAGAGCAACTAAATCCGACATAATGAAAGTATCAAGTACGGGAAAAGGACAAAGAATGCAAAAAATAGTTTACACAATTACAGTAGGTAGATACTGATCCAACTCCTCCTATTAAATGAGGTCTAAGGTGTTGGGTTGCAAAAAGCACACAACAGAATTCATAGCTTAAATTAATTTGCAGTACCTGGCTGAGGGGCAAGAGAAGACAAGGGGGGTCCAACTAGCATAACATATCTAATACAGTATCTAGAGTATATATTTTAAGGAAAACAACTGTTCTTCAGCATCACTTTCATGTTCTTTCCCAAAAACCAGACTCTCCTACACACTGTTCTCATTTATAAAGTACTTTTACAGACCTGAACATTACAGTTAACAGAGGATTATCCCATTTGAGTGCAGCTAGCCAAACAACAAAGAACCAATTACTGCTAAAGAGACAGGCAGTGAAAGTGGATATCCTTGGCTTTAACATAAAACTCATTGTTGCAGTCAGGGGCAACACAAAAGGGACCCCCTTAAAGTGATTTTTAGTTTTAGTATCCTTATTTCTCCCTGAGTTATTGGTTCATTCACTAGTTAGCAAAAATAAACATAATAACCACACACACACACACACACACACACACACACACACACACACACACACACACACACACACACGCACTCACACACACACACACACACACACACACACACACACACACACACACGCACTCACACACATGCATAACACCAGTTAGGAAAAGTATTATTGTGTATTTCTGGTTCTGTTGAGCTTGGAAGGTTATATGAGGTAATAAGCCTTTGTGTAAACCCAGTGGTGCCTTTTACATTCCAACAGCCATCAGGTTGCCTGAAGAAACCCATCCCTGTTTCTGCAATTTTTCACACTCAGCATTAAAATGAAGAGCAGTGCAGGTTTTTCTTTCCTCCGTGTTCAAGCTGACAAAGCACTGCAACTCAAAGTAATCTTAAGCTGATTAATAAACACACCCATACGTGGGAAATCATGAGTGATTAGAAGGAACTAGTTTCATTTATATTTCCCTTTCTCTCTGAATATTTGAATACAGTTTCAATCAAGAGATTCAAGTTTTATTTAAAAAAGAGCAAAAAAGATTTCCGAATGCCCTGCACACAAATTATTTATTTGCCCCTTATTCCCTATAAAATTAATCTTTTTGTGATTACTTTCTTGTTTATTGGCTTCCCTGCAGTGTATAAATGAGAAAATTACATGCACATTTTCTTCATCACAAGATTATATTTTTCTTTTGACAGGGGTAAGTTTTTATGGATAAACATCACTAATATGCAGAGTTTATGGAAATGGCACTCAGAACGATACATGTTTATTCATTTACACCTTCAATTCCTTTTTTTAACCGTTTTGCACTTATCAAGCTTTTACAAAGAGGCTATAAGCCTGTAAAAGGGATTTAATGTGAGATGGTGTATGGTGTAAACAAAGATCTGAAAAAGGGAAAGGAGAGCAAAAGACTGAGGGTTGAAATATGAGAGAGTTACACAGGCATAGCCACTGAGAAACTGATAAAAGGTAAATTCATTGGATAATTGTGATCACGGTTTTGGGTTGAGTGTATTCTGATTTTCTCAGGAGAAGCAGCTTTTGACAGGTATACAAACCCAACACTGGAGAGTATTTCAGCATTAAAATCTTGCTAACATTAAAAACAAAACAAAAAAAGAACAGAAAAACAACTTTAATGAGTACTGTATTTTTCGCATTATAAGGTGCACTTAAAATCCTTTAATTTTCTTAAAAATCGACAGTGCAACTTATAAACTGGTGCACCTTATGTATGAATTCTGGTAGTGCTTACTGAACTCGAACCGATTTTATGTGGTACGCAGCGCTCAAAAATCTGTCAAAAAATGTTTTAGTATGACTTTGGTAAGATACAAAGCCACACCGCTTGATGGATTGTTGGAGCATTACGGCTACCGTAATCAGGAGCCTTGTGGCGTAATCTGGGTCCAAAATCCCGTCCGCTTCAGGTCTCAAAGTCAAACGAACCCGGCAACATCACTGAGAGTTAAAAACTGTCTAAATTCTTTCATCTTTAATAAAGCTTTATCTGGTAAAGCAGCAGGTGTAACAATTAAGTTTAACATCCAGGCATCCATGAAAACAGAATTTATTCAATTTAACAGAGTTAGAAGTTAGCAGGAAGTTAGCTTGCTAGTTTCCACCTAAACATGATATAGCATGTTCTGACTGAGAGATTTCTGAAAAATTAAAAGGTACAGCTCTGCTATCACTCTCTACATAAATGAAGACAGAAAACTAAAAAGCAGTGACTTTTGTAGGGTTACTGAAGTTGGACTAGCTGGTATATAATGATGTGCTACGTGATTGCTAGCGACACAGCTATGTTAGCATAACATAAATATAGTGAAGCTGGAGGATGAATGCTAACTTTTTTCTACTCGATAAAAGTTAACGTGGGGGTTCCAGATGGTTAGGGGCAAATGCAATCACATGGCAGGATGTTGTAAATGGACCAAACTTAAGTCAGGAGAACAACTGAGATAATCCATCCATAATACGAGGTTAGTCATTAATATACTGCAACAACATGGGAATAGAGCAGCTGCCAGAGAATTCAACATTAATGAATCAACGGTACAGAAGTGGAGGAAGCAAGAAGAATGAGTTGAGTAAAGTTTGACTTATTTGACTGTTTTTTTTTTTTGCTTAATGCACCGTATAATTCGGTGCGCTTTATGGTCCTAAAAGTACGGTAAGTTCTTTTTTTATAGATCAATAATTTACCTTCAGTGGATGTGATGAAAGATAGATTCAATATTAGTGTAAAATTGCACATCTGTAAACAACAACAGCAGTAAAATTATGTTTTGATATAAAATTATCTACAATAGCATAACAGTTTGAGGTCTATGTTTAAGCTTATTTTTCTGACATTTCTATTGCATACCTTGAGCACAATTTGGGAGATTTTACAAGGATAAGACAGGGGTCATCAAAAAAGTATTTTCATCTTTTGAGGTATAAATCATCGTTGGTAAGGACCCCAGCCTATTTTTCTAATGTACAGTGGGGCAAAAAAGTATTTAGTCAGCCACCGATTGTGCAAGTTCCCCCACTTAAAATGATGACAGAGGTCAGTAATTTGCACCAGAGGTACACTTCAACTGTGAGAGACAGAATGTGAAAAAAAAATCCATGAATCCACATGGTAGGATTTGTAAAGAATTTATTCGTAAATTAGGGTGGAAAATAAGTATTTGGTCACCTCAAACAAGGAAAATCTCTGGCTCTCACAGACCTGTAACGTCTTCTGTAAGAAGCTTTTCTGTCCCCCACTCGTTACCTGTATGAATGGCACCTGTTTGAACTCATCATCTGTATAAAAGACACCTGTCCACAGCCTCAAACAGTCAGACTCCAAACGCCGCCATGGCCAAGACCAAAGAGCTTTCGAAGGACACCAGGAAAAGTATTGTAGACCTGCACCAGACTGGGAAGAGTGAATCTACAATAGGCAAGCAGCTTGGTGTGAAAAAATCAACTGTGGGAGCAATCATCAGAAAATGGAAGACATACAAGACCACTGATAATCTCCCTCGATCTGGGGCTCCACGCAAGATCTCATCCCGTGGGGTCAAAATGATCATGAGAACGGCGAGCAAAGATCCCAGAACCACACGGGGGGACCTGGTGAATGACCTGCAGAGAGCTGGGACCAAAGTAACAAAGGTCACCATCAGTAACACACTACAACGGCAGGGAATCAAATCCCACAGTGCCAGACGTGTTCCGCTGCTGAAGCCAGTGCATGTCCAGGCCCGTCTGAATTTGCCAGAGAGCACATGGATGATACAGCAGAGGATTGGGAGAATGTCATGTGGTCAGATGAAACCAAAGTAGAACTTTTTGGTATAAACTCAACTCGTCGTGTTTGGAGGAAGAAGAATACTGAGTTGCATCCCAAGAACACCATACCTACTGTGAAGCATGGGGGTGGAAACATCATGCTATGGGGCTGTTTTTCTGCCAAGGGGACAGGACGACTGATCCGTGTTAAGGACAGAATGAATGGGGCCATGTATCGTGAGATTTTGAGCCAAAACCTCCTTCCATCAGTGAGAACTTTGAAGATGAAACGAGGCTGGGTCTTCCAACATGACAATGATCCAAAACACACCGCCCGGGCAACAAAGGAGTGGCTCCGTAAGAAGCATTTGAAAGTCCTGGAGTGGCCTAGCCAGTCTCCAGACCTCAACCCCATAGAAAATCTGTGGCGGGAGTTGAAAGTCCGTGTTGCTCGGCGACAGCCCCAAAACATCACTGCTCTCGAGAAGATCTGCATGGAGGAATGGGCCAAGATACCAGCTACTGTGTGTGCAAACCTGGTAAAGACCTATAGTAAACGTTTGACCTCTGTTATTGCCAACAAGGGTTATGTTACAAAGTATTGAGTTGTATTTTTGTTATTGACCAAATACTTATTTTCCACCCTAATTTACGAATAAATTCTTTACAAATCCTACCATGTGGATTCATGGATTTTTTTTTCACATTCTGTCTCTCACAGTTGAAGTGTACCTCTGGTGCAAATTACTGACCTCTGTCATCATTTTAAGTGGGGGCACTTACACAATCGGTGGCTGACTAAATACTTTTTTGCCCCACTGTAAATATTATGGTGTTCCACAGGGTTCGGTGCCAGGACCAATTCTGTTTACACTATACATGCTCCCCCTAGGTAGCATCATTAGAAGACATAGCATACATTTTAACTGCTATGCAGATGACACCCAGCTCTATCTATCCATGAAGCCAGATAACACACACCAATTAGTTAAACTGCAGGAATGTCTTAAAGACATAAAGACCTGGATGGCCGCTAACTTTCTGCTTCTTAATTCAGATAAAACTGAGGTTATTGTACTCGGCCCTGAAAAGCTTAGAAATATGGTATCTAAACAGATTCTTACTCTGGATGGGATTACCTTGGCCTCCAGTAATGCTGTGAGGAACCTTGGTGTGAGTTTTGACCAGGATATGTCCTTCAATGCACGTATTAAACAAATATGTAAGACTGCATTCTTCCATTTGCACAACATCTCTAAAGTTAGAAATATCCTGTCTCAGAGTGACGCTGAAATACTAGTTCATGCATTTATTACTTCCAGGCTGGACTACAGCAATTCATTATTATCAGGATGTCCCAAAAAAAAGCCTTCAGTTAATTCAAAATGCTGCAGCAAGAGTACTGTCAGGGACTAGAAAGAGATAGCATATTTCTCCTGTTTTGGCTTCCCTTTGGCTTCCTGTAAAATCCAGAATTGAATTCAAAATCCTGCTCCTCACATACAAGGTCTTAAATAATCAGGCCCCATCTTATCTTAATGACCTTGTAGTACCATATCACCCTATTAGAGCACTTCGCTCTTGCACTGCAGGCTTAGTTGTTGTTCCTAGAGTATTTAAAAGTAGAATGGGAGGGAGAGCCTTCAGTTTTCAGGCCACTCTTCTGTGGAACCAGCTGGACCAGGTGACCCTGAATCCTCCCTTAGTTATGCTGCAATAGACATAGGCTGCTGGGGGATTCCCATGATGAATTGAGTTTTTCCTTTCCAGTCACCTTTCTCACTCACTATGTGTTAATAGACCTCTCTGCATTGAATCATATCTGTTATTAACCTCTGTCTCTCTTCCACAGCATGTCTTTGACCTGTTTTCCTTCTCTCACCCCAACCGGTTGCAGCAGATGGCCGCCCCTCCCTGAGCCTGGTTCTGCCGGAGGTTTCTTCCTGTTAAAAGGGAGTTTTTCCTTCCCACTGTCACCAAAGTGCTTGCTCATAGGGTTGTTGGGCTTTTCTCTGTATCTACTGTACAATATAAAGCGCCTTGTGGTGACTTTTGTTGTGATTTGGCGCTATATACAGTGGGGCAAAAAAGTATTTAGTCAGCCACCGATTGTGCAAGTTCCCCCACCTAAAATGATGACAGAGGTCAGTAATTTGCGCCAGAGGTACACTTCAACTGTGAGAGACAGAATGTGAAAAAAAAAATCCATGAATCCACATGGTAGGATTTGTAAAGAATTTATTCGTAAATCAGGGTGGAAAATAAGTATTTGGTCAATAACAAAAATACAACTCAATACTTTGTAACATAACCTTTGTTGGCAATAACAGAGGTCAAACGTTTACTATAGGTCTTTACCAGGTTTGCACACACAGTAGCTGGTATTTTGGCCCATTCCTCCATGCAGATCTTCTCGAGAGCAGTGATGTTTTGGGGCTGTCGCCGAGCAACACGGACTTTCAACTCCCGCCACAGATTTTCTATGGGGTTGAGGTCTGGAGACTGGCTAGGCCACTCCAGGACTTTCAAATGCTTCTTACGGAGCCACTCCTTTGTTGCCCGGGCGGTGTGTTTTGGATCATTATCATGTTGGAAGACCCAGCCTCATTTCATCTTCAAAGTTCTCACTGATGGAAGGAGGTTTTGGCTCAAAATCTCACGATACATGGCCCCATTCATTCTGTCCTTAACACGGATCAGTCGTCCTGTCCCCTTGGCAGAAAAACAGCCCCATAGCATGATGTTTCCACCCCCATGCTTCACAGTAGGTATGGTGTTCTTGGGATGCAACTCAGTATTCTTCTTCCTCCAAACACGACGAGTTGAGTTTATATCAAAAAGTTCTACTTTGGTTTCATCTGACCACATGACATTCTTCCAATCCTCTGCTGTATCATCCATGTGCTCTCTGGCAAACTTCAGACGGGCCTGGACATGCACTGGCTTCAGCAGCGGAACACGTCTGGCACTGCGGGATTTGATTCCCTGCCGTTGTAGTGTGTTACTGATGGTGACCTTTGTTACTTTGGTCCCAGCTCTCTGCAGGTCATTCACCAGGTCCCCCCGTGTGGTTCTGGGATCTTTGCTCACCGTTCTCATGATCATTTTGACCCCACGGGATGAGATCTTGCGTGGAGCCCCAGATCGAGGGAGATTATCAGTGGTCTTGTATGTCTTCCATTTTCTGATGATTGCTCCCACAGTTGATTTTTTCACACCAAGCTGCTTGCCTATTGTAGATTCACTCTTCCCAGTCTGGTGCAGGTCTACAATACTTTTCCTGGTGTCCTTCGAAAGCTCTTTGGTCTTGGCCATGGCGGAGTTTGGAGTCTGACTGTTTGAGGCTGTGGACAGGTGTCTTTTATACAGATGATGAGTTCAAACAGGTGCCATTCATACAGGTAACGAGTGGGGGACAGAAAAGCTTCTTACAGAAGACGTTACAGGTCTGTGAGAGCCAGAGATTTTCCTTGTTTGAGGTGACCAAATACTTATTTTCCACCCTAATTTACGAATAAATTCTTTACAAATCCTACCATGTGGATTCATGGATTTTTTTTTCACATTCTGTCTCTCACAGTTGAAGTGTACCTCTGGTGCAAATTACTGACCTCTGTCACCATTTTAAGTGGGGGAACTTGCACAATCGGTGGCTGACTAAATACTTTTTTGCCCCACTGTAAATAAAATTGAATTGAATTGAATACTTTATTCTATGTATTTACCCCATCTATGGGTTCATCTTGTTTGTTGTAACCTAATTTCTAAGGCAAGTCGGTCAACATTTTTGTCTTTAAATATGCTATAGAAATAAAATTTTGACATTTTCATTTGCATTGCTAAAAAACACTGTCCACAATCATCATTAAAAAAGATGGATAAGCAAGAAGAAACAATTCTATAACCTATACATCTATACTTACACTAACATTCAGGTTCTATTATTCTTACAGAAAATAGAAATTGAATTGAATTGAATTAAATAAATTGTGTAAGTAAGCAGTTTTTGATGCATCACAATTAGACTGATTATTTTTATCATGTGACCTCGGAGGGTTATTATCCACCAGATTGGCAACCCTTTAAGGGTTTTGTTTTAGTCACATAGTAAATACGTAAATTTGCAGCAAGTTTAAGTAGAAGAAATTTTAGCGTTCATTTAAAGTACTGTTGGAGCATGTGCCTCTAAGCTAGCTTACTCACCCTCCCATGTGGATGTGAACGTTTGATAAAGTTAGAATAACAATCCCTGATCAGCTGTTACTGAACACACAGTAACCTCCACAGTGTGACTCCTGGAATTACTTTTTTTTTTTAGATGGGCATTTAAAGTCAGATGATGATGATCATACTCTTTACTACAGCTTTCCATGTTTGATTACATGATGTTTAAAGAACTGCAGTAGAGGGAAGCTATTATACCAAGCGTTGAGTACCTTGCAGCTCTGCAGCTTGGATGTTGTGTTTTAAGTCATCGGGAACATCAGCTGGCACCAGTACACAGTGCAGCAGTATGAGTTTGATTTTATATTAAATTCATCTTTCTCCCCAGGGTGCTAGCGGCATCACTACAGCCTCCCGCTGCCTAGTATCAAACAGGGAGGTATGTTACATGGAAATAACATTTTGTTCCAGCCTGCCCATTCTGTCATGGCTTGTTTTTGAAAATGTACCAATAATAGTGATGTTAATGGTTATACCAGTGTGACTAAATTGAATCATGGAACAGACTTCCCAGACAAGACTAGCATTAGATTTCAAGTAATGTGAAACTGTGGAGCTTCCGTCCAGAGCTGTGTTTGAACTGCACAGTTGGGCCTAGAAGCCTACACATTATACAGGATAAATGAAAAAAAAATACACACAATCTCAAAGTTGAGACACTGTGAAATGCAAAATGTAAAAACAGAATACAGTGATTAGCAAAAATCTACAAATCCAAATTTTAATCACCGTAGTACACAGAAAGCACACCAAATATTTGAAGTGAGAAAACATACAATTTTAAGAAACAGCACATTTTTTAATTTAATTGCAGTAACACCTCTCAGAAAAGTTGGGACAGGGCCACGTTTGCCACTATGCGGCACCCAATCATCTAACAACAGTCCATAAGGTTCTGGGAACTGACTACAGTAGCTGTTAGACATGATGCATCAGTTCAATGGCCAATAAGAAAAGCAAGCAGGAGCACAAATGTATGTTTCAGTTTGTGAGGACAAATTGAAACATACTAAAAAATTAATACTTGTCTTTTATTATGTACTGATGCACTGCTTTCACCTTTCTGCACCTAATAAGTTTTAATTATTACTTCTTTAGTGATCACCTAAATATTAAATACTTTACCATTAGCTGACAATGAGAAGCAGTGGAGAACTATCTTTTTTTTAAAAAGTAAAATAAAACAAGATGAAAACTGTTACAGTGGCAAAGGCCAGGGCATGGAAATGGACCCAAATTCAGATGCTGGTATAGGTTTTCAACAAGACTTTATTTACAGAACACAAGACAAAACGCTTTAGTTCAGGAAACATGAGACGAGAATCAAAACATGAGTTGGAAGCAGTCATAGCTCGTGGTCACTGAAACACAGTGAGAGAAATGTCAGTGGAATGCTGAGTGAGGTGACAGGAGGTAAGGCAAATGACAAGCTTTCCAGTGGCTTACTTGCTTGCAGGTAGAGTGTGATGTGAGGGTGAGGATCCAGAAGGGGTGAGCCTGGAATGTGAATCCAGCCAGAGTGATCTGGTGATCCAGTGTGGTTATGGCAGGAGAGCAGGTAGATACAGCAGTGGAAACACAGCATGCACCAGTGGTGTTAGTGTCCCAGCACTGACTGGCGTCCAGGTAAGCAAGGTTGCTGCCAGGTTGGAGGAATGGAGATCTGTGAGAAACTAGAACACAAGGTGACACAAGATAAGCAAAACACAAACTTGATGTATTCTCTAAACTTGATGGCGAAGCACTAACATGGGTTAGCAGATGACATGGTGAAGACTAGTTGTGTGCATTGGTCTTAAAGTTTGATCAGCCATTAGATTATCACCAGGTGTGGACAGCAGGTGCAATGATAAGGGCTCCCCCCAGAGGTGGAGTCCATGGCACTGTGAATAAACACCACTCACCCAGACCATGACAGAAATCTCCTTACCACATAAAACTTCATTGTTGGTAAATTGTATATAAATTACCAAAAATAAAAGTAATTTTTCTGTTGTATAAATGAATGTAACCATTGCACATATTTAAGGCTGAGCTTATATTTTGTTTTATCTATAGTAATGTATCATATTCATATAAAATTTCTAGTGGCTATCTTATATGGACCACATGTCTCTATGAGCTCAAAAACATAGGCTTACATCTTTATTTTTTAAGTATATTAAAATAAGTAACAAAATCACAGATGAGTTATAAGACTCCATCACAATGTAACATACTCAACTGTCAATATTTGCAGGAGGGTTAAAAACATTCACGGAAAATTCTGGTGTTATTTCAGCAAAACTTCTCGATAAACTTAGTATAGTCAACATGCAATATCTTAGAGTTTTTCATTTCAAAACACTAATGGAGTATGCGTCTGGAGCCAATGGTATACGTAAGCCAAAACTACACAATATACTAAACCTACTATCCATTCTCTTCCACCTATCCTTTTCAGGGGGCAGAAGCCTATCTCAGCTATCTTAGGGTGAGAGGCAGGTTACACCCTGCACAGGTCACCAGTCTGTCACAGGGCTAACACATAGACACAGACAGCCATTCGCACTCACCTTCACACCTATGGGCAAATTAGAGTTTCCATTTAACCTGGATTGTGGGACGAACCCAGAGTACCCAGGGAGAACCAACGCAAACACCACACAGAAAGACCCCACCTGATGGTGGAATTGAACTCAGGATCTTAGGTGTGAGACACAATTGCTAACCACGGTGCCACCCAAACTAAATTAAAGTTGCATGTGGAATTTTTTTTAGTTAACTAAATAAAAAATGAAAAGACTTTTCAGAAAAGTTTTAAGTAACTGAAATGGTTTTAGGACAGTCTGGTAAGAATTGTGATAACGCACCTGATGAGGTTTTAATGGATGTGTTTATCAAGACTTTGGATGCCAAGAAGACTGAGAGTGAACAACTTTCAAAAGAGTCTGTTTTTTATGTTAAAACCTGTAGTGACTTTCCTAAATCTTACCTCTGGCATATGTTCTCCTGACAATAAAATACTAAAACTAACTAATTAGTAAACTATTAAGAAATAAACTAAAGCAAGATACTTTCAAGCAATGAAAAGTAAACTGAAACATGCAAGACTAGCACTGGAAACTGAAACTAAAGTATATTAAAAACAAAAACTAAAAAAAATAATAGGTAATCTAAAAATAAAAACAAATACCAAAACAATAATAACTCTGGTAAGCTGACACCTCCATCTATCATCAAGTTTTTATTCACTGACATGCTAAAGAAGTTATAAAAAACTTTAGACACTGCACTTTAATTCCTGTAAATCACATGTTGGCCAAGTTGCTTAGTAAGAGGAAGCTCGTGTGTTATGATGATAAGTCACAGAGGGCTCATTTACAGTGCTAGCTCTGTTTCCACGTGATGTGCAGATAGTAACTGATGTTGAAGCAGTGGAACCAGAGCCTACAGCAGTTTGTCTAGCATGCTGGGCTACCATCAGGAGATACACAAACAACCAGAAAAAGCTGCTGGGCAATCAACTTGAGCAACTCCAATAACTGTTCATGGGACACAGGCATGCCCTCAAAACACTGTCCTCATACAGATTTCAATGGAGCCATAGTGAAGCAAAGTCAATCCTGCTTCCAAGGATGATAGTCTGTTGTAGCCGCCTAGGTTTTCTTCTGACCCGTATGGAAAAGATAGTTTGTATCCGCCTTGTGTGAAACTTGTATGAAAAGCATACAAGAGTGAAAACAGATATAAGATCCCTTGAAAAATTATATAAATGAAACCTGTATGTTTTGGATACTTACTAAAACAATATATGAAAGTAATGAGAAAGTGGCCACTTTAATGTCTAAATCATATAAGCCTTATATGATTCACTATATGAAGTAGGCCAAATCTTATGCAAGTCTTTTATAAGTTTTTTCTATTTCTTTTCCATATGGGGAGAAACAGGATGCTCTTTCTATACCCAATCATGTTACTGCCCTGTTGCCAGTTATACTAATTAGCTACACAATGTTCCTCCAGTAGTTTTGTTGTTATTGTTGTTTCTTTTCAAGTCTTTTCTTGCTCCAGTTCCAGCTTTTTTTTTTAGATATCTTGCTGGTTTCTGGCCTCCAGACAATTATTGTTTCTGCCGCTGGCCTTAGTCCCAGAGTCTTGCCCTATGGCCTGGCAGACCCCCACAACTGGTTTTTGGACTTTGGTGCTCCTTGTGTTTTGTTAATTGGTACTAAGGTGCCCGAAGTGTACCAAGAAAATATCCCTTTGACCATGTCTGCTTGCCTAAATGTACTGAGTTGTTGTTCATGTGACTTACTGGTTGCATTTGTATTGACAATGAGCTGAAATGATTGGCTGGTGATTTTATATTGTGCTTATGATGTTGGAATAATACTCCCTTTATACATGAAGGTCAAAACTTTTATTAGGAATTAATCTGTGTTTTGGAATCATTTTCATCACTTAATAGCACTGGTGTCTTTTACAAACTTTGCTAAATGCTCTGTAACACAGCTGAAATGACATGCTAGTTGTTGACCCCAGCAAACATCTTCGTTGAAAGCTACAGGTTTTCTGTAACACTCAGTGTTAATTTATTTTTCTTTTCTCAACAGGTGATCCAGGTAATTGATATGTATTTTTTTGTCTGCTTATTTAGTTGGTTTTTGGTTTTTTGCCCTTTATCCCCGTCCCTCTTCTCCGCTGTTTTTCCCCCTCTTCCTTTCTCCCTTTTCTCATTCAAGTCTGTCCCGTATCTAGCAAGTGAAAATAAAAAAAATAAAAACAATAAAAGGTGAATCAAATAGACCATTACGGCAAGGCTGGGATGGTCAATTTGGTAAAGTAAATCCGTTGGGCATCTTTCTTCGCCTTTAGACAATAATTCTGATGGCAAAAGAGCCAAACGGGACAGGCAAAAAAACCAAAAAAAACCCCCCAAAAAACACTCAGTGTTAATTCTCTAAACACTGAGTTTATACTTTTCCTTCATTCCCGTGTGGTGTATTTTGAAAATAACTTTCCATTTCAAAGCCTAAAGTTGAACTGCATCAAATTATTAAGTCTTTGCTTGGCTTGGACAGACAGAAAACAGAACATGTGGACCAAGTGATTTGATAGAATCACAGGTCTTTGAGTAGTGCAACAGGGACCAGAGGCAGATTAAATTCCCAGTTCATTCTCAACTGCAGGCCCTTGGCTAGCTGTGGGAAATCATTATAGTAAATTAACTGAGCAGCACAAAGTGCCATGGACAGATTAGACGGCTGTGTGTCTCAGAAGATTGTTAACATCCAATAATGTCCCTTTCAATTCATTTTGGATACTGAATAACTGATGAAGTGTGCAGTTAGTGTTCTTACCTTTCTTTGTGTTTCTCTGAGTTTTCATCACACATATTCAGTTCTTTGCTTTCTTTATTCAGAATACCTACAGCCAGACTGGTTCCATGATACAAAATACATTAACAACACTTTGTATAGTCTGTGTTTTTCCTCCACCTTTAGCGTCCCAAAAGTTTAGATCATCCACACGAATGTCATGATAAGTTTGGCTTTTAATGATTTTTTTAACTGTTTCTTCAGTGAGGTTGAAAAATAAGAATTGGGTGCAAAACTTTGGATTTATTTGGATTTTCTCTAATCCACACAGGGTCAGAAGTTACATACACTCCAATATGCCATACATTTGAGCCCCCATGTATACCTTTGAACTTATTTTTGATTTTCTCTAATCTGCAAAACGTCAAAGTTCTGTACTCAATTCTGTTTCTTATTTATGCTCTATAACAATTCCACCCTGAACATTCATGTCTGTTTACTGCATGTAAACTTGCAAGTCGGTTGACTGGAGACCATAGTCAGACCAGAGTCCTGTACCAGCACCGTTCTGACCAGCAAAATTGGCAGTAGTCCCTCTCAAAACCACCAAAAAACCCTTCACCAGACAGAACAGAGCCAAACGATAAACCTAGAAACACCAGAAAAAAACACTATGAACATACAAAACAAATTTGAAACAGCTCACTCATGCTACAATATGCTCCTGGTCTCACTCATAAACCAGAGAGAGATGATTCTGTGCTACTTAGTGCACAGTAAATAGAAGTACAAAGTTGGAGTAATATTGGATGTTCTTATTTGATTTTTTTCTGCTATAACAGTAGTTAGTAATACTTCTACAGACAATGATGAAAGTCAGGGCAGTTTTTAACATTTTTTCTAAAGAAAGGTAGTAATTGGCAACAGGCAAATAACCGAAGCTCCGTCTTTGAGGACTAACTGATTAAATAAATTATTGATTAATAACTACATCATAATAATAAAATGTGACTAAAATAAATGAGCTCTACTGTGTCTCATCTTACTCCCTTTTGAGCATAAACTTTGTGTAGACATAGGGATATTACTGAAAATGTGATGTTTTTAACTTTTTCTTTTCTCTTGTTATAGTTACATTTACATATTCAAAATGAAAACTATTCTATCTCTACTGTGTATCCAGTTGTGTTGGCCATGCTGTTTAATTAAACTTTTATGGTATTACATTCTTTTAATAGGAATTGAATTTAGTTCGATTCAAGCAGACACAAATTTCATGAGCGAGTTTTTGTCTGAGAGAACCTTTTTTGGTTTTGTTGTCTTTTCTTCATTCTCTTCATTTAACTGTAACTTAAGAAAGCCTACTGTAAGCTTGGCCCCACAAACTCAAAGTGTCGCAGAAGTGTGCCATTTGTTGCATGTGCAATAGACCGATGGTCTACTGTACTCTATGTTAAATGTTCTGTAAACAAGATGTTTCTCTCATGGTTATATGGTCTGGAGTATAGAGACAAAACAAGCGTGTGTAGTGAAGCAAGGACTTTGTGCTGTTGTGTGCAATATGTCAGGCATGTGAGGAAGGAAGGTGCCGGCTGTAATTTCACACCTGTAGACCAAAGACAGGTGGCAGGCTGACAAATAGCGTCTGACAGCCAAACACAACTTATAGCTGTGTACAGCTGATGGATACTAACTGTGTACTGAGACCTTTTCTCCAAGTGGGTCTGCTGTGTTTGTGAAGTGTGTAAATAATGTATGTGAGCTTGACAGAAGTAATCTTTTAGTCTTGCTTAGCCCTTTTTACACTGTGCAACTGCTAGTACTATTTGCTTATGCAAACACTAAGTAGTGTCTTTTGCTTCTGTTTTAAGAGTTATTTTTAAGGACAGGTTGGAGTAATACAGATGAAAGAATTTTTAAAAAAATGCATCATACGTGGAACAGTGGAGTAATGGCTAATGGCTAAGACTATTAACAGGAACTAAGCTGGATCAGACTGAGGCTGCACACACAACTCTTCTTGGTTTGCCTGCATGTTGAATGGCCCACTGGCATGCACTAGTCTTACTCTCACTAGTCTCACTACTCTCATATTCCTCTCTCACTCATATTCTTTGCACAAGCAGCAGCCTCAAGGGTTGGAAAATGTATGCAGAAGTGGTTAAAAAACCCCCAGTGTGGCCATCTAAAATCAACTGCAAAAGCTGCCAACAAGTTGTCAAGCTTTCAAAAAATACAGATCATGTTATTTACAGTACATACAGTAAAAAAGTGCAAAAAACCACCCAAAACACAAAGAAAGATTTTTGGAGTTTGCTAGAGCTTCAAGTTAAAGGCATGTCCATTCAGTAACACCAATGGCTCGCTGCTAGACCTCCATTCTGTCAATTTGTGTCACTATATTGGATCTGATGCTGGTGCCTTTTGGGGCATTTAAGGTCCTCAAGAGGTCCTTTCATAAATTTCCTATCCCCATAAAATAAAGAACATGTTCTTCTTTGTTTTTTATTTGTCAGATTTAACATTAAAACACTATCATATAAACAATTTTTTAGAGTTTACTCCTATAAATACATAACATTTTCATAGAGTAAAAACATGAAAGTAACATGAAAGTCAACATTTTACTAATGTTTTTATTTATTTGTTTATCAAAATGGCAGTTTTGGGGATGACCCCTGGGCAAAGTTAGCAGCACCATATATCATGGCTCAAGAGTTGGTAGTTCGTCTAATCGGAAGGTTGCCGGTTCGAGCCCCGGCTCGGACAGTCTCGGTCGTTGTGTCCTTGGGCAAGACACTTCAACCGTTGCCTACTGTGGTGGTGGTCAGAGGGCCCGGTGGCGCCAGTGTCCAGCAGCCTCGCCTCTGTCAGTGCGCCCCGGGCGGCTGTGGCTACAATGTAGCTTGCCATCACCAGTGTGTGAATGTATGTGTGAATGGGTGGATGACTGAACATGTAAAGCGCTTTGGAGTCCTTAGGGACTAAAAGCGCTATACAAATACAGGCCATTTACAGGCCATATATAGCTCTTGTTGCACGCCGGTTGCCTAGGCCGGGGTGTAACACTCTACTGATGCGTCCATATCTCATATATTAGACCAGTCTAGCTGGACTCACCTAGACTTACCTTTGGGTTCAAGTCAATTCAGAGGTAAACTGTAACATAGTTGAAGTAAAGTGTTGTTTGCCAAATTTAGGGTTGCTAACATTAGCCATCGTAAGCCTGCAATATAACTTTTTCATGCATTAGAGAACTTCCAAAAGAGGTTTCTTTATACTGTTCTGCTTGGTCTAGTTGAGAGAGTCAAGATGTCATTGGTGTGCACCTTTTACACACACCAGTGTTTGGGCTAGGCTAAAAGAGGTCCTAAAGATACCACTGGACTGAAGGCATAAAATTAATATTGATTTTCAACAGCTCTTGCTGGAAAAAGAAATGGCCACATATTCCAAAAAGCTGAAGTATTCCCTTAAAGAAAGAGTAATAGAAGGAGGTCAGAGAACATTTTGGGAAGAGAGAAAAAAAAGGACGGTGATGTGGCTAGATTAACAGGTTTAGAGACAGAAAAAGAGGGAAAGAGGATTGTCAGTAATGGAAAAGAGTGATACCAGCAAAGAAGGTATCTGTACACTTTGCCTTGAGAAAGTAATCGATTTCAGGCTTCTGGCTCTTTTGTTGCCCCTCAGACTGAATGACTGGCTCTGAAATAACTCCATATTGTGGAAAGAAGTGGATAAAAAAGGAAAAAAAATAGAGCTCCAAAAACACTATAAACACCAAAACAGATGCAACAAAAGAAAATTAAAAAGACAGTAATGGAGAAATATTAATAGGGAGGGCATTTTATTTCTAAAGTTAAGGGAAGAATAAGTGGTACAAAAATAAGAAGCCTTCAGACTGTATGAGGGACAACATCCAGACTAATACTTCCTGTAAGTTTAAACTTAATCTCCACTTATATTAGCACTTTCCTAAATCAGAAATATACTTCCACAATGATGCATTTAGAGCAGGTGTTAGTTCAGCACTTGCAAGCATGACCTACTGCTTCTAAAACCTCTCATTAGCCTCATGCTGTCAGTTTAAACCAGTGTAGGTCTCTGAAAGTTGCCTTTTTTTGCAACAGCGCTACAGATGAGTAGCATAGAGGGACAGTCACAGTACAATACCCAAAATAGCCACAGGCCAACATAGACACTTGTCTCTGTAACTCATAGCACTTGCTACAAAGATCCTCTCTATCTGAAAGATCATCGGTTATGTAATAGTCCCATAGTCTCAGTCTCATTACACACTGTAAATATGAGTGGAACCATACACTGAAAAGAACAAAAACAAATACGGCAGAAAAAAATCAAGTTTTCTGTCTTCCTTGCTTAAATCATTCTGTATATAATGTGAAAAGGAGATAAAATATCACACTGTCAAACTCCATTACTCACACAAAAAACAGGCAAAGTGAATCTTTTCATTTTACTCACATTATCTCGTGTAAATACCAGAAAACTGAGATTCTCATAAGAAATCCAAGATGTGCTCTTTGAAACTTTTTTTAATTCATGCAAATCAAGACTTTCAAAGGGTTGGTGGGATATATGAATCCTCATCAAATCATGAACTCTTTCTCATTATAATTAATATAAAATGTGTTATAAGGCAAAAGACCAAAATGCATTAGTGCCATTTTCATGTTTAAAGCCAACCAGATTATCAGAAGTAGAGATAAAACAAAATTTCTAGGACTAGAGTATTGGCCTGTAATTCTCCAAATGTCTTTGTTAACAGCTTGGACTTAAATTTAGACTCTCATCAAATATATCAAATTGAGTCTGTTAAGCTTTATTTTGCAGGTATTTTGGCTGAATTATTTCCTTGTGTCCTTGGTAAATGGACTCGTTCTTATATAGCACTTTTTCTACTCTGAGCACTTTCAAAATGTTTTTACAGAACTTTCCGCAATCGTTCACACCCATTCATACCAGCACTTTTTTTCTATGCTCTTTCTATGTAAGTACCGTTTTATCTACCACACACATTCATACTCAGATAAAAAGGGATGGGGATGAAGAACCTGTTCTTCTAGAGAACTGGAAGCTCATCCGGGACTTGCTGTCATAGCAACAGAGCCGTAAGCGTAAACCTGCTCGGGAGCAGGTTTACTTTATGTAAACAGGATTAGATCGCGGCCACGCAGGTATGTCCGCTTCATTCATACGAAAGCAACAGCGATATTCCACCACTGTTTCACCATAAATAAATAACATCAGTGTAACTAAAGATAATGCAGCACTTGATCCTTTTATTGATGTCACACAGATACATACAGGTCATTTCCTAAAAAAGGGAAATGTACTATTAACATTCTATTACATGTATGTGATTATTACAGATGTACCGTAATTGTCGGGCTATAAGCCACTACTTTTTGCACAAGCTTTGAACCCTGCGGCTTTTAGTCAGGTGCGGCTTTTCTATAGATTGTCCATGATTTTTGTGATATCGTAAGACGATTTGTTTTGTTTGTTCCGCTGTTGTACGGCACTACGTTGCCTGGCGGAAGGATCGGGGTTCAAGAGTGGTATGTTGGTCACATGTCCATCCGCCAGGCAACATAGTGCCGTACAAGTAGCGCGAAAAACAAACTTCAAAGTAGCGCTACGCGTTCAGCGGGAGTCGTGGATGACGAGCGGCGATAAACTTGCGAAAAGCAAGTTGTGCTCAACTCTACCGGTGGATTCTGACAGCGTGGAAAAGTGTGCAAACATCCACGATCACCAACGGATTTCGAAGGGCTGGACTGCTGCATGATGAAGAGGAGGACACCGCCACGGCCCTTCAGAGGGTGTTCGACTCCGACACTGACAATGACAATGAGGATTTCTTTGGTTTTGAAAGTGACAACGAAGGAAAGAAGCTGAGAGTGGATGACGAAGCCATCCTGAGCCTGTTCGTTTCCGACACTGGAGAAGAGGACTTTGGTGGTTTTAGTGCGCAGGAAGATGGTGGTGAATGACTGACTTTTCTTCTTGTTAAAGCCGTGTCACTGCACCTGAGCCTAAAAGGTAGTCCGAATCTATTTTTCTGGTGTGCTGTAGGTTACTGTTATGTACTACATTTGTTACTCATTTATGAAGCACAGCACATGTGCAAATATGTACCCATAACTTGTTTTTCAAAATATTAATAAAAGGGGTGTGTCTCCAAACAGCCATCTCTTTCCTGACAATTCGCTTTGTGCATATTCTCTTACATATGATAAGTCAACATTGAAACACCTGCGGCTTTTGGTCAGGTGCGGCTAATGTATGTACAAAACAGGATTTTCCCCTGATTTTAGCTTGTGTGGCTAATATTCAGGTGCGCTTTGTAGTCCGGGAAATACGGTAATTCATATTTCAGAGTAGTAATTGCAAATTACTTCGTGTAATGTCTGTGAAGGTTCTCAGTCATCCAGGTCATCGTAGTCAAAGGAGCTTGCAAAGAAAAGTGTCTGGACTTCTTTAAGTTGACGTTTCACCTCTCATCCGAGAAGCTTCTTCAGTTCTAAGGTCAAATGGTGGAGAGTCCCGGATATAAAGCTAGTGGGAGTAACCCCCCACAGAGGGACAAAAGGACCCCCTGATGATCCTCTAATCGCCTGAGCCAAGGTGTGAAACTGGGCATGGGTCCCAATCAGCCAGAGTTTCGGGTGTGTTCATTGTGAAACCTGGCCCCACCTTATCATGCGAATTCCTGAGGTCAGATGGCCCAGGATGTGAGTGGGCGTTAAGGCGTCTGGGAAGGGATCTCAAAACTGGATTATAGATGGCAGAGAGTTGGTGTCGTAAACCCCCGCCTCTGTTCAAAGATGGTCGCTCACAGTGGACATAGATGGCTTCTTTCACTCCTCTTTCAAACCATCTGTCCTCTCTGTCCAAAATGTGAACATTGGCATCCTCGAAAGAGTGTCCTTTATGGATGCCTTCGAGGATGCCAATGTTCACATTTTGGACAGAGAGGACAGATGGTTTGAAAGAGGAGTGAAAGAAGCCATCTATGTCCACTGTGAGCGACCATCTTTGAACAGAGGCGGGGGTTTACGACACCAACTCTCTGCCATCTATAATCCAGTTTTGAGATCCCTTCCCAGACGCCTTAACGCCCACTCACATCCTGGGCCATCTGACCTCAGGAATTCGCATGATAAGGTGGGGCCAGGTTTCACAATGAACACACCCGAAACTCTGGCTGATTGGGACCCACGCCCAGTTTCACACCTTGGCTCAGGCGATTAGAGGATCATCAGGAGGTCCTTTTGTCCCTCTGTGGGGGGTTACTCCCACTAGCTTTATATCTGGGACTCTCCACCATTTGACCTTAGAACTGAAGAAGCTTCTCGGATGAGAGGTGAAACGTCTTCAAGCAACTTAAAGAAGTTCAAACGCTTTTCTTTGCAAGCTCCTTTGACTACTTCGTGTAATCAAGATGGGAGACCACGGCTATAAAAGCGAAGGTGGATTTGGGAAGCCTGTCGCAGCCATGTCCTGTCCATTTACGCGAGCCACCCATTGCGGAAGGTGCAAGATTGATGAGGAGAATCCCCAGAATTCAGCGTATATTGCGGGACAGACAGGATCTTTTAGCTCAGCGCGACATTGTGCTCATAGAGAGATATCAATATTCCCGTGAGGGTATTATTTACCTAACCAACTTGTTGACGAGGGGATGCAGGACCACCACCTGTCTTTTTTTGCTCTGCCCTTTTCTTAGTTCCTGTTATGAACAAACAAACAGATTATTTCAGGGTCTCCTTCCAAGAGACTAAAAGCAATATAAGTGATAAATATTACCATTCTGTAGAATATTCTTATATTTCACTTTTACTTGTTCCCATGTTCTAGTGGGTCCTGTTGTGGCTCTAATGTGAAAGGGAATATAATATAACATATTATAATATAATATAATGTAATATAATATTGGATAATATAGTGTGATATGATAAATCTACCCTACCGCCTACTGGTGTTGGCCAGAGGGGCCGATGGCGCAATATGGCAGCCTGGCTTCTGTCAGTCTGCCCCAGGGCAGCTGTGGCTACAACCGTAGCTGCCTCCACCAGTGTGTGAATGTGAGAGTGACTGAATAGTGGCATTGTCATGCGCTTCGGGTGCCTTGAAGAGCGCTATATCAATCCACTCCATTATTATTGTTATTATTAAATTACTTACGAGTTTAATTTGTCAGCAACTTTCTGCCAGCCCTCTCTCCTTGCTTTTGCAGCCTTTGCAGTATTCCCTTGCGTTATAATTAAACTCTGAAACTCCTGAAATCCCTCAATCAAGAGTTCTTGCTCTGCTGCCGAAAAATACCGAGCGCGCTCCTTCAACATTTTCGCCGACCAATCAGAGGGTTGCCGATCAATGTTTCTACTATCGATGCGTAGCCCCTTTTACGACACCCAGTGATCTCACATTACTTCATCCAGCTGTAATAATCGTCAACAGCAGGTGTGTTTGGAGAACCGGATTAGCGAGCTCACGGTTAGCACGATGATTTGGTCTTGGATGTGTCATTTGATCTTGGATGTAGTAAGCGACGTACGAAGAACGGGCCCCTGGTCAGAACCCAGCTCTCAACAAAGCTGTCAGGGTGAAGAGCCAGTTTACCAACAGTGACTCAGGCTCAGCATGGATGGCTAACAGCCAACATAATCACAGACTACAAGAAAAGAACCTTCCTAGAACACCGCTCCCTCCTTTAGATTTGTTAACAATCACAAAATACTCTTAGTGCCATTATGGAGCAAGAATTTAAGGAAAGATAGTAAGTGCAACATTTTAATAATGGCAATCTTGTTACAACTTCTTAGATATGCATTAATGTGAGACAGTAATACAATAATAATAATAATAATAATGATAATACAGACTAGGTTAAAATCATGGATGTCAGCATGTTGCACTGACTCTTGCATTTCAGAAATTCTTACAGAGAGCTGTTTTGCCCACCACAACCAGTGTGCTGGTGTTTATTTCTTGCATTATGCTATCAGTGCTGTTACAGCTCTTTCTCCTGCTGATTACTGCCAGAGCTATTCTCTCTTATGTAGTCTCATGTGATTCTTTGGTAATCACCCCCTCCAGGCTTTAAGGATAGACCCCTGAGGTATTTTGAAAATGCTCTAACTCTCAGTACTACAGACCCGCAGGGCTTCAGAGGTGAGGGTTAAAAAATGTATTATATTTCTTTTCTTTTTTTTTTTTAAAATACTGACAAGACTTCAACAAGCGCTTAAATGTTTCTTCTCCATATTCAGTCAAAATTTCAAATGGTTATAAAGAGACATAAAATCAAATTCACTTTCAACAACTGAGTCTTTTCATGTAACTTTATGCAGATTTATTCAGAGAGCAGAAAGGCATAGCTACAGAGCTCTAACTAATCTAATCTAATCTAATTGCATCAACCCTAAGCGTTCCCTCATTCACTACATCGATGAACCTCTTCTGAGGTCTTCTTCTTTTCTAACTGCCTGGCAGCTCCATCCACTCTTACTCCTCTGAACATGTCCAAACCATTTCACTTTTTCCTCTCTAACTTTGTCTCCAATTGCTCAGCCTGAGCTGTTCCGCTGATGTACTCATTTCTTATCCCATCCCCCTCCAACTCCACCTGCTGTATTTTTGTCAGCGCCACGGTGTTTAAACCATACATCATAGCAGGTCTCAATACAGTTGTCAAGTCAAACTGGGTTAAAAAGATGTGAGGATCTAGAAGAAGATGAACAAACTGACAGACTGGAAAGCAGGTGATGTACAACCAGTGGAGACTGTTTTCCACCCAGAAGAAAGAAAAAAACAAGAGCCATACGGCAACAGGAAGTTGGCATACACTGCTGAGAGAAGAGCTTTTTCCAAATTCAAGGTCTGTATCCTTGGAAGACTGCATTCATACTGTAGGCCTCTACTTTTCCTTTGTCTTCGGCCTGCAGTAGTGCTGTTTCCTCAACAGCACCAGAGTCGATCATCGTTAGCCAGACCCTTACCATCTTGTGATTTTGCTAAGATTTTGCACTGGACATTCTTCCAGGTGCAACACTCCACATTCATCTGGGTTAAAAATTCTTATTACAACTTTCAAATTTGTATAAATACGCTTTGAATGCTGTCTGAGCACAACTCAAGATTTCATGAATTAATTTACACAAAACTAATAAAATTCTAAATACTAAAGTAGCTATTGGAAGACTGTTTTTCACTAGGAACAGCATAAATATAAAATGTTTTGGCTTTGCAGCTCAAATTTATAGGTTTAGGAAAGAGTTTTACTTAATCCAGGAGTAGGTTATACAATCCCATTACACCTACTGAGAAGAGTAGCAGGCTGGATACACACAGTAAAACCTAACGACTTTAATGGTGGTCTAAGTTTGAATCCGTTTTTATGGGACACTTTAAGGACTTTTCTCTGTTTCCTAAGCTTACACACACCCACACATTGTAACAAACAGATAGAAAGACAAGCTTACACTGTGATCTTTGGCCAAATAGACAGCTCAAGCCTTCTTCTTTCGTATTGTGTGTATTTGAAAACTGCTGCTCCCTAACGAATGCCTTCAAAACACGTAGGATGACTGCATTGAAAGTCAGCATAGGTTCATGTATCATTATCTCTTGACTATTTGTATGCTGATAATTTTCTTTAACATGTCAGACACATTGTTGTTGCTAAGAAATCACCTTGAGGTGACTGTTCTTGTGATTTGGCACTTTATTAATATATACACACACACACACATACATATATATATATATGTATGTGTGTGTGTGTGTGTGTGTGTGTGTGTGTGTGTGTGTGTGTGTGTGTGTGTGTAAAAAATGTATATACTGTATATATCTCATGATCAAATACAGCACTTTTTTTTTCAATAATAGATAAATAGATAAATTCTGCTCCAAGCACCATTATAAAAGCAACCTGGCCAGTAAGTCTGTTAGTAATGAAACAGTGAGGCTACCAGAAGGTCGGGGGACATATGAATAACAATCAATTAGCTTTCAAAATAAAAACTGTAAAAAATTAAATGACTCACCAAATATACTTGGGTATGTGCTAATAAGGACTGCTGTGAAACTAGTTTTTGTCCCCTTCCTGATTTCCTATTTTCATTTTTTTCATGAAAAAAAAATGAAAATAAGAAATCAGGAAGGGGATGATTGATGACACATCTTTTCATAATAGTAGACCAAGACCATGTTTGTCGGGCCACAGAATATTTCCTTGGGAATCATTTACATATTTTTTTAGCAAATGTGAGATGAGCATTTGTGTTGTTTTTGGTCAGCATTGGTTTTCTGCTTGGAGCTCTCTCATGGATGCCGTTTTTGCCCTGTCTCTTTCTTGTTGTTGAATCATGAACACTAACCTCTATTGAGGCAAGTGAAAACTACAATGCTTTAGCTGTTGTTCCTGGTCCTTTCCTCTCAAAAAAATGTGGAGAAACACTGAAACTACATTCCCAGTTAGAATACAACAAAAAACATTCAAAAGTAACTATCTAGGACATATCTATTTATTTTTTGGTTTTTTTTATGCGACAGTTCGCACAAACACAAAGCACATGATAACAACTACAATGTTACCAACAATTAGACTCTCTGTGCCTCCATCTTGGTAAAAAACGTATTCACAAATCAAAGCTGTTTGATCAGTATGATATATCCAAATTATAATACCAAACATGTGAATGCCAGTGTTTTTCTTCGTTTCACATTAATGCGATAATCTGATTACATTAGAAACTTTTTTCGCACAATGATCGGCTCAAAATGTAGAGAAATGGAAGACCTATAAGTTGCTTTGGCCAGTGACATATCCACACACTAGATAGATACGTTTTTGTGTCGTTCTGTGTTAACACTATTATGGACAGACCAGGATGTTTATTTCTTTCACTGTTAATTTTACAGTGAGTGACTTTATTATTAGTTTTTCCTTCCACCTTATCCTATTTTCTCTCAGTATTTTAACAAAACCTTGAGATAAACAAGGCACAGCCTCCTTCCCAGTCTCTGGAATAATAAATGCAAATTCTGCAATCCCCATTACCCAACTATCTCATATTTTGTCTGAAACTTTACTCTTTCTTGATTACCTATGCCTCTTTTCCCTAAATAGCTGCTTTGTTTCTGAGTTGTTGTATACAGTAACCTTTTACATTCAGCTCTGTGATCTGAGTTGGTATTCTACACTTGTCTCTGTAGTCTGTCTCTCTGAGAGCTTAAGTTCTACTTTCTACTACTATTGCCCAGTCTGTTTACAAAGAGAATGTATAGCATATGTTTTCATCTAGAGGCAGGACAAATTAAGTCCTATCTAAGCCCAGCCATGCTTGGTTGCAGAGAGCAGAGGAGAAAAGTATGTGTGTGTCCTCGTGTGTGAATGAGAAGGAAGGAGTGTGTGTGTAAGGGAAGGTAATAAGAGTGGAGGGTGCAGTAAGAGCTGTCAAGAAAAACAGAGACACTGGGAAGTGTGTATCTGTGTGCACTGAACAACAGGGTTCATTGCTTTAATAGATCCTGATAGTGAATTAAACATTTGGAAGCACTGAGTTGTTTATGCATGCAGGCTGAACTGCATGGGTCAGCAACCTCGGGCTCTAAATGATGATGTGAAGTGCCCTGTCCAGCTTCCCCAGCAAGTACAAAGTTTCTACCCAGAGTTGCAAGATGTGAATCGAACTGTGAGATTAAAGGTTTTTGCATTTGGCAGGAGAAACAGACATGGTAGTGGCAGCAAGTGAAAAAAGACAGATGCTGCTTATGTATTCTGTTGCAGCTCTCACATAATAAGCACCACTGCAGGGAGCTGATGGGGGCTTTGGTTTTTAAATTAAAAAAGTAATAGTAATAAAGCTTGCAATGCCATTTCCTCCTCTGAATTAGGATGTAAAATACAGTATAAATCTGTGAGGGTGGACTTTTTGAATTAAGGCTCCAATTAAGTTGCGTAAGGTGGCATAAAAAGTAGGCCACAAAAGCGAAGTTTGAATTAATAAGTAAAAGACTTCAGAGGTACTATGACAAACAGGTGTGTGCGTGTGTGTGTGTGTGTGTATTGTGATGATTGTATTATGGGAATTTCTTTAGGTTTGTGATCACATCTCACTTCTCCTTGAAGGCTTCTTCAGTTCTAAAATTGGTCATTACTGTCATAGGCTCATATGATGACACATATAGAGGGGTAGGTTAACTCAGTAGGTAGAGTGTGATAGGATATAGGTCGGGGGTTCGAATCCACAGTACTGTCCTTCCACGCTGCTACCCAGGCGCTGGATTAGTAGCTGCTTCACTGAGTGAATTAAATGCACAAGACTGAACAATTTCCTATAGGTTTAATGAAGTATGCTTTTTTCATGTGTTATTAAATAGTGTTGTTGAGACTACTCTGGTACAGGATGAACATGAAATACCATGATGTGGCATCTTGTTGAAGCTGGACTACCTGTACAACCTGAATGCACTGCTTATATCATCTCCTCCAACCAGTACTGATAAAGTCACTAGGAGAATCAAAATCTACAAGAAAAAATTTGTCATGCATTAAGCAGAGAGCAATGGTCTTTGACTGTTTTTCTTTTGTTAAACAGTGGACTTAAACTGTATCTGTCAGCTGCACATGGAAGCATAACTTTCACATGTTCAACTATCCGGTCATCTTTAGGTGTTTTCAGCAGTGTAACTGTATTCAGGGTTCCCTTTATTTAATTGCTAGATTTTTTCTCTGTTTTGTTTCTAAGAGTCATTGTGGACATTTGGCACAGAGAACCTTTATATGAATAACAAATTATTGAAAACAAGATTTTTTGTCGTCAAGAATTTTGAATGAGGGGCAGTTGTTTTCTCTTGTGGTCTTTTTGTTAATTAAACACTGAGACACAGGAAATAAGACTGTTGTTTAAGAAATGTCGCTGTAAATTTAAATCTTGTAACTCTGTAATTTATATAATTTACCAAACTCTGTTTAGTTTTAACTAGTGTTGGGCAAGTTACTTTGAAAAGGTAATTAATTATAGTTACTAGTTACTTCTTCAAAAAAGTAACTGAGTTAGTAACTGAGTTACAATATTCTAAAAGTAATTAATTACTTGAAAAGTAACTATTGCAAGTTATTTGCAGCCATTTACCTTTTACCCTTTTTTAAAATAACCATTTCAAACTATTAACATAACAGTCAGCTGTTATGCCACACAAATTATTTGTGCCACTCCAAAAAAAATAAAGGAGAACATCACAGCCTGATACCTGCAGGTCTGACAGCAGCAGGTGTATCACTCATCCTGTTTTTTACCTGGAGACAGCAGTCACCTCATTGTTCTGACACACAACTAGGGATGGGTATTGAAAACCGGTTCTTGTTGAGAACCGGTTCCCACTGTTTCAATTCCTTGGAATTGTTTGCCATTTTTGCAAACGATTCCCTTATCGATTCCAGTCGCCCCGAATGATGTCACCACGTTGCGGAGCGTCATTTACCTGGCAGGAAACACGGCGGCTCAAACGCTAAAAAGTTTGGTTATACTTTACGAGAACGGATGACAATAGGGCAACTTGCAGTACTTGCAAAGTAGATATTTCATTTTAAGGGAGGAAACACTACGAATATGCAAAAGTATTTGCTCACAAAACACGCGATGACCTTAAATGAATGCCGTGTTTTTAATTCTGCTCCGGGCTTGTGAATCTTAACCCAGCAGCAGCGGTAACGTTTGCACGTCCTCTCCCGTTAATGAGGCAGGTAAATAATCAACTAACAGTGCATATTATGTTAGCGCGATCTGCCTTATTACAAAACCTGCTATTACTGTGCATTTAGGTGACCATGATGAGAGACAGGGTCTGGCTGGTGCTCGCTGGCAGTTCTCGCTGCAGTCTACCGGTAGTGTCTCCTTTCAGGCCAGGATAGACGAATGTCACCGAGCAGTGACTAAGTTTGTGGTCAAAGGCTTGCACCCATTTGCCACAGCAGATGCCCTCAAATTTTCGGTAAGTGAATGTGTTTAATTGTAGGCAGGGACATTTTGGATATTCTTGTATAATTGATACAGAATAATTTATGTTATACTTTGTTATTGCTACAGAAGAATATTTATTTTATTATTTTACATTTACAATTTTTTTTCCTGGGGACCCTGTGACACCCCATTGAAGAGCCGTAGGCTGTGGATCTCTTAAGATCTCACTGTTGGGTTTGTAAGGCCATGTTACTCCTAAATTTCTACCTTGTTCAAAGAGAAGATATAAAACAAAGTTCTAAGCTA
The DNA here is from genome assembly GCF_041146795.1 of Maylandia zebra. Taxonomy (NCBI): domain Eukaryota; kingdom Metazoa; phylum Chordata; class Actinopteri; order Cichliformes; family Cichlidae; genus Maylandia; species Maylandia zebra. Next base: position 25,341,659 of record NC_135168.1, on the reverse strand, counting down.
TTTGACCTAAGTGTTCTCCTTTTTTAAAAAGAATAAATAAGAGAATCGATAAAGAATCGAATCGTTAAACAGAATCGAAAATGGAATCGGAATTGTGAAAATCTTATCAATACCCATCCCTACACACAACACAAAACTATCCACAACACCACACACTAACTACACACTCCAAACACGCTAAACATCACAAATCTCTCACATCTCAAGACTCGCTCTCTCTCTATCTCGCCGTCACTCCTAAAACTCCCCCCTCTTCCTAAACAACCAAATGTCATGTTGCCATATCATTTTTTGATTGGTCGACATGGTACAGTTTTCCACCAACACGAAAGGCTGTTTTTTGTTTTTGTTTTTTATTTTTTGGTCATAAGCAGAGAGTGCTTGCTAGCGCTGTCCTTAGTCGTTAAACGTGATGAAACTATTGAGGAAAAAACACCTCATATATATTGTTTATCATGACTCTGGTTTTAAGTGGCCTATCAACACAATTTAAAAACTGGTATATATCACCTTGTTGCTTTGTAATCTTGAAGTGGTCATGTGATAGGCTTACTGTGACTACTTTATTCTTCTTCAGTCAAACAGCAGCATTCATGTGATTGTTGTGCCATAAAGTGGTTGTCTGCCAGAAAGTGACTGCCGTCCGCGGGAGCGCGCGCAGCTGCTTAAAGCTGTAGCGAGCAGATTACTTACATAGACAGCTACTTCCGTGCAACTGATATAAGGTGTGATAAGCTAAACACAGCTTCAACCGTCTGTTTGTTGAAAAATAGTAACGCGACAACACTGCATTTTGTTGTTAGTAACTGTAACGGCGTTGTAACGATAGGAATAGTAATTAGTTAGATTACTCGTTACTGAAAAAAGTAACGCCGTTAGTAACGCCGTTACTTGTAACACTGTTATTCCCATCACTGCTTTTAACCTTATATAATACTAGTAACAATAGTAATAATACTTGTTCCTTCTACAGAAGTATACTTTAAACAGAAGTATATTTTGAATAGTGACTCTTCTATTCTTGATTTGCACAAACTTTACAGCAGACAAAGGTTTCAGATGATGAATCCTGAAAATGAACTGAATTTGACCCTGGCCTTCCGTAGCACTAAAGGATGACATTGAATAACAATGCTGACAGTGTTGTTGGAGAGATTGAAATGTGATATAAATAATCAGATTCTTTGGTTTTATCACCAAACCTTCAAAAACTATACCAGTTCTATATGCTGTAGACAGACAAGTCACCATATGAAATCAGATGGAAGTCTGTGCAGTTGCAGTATAGTGTTGAAGCTAACCCAAGCTGCAAAGCACACCCTTATGTTTCTGGTATACTGTGCAATACAAAACTGCAGTTTTTGCCTTAGGCCCACCTAGTCCAAATATATCTTTAGCACCTCAAAAATTTCTTAAATTGTTTTTCAAGTTGTGTGGTTTACAATGTTACTAAAGTATCAGTTTGCTATGGCATGGGCAGGTACACACCAGGGATATCAGGGATTTTAGGATAGATGCATTGATAATTGATCCATGTCTGCCATCACATACTTTGCAAGCATGACATGTAGCTTTTTCTGTTCAAGTATTTCCACTTTCTCTCAGGGGTGCCTAAGTGTGAACATGCATGCAGTCTATTACAAAACTAATATTGGATTTTCTGCAGGAAAATCTTTCATAAGCCTGGTGCATTTAGAGGCAACTCTGTACACAGAGCACACTGTGGCTTTCTGAAATGTCCGTGTGCAGTGACTTTAAAACAAATGAAAAAAATGCCCCCCCCCCCTCCCCATTCTTTTCAGTGACATCTGAAACTGATGGCAGCAAGAACAGTCATATGCAAATCTTTTAGGATAAATGTTGATGATTCTCAGTTAAAAAAAAAAAAAGGTGTGAATGCCAATAAGTGTCTGTGAAGTGGAGGAGTTCAAGTATGTTAGGGTCTTGTTCATGAGTGAGGGTACAGTGAAGTGTGAGATTAATAGGGTGATTGGCATACTGTCTGCAGTCCTGTAGACACTGACTATGTATTGGGCTCGTGTTCAGAGAGAGAGAAGCAATCTCATCTATGTTCTAGCTAGAGCTGGGCGATAGAACGATAACGATATGTATCGCGATATAACTTTTACTCGATAGAGAAATTAAGCTATCGCGATAGACCTCGCAGCTCTTGTCCTCAAAAAAAAAAAAAAAAAAAGGTCAGCCAATCCAAATTAAGTAGCGCAGAGCCGAACCAATCACAGCCGCAGCGTCACGTCGCGTGACTTGTTACGTACAGCACAAGTGCCAAGCCGCACGTGTGTTTGTTTGGGAAGCAGCCAGCGGGTAATGGAGCCAGCTCGTAATGGAGGAAATGAGTGTGCCGACTAGAAAAATCAACCGAGCGTGACCGAAGAGAAAACAGATGATGGTTCCAATGCCGGAGAGATTGTCAAACGGAAGAGCCATAGAAGTTCCGTAGTGTGACGGTATTTCGGCTATTTCAAGTCTGACAAAAAACAGAGTAGCGTGCACTGCAAATTGTGCCGAAAGCAAGTCTGGAAATACAATAAACTGGTGCATGCGTCACACTGTGCGCCACGTTATTGTTTCGGTGAAATGAATTTCTACAATACTGTTACTGTTAATTCTACTCTCTGCAGTGTTTAAATGCTTACATATAAACACAGTTACTGTCCGTCCACACATACGACTCGGTTCTGCTTCTATGCCCCAGCTTTGTTTACTTTTTCCCACCGAGGCTTCTAGACTTCTGATTGGCCAACATTTCTGCACGGTTAGGAATCTAGCGCCACCTGCTGCTTTGGCATGTTCATAGCAGCGTTTTCCTTCATTTCTGCCTTTATGTGTGGACGGGATTATTTTTTAAAACGAAAACGGAAAATCTCAGTTTTCAAAAATACCCGTGTACGTGTGGACGTAGCCTCAGTCTCTGACTGGAAGCGCTAATTCGTCATTCGGCTTTTGTCAGACTAAAGTAACTGTTAAAACTGTTTGAAAAGCTCAGCTATACAACAAGGAGAGATTGAGAATTTCCTTTTAGTTCTCAGTTTATTTGATATTGACAAAAGTTAGTCAGTTTTGTCTGTTCTTCTGTAAAACAAACTAAGATTTATTTTTAGAATTAATATTTTGTTTCTAAGTGGAATTGACAATTTAGTCTGTTTCGTTTGTTCTATTTTGAAACTTAAATGCTTTAGCGGCTAACTTTTGTGTAGTTTGCAATATTTGCCTTTATTTATCTGAAAAAGTCTCATGTTCCTTAAGTACATCTACCCTGTTGAACTTATTATGGGAAATAAATATTTAAATAAAAACAAGCTGCTGATTATTTCACATTTTACTTGTGAGCAACGGCACATTTAAATCTTACAAATATAGTTATTTGGCTTATATCGTGATAGATATCGTTATCGCCTGAAATGAAAAAAAAAACATATCGTGATATGAAAAAATCTCATATCGCCCAGCTCTAGTTCTAGCCTTAGTTGTTCAGGAGGCCCTCGGGCTTCTCGATATTAGAATCAATGGAAATGCTTCATTACTAATGTATAACTCAACAGGTTTTCATAAATAACATATAAATTAAATGTCTTTGCTTATTTTGAGCAGAAGAACTGTGAAAACAAATTTGGTTTTAAGTGAGCAGAACGGATAACCATAAAGGTGAAAATGTGGATTTAATGTAATCAATATTCCCATTCTAACCTATAGGGCCATATGCTGGGGCTAGTGAATGACTGAATAACACCAGATACGAGTGGCAGAAATTAGTTTCTTTCAAAGAGAGCATGCGGGTCCTGCGCAGTATCTTTGCTGTTCCTAGGACTGAGATCTTCGAGAGAGAGAGATCTCGGATGTTGTTCCTGAATCTGCTGGAGTCACTCACCTAGCTTGGGGGTCACTGCACTGAGTGTTCCGATTACCACTGGGGTCACTGTTACCTTCACCCATCCACATCTTCTCGAGCTCTTCTCTGAGCCCTTGGTACTACTCCAACTTCTTGTGTTCCTTCTTCCTCATGTTGCTGTCATTCGGTACCACTACGTCTATCACTACAGCTGTCTCCCTCTGCTTGTCCACTATGTCCAGTTGTTACCCATCACCAGTCTGTGTCTGGAAGTCCCACAGGATCTTAGCTCAGGGGGCGTCTCCCATTTTGATCTCGGGATTTTCAGACCGTCAATTCCTGGTGGGACTAGCTGTTTTTTAAAGAGTGACATAAAATGATTCATGTGTGACATCAACTGTAGTAGCACTGCAGGAAGATAGTTGTGTCTCACAATGAGAACCAACCTAAATACTATTGTTTCCTGTCCTAAACATAAATATCTGTAAATATACTTTAGTAGGAGAGATTTTTGTAACTTAAAGACTTGTGAAAATATACTTATTGCAATGAGAAGCGTATAAAAGTTGCACTCACAAGCTCACATTTGTAGGCCATCAAAGGGTGAAGGAAAGAGGCTGAAACTAACAACTCTCCTAATTCTTTTACACGGGTGCCCAGCTTTGTCTCATTTGTTAGCGAGTGAATTTTTATACCCGTGTTAGGTTTCTCAGTGCAGGATATCTCTTTCTGTTTGGGATTTCAAGTGCTTTATTTAGTTGTCAGTCCACTGTTCACCTTATTTTGCATTAAAATTAATGAAAAGTACTGTAATGTTTCTCATTTGGAGGCTTTTTCAAAGTGTCTGGTGAGGCTGAAAAATAATCATGTCTCTTACATATTCTGCCAGGTCTTACCTAATGTTTCATCAGTGTTTCCCTCTTATTTTGACAGTAATTTAACTCACTTGAAATACAATTTAAAAAGGGAGGGTTTGATGGGGGTTGGGGAGGAGGACGACTTGATTGCTTTTGATCCTGATTTGGAAAAAGATGGGGTGGTGCTTTAGTTAGATACGTCAAGCCTTATGAGCAATGACAGCAGTGTTGATGTTGAAGTGCCTGGAGTGTTGAAACTAGTTGAAGTTTCATATCTTGTTCTTAGCCTGGTCTGGCTGCAAAGGTCCCTGGAGTTTTTTAGGGGAAATTCCCAATCATATTAAAATTAATAGGTTTGCCAATGTGAGGGCGAGGGAGCGAATGTGTGTGTGTCTGTTTTGGGTTAAGAGAGAATCAGAGAAAGAGGTTTGATTTTACCTCATCTCCTAGTGTGAAGCTGCTGCAGTGGGGTTTTTCCAGCCAAAATAGGTTAAAATGTTCTTTTTAGTAATTTCTGCAATACACTGACTAATGTGATGTGTGACAGCATTTGAATAAATATATTTAAAATTCATCACATTTAAAATGGTTGCATTGTAAAAGCTGGGAGTCAAATACATTGGCTCATCATAGTTTGTGAATCTTTGAGATATTTCTATTTTTTTGCATAAAGAGGACCTAAAACATTACTCCTAACACTAACCCTGATTGCCAACAGTAATGACCTCAGAGGGTCTAATTTAGATATTTCTGAAATCTGGGAAAAGAGTTTATGCTCGTGATGCTGGAAAATGTTACACCCCATAATTTTTTTTTATCCAGAGCTGTTCCTAAATAGCTATCTGATTGCCATTTAAAATAAATCTGGTCACTAGTTCTATTTCTGATTTAATGCCTTTTTTTTTTAAATAAAAAAGGGACATTATGCAAAAGGCACAGAGAACTTGGTTCTCATGCACAAAAACAGATCACTGAAATTTAAATTTCTCATCAATAATACATAAGTGTAAGCTGAGCCTCAAGCACTTGACAGATTGTTTTTTTTTTTTTGTTTTGTTTTTTGTATGTGTGCCTTTGTAATGTAGGTAACAGCCCAAATCCAAACCACAAGGTAACTGAAGGTTGCTACTTCAGCAGTAGCAGCAGAGCTTCCAGGCCTGTTAAACAGCATGGGGTTAATAAGCACTCCACAGCCACATGTTCCTCCACTGTCTGCATTTCTGCAAGGTGTCAAGTATGCTAATGTATTTTTTCTATTTGTCTAATGAAGGCAAGCAGCACACTTTGTGCACTGAAATGTTGTAGTTTGACTGCACAATGAACACCTTATTGGGATTGACATGTTATAAAATAATGCACTGAGGTTCTGTTAAGACCCCCAAATGCTGTGTAATCAGAAGACATTTGCATGAACTAAAAGGAAAACAATCTTTATAAAAGTGTAGACCAGATTCCTATATTATTGTATTATAATTCAAATTTGAATTTGATTTGTAGGGTCTACCTTACAATATAAAGCACCTTGAGGTGACTGTTGTAGTGATTTGGCGCTATATAAATGAAATTGAATTGAATTGAAACATTTTCCTCTGTAAAATCACTTTTAGGATTTCTCAAGGTTACAAAATGTGAACATAATGAATCTTGCTCTGGCTGCACTTTCTGACTCAAGTCTAAGCACACACACTGAAAAAAAGGGATTGGCCAGCTCTTGGATTTATGTAAGCATCTTGTGTGTATTTAACACAATTGCCTCATGGTTTAAAGTTAAGTGTAACTATATAGTGTAGAAACCGCATAATATGCAGAGTGGGTAGATTAAATTGTTCATATCATGTTCGAGTGAAGTAAGTCAATAATATAGCAATGTTAAATCTTGTGACACTGCACGGGATTTCAGTCTTACACGCTTTGGATCGTGGTTTGAGGAAGGCATCCATTTCAGTCAAGTCAAACAGCCACCTCTGCTTTTTTTGGTAAACTGAAAGAAGTAAATTGGGTGGTTGTTACATTAACCCTTTAGAGCCGATCGGAGCGGACACGCTCTGTTTTGCGTAACTATTTTTAAATCCCGGTAGCACTGCAACCACGTAAGCTAGCGCAAAAAATTTTTTTGCATATGAAACCGGAGGAGTTGTACTTACATCTTATGCCATCAGCTTGTCCTAGGTCACGGTTTCCTTCCACATAAAGCTTTGCAAAAACTGCATAAAAAGCGCTTGCAGGAACAAAAACATAATATTCCAGAAACACGCTTTGCCGATCCAATCAGCTGTTCATAACACTTCCTACGTTGGAATAGACATCAGCGCGAACTTTTGCATTTCCGCCATTACCTGCCTGAAACCGGAAGTGATGTCATTTTCACGGAAATGTAGTCTTTTTTACCATGAGGGCCTCAGGGCCTGTACCGGTCTTTTTAAAAGTTATCTTTGACTTTCTGGGATGCTTAGGACTCATATTGCACTGCTGGAAATAGTTCATTTTGATGCATATGCTGCTTTTTTGCAAATTTGCAGTATAATATTTATTTTCGTTTTTCCTGCAGTGTATAAAAATTGGTGTATTTCAAAAATAAAACTATGAAGACACTCAAAATAAATTTCCTGTGGTGGGAAACTATTTTGTGCAACTTTTTTGTATTTACAGGTTTGAGGGATAAGCCTCTTAAATTTCTCTAATTACAAATATATGTTAAAAAAGCAAAAACGATTTTCAATTTTTTTGTAGTTTATTGCACTTTTTTGCAATTTATGTAATTACTATGCACTTAATGAATACATATTATTAAAATCTGGGCTATAATGGTTGTATTGATGTATAGCAACTTGAAATGCTCCCAAAAATGGCTCCACAGCATGTAAAAATATAATATAAGATCTGGCGGACTTGGTTCTATGGTAGGTCTTAAAGGGTTAAAAAAGTCTACCTTGTAATTTGAACACAACATTTTCATGTTTCTATCTTGAACGTAATCATGTAGGATCTGTACGAAATTCAACAACTTAATTTGTTCTTGTTGAGATGACCTGATACAATCTAGTAAGAGTGGTTAGTTGCTGGACTCATGAAATTAACAAGATCACATGAAATTTCAAACTGCAGGAAAATCACTAGAACGTCTTGATGCATTCTCAGTCATCCAGGAAAGTAAATCTCCAAAAGTTGATTCTGTTCATCTGGGCGTAGCATTTTGTGGGATGAGTGACGAAACGTTTCTCCCACAAAACGCTACGTCCAGATGAACAGAATCAACTTTTGGAGAAAATCACTAGAGTTATAAGAGGCAGACAACTACACACACACAAAGTGTATGCTTCTCTCCCTAAGCCTGTCCCAACCTCCACATCAACCACAATGGCGAAGGCGGGACCAAACCATGACCCCCACCCCCGCTAGGTGATGGAGCCGATCAAAGGAGCTGTGCCGATAGTGTTACGGCAGCTGTCCCTTTAAGAGTTCTGATACTTGGTGACATCACAGGAAGCAGGAAGTAGTAAGGTTTAGTGAAGTTTGCACATGGCCAAGGAGACTGCCATGAATCCACATGCATCTGCCTTCAATCCTTCGTCTTTTGGAGCATTGTCTGTATGTATATTGTTTATTTGATGCTTATCTGTAGTTCTGTGGTTGTATTTTGTGACATGAGGGAAGTTTAATGTGTAACTTTGATACGTTGTTGAAACCACATGTTTAGAGCACGGCTAATGCTTATTCTTGCAGCTAAAGTGCTACGCTACGTTGATTTAGATTATTGTAGACTTTTAGGTACAGTGTATATGTAAGATTTAAAGAATATACTGTAATTGTAATTGTGTTATGTTTGTTTCAGTTTCACACTTTCTACATCATTAAACCTGTGGACAAAGAGTAATGGTCTTTAGAGTCTTGATGGAAGAAAAGTGTTGAACCTTGCTGCCGGTTCCTCTTCTGTGCAGTGTGAAGAGGGAAAGACAGTACAGGAGCCCAAAGCGATTGATCTAATGTGGTGGCAGAGGCTGTCTCAAGACTAATGTGATCTATTAGATGGTTTCTATATTGGCTAGAATTACGATTATTTTTATTTTTCCAGTTCATGAGGACCAATTTCTTGGCAATGCATAGGGCAGTAAAAACCATGTGGACTGTATTAGTTTCTGTAGTGACATCATCCAATTTGCCCAACAAGCACACTAAAGGGGAGGTTGGAATTTTACATTTCAGACACTTTTTGATAAGTCTTCACATATCCCGCGCCAACACTTCTGCACTGGTGGACAGAACCAAAGAGCGTGGATGTAATTGTCTGGTGTATTGCCTTGACAGTGTGAGCAGTTGTTGGAAGATGTAAAGCCCATCTGGAACATCTGATGACCTGTATAGTGCACTTTATGTAGTATTTTGTATTGTATTAATTGCAGACTGGGATTTCTAATCAATTTAAAGGTTTTTAAGCATATCTGAGACCAGAAGTTTTCGTCTAAGCCGACCTACAAATCTGCTTCCCACTTTGCAGTAGGAAGGGATATTGATTCATCTATTTTAGAATGTGCTCTGTATATTTTAGACAATAATTTAGGGGATTTAAGAATAAGAAAATGTACTGCGCTTGGTGGTGTTTGCAATTCAACTTGACTGAGGTTAAATTTCTTTTTTACTATGGATTTAATTTGTTGATATTCTAAAAATCTTTTCTTGTTGATCCCATATTGTATAACTAGTCTGTCAAATGGAATAAAGTCTATTCCTTCTAATATATGTTCTAAGTATTTAATTCCTTTACAACTCCATTCTGAAAAATTAATCATATTATTGTTTTGTAATATGTCAGGGTTATTCCAGATAGGTGTACGTTTGCATGGGATTAATGAAGACTCTGTTATTTTTAGAAACTCCCACCATGCTGTCAGAGAAGAGCTGATGCTGATGCTTTTAAAGAATTCATGTCTTTTGATGTTTGAGCTGATAAATGGTGGGTCTGAAATCTCTAGATTATTGCATAGTGTTTGTTCAACATCTAGCCAGGGCTCATCTAAGAAAGAACATTTTAACCATCCTGAGATGTACTGAAGCCTGTTTGCTAAGAAACATTGTTGAAAATTAGGAAGATCTAATCCTCCTTTATTTTTTATTTTATTTTATCTTTCCAAAGGAATTTAAAAATATACGAATACAGAGATCTGAACCTTGTGATGGTTTGTTCGGGATCATTACAAATAAGTAATTTATTTTTGGCAAGATCATCATTTTTATAGTGGCGACCCTTCCCATGAGTGATATGGGTAGAGATTTCCATCTAGTCAGATCGACTTCTACTTTCTTTAGAAGTGGGATGTGGTTTAATTTAGTTTAGTCTGAAAGCTTAGGAGAGACATTAATACCTAAATATTTAATATTTCCAGATTGTAGTGGGGCAGAAGAAGAATTATGGAAGGAGCAGTTAATTGGAAGAACTGTAGATTTTGACCAGTTAATTGAATAATCTGAAACCCTTGAAAACCAGTTTATTAGAGTAATTACCTCAGAAAGGTTGGTTTGTGAGTTTTGGAAAAAAAGTAACACATCATCCGCATAGAGACTGATTTTATGTTCTACGTTCTTACATTTGCCCTTAATTGTTGTAGCCTGTCTAAATGCTGTTGCTAGTGGTTCGATAAAAATTGCAAACAGTGAGGGGGAGAGTGGGCATCCCTGTCTGGTGCCCCTCAGGAGACAGAAGCTGGAGGATGTCTGGTCATTTGTTCTGACACAAGCTGTTGGGGAATTACATAATATTCTTAGCCAGTTTATGAAAGAGTTTCCAAAACCAAATTTGTGTAAAGTTGCAAATAAAAATTTCCAGTTAACTCTGTCAAACGTTTTTTCTGCATCTAGAGATAATATTGTGGTTTCAATGTTTTTACTGTATGAGTAGTCTAGTGTTAACACTCTAAGTGTTAAATTAAGTAATCTACGTGCGTTTGTTGATGAGTGCCTACCTTTTATGAAACCAGTTTGGTCAGGATGAATTAAAAAGGGGGTTATCTTCTCTAATCTTTTTGAGAGGGCTTTGCAGATTATTTTGAGGTCTGCATTTATAAGGGATATTGGACGATTGGGGGAAATAAAGGGTCTTTGCCTGGTTTTAGCAGGAGACTAATGCTAGCAGAATTCATATTTGGTGGTAGTCTGCCATTTTCCTTGATTTCCTGCAACATTCCGTGGAATACTGGTGCCAAAATTGTCCAGAGTTCTTTGTAGAATTCTGCAGGGTAGCTGTCTGGACCTGGAGCCTTATTATTGGGCATCAGGACTTCCTGGAGGTCACCTGGCGTCAGTGGCAAATCCAGTGCCATTGCTTGGCTGTCTAGTAATTTTGGAAGAGTTACATTGTCAAGAAACTGCTCAATTTCATTTTTAGATGGGTTTATTTGTGGTGTATATAAAGTTTCATAGAAATCCCTAAAAACGTTGTTTATTCTTCCAGCACATATAGTTGTTTTTTCTTTATTTATTTTTAACTGGTTAGCTAGAAATCGACCTGATTTGTTACTGTGTTCAAAATTCTGCAAGAGAAGTCTTTGTACTAGGAATTGTGTTTTTTTTTTTTTTTTTTTTTTTTTTTTTTTATTAATAATTTCATTTAATTCTAGTTTTGTTTTGTATATTTTGTTCATTAATTCTTTATCTCGGTCGCACGTGTAGGCTTCTAAGGATTTGATGGTTTTTTCTAGTTCCTGAATATTTTTGTTTTCTTCTTTCTTTTTGTGTGATGAGAAAGAAATGATTTTACCTCTCATCACAGCTTTCCCTGATTCCCATAGAACAGAAGCTGATGTTCCGGGAGTGTCATTAAAGTCTAAATATGAAGTCCACTCTTTTTTTAAAATATTTAATAAAGTCTTCATCTATGAGCAGCGATGTATTGAATCTCCAGTTTTTACTTGGTGTAGCATTCTTCTTATGTATTAGTGTTAAAGATACAGGAGCATGATCGCTGACAGCTATAGGGTGAATCTCAGTGTCTGAAATATCACTCAGCAGTGAGCTGCTGACTAGGAAATAATCCAGATGAGAGTAGGAGTGATGGACATGTGAGAAGAAAGAATATTCCTTACTGTTGGGTGACGGGAGCGCCATGCATCGCAAGGACCAAAGTCGCTCATATACTGTTCGATTATATTTGTGGACTGCCAATTACACTGAGTTCCTGCTGTATTGAGCATATCCATTTCTTCATTTAGTCCAAGGTTGAGGTTGCCTCCAAGAACAAGTGTGCCATCTAAGTGTTCAGAGAGTGCACTGAAAAAATCGTGAAAGAATGAGGGATCAACATTTGGACCATATACACTTACAATACATAGCTTTTTATCACGTATAGATAGTTTAATGATTAAGAATCTGCCCTCTGGATCTATAACTGTATCGAGTACTGTGAAATTAACGTTTTTATGTATTAGAATTGCTACTCCCCTTTGTCTAGAATTATAACAGGCTGCGAACACATTAGGAAACTCAGGTGTTTTAAGTTCGTTTAAACCTGTGACAGGCCTGTGAGTCTCTTGTAATAAAACAACATCTGCCTGTAGTTTTTTAAGCTGGTTAAATATCTTTAACCTTTTTTCTCTGGTGCCAGCTCCATTTACATTCCATGTGACAAACCTTAGTGTGCCCATAATTGTGTGTGTATGTCTAATGTCTGATGTACGCTAGGTGTTTCGTTTAGACGGGTGGAGAGAATGTGGAAACATCACTTGTTTGTAAATAGAAAGAGAAAAAAAATATGTGGTGAGAGGCTCCATAAGTCTGACTATGTGTGTGTTTATTCACTAATATGAACAAGCGTGGCTTGTGTGTGTGTGTGTCCTATAAGTCTGTGTGTGCTGTGAGGCTGTTGTAAATGTGCTGCTGTTGAGCGCATGTGTTTGCATGATCGTGGTGCGTGAATATGCAGAAATAGAGGGTGTTGTTTGTAGGTGAGTGGGGAAGTAGGTGATCACAGCAGTGAAAGAAAGAAAAAAAAAAAAACACGAGAACGGTAAGCGACAACAAAAAAGAAAAGAAACTGAAACATTCCAATTAAAGCAATGACGGAGGGTGATGGTGTTATATCGGCTATGACATCATACTGATATTACTAGGTTAAACACATGTTAAAGGAGAGAGTGTGAATGAATAAGAAAAGAGTGTAGCGGGTTCTTATCTGGAGTGCAGTCAATATAACCACGGAGTGGTGCTGGCTACATAGAGCCGGTCCACGGCGATGACAGTGCGGGAGCCTCTCTGGATGAAGCTACGTGGAACTGGGAACAGGACCTTGCATCGTTCCAGGATCTCTTTGGTCTTTTTCTGGTCGTTCACGCTGAAGTCAGTTCCTTTCAGCTCCCTGCCGCGACTCTTCACCTGTTCCTTCTGTTTGAATTGGCCGAATTTGGCCACAATTGAACGTGGTCTCCCAGTCGGCGACCTTATGGCATACAAGCGATGCACTCTTTCGAAGGCGATGTTCTTTACGGTGTCCTCCGGCAGCTTCAGGTGGATTTTAATGAAGCTTTTCACCGTTGCTTCCGCGTCCTCTCCGGCAGATTCTGGAATACCAGAAAACACAAGGTTGTCTCGCATGCTACGGGCTTGTAGATCGATAATGGATTCTTTTATTTTTTTTTTATTTTCTATGTTTAACTGGGTCACGTTACCGGTGAGAGATTTGCCCGACTCCCGTAGCGTGGAATTTTCAGCAGCAAGCGTTTCCACCTGCTCCTGGCTAAATTCCAGGGATTCTCTCAGAGATTTAAATTCCCGGTCTAAAATCTCCACCAGGGACAGCCTCGCATCGAAACTGGAAAATCGCTTGTCGATTGACTCCAGGATGTCTGCAATGTCTTTGCCGGCAGGTGATGTTGTGCCGGGGGAGTCTGGCGGGCGACATCTCTTCAATGACGGTGTCTCAATTTTGGCCGGGGAAGATGCACTCTGAGCCTTCTTCATTACTAAATCTTGGAAGCACCGGTCAATGTAATCTTGGAGAGCGTCTAAACTCTCCCCATTGTCCTCCAGGGTGTTAGAGATGATAGGACAGATGTTATTAGTAGGGGTGCAACGATACACAAAATTCACGGTTCGGTTCGATACTTTGGTGTCACGGTTCGATATTTTTTCGATACAAAAAAAAATGCCCATGCCTTTTTAATTTGTCATTTATTAAAATTATAAATATATATGTTAACTGAAAAGTACAGTTTTTAAATTTAATGTTGCTGAAACAACAAAGGGATAAAATAATCTATCTGATCAAGAAATCACTCATCTTTGGAAAAGAGAGTTTATTACAGGGAAATGGCTCTTTCCAAAATAAATGCTATACTATACGCTTCTTCTGGGCTATATTCTCAGTAGCATATTAAACATATCAGGTCCCCATAAGGAGAATCATGTGCTAACGGCTGTCCAAATGACTCGGGTAAAGTTTGTAGCATGTGTGCTTGTTGTTTTTGTCTGCTTCCACTTGTCTTTGCACTAGGATGATGTCGGAGTAAATGTGCAGTCATATTTGTTGTGTTCCCACTAGTGCTGTCAGCGTTAATCTCGTTGAAATGACGTTAATGCCACAACACGGCAGAACTCCGCTAACGAGCTACCGCGGATCACCCCGTGCGTGGGGCTGGATGGCGTCAACACGTCAACAAGCTAACTGCGCTAACGCACTAGTTCCCACCAGTGTAATTGAGCATTGCGTGGCACATCCGACATACTGTTTTACTTTTGTCCATGACGCACTTACCTTCAGGGTCATACGTCACATGAAAACCAAAATAGTTCCAAACGCCAGATCTGAATGAGGGTGGGGGAGGTTCAATTTGCCATGTTGCAACGAGAGCTTAACTTCTATCTGCTAGCTTGCCCTGCGCTCAGTGAATCTGCGTTCGACTACCCTGCCTAGGCTGCACTGTCGAGTGCAGATCCACTGAGCGCTCAACACAGACAGCATCGTCAGAAGAAAAGTTGATAAAATAAATTAAAAATTTTGTATTGTTCGATACATATGCATACCGAACCGAAAGCACTGTGTCGAACGGTTCAATATCGATACGAGTATTGTTGTACCCCTAGTTATTAGTTATATGACAATTGATTAGTTTATTTGGCAATACTGAAGCTTAAAGAAACTTTGTTAAATTCTATGCTACCATTTGCTTTTTTTCCACCAAATCTCCTGCGTCTGCGACGTCACCTACAACATGGGTCGCTTACCTTTTCCCGTCACTTCCATCACTTACCTCTCACTTCCTTCACTTACAGCGCTTTTATGTTAATAAAATTAACATCAGATGCACTAGACGGGCAACAATGAAACACCCCCAAAACAAGAATAGTTTTACAGGTGGAGGCCACTGACATTTTTCCCTCATGTTTTTTTTTTTTTTTTTCCAAAATGCTTCTTTCTTTTCCCCCCTAAAGTCAGTATCACTCTGATAGATTGAGGGGACACCTGGACCCTACAGACAATGCCCTTATAGTCCAACTCTTCCAAGATGCCACATCAGTACATGCCATTGCCAGTAGGTTTGCTGTGTCTGCCAGCAAGCAGTGACTCTAGGAGAACTGGACAGGGCTGTAGAAAGTCCTTAACCCATCAGAAGGACCAGTATCTGCTACTTTTTGCACTGCCAGAGCTACAAAATAACATCTATCAGGCCACTGATGTAAGTTTGTGACCAAATAATTATGAGAGTGGGCTGAATGTTCAGTGTCCTCAATGAGCCCTGTGCTCTCTGGAGACTGACTGGGATTTGCCATAGAATAATAGAATTGGAAGGTCCACCACTCGCACCTTATACTTTTCACAGATGAGTGTGACAAATATTCAAAAAATAAGAAATTAGATGGGATCAATCCTTTTTCAAGACTCTGAGCCCCTAAAAAAACTTGGTTAGTTTTACAAACTAAAAATGCTAAATTGCTGAAAGGGCAAGTAAAAACCAAGTGAAAACAAAACTAACCCGTGAGTTGTCAAACAAGCGCAAAAGATGAAAGTCTTTGTGAATAACAGGATGTGAATAACAACTTCTTGGTTGATAAAAAAAAATGCTACTCTTGCAGCTACCACCACCTTCTTTCTTGCATGGACTTTGTAAATTTGTAAAACATGCTGCTGTTATTTATCTGTAACCAGCATTACCATGACTAATTGGAAGGTCCTGTTTCTTTCTCTTTGTAGAAACTTTACAGATGCGAGTGACTCTACATGGAGTTAAATTATGAAACAGAATGAAAAAAGTCCACTCCTTTTCACCAGCATGGATTTAAGAGGTTTATATAGAAGTAACTTTTTTTTTCAATGTTATATAGTTAAAAAAAAAAGCTCAATAAAGAACCTATTTTGTGGCTCTGCGAAGAACACATGAGGAGTTGGAATAGAGGCTGCAACCTCCCCAAGGCACTTATCTTTCCTATGTTGGCACTGGAAGCAAGCATTATACTGTTAGTGTGACTTTCTGAAACTGACAATCTGACAAGAACCTACTTTACATAGAGATTGGCTTGGTGTTTGAAAGTGAGAAAGTAAGCTGCTTCTCTCTTGAGCTTTCTTATTTAAATTCTTCGCACACCTACTTTTGCTACTTTTCACTTGTAGCAATTGCAACACCACAAGCACCTTTCAGGAGTGCCAGTTCATTGCATTTTGGTCAAATTTACATCAAGATTCTTGCCATTCAGTGTGCATATCAGTACCTCTGGTATTATATGCCTGTTCAGATGAGCACTTCTTTTGAAACAAACCCTTTCGGGAACATTGAAAAGTAAATTCATTTTCTCTAACAAAGTAAATACCTTGCCTTGCAGTAACCCACACTTTAAAAACCAAAGAATGTTTTGGTGGCATGAACAGAAACATTTATCTGTGTGTTTAAATTTACTGATTACTGACAATACAAATTAAATGGTATGACAAAGCTGCAAATAAAATGCATGGAGAGAAAGGCTGAAAGGTCTGAAAAGTGAAAATTACATGGGTTTTTTTTCGTTGGAGTACTATTTAGGCACTTTCTAATCACTGGAGTAT
Source organism: Maylandia zebra (assembly GCF_041146795.1). Taxonomy (NCBI): domain Eukaryota; kingdom Metazoa; phylum Chordata; class Actinopteri; order Cichliformes; family Cichlidae; genus Maylandia; species Maylandia zebra. The sequence continues at coordinate 25,324,930 of NC_135168.1, read as the reverse complement.
TCTTCCTGTCTCACCCTATCTCTAGCATCCTCCTTGGTCACACCAACCCTTGGTATGTCCTATCGATGAACCTTAATTGTGGTCTTTCCTCCTGCCTGGCAGTTCCATTTTGAACATCATATATCCAGTTTATTCACAGTACCTCCTGTACACATATCCAGACCATCTCAACCTTGTCTCTAACTTTATCTCCGAGCCCCTCAACCTGAGCTGTCCCTCTGATGTGCTCATTTCTAATACAATCCATTCTGGTCGCTCTCAGTAAAAATCGTGGCATCTCCAACTACACCCCGTGTCTATTTGTCAGTGCTACGGTCTCCAAACCATACATCATAGCAGGTCTCACTACTATCTTTTAAAAGCCCCCTTTCAATCTTGCTGTTAGCATTCTGTGACACATGACACCTGTCTCCACCCACTCCACCCAGAATCTACTTTCTTCTTCACCTGCTTTGGATGGTTGAGTCCATGTATTTAGACTCATCTATCTTCACTACCTCTGTTCTTTGCATATTTACTTTTCCACCTGTCGTTCACACACGTATTCTGCCTGGGTTCTAGTGAAAATGTCTTCTCTTCAAGTTCTCTTCCAGATGCTCGCTACCCTCAAAACAGATCTACAGTGTTTTCTGTCAAATGCATTCTCTAGATCCAAAAAGACACAATGCAACTCCTTCTGACCTTCTCTATATTTGTCCATCAATAGTCTCAAACCAGCCAATCCATCTGTAGATATTTTAATCATCATGAAGATATACTGCTCCTCACTAATCATCATTGCTCTTCTAACCTTGCTTCAACAACTCTTTCACATACCTCAATGGGATGCCTCATCAGCTTTGTTACTTGATTTACGTTGGCATTTTTATCAGCAGTCCAGATACAGCAGGACAACAGCACCTGTACCAAAGCTGCTTGAGGGAGCTCCGTAGCATTTAGTTACTTTCAGGAAATCCATGTAACTCTTGGACTCTGTTCAACACTTTTCCCTTTGGTCCAAATACACCTATCAACCTTATCAAAGGGGGTCCTTTGGACTCACAAAGCATTGTTTTGGAGGGAGCTAGGTTGACAGAGACATGCAAAAAGGATTCCAAAAAGCAACAATGGCTTTCATAGTTAGTTAGTATTTTTAGTATAGGTAACCATTGTTGAAACTGTGTTTTGATAGACAGTTTTTATTCCTCACCTTATCTGCTTTTATTGCCTCTCGCGCTTTGAAGTTCATTGACCTTTACCTCTAAGGGCAGGAAGAAATGCTGCAAGTGAGAGTGAGAAAAATGAAGTGGAGCCACTATTACTCTCTCAATTCAACAAACTACGTTTATTTATTTCTTACAGCAACAGGCCTTTATTTTATTTCTCCCACCATTTAAATAAGTGAACTTTATATCCAAAGGTGGCTGTTAAAAAGGCACCTGACCAGGGCCATTCCTGTGCTCGTCTTCTAGCATGTACTACAGAAGACAAACTTTGTACACTATAAGACTCATCAATTGATCCATCTTAACTGTGAATGGAATGGTTTTCTTTCAAATTTGACCTTCTTCTATCAGTGGCGTGTCTAGAAAATTTTTGTTGGGGGGGCCAGGTAGGGGCACAGATTTGGAGAAGGGTGGCAGATGTAATGTTAAAAACAATTCTACCAAACATTAACCCGTTTTGCCCCACTGGCAACAATTGTTGCCAAAGTTTATCACTGTCATTTTCGACTCACAATAAAAAATCTCAAAGGTACTAATGCAACTTTTTCCACTTATATGCTAGTAGACAACTTAGACAAAGGTTTTGATTTTTAAAAAATCGTTTCCAAGTGCTTCCTATCGCATGACATCATCTGCTTCCCGCTCTTTCTGGCTGAAGACATGGCGGATGCAAATCATCCTGGAAAGAGGTAATTTTCATAAATTTCTTATGACTTTCCCCCCAAACATATTTATAATTATTTAATCATTCAAGTCTCTAGAGTAACCCTCCCCAAAAAAATTGTACCTAGGATAAATATTTTTTTGTTCATGGGCTTATTTCTGTGAGTGGCAACAAAAGTTGCCAGTGGGCACATAGCATGTCGCTAACTAAAGGAAAACACTGTCTGCAGGATTGCTCCTAATTTACTTATTTAAAATTGTAGAATGATGTACAATGGCTCATTTTAGTCCTTTTAGAATAATTCCTAGCTAAATAAATTCACAGGTATTCAAGGCCTCTGTGTATAGGATTTTTATACATTACCATACATCATTTTCTTGCTAGCTAAAATTCGCTTGCTAGCTAACATGTATGTTGTCCTTTCCTTAGGTACACCGTAGCAGAGATCCTGGCCATGCTGCAGGACTCTGAAACTGTGGCGGACATCACAGTTGTGCCTGAGTCAGAAATGCACGCACATGACACAGACTGTGACAGTGACCAATCTGATGATGAGGCCACTGGTGACCATAACCGCCTCCCATCAAGAATACTCAAAGGTGAAGGCTTTCTACCTAATTCGGACATGCAGCTGCCAAATCCCCCCGATGATGATCCTGGGTGCTCATCCTCAGTGAGTCAGACAGAGACTAGAAAGGTCAGTGGCACAAATGAAAATGTGACCAGTCAGATTGTTGGGCCCATGCTCCACAAAACTAAGAACCAAGACAGGAAATTCAAAAAAATCAAAATTGCGGCCAAAGCACCAGCACAAGCCAACAAAAAATATCAGATCCCTCGCTATGTCCCCAAAGAACATGATCCTGGCTTCACATCAGATGATCCAGTGGATATCTTCCTCACATTTTATCCCAAGTCCCTCAGAGATGTCACACTGGAAATGTCCAATCTCTACGCTGAACAAAAAGGGAAAACGCTCAACCTGACTGAGGATGAACTTCTTACATTCTACGGTATTCTGTTGATCAGTGGATACAACACAGTCCCAAGGCGGCGTCTTCTCTGGTCAGACGATTGTGATGTCAGACCTTCAAGAAGACACCCAGAGGAGATGCTGAGTATCTGGTTGAGGCAGAGAAGCTGATTGTAAGGTGGAATGACAACAGCGTGGTCACCGTGGTGTCGAACATGGAGAGGGAGTTCACCGAAACTGAGGCGAAGAGATGGAATAAACAGAAGCGGACTATGGACAAGGTCAGACAGCCCAAGTGTATCCAGGACTACAACACACACATGGGAGGAGTGGACCTGCATGACCAGTTTGTCAGCCGCTACAGAGTCAACATCCGGTCCAAGAAGTGGTGGTGGCCATGCTTCAGCTGGGCCCTGAACCGTGCCATGGTGAACAGCTGGTGCTATTACAGGTACACAAGGCTGTATGTTATTTAGTGATATCACAATCGAGTTGGTGATGTTTGACTCGAGGTCATCGCTAGTGCTCTTCGGTCGACAAGAGCAACAGTGATGATATCCAGACCAACATCACAAACTCAAGTGTGATATTGCTTTTACAGAACATTCTACATATGGGGCATGACGTAGAAAGGATGAAACGATGCACATTCATGCATCTATCATGCTTGTTTTGTCATTCATTTAGGTCCTGGAAAAGCGGGGAGAAGGATCTCCTCTCCTTCCAGAGGCTGGTAGCCCAGACCCTCCTCCTGCGCCATGGAACAAAGCCAAGTAGGCAGGGCAGAAGATCTTCAATGGCGGTGGCGATAACTGATGCCACCAGGTTTGATAATTTGAACCACTGGCCCTGCAACACTGGTAGCAGGTACAAGCGATGCAAGAACTGCGGCGGACGCACATCATTTGCGTGTGGAAAGTGTGATGTGCCACTACATGTGGAGTGCTTCAAGAAGTACCACACTGAGTAGAACATGCATGAAAGATGATGGAATGTATGGGAAGAAATATGTTATATATGTATATATGTTTTTAGAGGTTCTAAGAAAAAAATGTTTGTTGAGTTTTTGAGTATAAAAAAATTGAGAATAAAGAAATCAGTTCAAATTGTTTGATGTTTTGAATTTTATACACGGGGAACCTGAGGCTCCACCTTTTTGTTATTATTTATTATGACTATATTATTATTTTGTTCTTATTATATTATTATTATTACTTCTCTATTATTATTATTAGGTGACATTTGACCTAGTGACAAGCTGTGTGACTACTGGCAACAATTGTTGCCAGTCATAAAAATGCTATTTTCTTCAAAAAAAAGTACAAAATGGAAAAAATAAATACATAACATGATTCAGAGGGACTCAACTGATAAAATGATATGCCTTACAACTCTGAAAAAAATCTGGGCACAAACGGGTTAACCATAATTCAATAACCCTTTAAACCTAATAACCAAATGCGCTTTTAACTCTTATTAGAATGAGATTTTAACCACTACGGTGCAAAGTTTTTAGATACTGTGTTGATAAAGTACAAGAGATGCAATCAGTGCTCTGTCAGTGTTTATTCAGCATTCAAGGACAGCAATATTTGCAAAGTATTTTTACTGACATACAGTGGGGCAAAAAAGTATTTAGTAAGCCACCGATTGTGCAAGTTCCCCCACCTAAAATGATGACAGAGGTCAGTAATTTGCACCAGAGGTACACTTCAACTGTGAGAGACAGAATGTGAAAAAAAAAAAATCCATGAATCCACATGGTAGGATTTGTAAAGAATTTATTCGTAAATCAGGGTGGAAAATAAGTATTTGGTCAATAACAAAAATACAACTCAATACTTTGTAACATAACCTTTGTTGGCAATAACAGAGGTCAAACGTTTACTATAGGTCTTTACCAGGTTTGCACACACAGTAGGTGGTATTTTGGCCCATTCCTCCATGCAGATCTTCTCGAGAGCAGTGATGTTTTGGGGCTGTCGCCGAGCAAAACGGACTTTCAACTCCCGCCACAGATTTTCTATGGGGTTGAGGTCTGGAGACTGGCTAGGCCACTCCAGGACTTTCAAATGCTTCTTACGGAGCCACTCCTTTGTTGCCCGGGCGGTGTGTTTTGGATCATTGTCATGTTGTAAGACCCAGCCTCGTTTCATCTTCAAAGTTCTCACTGATGGAAGGAGGTTTTGGCTCAAAATCTCACGATACATGGCCCCATTCATTCTGTCCTTAACACGGATCAGTCGTCCTGTCCCCTTGGCAGAAAAACAGCCCCATAGCATGATGTTTCCACCCCCATGCTTCACAGTAGGTATGGTGTTCTTGGGATGCAACTCAGTATTCTTCTTCCTCCAAACACGACGAGTTGAGTTTATACCAAAAAGTTCTACTTTGGTTTCATCTGACCACATGACATTCTCCCAATCCTCTGCTGTATCATCCATGTGCTCTCTGGCAAATTCAGACGGGCCTGGACATGCACTGGCTTCAGCAGCGGAACACGTCTGGCACTGCGGGATTTGATTCCCTGCCGTTGTAGTGTGTTACTGATGGTGACCTTTGTTACTTTGGTCCCAGCTCTCTGCAGGTCATTCACCAGGTCCCCCCGTGTGGTTCTGGGATCTTTGCTCACCGTTCTCATGATCATTTTGACCCCACGGGATGAGATCTTGCGTGGAGCCCCAGATCGAGGGAGATTATCAGTGGTCTTGTATGTCTTCCATTTTCTGATGATTGCTCCCACAGTTGATTTTTTCACACCAAGCTGCTTGCCTATTGTAGATTCACTCTTCCCAGTCTGGTGCAGGTCTACAATACTTTTCCTGGTGTCCTTCGAAAGCTGTTTGGTCTTGGCCATGGCGGAGTTTGGAGTCTGACTGTTTGAGGCTGTGGACAGGTGTCTTTTATACAGATGATGAGTTCAAACAGGTGCCATTCATACAGGTAACGAGTGGGGGACAGAAAAGCTTCTTACAGAAGACGTTACAGGTCTGTGAGAGCCAGAGATTTTCCTTGTTTGAGGTGACCAAATACTTATTTTACACCCTAATTTACGAATAAATTCTTTACAAATCCTACCATGTGAATTCATGGATTTTTTTTTTTTCACATTCTGTCTCTCACAGTTGAAGTGTACCTCTGGTGCAAATTACTGACCTCTGTCATCATTTTAAGTGGGGGAACTTGCACAATCAGTGGCTGACTAAATACTTTTTTGCCCCACTGTATAGTGCAGATATGTTTTGGGCAAAAGCATTTTTGAATATTAAAATACGAACATTTTTAACATACAACTGGAAAATAAGCCAATGCAAAACTTTATCTGCCTATTAAAAAAATAAGATAATTTTCTCACAAACTGGTGTTTGATTTTGAAACAGGAAAAAAGTGGGGAAACAAATGAAAAGGCTAACATTTGAATGAAACCTGAAAGCAAGTAAATACTTTCTATGCTGCGTTATGATAAACTTTGGTAACACTGATGTATAAAGAACAACAGTGGCTGATGATGAAATACAGTCAGCTGGCATGGTGACACTGCCAGTATTAACCTGCAGGTCTGGACTGGGACAAAAAAATCGGGCATTTTGACTAGAGACCGGCCCACCAGGTATTAAAGCCATAAAGCCTTTGAATGAAAACAAATGCTGTTGTGACAGTGATGTACACTGTCTTGTTGGTATATGTATGATTTCTATACATTTTACGTCAGATAAAAACTTTGTTCACAAGATTCAGATAATTATTTAATTAAAGTTAATTTAATTAAAGTTAGATATTTTAAATGAGAATAAGAAAAAAAAGTGTTTCTTTGTGCCCCCCTCTCCCTGTTAATGCCCCACCTGCCCCCCTGGCAAAACTTTGCTAGACCCGCCCCTGCACAGTTACCAGCTGTCAGCTACATAGAAAAGGATCCTGGTTTCAATCGAGTTTCATGATTGAAGTAGCAACAGGAGGAGGAGGGGGAGAGAATGACAGAAGAAGAGGCAGCTGTGCAGTGTAAACACACAGAATAAATCCAGCTTTGTGTCTTTTTCCATTATAGCTAAAGTACGGGACAAACTGCGTCCCTACACAGCAAATCCAGCATGTCCAAATTAACACCGTCAGATTTGATTTCAACACTATTAAAGTTTCTATATGGGTCCACATCAGAGAGTGTTAATTTAACTCTTTTTGGAGAGTTGGTACATGAACTCTGATTTAGTGTTAAATATCAAATCTGCCTGGAGTTGAAAATTTAACACTCATTAACACTAACTAGGTGTTAAGAGTTAATATATAAACTCTTACAGAGTATTTTATTTTGACTATAAAAGAGTTATCGTCTAATTAATTCTAAAAAGTGTAAATTTTACTGTTTTGATCTTTTAGAAATTCCTTGGGGAAAAAAATATTAAAAAGAGCCAATGTTCTTCTGAAAAAGATTTATTTTTATATGCCCCACATTTTCAAAACATTTTTTTAAAACATGTAACAATATGGAATAATGTATATCTTCTCATTTTCCTTTGAATATTGCTTGTCACAGGGTCTAACATAGGTGAGCTGGTCAATTGAAATAACAGCATGCTCATTACTTTTTTCTTCAATGCAGTATGCATGAAAGTGTTCATCAAAGTACAAGGTGTTGACAGTACAGCCTAATATGAATGCATGTTGTTCATGTATTATGATATAGCAAATTTTCTTAAAGACTGGTAGATCACTGGACATTCCAGTGCATAAAAACAAACCAACCTGGTATTCAGTGCCATAATTTCTAACCCAATTTGTAGTTGAAACATTTACACATGAATCTACATTTAATGACTCGCACAACAAATGTCCACCTTCCATGCTATCAACTCTTTTTAATTTTAAAGGACCGAACTGAAATCTTTTAAAACAATAATTTTCATAGTAAAAGGCCAATTGACAATGTTGCTTTACTAGAGATTTTGTAAGGTTTTTAAAATTTTTGACAGCCCTTTTAAAAAAAAATTGTGTTTTGCTTCGAAACGCATACACCATATGTGGATAAGAGGGACAATTTTCTTAATACACCTTGGATAGTGAATCATTAGGTGGTGTTTAGGAATTAATTTTCTACCAGGGAACAATTTTTTAAACATGTTATGGTGATCACAGATCAGATGTTTCAAGTAACATATCATGCCATCAGTAAGGACTGGGGACAACACAATATCAACAATTTGCAACAACAGGAGAACAAAATTCCAGTGGCTATTGTCCCGCTCAACTATGTCTCCAAAAATTAGTGCAGTATTGCGTAGGATACATAATGACTGAATGGCATTTAAACCTAAATGTTTGCTGTTATCATCTATTTTTAACCCACTTGGTTTATTTTTACGCTCTACAAAACCATAATTAAACGTCTGTATCCTGTCAAGTAATGTGCTAATGGAGATGTAGCCATTTTTGATCATGTATTGAAAAAAAAGTTTGAGCTCATACTGCACAACTCCTTCCAATAAATCGTGCATTATATCAACTGCATAATTGTCAGTGCTGTGAAAATATTCCAATGAATTGAGCACACAAGATCTTTTAACTCCATAAACGGAAGTGAGAGCAGGGTCTTCACTTAACGCATTACAGTGTTCAATATGAAGTTCTCTGGAGCGCAGAACAATGTCCGAACTGTCTTCATTAAATACAGACTGAATTTCTTCCTTGTTTACTAAACAAAACCTACACCAGTTTGTTGCACTAAATGATTCAACAAAACCTAGTAAGCCATTTAAAGCAAGATTGTCTCCTGTAACTTGAACAACAGAACCAAACACTGGCTCTTCAGTAAAGGGAAGCAGGATTCCTTTAGTTTCTAAAATTTTCAAGTCATCAAAGGCTTTAGTATTTCTTCAAAACCATATTTCTTTAAGTCGTCTGTGTAGAAAAGAGCAGCTAGATGTGCATTCATCAGCACAGAGTTAACCTTTGGTGGGAGGTTTTTTATAGTGAAATAAATACAGCCCAGTTTGTGGATCCCTTTCTTCGAACCTAATGGGTTAGCAGTTTCAAAATCATCGTAATACAGTAAAATCTGTAGAGCATATTTCTGTTGTGAAAACAGAGGATGGTTTTGGAAATATAATCCATCATTAATGTCTTTGTATAACCCAGCTTGTGTTTGTTTCTCATGCAAGAAGCATTCTCTAATGTCTTTATTCTTGAAAATTGAATGTATCGTACCTAAAATGGGCACATACATGTATTTGTCTCTGACAGGTGTTTCGCTATAAACCCCTGTAGTTCTATGTCTACGTGTATCCAATCTTACACAAAGTACAAATTCTTTAGGCTCAACTATTTCCCATTTTTCATCGTAATATTTCTGTCTTTTTTTCCTCAGTGTTAAATTTTGAAAAGGGGTTATCTAATTGGTTTAAATTGTGCTCAACTCTTTTGTAAATGTCTGATTTTTTACTATCAGGGGAAAATGTTTGGAGTACTACTTCTCTTGCTTGACTCTGAACATCACTGACAACTTCCTCAACAGAACTAATTATTGTTTGAACAGCACTCTCAGTAAGACCAGAAGCTTGTAAGTGAGCGACAATAGATCCACACATTCCAACAAGCGAGTCCTGTGAAATAACAGTGGGAACCTGTGATACAGATGCAGAAGTAGATGGTTGATCACTAAAAGAGTCTCCTAGAGAATGTGTTTGTTGGGCAACTTCCTGTTCCATCCCTACATGTTTATCGTGATAATGACTATGTACATTATGAAGATGTTTTCTAAAGCCATTGTAAGTACAAAAAGATTTTCTCCCTCTCTGCCTGGGCGGAGCTCACTGTGGGCTCCCGCCCTTGGCCCACACACACACCTGACAACACTCACCCATCATCACCGGGAGCACTATTTGAGGCTGGAACACAGATCCTCTCGTCGCTGGATGATTGTACCCCTAACGTTAGTGTTCTCACAGCTCTTGTGCTTCATATCCTTGACTTGTGATTAGTTGGTGACCTGCCTTCTCGTCTGCTTCAGATCCCCCCCCCGGACCTGCGACCTCCCTGCTGCGGGAAAGTGTATCGTGACAGAATCATCCAGCCTCCCAGGGCTTTCACGGGAGAGATTGATAAATGTGCTGGTTTTCTCACTCAGTGTGCCCTTCAGTTTCGCCAGCAACCGCAAACCTTTTCTACTGATGGTGCGAAAATCGCTTATATCGTCCAGTTACTCCAGGACCGTGCTCTAACCTGGGCTCAAGCTGCGCTTCAGGCGGAGCCGGACATCACCTTTTCTGACTTTCTTACTAAGTTTAAAGGTGTGTTTGACAGGAAAGCCACAACTGCCACCGCCGGCCAGCGCTTGCTTGCGCTTAAACAAGGTAAACGCAGCATGGCTGATTTTTCTATTGACTTTTCTACCTTGGCTGAACAGGCGAAATGGGGGGAAGAGGCCCTTAAAAGTGCATTGCTCACTAATATTAATGAGGAAATAAAGAATGAACTAATGCTCCGTGAACTGCCTTCCTCCCTGGATGCGCTTCTGGTTTTGTGTATGCGGGTGGACGATCAGGTGCGCGCACATCGGAGCGCACGCGCGCGTTCGGGGCATGCCCCGCTGGACTTTTGTGGGACCCCTACTGCAGCCCATGGGTCGTGTGACGCCGACACCGGGGATGGGGAAGAGCCCATGCAGCTTGGGCGCTCACGGCTGTCGCCCGCGGAGCGCCAGCGCCGTCTTGCCTCCGGTGAGTGCGTTTATTGCAGCCGTAAAGGCCACTCTGTCTCCTCCTGCCCAACGCTGGCAAAAGGGCGCGCTCACCAGTGATCGTGAGGGTGCTGGTGGGCGATCTGTCGAGTGAAAGCCCTCTCCCCAGGCTTCTTTTGCCGGCTACTCTGCGTGTTCGGACTGTTTCTCATTCTCTCTCCGTTCTCATTGACTCTGGGGCTGAGCAGAACTTTATTGACACCTCACTCGCCGCCAAACTGAACATCGCCTTGGAGCCTCTGTCACGCCCCCTCCGCGTTCACGCACTGTCGGGCCAGCGCCTGCCTGACATCACTCATGTTTCTGAATTCCTTTCATTATCTCTCTCTGGCAATCACGCAGAAAGGATTTGTTTTTTTTCGTTTAAGGCTCCTCTCACTCCGCTGGTTCTGGGTCACCCCTGGCTTGTCCTCCACAACCCGCATATCGACTGGGAGAAGGGTGCCGTACTAGGTTGGAGTGTGGCCTGCCATATGAACTGCCTCCGGGCTGCGGCTTCCCCCGTTTCGCTCCCACCCACGGCCTCGCCGTCGGACGCCCCGGACCTCTCGATGGTTCCGCGGGTTTATCATGATCTGCGGGATGTTTTTTGTAAGGATCGGGCGCGGTCCCTTCCCCCGCACCGCCCGTACGATTGTGCCGTCGATCTTCTTCCTGGAGCTCCGCTGCCGTCTAGCCGCCTGTACAGCCTCTCCCGGCCTGAGAGGGATGCTATGGAGCGTTACATCTCGGAGTCGCTGGCGGCAGGGTTGATTCGCCCCTCCTCTTCCCCTGTCGCGGCTGGGTTTTTTTTCGTGGATAAGAAGGATGGTTCGCTGCGGCCGTGTATTGACTTTCGGGGCCTTAATCAGATCACTGTTAAGAACAAATACCCTTTGCCGTTGCTTTCCTCCGCCTTTGAACTGCTTCAAGGCATGACCGTCTTTACCAAGCTGGATCTGCGCAACGCTTACCACCTGGTGCGCATCAGGGAGGGGGATGAGTGGAAGACCGCGTTCAATACGCATCGGGGCCACTTTGAGTATCTCGTGATGCCGTTTGGGCTGACTAACGTCCCCGCAGTGTTTCAGGCGATGGTTAATGATGTCCTTCGTGATTTTGTTAACCGTTGTGTATTTGTGTACTTGGATGACATCTTGATCTTTTCTAAGACACTCGAGGAGCACAAGGTCCATGTCCGGCAGGTCCTGCTACGCCTTCTGGAGAACCGGCTCTTTGTGAAGGGGGAGAAGTGCGATTTCCACGTGGCGTCAGTGAGTTTTCTGGGCCACATTATCGAGAAGGGGGACTTGCGGACTGATCCGGAGAAAGTGCGGGCTGTGGTGGAATGGCCTACTCCTCCTGATCGCCGCCAAGTGCAACGTTTTTTGGGATTCACCAACTTTTACAGACGGTTCATTCGTGATTTCAGCAGAATCGCTCTCCCTCTCACTAAACTCACCTCTCCCAAGGTTCCCTTCCAGTGGGATTCTGCCGCTCAGCGAGCCTTCGCCCTGCTCAAGGACAGGTTCACCACCGCTCCCATACTCCGGCAACCGGACCTTACACGGCAGTTCGTTGTGGAAGTGGACGCGTCGGACTCCGGGGTTGGGGCAGTTCTGTCTCAACAGATGGACGGTAAGCTGCACCCGTGTGCCTTTTATTCTCGCCGTCTCTCCCCAGCAGAGTGTAACTATGACATCGGGGACCGGGAGCTTCTGGCCGTCAAGCTGGCCCTGGAGGAGTGGAGACATTGGTTGGAGGGAGCAGCACAACCATTCATCGTCTGGACGGATCACAAGAATCTGGAGTACCTGCGCTCGGCTAGACGTCTCAATTCCCGGCAAGCCAGGTGGGCACTGTTTTTCGCTCGTTTTGACTTCACTATCACCTACAGGCCAGGAACACGGAACGTAAAGCCAGACGCCCTGTCCAGGCAATTCTCCATCACTGGGGAGGACTCGGACCCTGAGCCTGTCCTCCCGGCCGCCTGCATAATTGGAGCCATCTCCTGGGAGATCGAGGGGCTCATCCAAGAGGCGCAGGAGACCGAACCGGATCCTGGCACTGGTCCACCTGGTCGCCTCTTCGTTCCTTCAGCCGTCCGCTCTCAGGTTCTCCAGTGGGCTCACACCGCCCGCTTTTCATGCCATCCTGGGGTCCTCCGCACCTGCTCGTTCCTCCGACGTTACTTCTGGTGGCCTGCTATGACTAGGGATGCCAAGGAGTATGTAGCCGCCTGTTCGACCTGCGCCCGGAATAAGCTTTCGAACCGCCCTCCACCGGGTCTTCTGCAGCCTCTCCCTACACCAGCTCGACCATGGTCCCATGTTTCTTTGGACTTTGTCACGGGCCTGCCGCCCTCCGCTGGTAACACCGCCATACTTACCATTATCGATCGTTTCTCCAAAGCTGCACACTTCGTCGCCCTCCCGAAGCTCCCCTTGGCCTTGGAGACGGCCCGGCTCCTCACCTCCCATGTGTTCCGTCTTCACGGGATCCCCGAGGACATCGTCTCGGATAGGGGGCCGCAATTCACGTCCCGTGTTTGGAGGGAGTTCTGCTCCGCACTGGGGGCCAAGGTCAGTCTGTCTTCCGGTTTCCATCCACAGAGTAACGGGCAATCGGAGCGGGCCAACCAGGAGCTGGAAGCTGCCCTCCGCTGTGTCACTTCGCACAACCAATCGACCTGGAGTGAACAGCTTCCATGGATCGAATACGCCCACAACAGCCACACATCCTCCGCCACGGGCAAGTCTCCCTTCGAAGCGTCCCTGGGCTATCAACCACCTTTGCTCCCGGCCATCGAAGGTGAGCACTCCGTTCCTTCTGTACAGGCTCACCTCCGCGGGTGCCGTCGTGCCTGGCGGGCGACTCAGGCTGCCCTGCTCCGTACTAAGGAGCGGAACAAGACCCTCGCTGACCGACACCGGCCCCCGTGTACACCATCGGTCAACAAGTATGGCTGGCTACCCGTTTTGTGCCGCTACGGACTGAGTCGAAGAAGCTGTCTCCTCAGTTTATTGGCCCTTTTCCCGTTGAGGCCATTGTGAACCCTGTGTCTGTCCGCCTCAAGCTGCCGCGCAACATGCGCATTCACAATGTCTTTCATGTGTCTCAGGTCAAGCCGGTGCTCTCCAGCCCGTTGTGCCCTCCCTCCAGGGCCCCGCCGCCCCCCCGGCTCGTGGATGGTCAGCTGGTCTACAATATCACCCGCATCATGGACTCCCGGCGCCGGGGTCGGGGTTTTCAGTACCTGGTTGACTGGCAGGGCTACGGGATAGAGGAACGCTCCTGGGTGCCTCGAGCTGCTGTCCTGGATGGTGCCATGCTCCGGGACTTCCACCGCAGGCATCCAGGTAAGCCTGGTGGGTCACCGGGAGGCTCCCGTTGAGGGGGGGGTACTGTCATGGTCTCCGTGCCTGCCCGGTCGGCCCCACAAGGCTACAATTGCTGTTGCTGTTTTCTCCCTCTCTGCCTGGGCGGAGCTCACTGTGGGCTCCCGCCCTTGGCCCACACACACACCTGACAACACTCACCCATCATCACCGGGAGCACTATTTGAGGCTGGAACACAGATCCTCTCGTCGCTGGATGATTGTACCCCTAACGTTAGTGTTCTCACAGCTCTTGTGCTTCATATCCGTGACTTGTGATTAGTTGGTGACCTGCCTTCTCGTCTGCTTCAGATCCCCCCCCCCGGACCTGCGACCTCCCTGCTGCGGGAAAGTGTATCGTGACAGATACGAGGATGTTTTAAATTTAATTCCCCCCTCAAATTGTATCCCCGTTCCCTTTTAGAAAACATTTTTAGAATATTGTCAGGAAGCAGGTTATTTATTGCTTTATATATAATTTGTGCACTGAGAAAATGAACCAGATCTGTGAATTTTAGAATTTTTGATTTTAAGAATAGTGGATTTGTATGATCTCTGTAACCAGTTTTATGGATTATCCTTAAGGCCCTTTTTTGTAATATAAAGATTGATGACAGTGAACATTTGTAAGTATTGCCCCAAACCTCTGCACAGTAATTCAAATACGGTGCAATCAGGGAACAATAGAGAATGTGGAGTGATTTGTGGTCCAGAATGTGTTTTACTTTACTCAAGATTGAGACACTTCTTGAAATTTTGTTATGTATATGATTTATATGAGACTTCCAGTTGACAAATGTTGACAAAGAGCTGAACAATTTTTGTGGTGCATTTTACAAACAAAGCATTTGAACATTGTCAAAGAGTTTTTTGTTTTTGTTTTTTTTAAATCCTCCCAAAAGCGTGTGGACCTTGCGGGCATTTAACGGTCTTGCAGCAGACATGCTCTCAGTTCCTTGACTCGAGGGCTTTCTTTTGTGTTTCCAACATCAATGTTGTAGATTGTGGTTTGAATGAAGGTGTAGAAACTGGAAAGAGCTTCATCATATGAGAGGCTGAAGACAAAGTGTGCTTTGAAAAGCCCATCAAAAGCAGCCACTGAAGTTGGAGCATCACATGGGATAGCTTTCTGGTCTACAATGATGAAGAACCTCTGAATGTTCTTCTTTTGCTCACCAATGCAGAGAAGGAAGGGCTGCCTGGTGTTAGCTTTCTCCAGGAAAGCAGTGAGGCTGACTCCTTCCTGGAATTTGAATAGCACATTTCAATCATGAGTAAAATTTCTTTTCAACTGTTTGGCTTGCATATATAAGGTCTATGGGCCCAAGCAAGTAACCCGTCTTAACACAAATGGATCCAAGTAGAATAAAACAGAGTAATGCTTTATTTTTGAAGTTCACATTCTTCTGTTTGCAGGGGCAATGAGTGTGTGCTGAACCCAAATCTGTGGATTAACTTCTTTTGGAAAGGAAAGCCATACCAGATTTTATCTCTTCTGATATCTATAGATACAGCATGATTTCATATCAAATACACAAAAGGTAATTAATTTACTGCGTCTTTTCTGTTTTTATCTTGTGGCTTACCATGGACCAAAAATCATTAATTACAAACAGTTTTTACAAAAAAATAGAGTAGAGTAATAGAGTATACCTTGATGAATCTCACAAGATGATTGGCTGCCTGTGCAGAGCTAATTTTTGCTGTTTTTTTGTGGCCTTTTGATGTTGGGGGCAGGAGATGCAGCAACAACAGAAGAGCTGCCATGTCACTATCCCAGCCTTAAAGACAAAAAGCACATTTGAGACAAAAGGTTAAACATGGACTAGAAAACAGTTGGAAAATAAGTAGTTAAATGATGAGATTTCTGGAAATGCTTACAACCACAAGGATGCATAAATTACTAATTTACTAGTCTATTTCCGCTCAGTTAACTGTTTTAGGACAGACAAATGGAAATGTAAGTATTTTATATACTGAAACACTGTCCAGATTTACCCCAGTCATTTGAAGCCTCCGTATCAAAAGATGCTCGTAACTCCTCAACACAAGGACTTGATGGAAGACTTTGGCTTTCTGCGATGATTTTTTGCTTGAAATACGAAGACCACTTTGTAAGAAATCTTCCAGAGGCTTCATCTCCAAGCATCATTGCAAAATCCTGATCAATCTATTAATAAGACAAAACAGGAACCAAATACTGGTTACTTAAGTGTTCTTGGCAAAATGTTATCTTTAGTTTCATATCATGAAATATCTAAAAATATACTCACCAACCCCGGTGTATCAAGGAAACGAGGGAAGACATCCAAGATTGATGATGTTGCATCTGGGTCATGTACCAGCTTCTGTCTATATTCAAAAGTAGCTTTCATCTTCTCTTTAACCACAGACCTATCTGTTGAGTGTCTAATAACAGACAGAGCCTCTCTGCACTCCTCACCAAAAAGCTGTCCACTAACAAACAAAGATTCTCTTCGGGTTGTTGGACTGTGCTGGAAGCTTGGCCTGGGACACCCACTAGCACCATCATAGGTATTGCGTTGGACAGTCTTGAGTCTCCAAGCAAGATAGCCAGTATTAGCCTCCGGATCATAGTAATGTTCCTGCTCATGCATGCACATCAATCACACACAAAAACAAACAAAAAACATACACAACAAAAAAATGCAACAAAGGAATGCATATTTGGTACCACTTTAACAACATGTATAAATTACAGAGATGTTGCGTTTCAGAGATAACACTTACATAGCCATTTTTTGAGTAAGGATCTTGGAGATATGGAAAAAGCGTTGCAATCCCCAGTGCATAGTTAGTCCGAACACTTATGGGCGGAATCCTCCTTTCAAAAACAAAACAAAGTGTATTGCTCTTCTGCTCACTCGACAATTGTTTTTATGATCATCAAAGAATACTTGCAGATATGATAGAATCACATGGGTAACCAGTATGTTGACCATTTGTCGATGAGTTGGATCTGACAGTGTTTTAGTTTTGTCGTATTCATTGAAAATTTCTTCACCCTTTGGGTTTGAGCTCAGGACACTACAAACCTTCTGTTTAAAAAAAAAAAAAGTCATACTGATTAAACTAAAGCAAATTATACAAAAAAGTTAGTGTTTGTATAATGCTGTTAAGCACTGGAAATTGCTTTAGGCTTTGCTTTTGACCTGCTTCGCTTCATCGCGATCAAGCACTTGTAGGCCCTTCTTCCTGTTCTTTGTACTTTTGAGGATCATAGTTGAATCTGATGAACTGGTAGAAGCTGGGGACGATGGATGGTCTGACAATGAAACTGGCGATGTCAGGAGGGCAAGAGGGATTGGCTGTACCGATGACTCTGATTCATCGTCAGCCACACTGATCTCAATGTCAAAGGGGAAAAAAGGGACATAAAAGGCATTGAAAAAAAATGTGCAAAATGCATATGAGAAGTCACAACAACTGCAATAATGTTCAACCACATAAATTATATCTGATAACAGCATGTAATATGCACTCAACATGTAAAAGCATTTTACAGTTTTTCAAAGAAGAAAATTGGAATCTGAAAGGTTGTTAAATCTGGCTAATATTCATGTAAACTTTGAAGACCATGAAGAAATGTACTCCTCTAAATTATTATGGATCTACTGTACCTGTTGCTGTCTGCATTCTATATCCAACTTTGAAAGCTCGAACTCCAGACTTTACCAGCTCATCAAAAATGTCTGCGACAACTTCAGTGTCAGACGTATCAGTGAGGATGAGTACACCTTCTGTGAAGAATTGAGGCTGCAAGCTGAACTTGTCCATAACTGAAACAAAGAAATCCAAAATGTCACTATACTATTAAAACCACCAAGTCTTACTGTTGATCACTTATAGGTGATAATTTTATACTCATTTAAATTGCACATGAGTACAAACCATCTTTAAGAAACTGGTGGAAATGAAAGCAGTCATCACTTTCTGGAACTTTGACATACTTCTGCACTCCCCCATATTCCACCTTTGCAAGCATATCCTGTGTGGAGATTCAATAAAAAAATTAGTTGTACAGTAATTAATTGGACAAATAACCTGGTAATCAATTGAAAAAAAAAAGAATCATGATCCATAACTTGTGTTAAGCAAAGCATTTTCCCAAAAGACAATTCTAGATACTAAACAATTTGTCCATCTTTCAAGTCAATATTATACCCACAACTAGGGCTGCCATGATTAGTCGACTAGTCACGATTACGTCGACTATCAAAGTCGTCGACGACTAATTTAATAGTCGACGCGTCGTTTTAAGCTTTGTAAGATCCCAAAAGACGCAGGAATAAGTAGCAGGATTTAAGAGTGTAATAACGGACTGAAACAGAAGATGGCAGCACTGCATGTACAAGGATGCCAGCTGCCGTTAAACCCCGAAGAAGAAGAAGCTGTGTCCCAGAATTGATAGCGCGGCCCTGCTCAGTTTCCAACAATGGTGGCAGCTAGTTAGTTTTAATATTACTGTTATTATTCTTTCTGGGTCACAAAATAAACGTTTAACATGTTTTCAGGCGAGAATGTAGCTGTGTAAACCTCAAATATCTGCTCAGTTTATCAAGACACCACATATTTTCAGAAGCGCTCCGACGTTTTCGGAGACGTCTGTTACCCACTAGCTCGATAGCAAGGCTCACCAGAGCCCGTGGGAACACCGGACTCCCGGCAAATCATTTTCAAACCCACCGCCGTCTTTCGCTACTCAGGTTAAACATGATATATAAGTCACTTAGATAACTTAAAAATGTTATTGTTTGGCTTTTTTCAGTATTTTATTTGTTCCTGAGTAAATCGGCTGACTTTATTAAACTCCACCGAAACACTCTGCACATTTAATTAACATTTAATAAACTACCATCTTGT
The DNA here is from genome assembly GCF_041146795.1 of Maylandia zebra. NCBI lineage: Eukaryota > Metazoa > Chordata > Actinopteri > Cichliformes > Cichlidae > Maylandia > Maylandia zebra. The sequence goes on along the minus strand of NC_135168.1, from coordinate 25,306,119 downwards.
CTTTATTTTTAGTTAGCACATACCTTAAACACTTAAAGCTGTAATCTAATGATAGTTATATAAGAGCAGATGCTGCTGGTGCAATAAGCTATCCGTTTTACATCCAATTGATGCATGATCTGATTAGTGGATTAATTGCAAAAACAATCGGTGACTAGTTGACTATCAAAATAAACGTTTGTGGCAGCCCTACCCACATCACATTTGTTAAAATGATGCTCTCTATAACAACTGAAGAACACAGACAATAGTTAATTCCGTAATAAATTCAAAGCCTTGATCTTTTTAATTTTTACGTAAAATGAGTGCACAAAACTCTGAAAAGATCTAAATGTTAACATAGAACCCAGTCAGCACATCTGCTATTGCCGTTTACTATATCGGTTTATGTGGGAGATAGTTTTCAGGCTTTAAGTGCCACCATAATTTTATGCCAACCTAAACATTGTTTTAAGTGTATTTGAGTTAGCAAAAAAATGACTGAACACTCATATGCAAGTCTTTTGCCCGCCAACAATACATTTCAGCTAGCTAAAACTGATTTTTATGCTATCACCGAGCAACGTGCTAATGCTTTTCACACAGCTTTGTCTCGACTCAAAAAAGCCACAGAAGTAAAAGGTAGTAATAATAATTACAAGAATCTCAGAAAAAATGCCTTACCAGGCGTGGCAAACAACTCGGAAAAATGGAGAGCTAAATGTTCTGAAATGGCTTCCCTTCAGCTTCATTCGGAACCTGTGATGCTGGGGGCGGAGTCTATGAATTTACTCTATTAGTGTCATAGCCCCTTTAGGAGTTCAGAGTTAAGAAGTCAAGAGTTAATGTTTCCATTTTGACACCTCAAGATTTAATATAGAAACACTCATTTTTAACACTCGATTTTAACTACTAATGTTTTACACCTCAGAGTTACATTAAAAGAAAGTGACTCTACTTAGAGTAAAATTAACTCTGCATTTGCACAAAGTCTACTAACACCAATATATTTAACACTTTTGAATTTGCTGTGTACTCAGCTCAATACGAAACGTGTAATATTTTCGCCGGACAAATGCCCGGTATGCCCGATGGCCAGTCCAGCTATGTTAACCTGCAACCAAATCTGCAGCTCCACACAGCAATGTTACGACTTGGATTATATCTTATAACTCATAACTCTTATGCTAGCTCCCCCCAGCAGCCTACTGTCTGAAATATTCGATGGTTGCAATAATTCTTTAAGTGTTATTTTTTCCTTGGTATTCTAATTTCACAGAAGTTTACTAAACTGAACACACTTAATATTACTTACCAGGACATTTATTCTCTCCTCATTTTCTTTCACCGAAAAATTGTTTTCTGCAGTGCAGTCTTTCTCCTTCCTTTGCTAACGTGATGCTCAGAAGCCGATGCTGCATTCAGTTACACTCGGATATCTGAGCTTCACTGAGAAAACATAATCGTACAATTTATATTTGATTGAATTTCATTGTTTTAGCTTCGGGGTGGCACCTGGGGTGGCCAGTGTGGTTGGGGGGATGGTCTGTGCCACCCCAGGACACGCCACTGTCTTCTATATATATATATACAGACTTCTACTGTTGTTCTACATTTTAATGCCTGTATTTCATTTAATTTGTCACCAGCATTGTCGCCATCTCTCCTTTTAGTGACCCTCTGGAGACTGAGCCACATGCTGATGCTTCTACTGTCAAACCCCACTCTAATTTTTAATTTAGACATCTGCTTTTGTCAGTTATTAAATAAAAGAGATTATGTGTTAATTTAATTCAGTGTAATTCTGCTATGAATTTTATTAACCCTTTAAGACCTACCAAGAAGTCCGCCAGAGCTTACTTTTTTTTACATGCTGTAGTGCCATTTTTGGGAGCATTTCAAGTTGCTATACATCAATACATCTGTTATAGCCCATATTTTAATAATATGTCTGCATTAAGTCTATAGTAACTACATTAATTGCAAAAAGGTGCAATGTACTACAAAAAAATTGAAAATCGTTTGTTTATTTTTACATATATTTCTACTTTGAGAAATTTAAGAGGTTTATCCCTCCAAACTTTAAATACAAAAAAGTTGCAAAAAATGTTTTCCCACCACAGGAAATTTATTTTGAGTGTTTTCAGTTTTATTTTTGAGATTTTGAGAACAATTTTTATACACTGCAGGAAAAACGAAAAACAATCCTATGATGCAAATTTGCAAAGAAAACAGCATGTGCATCAAAATAAACTATTTCCAGCAGTGCAATTCGAGTTCTAAGCATCCCAGAAACTATTCAGAAAAGCATAAAGTCAAACATGAATTATAAAAACACAGTATAGGCTCTTAAGGCCTACAAGTAAAAAACTACATTTTCTGCGAAAATGACGTCACTTCCGGTTTCAGGCAGGAAATGGCGGACATGCGATCGTTTGCGCCTGTTTCAATGTGGGAAGTGTTACGAACAGCTGATCAAATCGGCAAAGCCTGTTTCTGGAATATTATGTTTTTGTTCCTGCAAGCGCTTTTTATGCAGTTTTTGCAAAGCTATATGTGGAAGGAAACCATGACCTAGGGCAAGCTGATGGCATAAGATGTAAGTACAACTCCTCCGGTTTCATATGCAAAAAAAATTATTGCGCTAGCTTACGGGGTTCCGGTTCTACAGGGATTTAAACATAGTGACGCAAAACAGAACGTGCCTGCTCCGACCGGCTTTAAAGGGTTAATGAACATGAGAATTTATTGTTAAAACTTAAATATGTCCTGTTGCTAAAGTAAGCCTTAATTTTCCTCAAATTATTCTCAAGAAGACAAATCTGATGTAGCCTGCTGATTGATGGTAAGGCGAGCACCACTAAGCAACCCATTGCATTATTAATATTCTGACCCCATTAAACTGTGACTTGTGTGTTAAGAAATTTGAAAAATAAATACGCAGAGGCAGTAAAGACAGAGAGGTCATAAAACACAATAGTGAAACAAGAAGTATTCTAGCAATTTGTATCAAAGATGTGATCATTTTAAAGGAAATTAGCTCATTAGGCTTAAGCTGGTTGTGATAGCCTCCTTTTGCATGGGGAACCTAAATGAGAACTGGTGGAGAAATGGTGTTCAGGGACTGTTACACACAGAGTTTTGTCCAGTGCCAAGCTCTGTGAAGCTGCTTCTTGACAAGGCGCCATTTGGTCATTGGGTGTCTCAAGAGGAAGTGAACTTCCAATTTCTACGAATAGCCTCTTAAAAGACACGTGTTCATATGTCATATGCGTGCTCAACTCTTTCTCTACACCATTATATTTGTGCCACAAAACCAGCCAATCACAGACTTGGATGCAAAAATATCTGTTGGCTGTTTTGGTCTCCAATCAGCTCGAAATGACGAAATGCAATATCCCAGAATCCATTTCGTCCAAAACTCAAGCGAAGCAGTGGCTGAGGAACACAGAGTGGCGGAGTTTGAAATATTACTCTTTCTGGGTCACAAAATAAATTTTTAAGATATTTTCATGCGAGAATGGTGCTGTGTAAAATTCAAATATCTGCTCGATTTATCAAGACATCACATAAGTGCTCTAACGTTTTCGGAGATGAAAGCTATGCGGTCAGCTGGTGTTACCCACCAGCTGACCGTATAGCTTAGATATTTTTATGTTTGTTTTTGTCCCAGAAAGAGTAATATTTCAAACTCCACCACTGCCTCGTTTGAGTTTTGGACGAAATGGATTCTGGGATATTGCATTTCGTCATTTCGAGCTGATTGGAGACCAAAACAGCCAATCAGATATTTTTGCATCCAAGACTGTGATTGGCTGGTTTTTGTGGCACAAATATACAGAAAGAGTTGAGCGCGCACGGGCAGAAATGTTGAGAGCGCAAGCAACACATTGCGAACTAGCGCAAATGCAAAAACTGAGTGAGAGGGGCTGCTATTGTGTGTGTTTATGGATAATAGCAAACACTGAAATTAATTTTTTGCACACAGCAATGAATTTTGTTCACTTAAATTTAGCTTTTCTTCGCAAAATGCAACACTTGCACCTGCAAACTTTTTTTTAAGTGCGCTCAAATTTCTTTTACGTGCGCTCGGAATAGTGGCACAAAAATAACGCCATAAGAATTGCCAGTCAGATGTTTGTAGCTGTGGGTGTTTGGACTTTTAAAGCACTTTTAAGAAATTTAATGTTTACTTTTAGAGAATGATTGGATGGCTCTAGTAACAGTATAATTTTTTCACTCGCAGATCTGACAGTGAGTGGTTCCCATTACTTTTCCAGTCTGAGGAAGCACTGGTTGAAGTGTTTGTGTATTTATTGATTTCTTCTAAGTAATTGTGCATTTTATGTATACTGTGGTTTAATATTTTTACAAATATTTTATACTTTATTTTTTTTTATTAAGGTTTATATGTTGTGTTTTGTCTTGTTTCTTTTTTTTTTTAACTATGTGCATAAAGTTTGTCAATAAAGATTGAATTGAATTAAAGATACATATACACTCAACAAAAATATAAACGCAACACCTTTGTTACTGCTCCCATTCCCCATGGGATGGACGTAGAGACCTAAAATTCATTCCAGATACACAATATAACCATCCCTCCCAAACAGTGGTCACAAATCAGTCCAAATGTGTGGTAGTGGGCACATCTGCTATATTGAGATAATCCATCCCACCTCACAGGTGTGCCACATCAGGATGCTGATCTGACATCATGAGTAGTGCACAGGTGTACCTCAGACTGCCCACAACAAAAGGCCACCCTGGAATGTGCAGTTTTGTCTCACAGCAAAATGCCACAGATGCCACAAGCAATGAGGGAGCGTGCAATTGGCATGCTGACAGCAGGAATGTCAACCAGATCTGTCGCCCGTGCATTGAATGTTCATTTCTCAACCATAAGCCGTCTCCACAGGCGTTTCAGAGAATATGGCAGCACATCCAACCGGCCTCACAACCGCAGACCTCGTGTAACCACACCAGCCCAGGACCTCCACATCCAGCAGGTTCACCTCCAAGATCGTCTGAGACCAGCCACCCAGACAGCTGCTGGAACAATTGGTTTGCACAACCAAACAATTTCTGCACAAACTGTCAGAAACCGTCTCAGGGATGCTCAACTGCATGCCCGTCGTCCTCATTGGGGTCTTGACCTGACTCCATCTCGTCGCCGTAACAGACTTGTGTGGGCAAATGCTCACATTCGATGGCATCTGGCACGTTGGAGAGGTGTGCGCTTCACGAATGAATCATGGTTCACATTGTTCAGGGCAGATGGCAGCTGAGAATGTCCCAGTTCTTGCATGGCCAGCATACTCACCGGACATGTCACCCATTGAGCATGTTCGGGATGTGCTTGACCGGCGTATACGACAGCGTGTACCAGTTCCCACAAATATCCAACAACCTCGCACAGCCATTGAAGTGGAGTGGACCAACATTCCACAGGCCACAATTGACAATCTGATAGACTCCATGCGACGATGTGTTGCACTGCATGAGGCAAATGGTGGTCACACCAGATACTGACCGGTTCTGGGTCCCCAGACCCCCAATAGCGCAAAAAACTGCACATTCCAGGGTGGCCTTTTGTTGTGGGCAGTCTGAGGTACACCTGTGCACTACTCATGATGTCAGATCAGCATCCTGATGTGGCACACCTGTGAGGTGGGATGGATTATCTCAATATAGCAGATGTGCCCACTACCACACATTTGGACTGATTTGTGACCACTGTTTGGGAGGGATGGTTATATTGTGTATCTGGAATGAATTTTAGGTCTCTACGTCCATCCCATGGGGAATGGGAGCAGTAACAAAGGTGTTGCGTTTATATTTTTGTTGAGTGTATGTGTGTGTGTCTCATTCTTGTCCCTGTTAGTACTCTTGCTGCAGCATTTTGGATTAACTAAAGGCCTTTCAGGAGGATTTTTAGGATATTCTGCTAATAATGAATTACAGAAGTAATAAATCCACAAACCAATTTTTCCCTATGGGCCTACTATGAGTTGCCATTTTCCTCTCCAGCTCATGAGTTATCTGCTTTGGTCAGTGGTTGCTGTAAATAAGTGTAAATAAAGATGGCTTTGCTTGTTTAACTTCCTACAAATGCTCAAATACACACCTCTGTGGGAGTAGAATTCATGTAGCTGCACAACACCGTGTTGGCACATGGTACCGAAGAAGGCAAAAGTGGAGGAATCATATCCTTAGCTTAGTTACAGCAATTTCAGAAAGATAGCTACTGTGATGAAATGTATCCCCCACTGTGAAATAATCCATTATAATAGATGTAAATGTTATTAGGAAATGAGCACACGAAACAGGGTTTTCTGTTTACTGTCTCTGTTTCTATGCTATATGTCAGAGTGAGATCTAGAGTGTGATTACAGGGAGTGCAGAATTATTAGGCAAATGAGTATTTTGTCCACATCATTCTCTTCATGCATGTTGTCTTACTCCAAGCTGCATAGGCCCGAAAGCCTACTACCAATTAAGCATATTAGGTGATGTGCATCTCTGTAATGAGAAGGGGTGTGGTCTAATGACATCAACACCCTATATCAGGTGTGCATAATTATTAGGCAACTTCCTTTCCTTTGGCAAAATGGGTCAAAAGAAGGACTTGACAGGCTCAGAAAAGTCAAAAATAGTGAGATATCTTGCAGAGGGATGCAGCAGTCTCAAAATTGCAAAGCTTCTGAAGCGTGATCATCGAACAATCAAGCGTTTCATTCAAAATAGTCAACAGGGTCGCAAGAAGCGTGTGGAAAAACCAAGGCCCCAAATAACTGCCCATGAACTGAGAAAAGTCAAGCGTGCAGCTGCCAAGATGCCACTTGCCACCAGTTTGGCCATATTTCAGAGCTGCAACATCACTGGAGTGCCCAAAAGCACAAGGTGTGCAATACTCAGAGACATGGCCAAGGTAAGAAAGGCTGAAAGACGACCACCACTGAACAAGACACACAAGCTGAAACGTCAAGACTGGGCCAAGAAATATCTCAAGACTGGTTTTTCTAAGGTTTTATGGACTGATGAAATGAGAGTCTTGATGGGCCAGATGGATGGGCCCGTGGCTGGATTGGTAAAGGGCAGAGAGCTCCAGTCCGACTCAGACGCCAGCAAGGTGGAGGTGGAGTACTGGTTTGGGCTGGTATCATCAAAGATGAGCTTGTGGGGCCTTTTCGGGTTGAGGATGGAGTCAAGCTCAACTCCCAGTCCTACTGCCAGTTTCTGGAAGACACCTTCTTCATGCAGTGGTACAGGAAGAAGTCTGCATCCTTCAAGAAAAACTTGATTTTCATGCAGGACAATGCTCCATCACACACGTCCAAGTACTCCACAGCGTGGCTGGCAAGAAAGGGTATAAAAGAAGAAAAACTAATGACATGGCCACCTTGTTCACCTGATCTGAACCCCATTGAGAACCTGTGGTCCATCATCAAATGTGAGAGTTACAAGGAGGGAAAACAGTACACCTCTCTGAACAGTGTCTGGGAGGCTGTGGTTGCTGCTGCACGCAATGTTGATGGTGAACAAATCAAAACACTGACAGAATCCATGGATGGCAGGCTTTTGAGTGTCCTTGCAAAGAAAAGATGAAATGCTGTGTTCAGGCTGTCATTTACAGTATCTACATGGTCGCTGATTTGTTTTTGTTTTGTTTTTGAATGTCAGAAATGTATATTTGTGAATGTGGAGATGTTATATTGGTTTCACTGGTAAAAATAAATAATTGAAATGGGTATATATTTGTTTTTTGTTAAGTTTCCTAATAATTATGCACAGTAATAGTCACCTGCACACACAGATATCCCCCTAAAATAGCTAAAACTAAAAACAAACTAAAAACTACTTCCAAAAACATTCAGCTTCGATATTAATGAGTTTTTTGGGTTCATTGAGAACATGGTTGTTGTTCAATAATAAAATTATTCCTCAAAAATACAACTTGCCTAATAACTCTGCACTCCCTGTAAAGTGGTGGTGGTGGTGGTGGTGGTGGTGGTGGGGGGTGGGGGGGGGGGGGGGGTGGGGGGGGTGTTGAGTAAAAAAGATGAAATGCTGTGTTCAGGCTGTCATTTACAGTATCTACATGAATTTTAAACTCATCCACAGTTAAATCTAGATCAAATTGAAGATAGAAACAAAATTGATTGCAACAAATAAATCTGTTTTTTTCAGTTTTCCAGTTAGGGTGGAAAAGGTTAAGCGTCAAGCTTTCAAATGAATTGAAGCTCTGTCTGGGTCTTTGGTTGGTTATATGCTGGAGTGGAAGATTGCTGCTGCACCCCCTCCTCAGCCTGTGCTTCATTGACTCTGACAGTTGATATAACTCTGGAGTTTTGATTCATTTATACGTACATAATTATCCTACTATATCTGGATTTCTGTTACGGGGGGTACATCAATTTATTGATGTTAAAGAGAGAAATCTAATGTTTAATAATCCACGTTTCACTGTTTTACTCTTTGATGCAGTTGTCGATACTATATTGTTCTTTCTTTTGTTTTTCTACTTTTAAATAGTTTTTTTTCTTACTGATTTTTATTTGTTTGAGAGCAGACACATCCCCCTAAGACCTCATCCCCTTAGAGACCAGCAGGAGGAGGGAAGCTACTTCCAGGTCCCAATTCTGGATAGTCACATTTTTGGGGAGGTTAATACATTTGGCCAGAAATAAATGGCTAGAAATGAGAACTTCTCCATCCAAAGCGGGATAGATGCTGTCTCTCCTAACAACACTGGACTTTGCCCAAAAAGGTTGCCAATTTTCTGTAAAGCCAAATTTATTTTTTTAAATTAAAAAATACAATCATAGCTTATGCTGACATCTTTAATTTAGAATTTAAAATGAACAATTTTCACAGATGAAAAGAAGAGAATAATAAATCTGAACTTTTAGAGAAAATTTATCTGGCTGCTTCTTAGACTCTGATCTATATTCTCCAATAAAAAAAAAAAGGCTTTTCTCATTAACAGACATTGCAGGAGAGTCAATTTATAATCAGAGTAAACCCATTTGTTTGGTTACTTGGGCCGATGCAGCAATTAAAAGAGTAATTAAAAGATTTAAAGTCAAACTTCAAAGCTCAGCAAAGTCTAAAAATGTGGGTTTTTTTTCTTTTTGTTCCATTGGGCCTGTTTTTTATCTTCAAATTAAAGAACATTGTAATGTACTTTTTGATTTTGGCTTCTTTCAGCCTTTTACAAGTGCCACATCCCCATGTTGTAGCCATACACATTAGGCCAGTGTACAAAATATGTGGGAGAATTAGTAATTTGGGCCTCTTCTGTTCATATTCTTGCTGTTGTTGGTTCTTTAGCTTGTCTCCTTTGCCTACAATAGCAAGCACAAAGATCACTGTCCTCCATTGATAGCTAGTGCTGTGATTATTAAATTCCACAAAAATCAGTGTCTTCACACAGCAGCTTAAGTCAGTTTTCATTTATTTTAAGTAAACAGGATGCAAAACAAGCATGATAGTCAAAGTGAACTTTTTCAGGAGTACAATTTTGTAGTTTCGTGGCTTTTGCTTTAGTCATTATAATTTCCAAAAGCAACAGAAAGATGAATAAATGCGAAAAATATTGTCATGTGTGTATACTTACTATAAGTATGGCTGTAATTTGTTGTTGTTTCTGTGCCTTTGGAGAGGTGGATGTAGCCCATAAGACATTGTTATAAACTGCACACAAACAATGACACAGATAAAAATTAACCTGAGTGCACATTTCATTTATTAACTACACTCCTCGTCTTAATCGTATTACCCAAAGTCACAGCCAAATACCTCCACACTGCAGTTTCACTTGCTTTACTGCACATCTTGTTAAAGATACTGATTAACAACATCAAAGCAACATCAGGCAACTAAATTACCTGAAAATATGACTTGTTTGTACAACAGTGTGAGTATAAACTGTTGCCAGGCACTCCCGTGGTGCCTTCGATCCATTAACTTGGCCACTGTTCTAAAAAACAGCTTTAGGTTTCCACTGAGAGGAAGCAGATCTGAGGACGAGACAAAGGAGAGCCGCTCAGAGGCACCAACATGCTGGTTTTGTATTAAAATATTTCATTGAAGTTATACACACACAAACACACAGATGAAAGGACTCATAAGAAGTGGCACGTGCACACACACACACACACACACACACATACACGTGTGCGCAGCCAGGATGCTGTTGTCATCTGCATTCTGTTGGTGAGATGGCAGATAGAGAGTATATCACTGCTTTGTTTTCACCAACAGAAATGAAATATGAGCTGTTCTTTTATCAGTCAGCCTGTTTACTCACTGCAGGCAACAAGTTTGTCTTCTTCTCTATTCAAAAACAGAAGGCCTCTATAGCTATGGCTAAAGTAAAAACTTTTTTTTTCTCACTAAGGTTTAATGTTAACAACAATATGCACAAGGTCACTGGCACCAGATCTAAGGCTTTTTGAGTTTTGAATCAGTTCTCTGACATGTATTTTGGTTTCCATAAAAGCAGGCAGTTATGAACCTCCCTCTAACCCCTTAATGATGAAACAAAAATGATATCATTATACATCATTGTAAATAAATAAATAGCGTTATCTTTTACACTTTACAATATTTATTTCTAATGCATTGATAAGGTACAATGTTATGTGTTAAAAATATGTTTACATATGCTTATTGTGCTTACAAAGTAGTAACTTAGTCTGAAATGTTTGATATAGCAACTGTAGATTTAAGGGAAGTGGGATACAATTTGAGGGGGGAATAAATTTAAAACATCCCTGTATTAGTACAACCCTAAAAAGTTTTTGCATCTCTCTGTGTGGAGTGAAGCTGTGCAATAGACTAAGTGAAGAACTGAAATAATGTCCCAGCAGAACTCTGCAAAAACCATATTTGAACCGCTTTATTAAACAAAGTACAGGGAGGAGGTAGGGCTTTGATGGCGTGTTCTCACCCACTACTTTCACAACAGGGATGTTTATATATGTGTGTGTGGGTACTTTGACATGTAACTGTGGTTATAAAAACAAATACATGTAACACATTGTAAGGAAGAATTTATGATAGGGCATAAACAGAAAGAAAAAGTGTTGACTATTAGTTAATAAATAGTGGAAAGGGGGTGGGATTTAATAAGCTTATGCTTCTTCCTACTCATTTTTTTAATGTGAGTTATTTAAAATGATTATTGTTACTTTTGTTTTGCTTTGTTTGTTTGTTTCTTTTTTCTGTTGTTGTTATTATACTGTTTTAACATGTTCAAAATAAAGATGCAATATATAGGTGAACAGATTTGTCTCACTATTTGGCAAGGAACCAGTAAGGTTTTTCTCATTCCTGCCCTTATTAAGGCATACAGATTACTGATGAAGGAATTACAATAACACTCTCCTAATAAATAGTTTATAGATATGTAAAGTGGTACCAATTTTTATATTAAATAACCAAATAGACACAAATGTTAAAATGACACATCATGTAAAAGGACAATTAAATATCGGAAGCTGCTGTAATATGACATCAGTACTTGCATGTGTGAATAGAATAAAGTATTATGAAAGCTATTCACATGGAGTGTTTTGAGGGTTTTTCTTTTCCTCTTTTTGTATAACAAACTTCAACAGAGTCTAGGAACTCAGTGACATGATGTTAGGATTCTATTAGTGGTCTTGAAGTCTTTCTCTGGCATCTCTCCATTTGCTTTTTTGCTTGTGTACAGCCACACAGTTTTGCATCATAACTTGTAACTAGCTGTGGCAGTGGTGTATTTCTGTTGTTTATCAGACAAATCATCAGATTACCAGAACATTTCACAGCTGAAACCTTTTCAAGAAACTAAGAAACTAAGTAATACAGACCTCAAAGTCTGTATTACTTTGTAGTAGACACACCACTGGGCTCCCCATAAGAAGAAGTAAAATATACATTACATAGCCTCATGGTGCCCCATGACAGCCAGAATAGACTACAACCCCCTACTGTGACCCTGAATTGGATAAGTGGAAGAAAATGAATGAGTGGACACTCAAACTGCTGTTAATTGCTTTACATTATCAAAAAGTTGATTCTTCAGCTTGTGGTTTGAAAATTGAAACTAAGTATCCTTGCCAGGTGTTTAAAATATATAGTTAAATATAGTCTTCAACAGCAAATCAATTTTAGATCATTCCCAAGCTGTCTCACTACCATCTGAAATTGCTGTTTTGCATCTGAGAGGAGCTCCGGAGAGAATAACTCAAGTAAACAGCACACTCAAACAACAAGAGTTCTTGATTACATATTCACTTTCATGGCTACACTTAATTTTCTCACTGTGAAATCAGTATTTATTCAAAACCTCCCTAGGATTAAAATGGCACAATATTCTTTACATATTACAGTTCTATATCCTCAGACTGCAGCTGCTAACATAAAAATGCCCCCTGGTATACATGTACGAAGGGGACAAAATTTCGACACATCCACCACCTAAAACACATAGGACATATACAATTATAACTATAAAACTAATAAAACGTATAGTTATAATTATATAACTATAATCTCTTCATGTACTGTGATGACAAGGGGTCCTGACTTTATGAGACCACAAAAGTTACTAATTCAATACACCTAGGGATTTGGTGTTACAGCCTCAACTGTTAGCAAATGCAGTTTGTGACCTTTGCATTTTGTCTTGTTCTAGCTTTACCTTTGTGACAAAACCACTATAAGAAAGAATGAGTACGCAATTCTTTCTTAGCGTAGAAAAGCCAGTAAATATGACAAACATTAACTACTATTAACACTATGAGATGGCAGTCAGATAAGTAGGGATGGGAATCAATTGGTTCTTGCACTTGTGCTATAATCAGCTGATTTCAGTTGTTGTAGGAGGAAAATAGCAGGTCAGTTTACAGCGTTAGTATGGACATAACTTTTATTTCTATTGCACAAAAGGACAAGAGCATAATGGCAAGTGCAAACTGCATCTAGGACAGAAACAACTGTATTTGCTGCTTACACAACTTAGCCTCTTTACAAGCAGTCGCACAGAAAGCATGCTAATGCTAAGCTAGCCAGACACCATGCTAACACTAACCTAGCCAAAAACCCAGATTGACGCTAAAGCTGAGTGAATGCCGATCGCAGCCCAGCACCGTGGTCAAGTGAGCTGTCATTTGTGAGCCGCAGTGAAGCTGCCGCTGGCTTAACTGAGCCCCAGAGTAAAGGCATCCATGTCATGGGTCTGCGGGCAGATTGCCTCTTTGGGGGTACTGGTGCCTGGACCCGGGAGTATAGAGTATGTATTAAGAGTGTGAGTGTGTGTACTCTGTTCAGTTCTCTTTGTCTCCATGTTGGGTGAGTGCTCAGTATTTGCATGTGTGTGCATGAGAGTGCGAATGCATGTTAGTGTCTGTGTGAGCCCGTTGCTTTATTTACATGTGTCAGGTCGGAACATCTCGGCTTTTCTCCCCCCATCACACTCCCTCCCAGTGGCTGGTGTCCCCACCCGCCAGTGCATTGGTGGATCTCTTTGTCCAGGGTGGATGCACGGGGTGCGTACTGGCTCACCCCTGGCGAAAGTTCGGTGGTGCCTATCCCCGTGGCTCAGTTGTGCCGGAGGAGCCTGCGGGCTTGTCGCTGCAGCCCCCTGAGGCTTCTGCACTGTGGCTGCTAGGTGACCCCTGTCCTACATTTTCCTCGGCTCTTTTTTTTTTTTTTGTGGCTGTCCTGTTTGGCTCTTTTGCCATCAGAATTATTGTCTAAAGTCGAAGAAAGATGCCCAATGGATTTACTTTACCAAATTGACCATCCCAGCCTTGCCGTAATGGTCTATTTGATTCACCTTTTATTGTTTATTTTATTTTATTTTTTTATTTTCACTTGCTATATACGGGAAAGACTTGAATGAGGAAAAGAAAAGGGAGAAAGGAAGAGGGGGAAAAAACAGCGGAGAAGAGGGAGATAAAGACAAAAAAAACAAAAACCAACTAAATAAGCAGACAAAAAAATACATATATCAATCACCTGGATCACCTGTTGAGAAAGAAAAAAGAAAACAAGCAGAAGAAAACGACAGCAATACAATAAACAACATCACGATGATCTATGGGAATATTACAGTAAATACTAAATATTAAACATTATTGTGTAAGATCGACAGTGCACAGTGTGCTTTGAGGTAGGAGCCAAAAAGGGTGTAGTTTGTATGTGTGAGCACCCGTGTGTACACCTGTGAGCATGGACACGCTTGTTTTTAAAAGGTTCCTTCATGTAATGATCTACTAGAGGGTGTGGGGGGGTCACAGCCCCGTCCTCCAGGGCATGAAGCAGGTATGGAGGAGATCAAGGCTCCAGACATTCAGAGGCCCCCAGAACACAAGAGACCAAGGAAGACCAACAGAGGGGCAGCCGCGCCACCATCCCAGAAAGAGCTGAGGAGAGCCCCAGATGAGGGGTCACTCAGCAGCCGCGGGGCAGAAGCCAGGGGGGCTTGCAGTGATGCGCCCGTGAGCTCCGCCGGCAGCCAGCTGTGCCAGGGTGACCGAGCCCCAGGCCGAGGGCACCCCACCCCCGAAGTGGCCCGAGCGAGCCCCAGGGTCCAGGCTCCGATAAGCAGCCACCAAGGAGTGAGCCGGTGTGTACCTGGACGCCCATCCCCGGACACAAAGAACCACCAACGCACCGATGTCTGAGGGCGTCTGCCACTGGCAGGGGGAGTGGTGGGGGGAGATAGGCCTCCATACCTTGGAAGGCCCGAGATGTCCCCAGAGAGGTGGCGTCTGATACCCAACCTGACATATAGACATACAGGCACACACAGATACAAACTCATGCTCTCATATGCAATTACTCAACACTCAACCAACGTGGAGACAGACATAGAGAGACACTGTACACACAATCACACTCCCCAAGCGTACTCTACGAACCGGGTCTAGGTACCCTTGCCCCTGGAGGGGGCACCCAGACCCAGGTGGTGTTACCCTTTTCCCTGCGGCGGGGAGAAGCAGCAGCCCCGACTCCGCAGCAGCAGGGAGGCCCCACATTCCAGACCCCAGTCGGACGGCCAACTCTTCCTCGGCTCTTTTTTAGGTGGGTAGCGCGATTGCCCCTGCGGCGGTCCTCCCTGGGCTCTCGTGCTCAGAGGGGCCTCTAGATGTCTGGGGCCTGGAGCTCCTCCACGCCTTGTTCATGTTCGGGGGGTCAGGGGTATGGCTCCCCACACCTACTATTAGACACATGGAGAAACCTTGTAAATACAAGCGTGCTCACACACGCATACACACAAGTTTTCACAGACACACACTGTCTGAGTTGGCTGCTGCCTCTAAACATATCAAGAATTATTAGCCCTGTATGCTGCTCAGTAAAATTGAATATTATTAACTGTTCCTTATGCATATGTTAGCTGTTAGTGTAATTTTCTTATTATGTTGTTTTCCTTTTGCTCGTTTTGTTTGTTTTACACACATTTTACAACTTCTGTCTACTTATTATATACTTCTTTTTAAAATTATGTGGATAAAGGTTACAGCTAGGATGAGGTTAGGGTTCAGGGCATAAAGTGAAATTGAAAAATGTAATGACATTATTTATCATATTTTTTATGATACTGTTCTGTTTACATAGAATAGAATAGAATAGAATAGAATAGAATAGAATAGAATAGAATAGCCTTTATTGTCATTGTACAGAGTACAACGAAATTGGAGTGCCACTCCCTTGGTGCAAGTTTCAATAATAAATATAAATGTAAAATATAAAAAGTACAAAAAAACAATCGTAAGTACTCAAACAGTAGTATGTACAATATATACAGGATAGCAGCATTAATATAATGACAGTATGAATAGCAGCATAATATAATGACAGTGACAGTATGGAATAGGTTAAATTGTTTTTGTGCTTATTTACTACGGTGATAGCTCTGAGAAAGAAGCTATCCCTGAATCTGTTTGTCCTGGTTTTATGTGACCTGTACGGTCGGCCTGACGGTAATAGTTCAAACAGTTGGTTGCTGGGGTGAGAGTGGTCCTTGATGATATTGCCAGCTCTGCTGAGGTACCGAGAGTTTGCAGTGACCTCCAGGCTGGGCAGAGAGCAGCCAGTGATCTTCTGGGCTGTTGATGACCCTCTGCAGTACTTTCCTGTCCGCAGCTGAGCACCCTGCATACCATGTTGTTATGCCGTACGTTAGGATGCTCTCTATGGTGGCTCTGTAAAATGTCACCAGCAGCCTCTCCTCCAGGTTGTTCCTCCTGAGCACTCTCAGAAAGTGGAGACACTGCTGGGCCTTTTTAACCACCGCTGTAGTATTTGCAGTCCAGGAGAGGTCATCAGATATCTGCACGCCCAGAAACCTCATGGAGTGTACCCTCTCCACACAACTCCCGTGAATGTAAAGTGGGGCCGGGTCTGCTCTGCCCTTCCTGAAGTCCAAGATAAGTTCTTTAGTTTTCGTGGTGTTCAGTTGGAGGTTGTTAACTGAACACCACTCAGTCTGTTGACCTCATCTCTGTAGTCCGACTCATCCCCCCTTGAGATGAGTCCAACCACTGTGGTGTCATCCGCGAACTTTATGATGGTGTTTGAGAGATGGGTAGGGGAGCAGTCGGATGTGTAGAGCGTAAACAGGAGGGGACTCAAAACACATCCTTGTGGAGACCCGGTGCTGAGTGTGATGGTGCTGGACCGGTGGGGGCCGAGTCTGACAGACTGTGGTCTATTTGTCAGGAAGTCCTTGATCCAGAGGCAGATGGGGGTGGAGAGTCCCAGGTGAGACAGTATCCTCCATACATATCCTCCATTTTAAGAAATACTATTCTCAATAAAATGATTTCGATCAAGAACTCACTTACAATGATGTTAGATTCAAACCCAAGTATAGTGCCACCAAAATGTGCATATGTCACCCAAATATTCCTCTCAGTAGTGGTTTATAAATCATTAAAAAAGAATGTATGATTTAATAGCAGTATATAAATCTCTTGGGTTGGCGTAATAAGCAAATGCTTCAGCCAATACTTTTTGATTAGCCTTGTCTCATGCTTTCTTGCTTTGTGGTAGATCTTTGTTCTGTCTTCACTGAGATATTTGAATGCTAATCAATAAAATCAAAATCAAATAAAACAGTCAGTATTTGAATGAAAAATAGTTAGTTTCTGAAGTGCTCAACCTGTACGTAACCAATATACAGTATGGGCCAAACAGTCATATCAAATATTCAGTTCAGTTCAATTCAGTTTTACAGTATTTATATAGCGCCAAATCACAACCACAGCCGCCTCAAAGCGCTTTTTATTGTAAAGCAGACTCTATAATAATACATACAGAGAAAACCCCAACCATCATCTGACCCCCTATGAACAAGCACTTTGGCAACAGTGGGAAGGACAAATTCCCTTTTAACAGGAAGAAACCTCCAGCAGAACCAGGCTCAGGGTCTCTTGTCTCTCCCCATCTGTCGTGACCGGATGGGGAGAGACAAGGAAGACAGGATAAAGACATGCTGTGGAAGAGAAATTCATAACAAGTATGATTCAATGGAGAGAGTTCTATTAACACATAGTGACTGAGAAAGGTGACTGAAGAAGAAATACTCAATGCATCATGGGAATCCCCTGGCAGCCTACACCTACTGCAGCATAACTAAGGGAGGATTCAGGGTCACCTGGTCCAGCCCTAACTATATACTTTAGCAAAAAGGAAAGTTTGAAGCTTAATCTTAAAAGTAGAGATAGTGTCTGTCTCCCGAATCCAAACTGGAAGCTGGTTCCACAGAAGAGGCGCCTGAAAACTGAAGGCTCTGCCTCCCATTCTACTTTTAAATACTCTAGGAACAACAAGTAAGCCTGCAGTGCAAGAGTGAAGTGCTCTAATAGGGTGATATGGTACTACAAGGTCATTAAGATAAGATGGGGCCTGATTATTTAAGACCTTTTATGTGAGGAGCGGGATTGTATGTGAGAAGCCAATGAAGAGAAGCCAATACAGGGGAAATAATGTTGTATGCTTTCCTATTCTTCTCAGCATGTGATCTGGCTGAACTTAACAATTACTTGTTGGAATAATGGTTTTTGGCAAAGGAAGTGCTAGCTTTACAGGGAGAGACTCAGTTAAATTTTTTCTCCACATGATATCTACAGGAAATACACTAGCAAAAATACACTCCATCTGTATTTGTCCTTCCCTTTAATCACCCACCACCTGCTCTCTCAGGATTCACCTGGAGGCCACCTCCTGAGTATGGCAGACAATAAGAGAATAACACATCAGTCTCCTGTGTTCTGCACAGCTTGTTAACGTTTTAACATTTATGGTTGTAGTAGTTTTCTTGCTGATATGATTAATCCAACTGGGAAGAAGAAAGAATTTGAGAAATTGATCTTGAATGCTGAGAGTGAAGTGAGAGGAACCTGCTCAAGTGGTTTTATTCCATCAGAGCCTGTGTCGAATGTGTAGCTGGGATATACTGCTGCAATGGAAGTGTGCCAACCTCATAATGTATGTCTGTTGAAAGGAAAGATTGATTTTTGGAAACTTCAGAACAGGGTTTTTATTCTACCTTTCAGCTCTGTTGTTTGGCAGAAGGATTCTACAAGTGTAACTCAAAGCCAAGATATATCCATTATGTGTTTGTAAAGGCTTACTGCCTTCCTTGATATGAAGTGCCATGAAAAACTTTCGAGACTTACTGTAAATCCATACTAGAATAAAGCTTAACTTGTCAAAGTCATCCTATCGATCGGTTAACCCCTTTCAGCACAGCTACTGTTTTTTGATTATTACTTGGAAGTCCTATTTTGATTTCATCATAGATTCAAAGTTATGCAGGAAAGTAAGCACCAACTTTTCCAAAGTTGAATTTTGTGTGGAGGATCTGTAGTTTTTAGTTTAAGAGTCAAGTTTAGTTTAAGTTCAAAGATGGTAAAGCAGGCTGGGAGTTTTTTAAAATTCAGTTTTTCTCTCAAGATCAGATTATCGCCACAGAGTTTTGGTGTATTATCCTGTGGCATGAGAAGAAAAACAGCAGAAACCTGAATGTGCCTTTTTGTATGAGTACACGGCCCCGCTAACCCTATTCCATGGAGTTTGTCCAACTCTCAAAAGTGCAAGAGAATTGCCAGCAAAGTGTCAAAATGTAAATTCAAGTTCTATTTTTGTGCTTTCATGGACATAAATTGTCATGTTTTTATGACAGTAAAATACAATGGATTTTACTATATTTTGTGTCTGCTGCAAGTATCTAGTGCTAAGAAAGTGTGTGTTCCATGTGTGCCTGTGGTGAGTGTCAGTCAACACAATAAAGAGATCACAATTACAGACATTAATGGCAACAGAAAAGTGTTGCAGTAACAACTATCTGCGAGTGATACCCAAAACATTCCACATCATATTTTATATCATCTAGATTGTTTTACCAGAGTTATACAAGGTATAAAGGACCCCTAACCAAGCTGTTATCCCTAAACTTAACCAAGTCTCTGGTGTGACGACTTGTTTTTAAAAAAGGAAAACATCAATTCTGTTTACACAAACATGAATCAGAAGTAGAGATTTTCAGGACTGAACACAAATTTAACTGATTAGAAGTTATGACTATTTCAATAGCTGCCGTGAGATTGTGTTGGAATACCCAATGCGCTTACAGTGACAAGAGAAAAAAAATCTTAAAGCAGAGACGTTAACGAACATTTTTCTTGTAAAACAAAGGGGGCCTAGCGAAAAAAGTTTGGGAACCGCTGGACTGCACTATTAAGCATGAGATGCTCGATATTATACACTAATGAGGCAAAACATCATGGCCTGTCAAGAATGATTTGCACGGTGGCACAGTGGTTAGGACTACTGCCTCACAGCAAGGAGATGTCTGGTTTAAACCCCCTGGACATTTGGCAGTTCTGTGTGAGCTTTCACCCACAACAAAAAGACTTCTCATGTTATTTGATATCGACACCTATACCCAGTTTACAATACAGAGTGTGTGGTTTTCTGTCTCCCTCTGTTAGACCTTTTACTGCCAACCTGTCCACTCTGTTGTCTACCTGCAACCCACACTGTTAGACTTTTCATCGCCACTTTGTGGTAACATACTGGCGTCACTGTTGCCAGCGTCATACCGTGACGCCGTGTTACGGTAGCTTACCGTTCTGCAGGATGATACCGTGTTTTGCTGGTGTGGTATAATACTCTTGGACAAATTATGGTAATGTACCGTGGCCTTTTTTATGGTATCTCACTGGCGACAGTGACGCCAGTGAGATACCGTTATGTCGTTATGTCGTAAATTACGTCAACAAAGTAACATCATACTGTGATTAAGAAATTGGTATACTACCGTTTATTCACGGTATGTCACTGTAAGCCCGCTGCAAGATAATAAACTGCAATATATTAACCAGTAACTTACCGTTATCACGCATCATCAGTACCAAAAATCTTCATCTCTGCTAGAGGACACCGCTCCCAACAGGCGGTCATTTACTGTTTAACAGGTCGTAATTGACCGTAATTTCAGTTAACAGTAACATACTGTAAGATACTCGAGGGTTCCAAAAAAAATTGGATGGATAGCTAGATAGACACACACAAAATATAATTCATGTGGTTGACACCACTTTATTTCAGTTCTGATTTTTCCCTGCTGAAATACACATTTCCAAAATCAAAAACTGAAAAGAACTGAAAACATATTTTCATCGAGGAAGCACTTGTTTTTACTAAACCATGTAATCCATTATTTTCTCTGATGGTTGTACAAACAATAACGATATTATGTCATATCCATATCATGGCAGACAACATATGCTCAAGGTGTTGGGTTTTCTTATTCATATTTTGTAGGGTCTTAAACCTACAATGTGAAGTGTCTTGGCATTCATTTTGTTGGCACCATACAAATTAACTGATTTGTAATGAATATAATATCAAGCCCCACACGTCTGCCTTTATATACACTTTGTCCAAAATACTGGCTCACACCACCAAATCAATGCACAAAACAGGGTCCACAAGGACATGGATGAGGGTGTGTGGTGTGAAGTAACTTGACTGTCCTGCACTGAACCCTGATCTTGCTTTGTGGACTGAGTTCATTGATTTGTAGGGTGAGCCAATACATGTGACAATTAAAGTGTAAGTAGCTGAAATAATTTTTAACAAACGGGTAAAAGAAGGAAAAAAAATCAATGAGATGGTCAATTTGGTAAAGTAAATCCGTTGGGCATCTTTCTTTGCCTTTAGACAACAATTCTGATGGCAAAAGAGCCAAACGGGACAGGCTAAAAAAAAAAAAAAAATCAAAACTGTTGCACTCAAAAAAGATGGCAAGAGAGCTTGTCTTCATTGTTGTTCGTCTTCTGTAAATGTCCAGAAAGCATGGGCCATGGATCATCTGTGGAGACACAAGTAACAACACATTGGTCACTTAAATTCACTAAAAATGGCAAAAACAGTTACCTAATTTGAAGTTCTCCACTCAAATTCAGTAAGCCGCTGGAGGAAAGTTGTGACATGAGGGTTAATGTGAACAACCTTTCGCTTCACAGTGGCCAGTGTTGGGAAGGTTACTTTTAAAATGTATTCCATTACAGAAAACAGAATACATGCCCCAAAATGTATTCTGTAACGTATTCCGTTACGTTACTCAATGACAGTAACGTATTCTGAATACTTTGGATTACTTAATATATTATTATTACTATTACTGAAGGTCCGCGACTCCGAACTGTAGTAAAGGGACCTCTGGCTAATACGGCGGGGTCCCTGTCGGCTTGTTGTGTGGGTCAACTTTTCTTGCGAGAGACAGAGAGAGGCGTTGAAAGACTGCTCCAACGGAACTATTGTTTTCGGAGGAAAACACGAACACGGTGTACAGTCGAGTCCTAATAGCTTACTTACAACTGGGCTCGTCAGGCACTCTTCTTGGCTGAAGTGGTTATTATTATATTTACATGCTTCCAGCTCCCGTTTTTGCTCGATGACAACTTGTACCTTTCCAATCCCCCTTTTCTCCCTCCTCGCGCTCACAGACCCATAACGTCCATTCTCCCTGCAACACAGTCCTGACCCGCGACAAAACGAAACAGGAAAGTACCGCAGTGTAATCCATTTATTTCAACAAAGTAACTGTATTCTGAATACCACCTTTTTAAACGGTAACTGTAACGGAATACAGTTACTCATATTTTGTATTTTAAATACGTAATGGCGGTACATGTATTCCGTTACTCCCCAACACTGACAGTGGTCCCAGTCTTTCTGCTTGTCCCAACCTTGGAGGTACATTTTGTTCCCTCTTCAGGGTTTATCCTTAAAGAAAACCTTAAAACATGCCATAATAAATAGTAACATACAGTAACATTGAGTTGTGATTTGAAATAATGAGTTACTTAGGGATAATTTATTCATCATCTATCACTATTAGCTAACTGTTCAAACATACCTCTGAATTAGTTCCAATGTTTCAGGAGTATCGGAACAGTTGAGACAGATTTTTTCTAAACACTGGGTCTCTGTGGCTTTTAAACCCCAAAACACGCTGCGCCAAAAATTGGTCCACCCCAAGGATCGGGTCCCCCGACACAAACAGAGTAACATAGTGTACACTGTTAAGTGCCAGGAGGATTGCCAGGATTTATACATCAGGGAAACCAAACAACCAGAAGAGCCACCTCGTCAGGCCAGGACTCTGCAGTCTATTTACACCTACAGGCTAGTGGACACTCTTTCAAGGATGAGAAAGTACACATCCTGGACAGGGAAGAACGCTGGTTTGAGCGTGGAGTCAAGGAGGCCATTTACGTGAAAAGGGAAAGACCATCTCTGAATCGAGGAGGGGGCCTAAGGGTACATCTTTCGCCATCTTACAATGCTGTGATTGCAGCCATTCCCCAACTTTCTGTGAATGGTACTCATGGCCATTGATCAGTGGTCTTTGATCAGTGGGTTTTGGTCAGTGGTTGTTGATCAATGGTCATGAGAATTTGCATAATTATGATTAAGGAACTGACCTCACAGCCCATTGTTCCTTCAGTGGGCTGGTTTCATTCATTATGCAAATGTACTGTTTATAAGATTGGGGAAACCTGCAGTCAGCTGAGACTGAAGAAGTCACTTGGATGAGTGACGAAACGTTTCTCCCAGAAAACGCTACGTCCAGATGAACAGAATCAACTTTTGGAGATTTATTTTCCTGGATGATTGAGAATGCATCAAGACATATTAATGGCCTTATGTAAATAAGTCCGTTTTAACATATTATAATTGTACATAATTGGGAATTATTGTGCACATTAAACACACCTAACAAAGAATCAGCCCAATTAAATTACCGGAGATGAATCAACTGTATGGTTATTTTGGAGTTTATAGTTTGTGCTGCTGTTAAACTTTACAGTATTGACTTCAGTATTTTTGCTGTTGGTGTTGCTAGACTACCATTTTGATCAGTAATATGTAATGTGAAATTTGATATTTTTACTTTGCTGGATTCACTGAGACACATGTCCAACAACCTTGGTTTATAAAGGAAATTACAGAAATTTGAGCTAACAAAACAGAGACTGGATACCCGTGTCCACAAAAAGCTCCTGTGCCAAACAGAAATTTTAATATGGTCTAATCAGCTCTATTTCACGAATGACTTCTTACCAAGCATAATCAGCCTTGGGGTGCTTGGCAGGTTGATCTCTGCTTCAAGGGACATCCTGGTAGATGTTTCCTGCCAGAAAGAGGACCAAGACATTTTATGTAACAAAAAATACAAAAAACAAAACAGGACAGCAAGCAACAGCATTAAACATAGAGCTGTATGAAAAAAGCTTACATCTGCTAAGACAAAGAGGGAGTCTTCCTTGTAATACTTCATCATGAGAAGTATGGCTGCTGTGCCAACCTTGTTGTTGGTCAAAACTCCCTCACTTTCTATCTACTGGATGAGTGTCCTTATACCAAGGTTCCATTTGAGCTTCTGGCTAGAGAAATAGTTAATAATCCTTCTGCCTTTGGTTATGAGGGCCTGACCTAAGCGCTCACTGATATCGATGCCTGTGAGTTTGTAAAAGTGGTTCGAAAGACCTTTCCAAGTAAACAAGAATGGCCACTGCTCCTGAATTTCAGCTACTGAAAGTGAGGGACAACTGTTGATAAGCTGCCGCTGAGAAATATATGTGAGGCACATGAAGTCATCCACATCAGGTCTCTCCACAGCTCCAGGTCCTTCTAAATTAAATATTGTTAACAGGATGTGTTTCTTTTCCTCCAAAGAAGCTTGTGTTTCCCCCTAAGGAAGTTCAACTGGCTGCCAATTTATACAACCATAGCTATCAACAAGGCATCTAACTTTTTTAGGTGAGGTTGCATTACTGCTGGGATTACAGTCTTCCTCATTCCTGGTTCTCTTTGTTTGACGAAGTCTATGTGTTGTATTATCTTGATTAACATGTTCAACTCTAGATTTGATGCTTCTTAGTAGTGAATAATGTCCACAACCCAGTCTTTCTCCCTTTTCAGTAAAATCTGCAAATGTTTGAGGGTATCTGTTTACAATGATCTTAGCAACCTCTTCACTGGACGCACGTTTAGGGTTTCTGCAGTTAACTTGCATGGCCTCCACAACAATTCTAACCATACTTCTCCTTTCCTCTGGATGACCTCTGTCTCCTCTTGTGATTGCATGCGACAGTTGGAGTGGAAATCTTTCACAAGCTCCAGAGTAATGGCGTCATTCAAATTCTTTGGTCTGCCATCTAAAAAAAGAGAGAGAGAGAGAGAGAGATCAATGGAAAAGCAACTTCATATGGCTATTTCAACAAATATGTCCTCACTAAAAGATGAACACTGCGATTAGGATTGAGTACTAACAGAAAGGCAGTTTTGGGGACCTTGTCTGAAGCTGAAAATCAATCCCAGGACTGCAAAAGAACTACAAACTCAAGGTCTTGCATTGAAAAGTTGAAAAATACATAGTAAAATACAGTATATTTTACAGTTTGTCATAATTTCCACCCTTAGTCCTACCATTACCAATGAAAGGTTAATGGTGTTAGATTCAGTGTCTACTTTTGCTTCGTGCATTGCACAGCTGCAAAGATCCTGAAATTCCTCTATGATGCTCTGTATAGTGCTGGCTGGCAAGAGCATTTTAGCCTGCATTTTTAAATGACACAAAGTCAACTCTCTTCTAATAGATTAACTGTGTCCTGTCCTTGTATTATGGCAAATCCCCCAATTTCTTGTTGCCTTGACTGCTGAACTGTCTACTTATGTTTTTGAGAAATATGGCTGGAAAATGATGTTCGGACACTGAAGTATTTAGAGCAACCTTCAAATGGACCCCCCCCCCCATCTTTGATATGAAATCTGATAGGGGCACAAAGAGCTGTGAAGTTTTGTAGAGCATACCCACATCCAGGAACTTGACAGCTGAGGTCACCAGTGAACTTATAAAACTCCTCCTCGGTGGTCTCCCTTCTTGTTCTGTGATTCCTTGGCATATGTGAATGAAGGCAGAAAATGTTCTGAAAGTGGCAGGGCAGTTCTCAGTTCCACAAGAAAGCCTATAGTTAGCTACATGTTTGTGGTTTTTAACATGCAAGCTGAACAATATAAATTTCCGTTCTAAATTTTGTGGCACTGAAGCCACAACATTTACTGTTGATTTTGCAGTACTAAGCTATGGAAATTACTGCAAAGGCTAACAGTGCACACTGCTTTTCCATCTAAAAAAAAACTTAAAATGAAATGAAAAAACAAAACAAAAAAGTTTTTGTTCCATGGAAAAACAGATTCAGAGCATTCAGAGATTCAAAACAAAGATTCAGAGCAGCAACCTATTTTCCGGGACTCTCATAACAATTCCTACAACTATTCCTACTCAGGGAAAAGAGGGCAGAAGTCAGTCATCAACAGATTATTGTCTTGGTCTAATAAATGGGAATATACTCTAACAGCACCTATTTATTCATTATCTATTTGGTATGTTCTGGTTTTTACTGTGTTCAAACCATCTCCAGCAAAGTAATGATGCTTCAGAAACTTTGGGCTGTTTGATTTGACTTTGTATCCCAGCATTTTCAATTTAGTCTCTTTGTTGGAGAATCAGCTCTTATATAATTGGGCTATTCCCCTGGGGAATCTAATAATTTCCAGTTTTACATCTGGAAAGGTCAATTTATATTTTTAGATTAGAATACACTAGCCACTTTATTGTCATTCAGAACATACACCAGTTAGTGCACATCAGAACCAGATTTCCACTCTCCTTGCCATTGGATTGTACAGTATAAATTATTAAAAAATCTAAATCTAAAGATATATATGGATTTAGTGAAAATAGGATATTTACATGTAAGAATAGAAGACAAAGTTGTGACTCTAACTGTAAATAGTATTACCAAAGAATGCATACTGTTTGGGCGAGTTTGATTGCTGCACACTGTTGGCTGATTTGCACGCAAGCACAACAGTGACAAACTGAATAATGGACATGTCCTTGACTGCCAGTTAATTAAAGTGGTAGCAGTTCTTAGATGCGGCCCTACATTGCACGGTTTACTGTGATTTTTTAACTTTGGATCCACTATGGGGAAATTGCTGACCTTAAAATGAAAATCAGAAAGTCTTCTCTCCTGGTTTCTGTGCTAATCTGATTAGCAATTGCTGTGACTCTTTTCTTCACAACAGTTTTATTGATATGTTAGACTGAGAATTTGACTAGCCGTTCATGTCAGTGACAGTGCAGTATATGCAAATATAATATGACGTTGTCAATAATCTTTAAGCAACCTACTCGTTAGCTCCACTTTGTTTGATGACTAGAACTGGTGCTAGCATTGGGCACCTTCAAGTCTGTTACTGAGACAAATGTCAAGTAGTGCAAACAAGAATATGACTTACTGGCTTCAGGTAGATCCATCCATCCATCCATCTTCATCCGCTTATCCGAGGTCGGGTCGCGGGGGTAGCAGCCTAAGCAAAGAGGTCCAGACCTCCCTCTCCCCAGCCACCTCCTCCAGCTTGTCCGGGGGAATACCAAGGCGTTCCCAGGCCAGCCGAGAGATATAATCTCTCCAGCGTGTCCTGGGTCTGCCCCGGGGCCTCCTCCCGGTGGGACATGCCTGGAACACCTCGCCCAGGAGGCGCCCAGGGGGCATCCTTGCCAGATGCCCGAACCACCTCAGCTGGCTCCTTTCGATGTGGAGCAGCAGCTGCTCTACTCTAAGCCCCTCCCGGATGGCCGAACTTCTCACCCTATCTCTAAGGGAGAGGCCAGCCACCCTTCGGAGGAAGCTCATTTCCGCCGCTTGTATCCGCGATCTCGTTCTTTCGGTCACTACCCACAGCTCGTGGCCATAGGTGAGGGTAGGGACGTAGATCGACCGGTAAATTGAGAGCTTCGCTTTTACACTCAGCTCCCTCTTCACCACGACTGACCGGTGCAGCGTCCGCATTACTGCAGCCGCAGCCCCAATCCGTCTGTCGATCTCCAGCTCCCTTCTCCCATCACTCGCGAACAAGACCCCGAGATACTTGAACTCCTCCACTTGGGGCAGGAACTCATCCCCGACCCGGAGTGGGCACTCCACCCTTTTCCGGCTGAGAACCATGGCCTCAGATTTGGAGGTGCTGATCCTCATTCCCGCTGCGTTACACTCGGCTGCGAACCGCTCCAGTGCGAGCTGGAGGCCCTCACCCGATGAAGCCAACAGAACCACATCATCCGCAAAAATCAGAGATGAGATTCTGAGGCCACCAAAGCGAAAGCCCTCCGCCACTTTGCTGCGCCTAGAAATCCTGTCCATAAAAATTATGAACTTCAGGTAGATCAAGTATAATAATTAACTATACTATAAAAAACTATGATAAATAAACTAGAAAACTAAAATATAGTAACTAATTGAGAAATTGATATGTAATGGACAACCAAGATGCTAGACTGTAAACATAATACAATGTAATATTCAATTCATTGTCATGCAATTTTCTAACAGCAAATAATTTTTTCAAACCCCAATAGTAGGACTGAAAGCATCTTCTTATGTGAAACAGCTAGCATCTACAAATGAAAAACAGTGCTGTTGTTCAGCTTACATAAGAGAAAAAGGATTCTGTGAACGCAGCACACCAAATGCACATTACCAGGAAGTCATTAAGAAGTTAAAAGGGGTCCAAGTTGAGAAGTCAGAGGTCAGAAAGCAATGACCCACCTTTCTGTTTGTGGATTTACACAACTGAATTCAACAAGATTTCAACAGAGATTTCTTGAGTTCACCTGGCTGATTTCCATCTTTTACAGTGACAGTACACTGTCAATGCTGTCTCTTTTCTCGATGGTATAAAGGTGGTATGAAGGTAGAATTTAGTCAATGAATCTAAGCATCGTCAGCTAAAAATATGAATATCTGCTACACCTGATCTAACCTAACTCTGACCACGAACACCACAGACACTGTGCACCAGTCACACACGCTTTTAATCCATCTCGGTACAGCAAGCTACCCTGTTCATCCTGCACTAACCTGCAGAGGATTTTCATGCGGCCTTTAAATAACACTCAGTCTATTTCAGTTTGATTTGCAGCATGTTTCACAATATGAAAAAAACATAATGTCACATAAACAGACCCAAAATTGGATTTAAAAACATGAGGACTGAAGTACCGCAATCGAAATTACTGACACTTGCAGTCATTCCAGTGTTGTGGCAAAACCAACAGTTCTTAAAATGTATCATATGGACAAACTTTGAAGCCAAGGAGCCAAGGTGTGAAAATGGGTGTGGGTCACAATCAGCCAAGGTTTCGAAAACACTGTGAAACCTAGCCCCACCCTATCATGTGATTCATTGAGGTCAAATGGGAAGGGATCTCAAAACTAGATTATAAATGGCAGGCAGTTGATTTTGTAAGCCATCGCCTCTGTTCAAAGATTGTGGTGGACATAGATGGCTTCTTTCACTCCTCTTTCAAATCTCTCCTGCCATTAGCTCTCCTGACCGGCTTGGTGACTACAAAGCCCAACATGGAAGCCATAAGCACTAGGAGGTACTTTTCCCATTTTTTCCCCTTGATCCTATGAGTTCAGCCACATCTATACATACCCAAGGAATAGTGCTTTTTATTGTGAAGTCATAAACTCACTATCCTCCTTATTCTCTATTGTATAGACCATATGCCTTCCATTCTTCTTGGAGGTATCACCGACTTCCTTTGGGTATCTCATCTTACTTCTCAATCCTGAAAAAGACTGTCTTTCTTTGTTGTACAAAACAATCCACTTTGTCATTTCTGTCCCAGTGGCCCCTTCCTTGACATTGGCTCTCTGTTGTAGGACTTGTAGAACTTTCAGCTTCATGCTTAGTCACATCTCAGCAATTTTCTTTCACAAATCTTTGGAAGGAAAATTGATTTGAAGGAGCTAAAAGCCAAATAGTGGCTCACAAATGGTGAGATCTTCTTTGAGTGCCTGTGTGCAGTAGTTGCTGTCTGTTATTATTGTGACCTTTTTCTCTCCTGTTTTTCCAACACCAGCACCCCTTTCAACACTGCTGCACTGACATCTACACTTCTCCATCCTGGGAGGGAGAAGTGCAGTGCCACTTCACTTAATAAGCACACTTATAAGGTCCAGAAACATCATATAGAAATAATCAGCAATAATATTAAAAAAAATCTGAGCATCAAGTGAAGCATATTTATTGTGTAATTGTACGTTAACAAGAACAACAACTCTCATGCACAGAACGTGTGACTCAAATAGACCACTACAATGTGCTAAAAGCATGACCCACCAGCGCTACAAGGTGCCCTAGCTATTCAACGACTGGGGAGTGTGGTTCTAAAAGCCCTGAGCAATAAAAAAGAAAAATTTTGAGGATAAGACTGACATCTGCACCAATGTTATGCATCACCAGTTCTTCTGATTAATCGATACTGAAAATTACTTCCCGAGCAATTTAACTGTGTGATAATGCAATGAATTATGGAATCAAGTGTAATTTGCTTTCTGTATTGTATTATATCAAACTGATATGGCAATTATTTTATTATACATTTTCATGTAGATTATTTATGCAATATCAGGGGTAGATTGTGACATTAATACTGTACAGGTTTTAAACATGAACAATATTTGAACCTTGTCTCTGCAGTGAATTCTCTTTGGTCTTTCTCTTTTCCACCTGTATGGCACCAGCATAGAGAACAACCTTTGTCCAATATACCCACACTCTGCACATGTTCAAACAATTGCAGCCTCGCCTCTCTAACTTTGCTACAAACCACTTTTTGATTTCCAAAACCACCCTACTAACTATCATCCAATGCTGCCTTGTCTCTAAACATGTCTTTCCTCCTCCTCTTCCCTATTTTTTTTTTTTTTTTTGGTCAACAGTAGTAGAGTTTTCACCAGCAACATGTTGTCAACAGCACCAGAGGTGATAGCTGATAACCTAGCTTCTGACTGATACAGTATGGACATGATACATATGTCATTCTTGATAACTTCCATGTTTATTCCCCAAGGTTCCTGACACCACATTAAAGCGTTCTACCTGAACGTTTGGCTTCAGAAGCCTTCAGTAATAATACCTGGTTTCATTCCCTCTGTGCTGAGGGAAAAGAGAAAAAAAAATCCCAGTAGCTCCAGGTAGCAACAGCTAAAATCGAAATTTAATCAAGGTAATCTGACCCTCTCCACGTCATCAGCCATAATGTATTCCTGTCTCATGTGATTGAATAGAGGGCCCCTGTAGATATGGCAAGCCATTTCATTCTCGCCGCACTAGCCAACATGGTCCCTAAACTATTTCAAAATGTCAAAAACAACAGTTGAAAAAGAAGTGAAGTAAAGACTAATTAGACTACTGGCATTGTGCTTTTGTTGTGCCTCAGTGTGAAAACTGTAAGAAGAAAAAAAAGTCCAAAGTAATAAGAGGAATTCAAATAGGACAATTAAAATGTTGCTGCTTACTGCCCCAAAATCAATCCATTAAGTGATAAAGAAACTGCTTATTTGGAAAGGTTGTTGCTCTAACACACTGCACTAAAGTCTGTTTGCAGGAATTGTTTTTCTATAAATTCTACAAGTATAACGGCCTTCGGTATGTTGCAACAATTCCTATTTATTTATGTGTTTATTTAAGTGTCTCTAAGTGATTGTGCATTCTTGAACAAGCTAACTCAAACTTAGTTGTACTTATGGTCCTCAGTAAATCATGTCTACAGTTTATCTATCCTCAAATTATTTGTGATGTGGTAAATGATTTTGTAAAAACCCAAACAAGGCAGGTTTTCTTTTTAAATGATACAACACTAACTGTCACGGCAGAGTAGCCGGTGTTTTTATGGAGCACACTCATTTACAGACACAGGAGAGATAAACTGAGATTTAAACAAAAAGTGAGCCTTTATTATGGCTGATTTGCTTTTCTTAATAAAAGAAAGTGCAACCTTCTCATGGAACCAGGCCTTGCAGTTTGGCATCAGTTATAGCATTAGTTCACTCAGTCACATCTCAGTCACATCAACTGTCAGTGCACGATTGGTCTTCCAGTCTGCATCTGAGACCTTTGGATAGTGATGTGCGATACCACTGATTTCGTTTCCGATCCGATACTAAGTACTTTTCAGGGTGGTATCGACGATACTGATCCGATACCGATACTTTATACAAAAAAACGTATTTTATTTATTGTATTTCAAATTATAGCGTCATAATGATTACAGGACATCAGATTACTTGTTCTTATCACTTAATAATGCAGAGTTCATCATATGGAAATTTAAAAAAACTGAAGTTGTGCTATTTGAACACGTTGCCTGCCTGTAGCACTAAAGGACTCTGTGAGAGACGTGTGTCTCGCACTCTAAGAAATAAAATGTTGTATTTACTTCACCCAGTTATGTCAACCGGTTCCACACAACTGGGTTAGTGAAATATAAAATGTATGATACATTTAATTTGAACAAGAAATTTTAAGTACATCTGATAAGATTTGGATAATTAAATGCAAATCAAAAGAATCATGTTGTATTAGCTGAATATCATAATGTTTATATAACTAACCTTGTTGATTTAAATTGAGAAGACTAAATAAAACCTACTCAACCAAAACAAGCTGTACTTACTTTGAGAAATAACATGTTGTATTTACTCCACCCAGTTATGTCAACCGGTTCCACACAACTGGGTTAGTGAAATATAAAATGTATGATATATTTAATTTGAACAACAAATTTTAAGTAAATCTGATAAATCTACTCACCCAAAACACACGCTACTGAAACTATAGGATTAAATCACTTTAACAGAATTGCAACTTACTCTATTTAAGTTTGTAAATTAAATAAATCGAACACAAGTTTATTCAGTTAACCTAACTTTAATAACACTTTGTGTAAAACTTGTTGAAGC
Source organism: Maylandia zebra (assembly GCF_041146795.1). NCBI lineage: Eukaryota > Metazoa > Chordata > Actinopteri > Cichliformes > Cichlidae > Maylandia > Maylandia zebra. The sequence goes on along the minus strand of NC_135168.1, from coordinate 25,273,741 downwards.
ACACTTTGAGCAATTCAAATGCTTCTAGATCTTTTTCCCCAAACAATCTTTACATATATTCAAGTGCATTTTAGGTGCAGGAAGACAAGATACAGAATGTCATGTTAAACTGAAATGATTAAAACTGGAAAGTGTTGTGATTCCAACATTTTTAACATTAACATGACTTAATTTAAACTTGAGGGACCAGACAAAGAGCGATTCATAAGACCCTTATGAAAAGGACACCGAGGGAACAGTTTACCCTGCCCGGGATAGGGTTACCGGGGCCCCGCCCTGGAGCCAGGCCTGGGGAGGGTGCCCGAGGGCGAGCGTCTGGTGGCCGGGCCTTAGTCCATGGGGTCCGGCCGGGCACTACCCGAAGAGGAGACATGGGCCCATCCTCCCGCATTTTTGCAGATGATGTGGTTCTGTTGGCTTCATCGAGTGAAGGCCTCCAGCTCGCACTGGAACGGTTCGCAGCCGAGTGTGAAGCAGCGGGAATGAGGATCAGCACCTCCAAATCTGAGGCCATGGTTCTCAGCCGGAAAAGGGTGGAGTGCCCACTCCGGGTCGAGGATGAGTTCCTGCCCCAAGTGGAGGAGTTCAAGTATCTCGGGGTCTTGTTCGCGAGTGATGGGAGAAGGGAGCCGGAGATCGACAGACGGATTGGGGCTGCAGCTGCAGTAATGCGGACGCTGCACCGGTCCGTCGTGGTGAAGAGGGAGCTGAGTGTAAAAGCGAAGCTCTCAATTTACCGGTCGATCTACGTCCCTACCCTCACCTATGGCCACGAGCTGTGGGTAGTGACCGAAAGAACGAGATCGCGGATACAAGCGGCAGAAATGAGCTTCCTCCGAAGGGTGGCTGGCCTCTCCCTTAGAGATAGGGTGAGAAGTTCGGCCATCCAGGAGGGGCTCAGAGTAGAGCAGCTGCTGCTCCACATCGAAAGGAGCCAGTTGAGGTGGTTCAGGCATCTGACAAGGATGCCCCCTGGGCGCCTCCTGGGTGAGGTGTTCCAGGCATGTCCCACCGGGAGGAGGCCCCGGGGCAGACCCAGGACACGCTGGAGAGATTATATCTCTCGGCTGGCCTGGGAACGCCTTGGTATTCCCCCGGACAAGCTGGAGGAGGTGGCTGGGGAGAGGGAGGTCTGGGCCTCTTTGCTTAGGCTGCTGCCCCCGCGACCCGGCCCCGGACAAAGCGGATGAAGATGGATGGATGGATGGAATTTAAACTTGATTGGGCTACAATGAAAAGCCTACAATACAGCCCTGCAAACAGCAGGTAGAAATTACTTTTGTGTCATTTTTGTCCATATTTAGAAAAATAACCTTTGCTTCAAAACTTAAACTGAAGTCCAAAGTTAGGAGCAGTCTTTTTCAGTGTAGTTGGATGTTGGTAAAGGTTCAAGAACAAAGAACGCAGAAAAGTGAAAGGCCTTGCAGAAGTTCTTGTGGCAATTCAAACTGAACAGTTTATGAAGTGCAAGGAGAAGGGTTCGAGAACCTTAAAGTTCAGTGTCCTCTATAGTTCACTGCAGGCTGTTTCACTCAAGCAGTTTGTTTTTCAGAACCTGCACCTTCATGGATAGGTTGTTCCCATCCAACTCCATCAGCACCTTCTGAAGAAATTCAAATGTGTATTTCAGGTGCTTTGGGTAGCTCAGATTTAGACTATAGATTAGTCCAAGCAGGAGGGCACAACCCTTTGCCACATCACTAAGAGCTTGCAGCACAGTGCATCCTTCTATGATGACACCAATGTCCTCAGGTGTATCTGCAGAGTTTGCTCTCATGTCTGACAACATAGACTCCCAAAGTCAGCTGCTCCGTTTCTCTGCTTGCACCAAGATCCACATCCTTTAAATAAAAATTAAAAAAAGTTAAGTTAATTGCGTACATATACATATGGACAAGTAAGTCCACCTTCCATTTCCAATCCCAAATTTAAAAAAGGAAAATAACTGATCGTTTTCCTTTTTTAACTTACCAAGAATTCCTTGAACAGGTCATCTGGCTTTTCATTTAAGTAGACACAGACAGCTTTCAGAATGCATTCCCGTCGAACATCAACGCTGGGATTCTGGTGGAGATAAGAACTCAATATGAGAGAAGTTTCCTATTTTGGTTCCTTTCAACCTCTTTACAAAACAAAGTCAAAAATATTAACACATAGCAGATATGTGATTAAGCAATGTTTCATAACTCACATCAGTGATGTGTAGTGAGGTTCATGATTGGTAAGGCACTGACTCCTCTGTGTCAGATTAACAAATATATGAACCCAAAAATCGAAGCTTTTCAATTTTGACATTACGTGAAAGCTTTCATTTTTGCTTTAATCAATTGTAGATTGTTCAACAATATATTTAATAATTGTGCCCCTAAAAATATTAAAATTAAATAGAAGATTAGAACTGGGCAATATGGACTTAAAATCCTATCATGACATTTTGTGGATAACAATAAGTCTGTGAAGGTTCACAGTCATCCAGGTCATCGTAGTCTAAGGAGCTTGGAAAGAAAAGTGAAGCTTCTTCAGTGAAGATTTCTGACACTAAACCAGAAATCAACATGGAGTCGAATTCTTTCAAACAATGTAGCAACTTAATTGATGCACATTTCTAAAATACACTATACATTCATTTCATTCTTCAAACTACAGGATCGCTGGCGCTCCCAGTGGTCATTACTGATGTCAGGGAGCAGGTGCGGTAGATGTTGGGAGTAATTTTAAAACTGTCGGTCTTAGTAGGCAAGTCTCATCTTAACAAGAATCGCAAAAGATTTTGGAAAATTACACCGAAGCAGGTTCAACAATATTTGTTAAATGTTTTCATACTTCTAACATGTGAGAGAGGTATACAAGCTAAAGTGTTAAAAAATTTGCCAGGCATCATTTGTTTAAAGAAAATGCAAAAGTATTCCCGAAAGTGTCAGATGTGTATCAGTTAGTATACATTAATCAAATTTGTCATCCTTAAATTGTTGTACTTACCAAATAATCCTCAGATGGCGATGGATTCTATCCAGGATGCTAAGCATATGCAAGTCTCAGTTGAAAATGGCGGATGATCAAACTTCCACACTGCACATGTGCAAACTCAGAAGTACGGAGAGCCTATTAGGACAATCCTCTTTAAATTAAAGTGCTCTTCATTTTAAATGAACTTTTTACGTTGGATTTAATTTACTGCATTTTGTTGTATTGAAATATTATGTTGTTAATTAAATTCAAAACAACATACTTGTGTTTAAAGTTAAAAATCAATTGGTGGCATCAGTTTTAACATGAAGCATTTACATAATGCTACCAACATCAGTGTGTCATTTCACCTGTCCCTCTCCTCCTCTTCAGTTCATCTCAACATACGCGCCTCATATTCTGTGATATGATTTACTCTGAGGTGTTTGACAAGGTTAGTGATGTTGCCACAACCAAACATGCCAACCCTCCCGATTTTTCTGGGAGAATCCCGGAGCCACCATTCTCCCGAATTTCCACCTGGACAACAAAATTGAAAAACCATATTGCAGAATTCATAGCGCGGCCGAGCCAATTCCAGTTTCCAACAATGGCGGCAGCTACTTAGTTTTAATATTACTCTTATTTCTCTTTCTGGGTCCAAAAAACCCCCAACTTTTAACATGTTTTCAGGTGAGAATGTAGCTGTGTAAACTTCAATTATCTGAGCCGATCGACACATCGTCTTCAAACCCCCGCAGGCTTTCACTACTCGGGTTAAACATGATATATAAGTCACTTTGATAACTTAAAAATGTTATTGTTTGGCTTTTTCAGTGTTTTGTTTGTTCGTGAGTAAATTGGTTTGGCTGAGATTAAAGTTATTAGATTAGATTAAATTAAATTTAACTTTATTAATCCCTCGGGTGGGTTCAAACAGAAAACTAATTAAAGAAAGTGTGAGACGGTCGAGAGTTTACGCCAGCGCCCGGTTATATTTTAGATAGCAAGGAGCAGACGGCTGAGTTTCACTCCACCGAGGGAACTCATGACGTACTACTTTACTAGTAGTACTACCGGCTTTCTTTAGACCGCGAAGGGCAGGTCCTCAGGTGGAAGCAGCCTCTGAATTTGGACACCCCCGCTGTTTCGGTGACATTTAACGTATTTTATCCGATAAATAAACCCTGTAAAATGTGCCCTTTTGATTGTCTCCCTAATTCTGAGGTCTCAAGGTTGGGAAAGTATAGCCACAACACCTCACTCTTGGAGCACTTTTTTGCTACATGTATTGCAAACCATGTCTCAGCTGTTTGTGGAGGTAAAATATGTCCGCACAATTAGGCTCAGCCATTGTTGTGAGTGCGCGCGCCAAGGGGCTGCGAGCCATTTATACAGCCATATTTTGCACATGACTATGAAAGGCGGAAGAGGAAGTAGTTCCTTTGAATGTAGACAATCCGAATGTTATAGTTTCTTTCCACTGTGTTGCTGTTAATGATAAACTACAAATTAACCCTAAATTACTAAAAATATCTATATTTTAATGTGAGAATCGATTCTAGAACATAAATGACTGGTATCGGAGGAATCGATATTTCAGGATCGATCTGCACATCACTACCTTTGGAATATCCTTGCCTTTCCTCTCACAAAACAGTGAAATTTCTGCTCTCAAGTTCCATACTCAGGTAGCTCTGTAAACGCACCTTAATGTAGTCCCTTTCATTAAACACATTATTGCCAGCTCCTCTATAATCTTAAACTCTTTTGTACATGTAAAAAAATGAGTAGCTGGACTGTGTGGCAGCCATTATAGCTCTCATCCAGAGCCAAGGAGAAAAAGTCATTATTCCACTTTGTTTTTAACTGAAGATCCAAATTCCCAATAATATTTCATAATAATATTCTCAAAACATCTTGTTAGATAGTGGGTCACATTCTCAAATGATAATTTTTTTTCTTAGAGCATATTAACACGACAGAGCCCACCAAACATTCCTCATCAGAGAATGATTAACTGTTTTATTTTGTTGGGGTTTTTTTGTGATTTTTGTGGGGCATCACAAAGGTCTTGACTGCCCCATCCCTAGATGTGTATCATCAGTCAAGTTCTTGTATTTCTTCTTTTTTTAGTTTCATAATTAAGATTGAAATTCCAAACCTTAAAGATACCAATCTGCTCTCCATCTTAAAAAAATGGTAAGATTCTGGCAGCTGGGGCGCCAAAATACTACTGTAAAATAACAGAAAATAACTTCCTCATAAAAATACGGTTATTTCCAGTAATGACAATACAGTTTGTTGCACTAATTTTACATGGGATCTTGCCTTTTCAAGTGATTTTAAACATTAAATTAGGAACATGTTAATGTGATTAAACAATGAAATTATATATAAATAGAAAAAAAAACATTCTAAAAAAACAGTAAGATTCCGGCAGCTGGGGCGCCAAAATACTACCGTAAAATAACAGAAAATAACTGTCTCATGAAAATACAGCTATTTTCAGTAATGAAAATTGAGTTTGTTGTGCTAATTATATATGGGATTCCTTATTCCTCATTTTTCCATTGTTATACCTCTCTGACCTGTCTTCCCCATGTGATGTTTTGTGTAATGTATATATGGTCGGAGGGTAAGATGGCGCCGCCATTGCGTGCAATAGGTCGGCAGCCTTATGAAATTTCCTCTTGTGGGACTAATAAAGGTATATCAAATCAAATCAAATCCATAGCATTACATTTGAATTCAACAGTTCAATCTTTCAAATAACGGACAGATATTTGTGAAATCATGATACATTTGTGAATGTATTTTAACAATCTACATATGCATATGTACAGACAGATACATTTAATAATCATGAAAATTACGTTTTATTGCATTACAGTGATTTAATGTTAATTTACATTTGAAATGTGAAATCACAGTCTATTTACGTAACTTTAATGATATTCTAGAAGAACAGAACAAAACTGTAACAAAACTGTAAAATGCACAGTAAAATACGTTTATATCCTGCAAACTGACTTCCAGTGAACTTTAGAATTAATTGCAGAAACCGTCTTCTTGTTTACAAAGCCCTAAGCAGTCTGGCACCTTAATATAATTCTGACATGCTTGTCAGTTACACGCCAGTCAGGTCATCCAGGTGGTCTGTATGTACTGGCCTTTTAAAAATACCAAAAGTCAACTAAAACTGATAAAGCAGCTATTTGCCTTTAAGGTCTTGTGTGTTTAAGCAATTGCCCAGGTGGACAGAGATGTAAAAACCCAGTGTTATCATTAAAAAGCTAACTTTCAACCTTAATATTTAGCATATCACTTACCCAGCTAGGGCACAATCTGTGTTTACAGTCCTTGAAAACTCTGAGAGGATTCATGTGACTGTAGGCTAAGGATTAAGCAAACATCTAGCAAGGCAAAAAGAATCTAAGATAATAACTAAATACTGATTTTAAATAGGCACTCGCTTCTTCAACTTGAATTCAGTCAGTCATTTATATAGTTTTGCCCATTGGGCATTCTAGATAGCAAATATGGACAGATTGCTTGTTGCACAGAGAAGTAAAATGACTAGTCTTTGAATACATGAACATGTTTTGTCTTTTCTAGGAGTTTTGCATCTGTTGAGTATATTCAAGCATCTGTGGACTTGACGCATTTGCTACAAATACAGCGGAGCCTTGAAATGTCTTGTACAGTTAGAGTTCACGTTTAATAGACAGTTGGTCCCTGTTGAAATCCCTGTTGAGGGGTTTTTATTTATACATTTGTACTTATAGTACATGTACTATGTATTTATATTGCATGACTATTCTCTGAAGGCATATTTGAGACACATGAAACCACCAAAAGCAACAGTTGAACTGATCAACTGTTGAGTTTTGGTGCAGAGTATATTGATAGATCGCCTATGTCTTTACTAATGCATTTACTGAATGAGTCATAATTTTGTGTGTTAGCCTGGTTGTATGCCAGGCTGTGGTACTGCTTACATTTGTTTTAAAACAATCAATTGACATGAATAATTAGACTGTAGAAGTAATATGTGTTTCATCTCATTACTGCATATATATGAGATATAGCACTATTAAACCCATGTATGTCATCTAGAGATGTATTCGTATGTTATTCCGGCAAGAGGTAATCCCAGCTGTGCACTGGAACTTGAAGAAAAGGCTACACTGTTAGACTTTTCATCGCCACTTTACGGTAACACTGTTGCCAGCGTCATACTGTGACGCCGTGTTACGGTAGCTTACTGTTCTGCAGGATGATACCGTTTTTGCTGGTATGGTATAATACTCTTGGACAAATTATGGTAACGCACCGTAGCCTTTTTTACGGTATCTCACTGGCGACAATGACGCCAGTAAGATACCGTTATGTCGTTATATCGTAAATTACGTCAACAAAGTAACATCATACTGTGATTAAGAAATTGGTATACTGCAATATATTAACCAGTAACTTACCGTTATCACGCATCATCAGTACCAAAAATATTCATCTCTGCTAGAGGATACCGTGTCCCAACAGGCGGTCATTTACTGTTTAACAGGTCGTAATTGACCGTAATTTCAGTTAACAGTAACATACTGTAAGAGACTGGAGGGTTCCAAAAAAATTGGATGGCTAGATGGATGCATGGATGGATGGATAGATAGACACACACACACAAAATATAATTCATGTGCTTGACACCACTTTATTTCAGTTCTGATTTTTCCCTGCTGAAATACACATTTCCAAAATCAAAAACTGAAAAGAACTGAAAACATATTTTCATTGAGGAAGCACTTGTTTTTACTAAACCATGTAATCCATTATTTTCTCAGATGGTTGTACAAACAATAATGATATTATGTCATATCCATATCATGGCAGACAACATATGCTCAAGTGTTGGGTTTTCTTAGTTATATTTTGTAGGGTCCTAAACCTACTGTGTGAAGTGCCTTGGCATTCATTTTGTTGGCACCATATAAATAAACTGAATTGTAAGGAATATAATATCAAGCCCCACACGTCTGCCTTTATATACACTTTGTCCAAAATACTGGCTCACACCACCAAATCAATGCACAACACAGGGTCCACAAGGACACGGATGAGGGTGTGTGGTGTGAAGGAACTGAACCCTGATCTTGCTTTGTGGACTGAGTTCATTGATTTGTAGGGTGAGCCAATACATGTGACAATTAAAGTGTAAGTAACTGAAATAATTTTTAACTAACGGGTAAAAGAAGGAAAAAAAATCAAAACTGTTGCACTCAAAAAACCTATTGGACAGAGACAGCATCTTGCAAGATGGCAAGAGAGCTTGTCTTCATTGTTGAAAGTTTATTTCAAAGGAGCTTGCAAAGAAAAGCGTCTGGACTTCTTTAAGTTGCTTCAAAGGAGCTGCTTGCATATACACATATGTAAACACACACTTGCAACACAGTTGGCTTTGGTCTGGCCTCATTGTAGCCCCTAGTAACTGTGAGTCATGTCGGAAAGCCAGGCAGAACTGTCTTTATACAAGCCACTTAGGCGAAAATATCAAACTCTGCAAGTCCTTGTGGATGATTTGTGTGTGTGTGTGTGTGTGTGTGTGTGTGTGTGTGTGTGTGTGTGTGTGTGTGTGTGTCAGTGGGCGCAGAGGTTGAGTTCTTGCAGTATGACGAGGCGAGGGTGTGAAATGTGTGAAGCCAGTATGAATGAGCACGACTGCCTTTGCTTTTTGTATGTGAAAATGTCACAGAGAGGAGAAAATCATTTCCACAGATTACTCAGGAATCTGAGTAAAACCAGTAAAACTTATAATCAAGACCACTGTTGGCTGCAGAGTACTCAGATTACTTTTTATGGTGACAAGCTTTGGAATGCAAGTACACAGTTATTTACTTTTTCAAATAAGAAATCAATTGCAATAAAAATATAATTATATTTTGGAGAAATAGGAAATAGAAACCTGTTCATCCCCCTTTTTTATACAGCCTCTGTGGCTCTTTCAGTTCAGCTTGTTGTAAATTTGGCTGCTCACATCAGTTTCAGTAGCTATACTCTTCCACCACATTCACATCCTGCCTCAGGATAGACACAAGTCATATAGTCACCATGTTCCTTCTGAAATCAGTAACCACCTCTCTGGTCTTATTCAAATTCAGAAGTAGATTATTCCTCCCAGACTACTTGATGAAGTCATCCATTAGGACTCCGTTTACCCCACTCGTGCTCACTGTGCCGTAGATGAGGAGTACACAGTCCCCTGAGGAGCTCCTTTATGGCAAATTACCAAAAGTAATTAACAAAATTAATTAAATCTAATTGAAAAATACATTAAATGTTATTATGAAAGCTTTTTAGTTTGTAACTGTCAAGGTGGCTGCGTGACGGATAGTTGGGCCCAGACACAGGACTCAGGATGTGAGAAATAAAAGCAGCTTTATTGCTGAACTTAAATGTAATGTAAAATAATGCAGTAACAGACACAAGGAAAACAAATCTACAAATCTTATATGAGGAAAAAACTGCAAATGAGGACACGCCATAAGGGAGGACTGCTGTAAAAGGCACTAAAAGTGCAAACCCAGTTGGAAGGTCCAGTTTGGTGACTGAAATTAGCAGGGTAGGGGCCTAGCTGCAGATGCCTGTGTCAGCAAATTAGCCAATCAAAGCAGCCATGCCATTAAATAACCTCCTGTACGTTAGAAGGAGAGAGCATATTTCTCCTGGCTTCCCTTCATTGGCTCCTTGTTAAATCCAGAGTTGAATTCAAAATCCTGCTCCTCATATGAAAGGTCTTAAATAATCAGGCCCCATCTTTTCTTAATGAACTTATAGTACCATAACCCCATATCACCCCAGAGCGAAGTGATCTGGGGTGATATGGGGTGACTTCACTCTCACACTGCAGGCTTACTTGTGGTTCCTAGAGTATTTAAAAATAGAAAGAGAGGGAGAGCCTTCAGTTTTCAGGCCCTGAGGTTTCCTCCTGTTAAAAGGGAGTTTTTCCTTCCAAAGTGCTTGCTCATAGGAGGTCATATGATTGTTGGGTTTTTGTCTGGATTTATTATTGTAGGGTCTACCTTACAATCTAAAGCACCTTGAGGCGACTGTCGTTGTGATTTGGCGCTGTACAAATAAAGTTGAATTGAAATCGAACTGGTCATGCCCCTAATTGTTTTTTTTTTTGTTTCATGAAAAAACAAAAAACATTTAGCTTTCTCTGAAATAAAGGTTTAGAGTTAATATTACTGTTAGAGACTGGGTTGGAGTTGACACTGATAATGAGTCCTTCAGCACATCTGAACTGTACCTCAAAACCGTAACATATACCATACCATTGCCCTCAGCAGTCCAGTCTTTTATTATGTATTTCAGCTTGTTTCAGCTGACTTCATCAGACTTCTTTCTTCCTTCAAATGAAGAGACTTGACTTCTTGGAGATAAATGAAATTCAGCAGCGTGACCACACCTCCAAACATGTCACTTCTGGTTCTTATCTATTTATGACATCCCCAAGGTGTTCGCTCTCTTTTTCATGCCCCGCCCTCCCTCCTCTTTTTCAATTCTTTCACTTCTCATTAGTACTTGGGGATCTGCTTGGCCCAGGAGCCACTCTGAGTCCCCTCTGAGACCTCCCCCAAACCGCATCTCAATTCATATTTGAGCCATCTGCCTTTATCTACTAAAAAAACGCTGTCAAACCTAAAATGAGGACCTGGGCCCAGCTAGTGAAGGACAAAATCTGTTATGAACAGATGGAGAGTTAGTCTGACAGTAAAGCCTTAATCTAAATGCTCATGACATTTTTGAAAACCAGTGATGTTGTGGTTATCCCCATTATTAGTCTCCAGCAGAACCAGTAGTTCTTCTGAACACACCTAAATGAAAACATTTTGCAGGGCAAATAAAAGGTTTTTAGAGGTTAGAGCAATTGTATCAACAGTGAATGCACCTCAGTTATATGTTAACAAGATAAATATAAAGTCTTTACTAGCTTCCAGAGTAAGACTATGAATGTTTCTCTTGTATTTAAGATTTCAGTATTTCTGTGTACAAAGTTAGCAGTGTAGTGGGCAGCTTCACCAACGTCATACTATTTGGGTTTATAGCCTCTAAAGTTCAAGGTTTTCATGGAACTCTGCCCGAGCCTAGTGTGCTTCTTGTAGGGTGTTTTTCTTGCTACTCCAAAGATATCCATGTAAGAGTATTGTCACTGTGTACTGGCTATTTCTTACTTGTACCATTTTAGGGTCACGGAGAGTGGGTGAGCCAAGCCAGTCTATGTATATACTGTTCAATTACTGACAAACTCTATATTTTGCCATCACAAATTTTAATTCATTATATGTACCCAACAAGCTGCTGCTGAGCTACGACCAGTTTGACAAGTAAAAATAAATAAATAAAAATAATCTTGTTAGCCCTGATTTCTGGATTCTGATTTGGGTCTTTTCAGTTTATATGTTTGAACTGTTTCCAGTGCCATAACCACATCAGATATGTCACCTTCACTTAGTGTGCACACTTAAAGATATCTTTGTCAACTTTGTATGCTCAAATTGCAAATCAGCTCATTCACAAGGTGAGATAAGCAAAACTGTGACGTTATCTTTATAAGTGTCATAATTTTCAGACATTTTTCTGCTTCTGTTTAATGTTTTCTGTTCACTAAGGAAGATTCATGTTTATATTTATCAAAGTAAATTTAACTTCACTCTGTGCTTATCTGAAATGGCTCTCCAATTCTCTCATTGCTGACACATGTGGCAGCCACCATTCAATATATTTTGAGCACCGATTTAATATTATAATATGTTCAAAAGGTTAAGCTCTCAGTTTGGGTGGCTGTGGTAGAGCAGGTCACCTACTAATCTGAAGGTTGGTGGTTTGATTCCAAGATCCTGGTTTAAGAGTTTCCTGACTTTGCTTTGATCGATCCTTTAAAGGAACAATTCAGCTCAAGTGTGAGCTTTGAAAACACATCTTTCTCCAACACGAGTTTGAATTGGAGAATGAAAATAAACTGTAAACCACTTTGTATGTCAAGGCAGAAAAGTGCTGTAAAATTTATCATATTGCTATGACCTACTCACTGACCTGCAATTGCATACTGAGTAATGAATCACCAAGCACCGTGGATATTTTCCATGTTAATCTGATGTGTCAACCATAGCCTTTGAAAAGATGTCCCTGTGTGTCTAAATCTGATTAAAATGTAAAGGTAAATAGCATTCTTTAAAGACTTGGATTTACCCAATGGCCTGTTTTCTGTTATTATCTTAAACTTCAATTGTGATCAGGGCAAACATCACATGAATTTTCTTTAAAAGTTTAGTAAACGATTGATTACACCTGGCCTTTGTTTCAAAAATTTAACTGTATTTGAATGAGTATATACAGACTTTGGAATGGCACTGTAGGATGATTTATTATTCCTCTTTCTGGATACCTAAGGTCAAGATGAATTATGCTGTTCTTATCCAATCAGGAGACCAGACCTCAATTTCAGTTATAGAGCAGCCTTCCTGCTCTGTAGCATTTATATTATATCAGTATTATTGGAATTACTCAAAAAAAAAAAATCTAAGAATTCTGTTTTGAAAGACCAAGCAACCCTTTGAGAGTCCCTGCCAGAGTGCTAATGCAGATTATTCCAGTACAGTTCTGAGAGCAATTTGTTCTGGTTAAATCTTCTGTCTGTGGATGATTATACAATGTACCCACTTTCTAGCATGTTCTTCTTTCTGATAAATGTGTAAAAGACAGACATTCAGTTGGAGCAAATGAGATGTAAATGTTGATATCATTCTGTTTTTTAAAAAGTGGCTTAAACTTAGACTTTGTATTTTTCAGCACAATGAGAATTAGATGTATTGATCTTACTACTGCAATGCTAATACACACACAGTTAGTCCCTGAGATTCACTTCAGAAAGTTCTGTATTTTCTGGTTAGTTTTGTGTTTCTGCTTTTAGAGTCTACATAATACATATTTTAAGATTCAGACATTAACCTGACACAACAGTAATACAGTCACACTGACTGCTGCATTATGACAGTCATTTCAGTATGGCATGTATGGGTTTGACTGAAGGAGGTTTTAAAAAAAGAAACTATATTAAAATCTCTGTATGCACACTGCTGAAAAAACACATGTAGACATTTATTAATTATGCACCGATCTCCATATAGAAATGTGAATATTGTTAGAAATATCAGTACTATTATTGAACAGCAGAAAGAAACTCACCTCTATACATGCAGAATGAGAGTTACATGGCAGAACCAAAGTTTTAACCCCGCACTCACAGCTTCATACAGCTGTTCTGACAGAATTTCCTCCATCATCCCCAACTATTAAAGATCCCACAAACAAAATAAAACATGCCTAATTGGACTCATCAGTCTCTTAGATTAATGTATGAATTACAGTATATAATACTGCCTTTAATAAATACCTAGCATTACATTTTACACACACACACACACACACACACACACACACACACACACACACACACACACACATGCATATAAAAGCTGTAACACAGCACACTGGTTTACATAGTGGAATACTTAATAAAGTAGTCCTCCTCTGAATGAATCCTGCTCACCACCTGAGCTGTCAGTTATATCTATAAATCTAATGTTAATTCTGTGAAAAGCAGTGGAGTCAAATTTCATAAGAGTATACATGAGGGAAAGAACTGGTGTCAAAGTTAGAGAGAGAAAGGGGAGCTGTCCCACAGGAAAGAATGAAGACGAAAGAGAGAGCATGAGAGGAGACAGAGGAGAGGAGGAGAGCGCTGTAATCAATATGTAAAAACTGAACAAGACATTCAGACAGATTTGATCTCTTTTGCTTCGTTTTAGTAACAAATAACTCAAATGTGCATAAGCAAACATGTGACTGATGTGCTTCGCTAGTTAGACAAATAGCACTACATTGTGCTATTTGCCCATATTTGCCTCAAAGCAATTTATTTAAGTTCATTGTATGTGTGTATTAGTCTTTGTCACAAGCCAAAGACTTTAGCAAAGTCAAAAAGTTGTCCCTTGATTTCCGGAACAGCATACTGTACATAGTAAGCACACTTTAAGGCACTCTTTCACTTTTACTTGAAGAGAGAAAGTGCTAATACCACATTCTTTAGTTGCGAACATCCACCAACCGTGTATTTATTCTGCCTTTTCACACAGTAACAAATACCTTGAGCAACATTAACATTCAGCCTGAAACACAGATCTGACCACCTCGTATGAAGCTAATAATAATTCTCCTCTAAAGTTATATTCTGGTCTCCACCAGTTCCTGAGATGAACAGCTTCTTATTAAACTTATAACACAATAATACCCCGTTAGTGTCACGGCTGATGGAAGGTATGGACTCAAGCGCGGAGCTCTGGGTTGAAGCAGACAGTGCGTTTATTTAAAGTGCGTGAAAGATAGTCCTTAAACATCAATATATCCAATAATTGTCCTTTCTTTTTCAGTTCCCAGAAGTGGTGAAGGTGAGTTTTCCCGTGAGGTCTGTGTGCACTCCTTCCGTGTGACACCAGTGAATCCTTTACTCCACTCCTCCGTCCCGTACTTCTCCAATCTGAAAGTCGAGCAAACACAACAATGGATGAGAAGGCTTGCCTGGCCACGCGGGTGACAAGATCACGCGCACACTTAGCTACCGAGCTCCGAGTACAATCCAGCGTCGACTGCCGTCTGGACACATCGTTAAATACCTCCGTCTAGTGAGGAAAGATTAGCGGCAGCTGGAGCCGAAGATTACACTTCCGGGTCAGAGATCGGCCTTTCTCACTCTCTCGGAGACGCCGTTCCTCGGCAGCCAGACCCGCAGAGTAGGGAGGGAGAGAGAAAGAGAGGAGGGCATACACACACACACAAACAAACAAGCAGGTCGTCCGGGAAGACCATCCGACCGTGACAGTACCCCCCCTCTAACGGGAGCCCCCGGGCGACCCACGAAACTTATCCGGGTGCCGGCGGCGGAATTCCCTCACCATACCATGGTCGAGGATCGCAGACCGCGGCACCCAAGAACGCTCTTCCGGACCGTACCCAGCCCAATCCACCAGAAACTGAAAACCCCTACCGCGCCGCCTGGCATCCATAATGCGAGTAATGTCATAAGCCGGGGCGCCAGCGACCATCCGGGCGGGCGGCGGGGGCTCAGGAGGCGGGCACAACGGGCTGGTCCGGACCAGCCTAAGTTGAGAAACATGAAACACATTATGCACCTTCATGTTGCGCGGGAGGGCCAGCCGGACCGTAACCGGGTTCAGGACAGCTTGCACCGAAAACGGGCCCAGAAACCGGGGACTCAGCTTCTTGGACTCGGTCCGCAGGGGAATAGTCCTAGAGGAAAGCCATACCTGCTGGCCCACCCGATAGGCCGGTGCAGGAACGCGACGACGGTCAGCGAGCTCCTTATTACGTCCGCACGTCCGCAGAAGAGCTGCCTTGGTCGCCCTCCAGATCCGTCGACAGCGCCTCATGTGTTGTTGGACGGAAGGCACAGCCACCTCGCCCTCGGAGATGGAGAGAAGCGGGGGCTGATACCCCAAGGAGGCTTCGAAAGGAGAGAACCCTGTAGCAGCCGACGTGCTGGAGTTATGGGCATATTCAACCCATGCCAACTGGTCACTCCAGGAGGACTGGCTGGAGGAGACGACACAGCGCAGCAAGGCCTCCAGCTCCTGGTTAGCTCGCTCCGCCTGTCCATTAGTCTGCGGATGAAAACCAGAAGACAGACTGACCTGGGCTCCCAGCTCCGCACAAAACAGCCTCCACACCCGAGCGGTGAACTGGGGCCCACGGTCCGAGACAATGTCCTGCGGAATGCCGTGAAGGCGAAAAACGTGCTGGTTAAGGAGCCGGGCGGTTTCCAGTGCGGTGGGGAGTTTGGCAAGGGCAACAAAATGGGCAGCCTTAGAGAAACGGTCAATGATCGTGAGTATTACGGTGTTACCAGAGGATGGCGGAAGGCCGGTGACGAAGTCCAGAGCGATGTGCGACCATGGCCGGCCGGGGACGGGCAGCGGTCTGAGGAGTCCCAATGGAGGGGAGTTCGATGACTTATTTCGAGCACACACTGGGCATGCCGCCACATAGTCGCGGACGTCCTGAGAAAGAGATGGCCACCAGAACAACCGTTGCAAAAAAGTGACAGTGCGGTTCTTACCCGGATGGCAGGCGAACCTCGCGGCGTGGCCCCACTGGATAACTTTACACCTGGCCGCCGAGGGAACATACAGTCTGCCGTCCGGACCAGTCCCGGGGTCGGGTTCCTGTCGCTGGGCGTCCCGGATCACCCTTTCGATCTCCCAGGTAAGAACCCCCACAAAGCAGGAGGCGGGCAGGATGGGCCTCTCTTTCTCCCCCGGGTCGACGTCAGGTGCGAACTGGCGTGACAAGGCATCCGGTTTCGTGTTCTTGGACCCGGGTCTGTAGGTAATGGTCAGGGTGAACCGAGTGAAAAACAACGCCCACCTGGCCTGTCGGGCGTTCAGACGCTTTGCCGCTTGGAGGTAGGCGAGATTCTTGTGGTCGGTCCAAACCACTACTGGATGCTCGCTCCCTTCCAGCCAATGCCGCCATTCCTCCAGCGCCAGCTTGATGGCCAACAGCTCCCGGTCGCCCACGTCGTAGTTCCTTTCCGCCTGGGTGAGACGACGGGAGAAAAAGGCACAGGGGTGCAGTTTACCGTCGAAGCGCTGTGAGAGGATGGCCCCAACCCCTGAATCCGAAGCATCCACTTCCACCACGAACGGTAAGGCGAGATCAGCTTGGGCGAGAATGGGAGCCGACGCGAACAGGCGTTTGAGACGGTCGAAGGCCTGCTGAGCTGCTGGAAACCACAGAAAAAACTGTTTGGGTGAGGTGAGTTGAGTGAGAGGCAAGGCTACCTTACTGAAGTCCCGGATGAAGCGCCGGTAAAAGTTGGCGAAACCAAGAAAACTCTGCAACTTCTTCCGGGTCGTGGGCACTGGCCACTCCAGAACGGCCTTGATCTTCGCGGGATCTGCTCGCAATCGGCCCTGTTCAACGATAAAGCCCAGAAAAGAGACAGAGGAAACGTGGAACTCACACTTCTCAGCTTTGCAAAACAGGCGATTCTCCAGCAGACGCCGCAACACCAGCCTGACGTGCTTGACATGCTCTGTTTGGGTCCTGGAGAAAATCAAGATGTCATCAAGATAGACAAACACAAAGCGGTTAAGAAAATCTCGCAAAACATCATTCACCAACGCCTGGAACACAGCGGGAGCGTTTGTAAGCCCAAAAGGCATCACCAGATACTCAAAGTGGCCCAGGTGGGTTTTGAAAGCAGTCTTCCACTCGTCCCCCTCACGGATACGAACCAGATGATAGGCATTGCGGAGGTCGAGTTTGGTGAAAACGGTGGCTCCCTGGAGGAGCTCAAAAGCTGACACCAGAAGAGGAAGAGGGTATTTGTTCTTGACCGTGATCTTATTCAGGCCCCGGAAATCTATGCAAGGGCGTAGGGTCTTGTCCTTCTTTTCAACAAAGAAAAACCCAGCGCCCAGTGGAGAAGTGGATGGGCGAATGATGCCCACAGCCAAGGAGTCAGTTATGTAGTGCTCCATAGACTCACGCTCGGGCTTAGCGATGTTATAGAGACGGCTTGAGGGCAAGGGAGCACCAGGGAGCAGGTCTATTCCGCAGTCATACGGGCGATGGGGCGGCAGCGATTGGGCTCTGTCCTTGCTAAACACCTGACTCAGGTCGTGGTAATCCGCCGGTACAGAAGACAAATCGGGTGGAGTGGGCAGCCCGGCCGGATCAGTAGTCACGCAGACAGGCACTGCAGAGCGTAAACACTGCTCGTGGCAATACGTGCTCCACCCAGTAATACACCCCCTAGCCCAGTCTATATGTGGGTTATGCTGCTGAAGCCAGGGAAAACCCAAAACTAAGGGGGTGTGGGGCGCCTTGAGGAGAAACAGGCGAATCCTCTCTGTATGATTGCCGGACAGGGTGAGAGTAATTTCTTGGGTGCGGTGAGAGACAGAAGCTAGTGTGCTGCCATTAAGCGCCGAAACCTCGAGCGTTTCAGGGAGAGGGACGACTGGCAAACCTATCTTGAAGGCCAGAGCCTCATCCACAAAACTCTGCTCGGCCCCAGAGTCGATCAGAACGTTACATGGGTGAATGCAGGAAAGAAACTGTAATTTCGCGGGACAGCTAAGGTGGAGAACCGAACTTGCAGGTGCACCCGTCAGTATCCCCACCTTTACTGACGGGCAGACTCTTTTGACCGAGAGGGGCAGGCATCCGCGAAATGCCCCCTCTTCCCGCACTCAAAGCACTCACCCACCAGTCGTCTTCTTCTCCGGTTGAATCTAGTCCGCCCCAATTGCATGGGTTGCTCCTCATCAGCTGGAGAGTCGGGTTCCTCCTCCCTCCATTCCAGCGAGGGAATTCCCACGCCCCCTCTCGCATATGGTCATCCAGACTGATACACAAATTCACCAAGGCACTCAATGATTTAGGTAGCTCTTTGGATGCCAACTCACATTTGATGTTCTCATTCAAGCCGTTCAAGAAGGCCCCTCGAAGTGCCTTCTCCTCCCAGCCGGCTTCTTCGGACAGGATCCAAAAATCCACGGAGAAGTCAGCCACGGTCCGCCGACCCTGTTTCAATGCAAACAAACGATGAGCAGCACTGTCTGGGTTAGACCCCTTATCAAATACACATCGAAACTTGCTTAAGAAGTTACTGTATGAGATAGAGGGCTGAGCGCTCAGCACCGCTTGAGCCCACTGCAGAGCCCTTCCCGTCAGTAGCTCGACCATAAAGGTGATTTTGGTAATGTCAGAAGCATACGCTTGAGTCTGCTGCCTAAACATCAAGGAGCATTGAATCAAAAACCCCCGACATTTATCCAGGTCCCCGCCGAATTTCTCAGGCACCGGCAACTCGTGTTCACGTCGTGGCGGGGGTGGAGACGGCGGAAGGGGAGACGCCGCCGCTTCGTCAAGCAAGGCTATAGGTGGTTGTGGTTGCGCAGGGCCCCCTTGTGGCTGAACGGGTGCCCTGGGTGTAGCGGGTAGCATACCTTTTAGCTCCGATACCACCTGTAGTAATGCGGACTGCTCTTTGGCGACATGCTGCAGCATTGTCTCGTGACAGTTAGAGCACTTTGTTCTCAGACTGTTTTCCCTTTTGATAAAGCTCAAAGTTAGGGCTGGATTACTTTACCCTGAATCCCCTATTAGTTATGCAACAATAGGCCAAGACTGTTGGAGGCCTCCCATGATGCACTGAGGGTTTCTTTATCACTCTCCTCTATTCATTCATGTTTCATTTCATGTGTTTATACAACACTCTGCATTTAATTATTTTTAAGCTTTGGCTCTCTTCCACAGTCTTTTGTCCTGTCACCCTTCCCTCACCACTAATCAGCGGTGGCAGATGGCTGAGTCTGGTTCTGCTGGAGTTCCTATTAAATCTTCCTATTAAATGGGAGTTTTTCATTCCCACTTTCCGATACGGGGCCCACACAGAGGTCACCCGATTGTTGGGGTTTTCTCTGAATTATTCTAGTGCATTTACCTTACTGAAACAAAGTGCCTTGAGGCGAGTGTTGTGATTTGGTGCTATATAAATAAAATTAATTTAATTGACTTGAAAATATTGCTCCCACTATTTCCACCAGCTAATCACTGGCAGTGTCATTCTGCATTGTACAACAAACAGTGGATTTATGAGAAGCTGTTTTGGCTAAGAATACCTGGGTACTGCACAAAATGAGCTCGTAAAATTGGATGTAAGCACTTCGGGAGCAGGTAATGTAACTACAATAAGAGATTACAATATACTAAAACCTTCTGCTCTGAGCTGCAGAGATGAGTGGGAGCTTTGTCTTTGGTAATATAAAATAAGTCATGTTACATCTGGCTTAAATTGCTGAAACACAGTTTTAATCTTTCTCAGACAGTGCAATCATTTTCAAGATTTTTTTATAACAATAATATATATATATATATATATATATATATATATATATATATATATATATTTAATAATATATAATAAAAGCTACTGGTTTTCACTTCTTGGGCATGAACTAGAAAAGTAAGACAACCAACAGAAAACTCTATTTTAAGGAGACCTGTTGTCTCAGAGAAAATAAATCTTAACCAATAAAGGCTGAATTGTGTCTTTTCTTCCCTGCTGAATTTGATAGCATGAAAAAAAAACTTGCCACAGAGAATAATTGGGGCAGGGGATTGCTAAAAAAGTGGAAGAGTAATGGAAAAATCAAATGATTAAAGCAACATAAAGTCTGAGTATTGCCTATTTCTTGAACCATGCTCGATTTAACAAACAACAAATACAGATGACAACAACCAAAATACCATGGGTCCATTTTTGTTTGTTTTTTCAGAATGGATACACAGTTTCTTATCACTATAGCATACATATATATTTACACACAGTGAAGGTTTTAAAAACGTCAAACACTGTGATGTGTAAGATGGTAGTCATTGGCTGTCATTAGGTAGTCATAGATTATTACAGTCTTTATGTGTCATATAGATGAGACACTGCTCTTATGGGGTGCGTACAGTGAAGGTGATGATGCATTTTGGTTATTGAGAGTAAATAGTAGCTTTAGGCCAGAACTGTTTTCTTTTCTTTTTTTTTCTAAATATATTTCTAGAAAGTAACGTGGCATCTGGCAGAAGATGAAATGCTGATTGCCTATGGGGAACACAGAGAAATAAAATAAAGCAAGAAAGTGGGGCAGGAGATTGAAAAAGAAAACATTGCATTAATCAGCTGGCTGTGGTTTTGGACCAGCAAGCTACGGACGACAATGGGACTTTGAATTAGTTGTGGAAGTCAGCTCATTCCAGCTGCCCTACTTTTCACAGAAAGCCCTAAAAAACTGTGCAAGCTCATATCAAACACATATCCCAACTGTTCATAATAAAGGTACTGGATATTGCTTTTCATTTTCAGGGCAAATACAGTTAACTACAATTGATCTCTGAGTGTGTACTAAGGGATCCTCTTTATTACTTCTACTTCTAAAAAAATGATTATTTGCAATCATAACCATGCAGCAATAACTTTCAGTTAATGTAACTGAAACCAAAGCCTTATTTATTGAAACAATTGATAATTAGGGAAGATATGCTTGGTATAAACTAGATTTACACCAGTCAAGTAAATTTGACCGAGATTCTATTAAATTGTGTACTTTATTTTAAGTTTCCATTCAATATAGCAGTTTACTCTGTTCGTATGTAACAAATTGACATGAAAATATACACAGAATCAAATTACTTAAACTCAGCATTTTGGATATAAAGATGTTTTTAGTGTAGTTTGATAGTTTCCTTCCAAAAACAAATGAAATACACTAATATATTATTACTACTAAATTGATGTTATCATTCATTCTGCTTTTCATTGTGTAACAGTGATGATTTAGCTCATGTGCAAAGTGGTGGATTTGATCATATCTTTTTGAATGATGTTTGATAAATTTAAAACCACAGCAACTGGTGTAAAGTAAAAATTAAACGGGGAAAAGTGAAATGACAAGATTGACGTTTTAAGAGCAAGAATTTGAAAAGCGTTTCTGTCTGTCCCTTTGTTGAACTCAGTAGTAAGCTCATTATAACTCTAGAGCAAACACCTCTAGCTTGAGGTCAAGAATGGAAGCACCAAGCAAGTGATTCCAGCTTTGCCCCCTCCCCTAGTCATTTTTTGGCTTTTGTAGAGTTTGTTTAACTATTAGCAGATGAAATGCAAATTATGTTTTTATGCTTAACATGTGACTGATCATTTATGAGTGAACGAATGAGTTTAAAGAGTCTGTATAGTTTCTGATGTCATGGTTTTCATTCATTTCTCATTAGAAAAAATATCTGCCACAATCTTTGGAACCCACCACAATACTCTGCACTCGTTCAAAAATGACAGTGTGAACAGGCAATACGGCACATTTAATTTCAAATCGATGTGTAGTTAAATTGAACTGCCACACAATGATTTGCACACTTAATATTCACAGTAGTGGATTAACACTGACTGGAAAATAAACAGCAAATTAAAAGTGTGGTTCCTAATGTAATTTCTTTACCAGCATGCAGTGGGTGGAAAGAGAAAAAAGGTTCCTTGGAAAGGTTGCATGTGTATTCATATTGGTTTGTTTATTAGGAATTGCAACTGTGAGACTTCTGGAGAAGACTGGACCGGAGTCTGTACCTCATTATACCATTAAATAAGCACGAAAGGTGCTGATTTCCCCCGTTCCTGAAGTCTGACCCAGCTCCATAATATATTCTTCTCATTTATAATATATTCATTTATTTCACATCCACCACAATGTGCAGTGGTTAGACTTTTGCCACACCCACTCACAATGCTTGAATTTTCACTTGCACCCAGTTTTAGTATATGTCCTTTAGAATGCACATTAAACAAATCTGTAGAACTTTATTAATTTGTGTAATATCACTAAAATTAGAAACATCCTGTCTCAGAGTGGTGTTGAAGAGCTAGCTCATACATTTACTATTTTAAGGCTGAACTGTTGAAGTAATTATTTATTATATTATTATTATTACACTGAAAAAAAGGGATTGGCCATCTCTTGGATTTATGTGAGCATATTGCGTGTATTCAACACAATTGTCTCATGCTTTAAAGTGAAGTGTAACTATATAGTGTAGAAACTACATGATATGCAGAGGGTATATTAAATTGTTCATATCATGTTGTGAAGTAAGTCAATAATATAGCAATGTTAAATCTTGCAACGCTGCATGTGATTTCATCTCGACGGCTTTGGATCGTGGTTTGAGGAAGGCATCCATCTCAGTCAAGTCAAGCAACAGAAATTGGGTGGTTGTTACATTAAAAAAGTCTAACTTGTAATTTGAACAAAATAATTTCATGTTTCTATGGTGAACATAATTAAATCATGTAGGATTTGTATGAAATTCAACAACTTAATTTATTCTTGTTGAGATGACATGATACAATCTAGTAAGAGTGGTTAGTTGCTGGACTCATTAAATTCACAAGATCACATGAGATTTCAAACTTCAGGAAAATCACTGGAGAGGAAGAGAACTACACACACCACGTGTATGCTATTGCTAATTATCGTGGTTTATCATAACTTTCCTACTGAATGATTAAAATATTCCAGGAGTTCAACTTACTTCATCTAAACATGTTTCAATCATGTTTAATCAACACAAAATGCACAGGTTTATTGAATATGAATAAGTTGTGTTGATCTAACTAAGTTGTTTAAGTTTCTGCCAAAGCAAAACAATTGTGCGCAACCAATGTCCACTATTGAATTAAGTAAATCCAACATGGTCTTTTTTTTAGTGTAGTTCCTTGAAAAGCCTTCAGTTATGCTTCAGCGAGAACACTGACAGAGACTAGAAAGAGAGCTCTTTTTTCATACATATTAGCTTCTCTGGCACCCTGTTAAATCCAAAACGGAATTTAAAATATGACACTGATTATTAAATAGGCACTGATTATTCAACATTTTGGATGTGAGGTGCAGGATTTTGGGAATGGATGGCAGAGCCTTCAGCTTGCAGGTCTTTCTACTATAGAACCTGCTCCCATTTTGGATATCAGAGACAGACAATTCATTGATTTAGCTTTATAATTATTGTTGGTGACCTTGGACCATCCTTTAGTTATGCTACTATCTATTACTTACTAACTACTGTATTTAATTAATAGTAATTATTAAAAACTGATTCTTCCACAGATGCTGTTTTTGTCCTGCCTCTCTCTGCTCTCTTCTTCTCCCCCTCAACCCTAACTTGAACATTTTTCTCCTACTGTTGCCAAGTGATAAATGGTAAATGGCCTGTATTTATATAGCGCTTTACTAGTCCCTACGGACCCCAAAGCGCTTTACATATCCAGTCATCCACCCATTCACACACTGCTCATGTCACAGGGTGGAAAGGGACAAGTTATCTAAGTTTTTCTACTATGCATGTTTTGCTGTGTTTTACCTTTTTAATATTTTAATATTGTACACTGGTTTATTTTTATGAGTTGATTTTTATTGTGTTATCCCTTGGCCAAGGTTATTTTAATTCATTTTACATTTTTAACTATTTAAATATAATAAATTATATTTTTAATCTTACAGTTTAAATTGTGTGCTTTCCCTTGGCGGCTCCACTGCTCTGCCCGTTTTGAGGAAGGTTTCCTTCCTTTTAAAAACACAAAACATCTTGGAAATAAAATCAGCCTTTCCGCTCCGTTACATAATTGGCGTTGTCGACAGGATACGGAGCCAGAGCAGTTGGGTTAGTCAGGGGAAATGCAAATATATGATGTATGTGTATATTAGTGCCCCAATAATGTGTGTTTTAGGTCGTATGTCCCCTGAGCAAATGAGTATGGACAGTGTGCACAAGTATAAGTGTTAGCCACACCAAGAATGAATGAAGAACGTCCAACCGAGGTTGTCATGGGAGGTCAGCTGCAGGTTTGCGGGAGGTGGGGCAGCAGTGCTTGGGATTAAGCACGAGATCCAGGTTAGGCCTGGAAGTATCCCCACGGTAGCAGCCGGGTGCAGTGTAGGACCTTATGGCTTCCAGGTAGCTATGCTACGAGGACGTGAGAGTGATTGCTCGTTGTGGCCTTGGACTGAATGGTGCACTTTGTTATATTTTTGCTTGGGGGTAGAAGACGTGAACCGGACTCCAAGAAAGCTTCATGACTGGAAGCTGGGTTTTTAGCAGGGACTGCTAATCTTTCAGTGTGGGGGGATGTCACAGGGTGGAAAGGGACAAGTTATCTAAGTTTTTCTACTATGCATGTTTTGCTGTGTTTTACCTTTTTAATATTTTAATATTGTACACTGGTTTATTTTTATGAGTTGATTTAAATTGTGTGCTTTCCCTTGGCGGCTCCACTGCTCTGCCCGTTTTTAGGAAGGTTTCCTTCCTTTTAAAAACACAAAACATCTTGGAAATAAAGTCGGCCTTTCCGCTCCGTTTACACTCATAGGGAGTGTGTGAAACCCCAGCAGTTTCTTTCTAATTTTGTAGGGTCTTTACATTACAATATAAAGTACCTTGAGGTTACCATTATTGTAAAAATTACACAGTGCACGTATAATTGAATTATTTGCTAAACGTAAACTGAATCCACAAAAACACATTATGCATGCACAACAATCAAGGAACAAACACAACTACAATAATTATCCTCCTAAGACCCGAACTCTTTCATGACATGCTTTTTTAATTTCTTTTTGCTATTTGGGCTGATTGGGGCCTGATGAATGCAAAAACAAAGAATGATCTTTTTACCTGATGTAGAAAAATGATGGCCACATATTAGGACATTCGTTTTAAATTTCGATAGACCACTATAAAGTCACAAGTAAGTAATGATGTGCAAAACTCTTTATTTTTTGTCTGAACACAGCAGCAATTTTCCTGAGTACAAAAAGAAAATTAGAAACAACAGTTGTTCCCCTTTGTGCAATATGGCTCATTTGAAGTTACAGGAAGACAGATGTCTGTAACAAAGTACAAAAAGTAATAGAATTCTGAACATTGGATGTAGCAGGAAACCTAACACTTCAAAACTGCTACTTCAAATTTTTTCCCCATGTTTACACCTATGTGTGAAAGGCTGTGTAACAGTTGCCATCTGCCTGTAAGCAGAGGAACACCTTGCATGTAACACACTGTACTCGAGTTCTCCCTGAGCAGCCTTTTGCTCTGCAGCGTGCTGCATTCTTCAATTTTGCCACCTCTGGGAGATGTGCATTAGCCTTCCTGCGGAATGAGACATGGGGCACTGCCTTCACTGGACACCTTTTCCCTTGGAGGTGAGCTTCCCTCCCTCCAGGACATCTACAGGAAGCGGTGCCTGAGGAAAGCGGGGAAGATCATCAAGGACTCCAGTCACCCCAGCCATAAACTGTTCAGACTACTTGCATCAGGAAGGAGGTTCTGCAGCATCCGGTCCCGAACCAGCAGACTGAGAGACAGCTTCTTCCACCAGGCCATCAGACTGCTGAACACGTCATAGACACCTCAGCTTCACTACTGGAACTTCAACATTATGCACTACATACTGTACATTAATGCCACTGTTTTGCACGTCTCAACCAACTCTGTATATTTTTTATATTTTTTATTTTATTGTTTACTCTATTTAATTTGTAAAATATGTGTATAAACACACACACACACACACACACACACACACACACACACACACACACACACACACACACACACACACGTAGAAAAACATATTTAGTATACACATCCAGTAATGAATATACTATTATATATGTGAAGCTCGCACACAAGAATTTCACTCACATGTACTGTACCAGTGTAACTGCACATGTGATGTGACAATAAAAGTGATTTGATTTGATTTGACCTTGGATGGACATGAAGAACCAATCACAGTAAACCTTTGTATTAGGATGCAGCGTTTGAGACAGACGAGACTGACCAAGCCTCCCAAACCCAGATCCCCTGGTTCTTCAACCTGCTCAAGGAGTGCAGGAATTTTTAATATTGTACATTTATTATTATGCAGCGTACTGCTCATAGCTCAGATGTGTTTACATTACATTGTTTTTGTTTTCAAATTTGTCAAACTGAGCACTTGGTGCAGCAGTTGAGCACACTGTTACTTTCTATTATCTCAACAACTTTAATGTCCCATGAGTTCAAATGACTGCTCCCTTGTTCCGACCAGAAGCTTCTGTTTTTTTTGTCTATCACCTCTGTAAGGACAATAATTAGGAACACAACTGACTTTTTAATTGCCATATTCAGTGACATTTGGTGTCTCACATCAACAGATTTTAATGCCTTTTCATGCTCTTTCAACACTGTTAATTACCTGACACCAAATAAAGAGAAAGACTATACTTGGTATGGCATAATCAGTCTTTCAGTCCATAACACCTAGGATAGGAGTTTTTTTTCTTCTTTTTGTCCCCATGCATTCAAAATGAATCCTTGCATCCTTGTGATCACCTCAGGTACACAAAATAAAATAAAAAACTATCATCTAATAATGCAGTCCCGTTCTTAAAAGGATTTATTCATCATATAATGAATTCTGAGATGTCTGGGCTTAAATGAAAAAAAAATGTGATCACTTTTACCTAAAACTGCCAATTATGTCATTTTGGCGTCATAGAAATCAATGCAAAGTCAGTCTGGTTGCCTAGAAACACGTGTTCTTCTAAACACTTATTGTTTAGGCTGCTACTACATTAGCCAGAACTAACTAGATGTGACTGACAGATAAATATAAATTATATGTGACCAATAAAGATGATTGCATGGTTCATGGGTTGCAGATATAAGAAGGTGGGGCAGAGTGTGTGATTGGACAATAGAACCTGATGAAGGTCAAAGGTTGTCACTTGTATGTCAAACTAAAAACTTGGAATAATCTGGAATACTTTCACACTGTTTTTTGCCAATAGTGTGTTGTTTATATCAAGTAATATACAACGCATAAAGTCATTCATACCAGAGTAGCCAGAGAGGATAATATATACTTAAATATATAACAGTGGAGTTCTGAAGATTTCCCTGGTGGTGAAGATCATGAGTCATCCTCGATCCCTGCAATGAGCTCCGGTCTTCCTGATGTTTCTGAAATGATGCCTCTCTCTGTGGGTCAGCAGAACATCTGGCCCAGGACAGCTGCGGTAAAAGAAAGGGAGAAAGTTTCTCCAAACCTCTGGACCCAGGAAACTCAGCTTGGCCCTGATGGTCTCACTCACTATAGTTTCTCCCCAGGGTGGATGTAGCTGTTAATAATAATGTGGACTCTAATATTAAATGAAAAAAAAAAAATTACACTTCTGTGAAACCTGCTGCTGATGTTTTTATTTAAAGTTTCCATGTTAGCAGGCTGTGGAGTGCTCTGTGAGTGTAATGGTTCTAAAACTGTTTAAATATTCAGTTTTATATCATCCTCAGTCTTATGTTAAAATCTCAAAGGACAGCATTATATTTTTGATATTAACAGTCACTCTGGGCCTCTATGGGGTGTGCAGCTGATCTCATCTCGGTCTAAAATGGATAACAAAAACGAAGTAATGCCGAATCATTTAAATATACAGAATATTAAAGTAACAGGTGTCTAGCATGATCAACTAGCTAGCAACAAGCCTCTAACACAGTGCATATGCTAACAGCTAATCAAGCAAAGAAAAAAAAATAACAACAGAAGGATTTTAGATGTTGTAGAACTATAAAATGATAAGCTGTGTGTCTTTTTTCATTTCATTTCATATTCACCTTAATTTAACGAGTCGTCAGTTGCAGTAAACCCATCAGTAGATAAACTTTAACAGCCTAGCTACATGAAAAGTGCAGGGGGGATTGTTCAGGGTCAACCCCGGGCGGGGCAGACGCTCCACCTACTGATGATGACGATGATCCCCTTAAACCAGGGGTGGCCAACCCGCGGCTCTCGAGCCGCATGCGGCTCTTTGCCTGGTTTCATGCGGCTCTTACGTTCATATCAAAGTTTGTGTTTTGGGGGGTTTTTTGTGTTGTTGTTTTAAAATGTGCACGTTCGCTTCGCTTGAGTTCAATACGGTATTTTCATCAAATGGCCATGTGTGTGAGATGAAAATACCGCAAAGTTTCCCAGTAGGAGCAAGTTTGCCCTTAAAATGGCAAGGAAAAGATACACAGCAAAAAGAAAATATGAAGATGAACACAGGTGAACAGAGAGGGAGAGTTTATATTTTTTTGTTGAATGCAATGGCAAGCCATTCTGCCTTATATGTCAGACGTCATTAGCGCATTTCAAAGCTTCAAATCTTCAGCGCCACTTCAGCTCACTCCATGCTAACATCGACCAGAACCATCGACCCAAAAGGAATTGAACTTCGCAAGCACGAGTTGGCCACTTTGAAACATACAGTTTTTCTAAAAATTTACGAAGCGGTCAGAGACCATAACGCTCACATCCTATCAGCTAGCTTGGAACATTGCACGGGCTAAAAAGCCATACGATGAAGGGGAGTTCGTTAAAAAATGCCTCAGTGACGTTGTTGAAATCTTGTCTCCTGAAAACGACAAATTAAAACGCATGGTATCAGACGTCCAACTGTCCCGCCACACTGTTGAACACAGAATATCGGACATTAACACGGCTATTGAAACACAGTTGCACTCTGACCTTCAAGCATGTGAGTATTTTAGTGTCGCATTGGATGAGAGTTGTGATATACAAGACAAGCCTCAGTTGGCAATATTTGCACAGTCTGTGTCAAACGATTGTGTGATCAAAGAACTCCTGGATATTGTGCCATTAAAAGACAGAACCCGTGGCACAGATGTGAAAGAAACCATGATGGCTGCATTAGAAAAAGCAAATCTGCCCATAACGAAATGAACTGCAATAGCCACGGATGGAGCACCAGCCATGATGGGATCTGTGAACGGGCTTGTGGGGCTGTGCAAAGCTGACCGAACTATTCCTGACTTTTGGAATTTCCACTGCATCATCCACATGGAGCAACTCGTGTCTAAATCATTGAATTTAGATAACGTCATGAAGCCTGTGATGGAAAACGTCAACTATATCCGCACACATGTGCTTAACCACAGTCAATTCAAGAATCTCATTGCTGAGCTGGACCAAGGGCTTCCAGGTGACCTGCCGCTGCACTGTGAGGTGGCTGTCAAAAGGCCAGGTACTCTCTCGCTTCTTTGAGCTTTTGGATGCCGTGAAACTGTTTATGGAAGAGAAGGACAAGGACTATCCCGAGCTCTCGGACCTCAAGTGGATTATGGATCTGGCCTTTTTGGTCGACATGCTGTGTCACTTGGACAGACTGAACCTGACCCTGCAGGGTAAGTTAAAAATGCTGCCTGACCTGGTGCAAAGTGTGTTTGCGTTTGTCAACAAACTGAAGGTGTTCAAGACACATATTCAAAAGGGAGATTTAACGCATTTTCCCACTCTGCTAAAAGCCAAGCGGGCAAGTCACCAGCGCTGCCCTGAGTAAGCAAAGAGCCAGATATGCAGCGCTGATTGAAAACTTGCACGAAAGCTTTGTGACCCGGTTCCATGATCTACAATTGAAAAGGCCACAGATTACGTTCCTCGTCGACCCATTGAATGCAGAGACCGGCTGTTTGAAAGTCTCGCTAGTCACAGATGAAGCTGCGGCTGAGTTGGAGATGATCGGTCTTTGTGAGGAGGACCAATTGAAACCTGCTTTAAGGGAAGGGACCATTGAGTTCTGGAAAAGTATGCCAATGGAGAAATACCCCAATGTCAAACGGGCTGCGCTTAAGATACTGTCAATGTTTGGGTCAACATACGTCTGCGGGTCTGTGTTTTCTACCCTAAAAAATGTGAAATCAAAGCATCGATCTGTTCTGACTGACACTCATGTGAAAGAATTGCTTCGAGTGGCAACAACGGAATACAAGCCAGATTTGAAGAGGATTGTTCAAGGCAAGGAATGCCAGAAGTCCCATTAAACAACATGCATTGTAAAAGTAAATGCTATTGTAGATTATTATATTTTTGTTTATGGACTTGGTTGAACTGAGAGTTTGTGTGTGTGAGACAGTGCGCACAATTGTTGAAAATGACTGGCCTGTGGTTTTAGTACTGTAGGAGTCATTATCATGTTGGTGTGTGACATTTACAATAAATCTGGCTGAGCAGAATGTGTGTATTTTGTGTGTGTGTGTGTGTGTGTGTGTGTGTGTGTGAGAGAGAGAGAGAGAGAGAGAGAGAGAGAGAGAGAGGGAGGAAAGGATGGGTGATGTTCATGTGTGCCCATGCGTATGATGTGGCTCTTTGCGGTAACACAGTAAAAAAAAAAGTGGCTCTTGGTCTCTGACTGGTTGGCCACCCCTGCCTTAAACTAATCTTTAGTTTTAGTGTCCTTATTTTCCTGTGAGGTATTTTTTCTGTTATTGGTTAGCTAACATAAAATAATTTAATTCTATGACCTCAGTCATAGTTTTTTGTGTTTTGTGGACTTGGAGAAGGCATTCGACCGTGTCCCTCGGGGTGTCCTGTGGGAGGTGTTGCGGGAGTATGGGGTGTCTGGCCCATTGCTACGGGCCATTCGATCCCTATACAACCGTTGCAAGAGCTTGGTTCGCATTGCCGGCAATAAGTCGGACTCGTTCCCGGTGGGTGATGGGCTCCGCCAGGGCTGCCCTTTGTCTCCGGTTCTGTTCATAATTTTTATGGACAGGATTTCTAGGCGCAGCCAAGTGGCGGAGGGCTTTCGCTTTGGTGGCCTCAGAATCTCATCTCTGATTTTTGCAGATGATGTGGTTCTGTTGGCTTCATCGGGTGAGGGCCTCCAGCTCGCACTGGAACGGTTCGCAGCCGAGTGTGAAGCAGCGGGAATGAGGATCAGCACCTCCAAATCTGAGGCCATGGTTCTCAGCCAGAAAAGGGTGGAGTGCCCACTCCGGGTCGGGGATGAGTTCCTGCCCCAAGTGGAGGAGTTCAAGTATCTCGGGGTCTTGTTCGCAAGTGATGGGAGAAGGGAGCCGGAGATCGACAGACGGATTGGGGCTGCAGCTGCAGTAATGCAGACGCTGCACCGGTCCGTTGTGGTGAAGAGGGAGCTGAGTGTAAAAGCGAAGTTCTCAATTTACCGGTCGATCTACGTCCCTACCCTCACCTATGGCCACGAGCTGTGGGTAGTGACCGAAAGAACGAGATCGCGGATACAAGCGGCAGAAATGAGCTTCCTCCGAAGGGTGGCTGGCCTCTCCCTTAGAGATAGGTGAGAAGTTCGGCCATCCGGGAGGGGCTCAGAGTAGAGCAGCTGCTGCTCCACATCGAAAGGAGCCAGCTGAGGTGGTTCGGGCATCTGACAAGGATGCCCCCTGGGCGCCTCCTGGGTGAGGTGTTCCAGGCATGTCCCACCGGGAGGAGGCCCCGGGGCAGACCCAGGACACGCTGGAGAGATTATATCTCTCGGCTGGCCTGGGAACGCCTTGGTATTCCCCCGGATAAGCTGGAGGAGGTGGCTGGGGAGAGGGAGGTCTGGGCCTCTTTGCTTAGGCTGCTGCCCCCGCGACCCGGCCCCGGATAAAGCGGATGAAGATGGATGGATGGATGGACCTCAGTCAGCCAACCAGCCTGGTGATGTAACCTTCTGTACTGTACATAATGTTCTTCTTCTAAAATAATTGAATTATTATTTTAATTATTGTGCTGTTTTTTATTAGTAAATTCTGAAATATATGTTACTAATGCAATCTGTGTCCCCTTACATCTGGCGTAAAAATGACAGTGTTTCATAAAAAGAACATCATAGTTAAACACTGTGACGGTAGTGTGATTGTCTGGGGCTTATTATGTAGCAAGACAATGAAAAACAGCAGCAGTTTCACCTCTTAATGGTTAGAACAAACACCAAAATTAAGGTTTTGGAGAGGTTCAGAGAAGTTTGGACTTTTTACAGTTACAATGAGTACAATTGCAGATACTCCCTGAACACCATTATTGAATTAAGACATAGTCTGAATAACCGCCTGTCCTTTATTCACCCAAATCCTGTTGTAAATAATCCTGTTATTGTAGGCTCTACCTTACAATGTAAAGCACCTTGAGGAGACTGTTGTTGTGATTTGGCGCTCTATAAATTGAATTGAACTGAACTGAAGTGAATAAGTCTTCCAAATTTGTTTGTCGGTGATCTGAGTCTACTCTTTCATAGTTTTACAAACGACTCCAAACTACTTAATCCCCCAAAACTTTGCAGAGACTTTGCAGACTTTTGCAATAATTTGCAATGATTAAAATAGTCACAGTTTGGCAAATAAGTCTACTCTGTTTTAGTAAAGTTATTAAAAGTGTTGACAGCTAACACTTAAACAGCAGTAACGTGAGTAGAGTGTTGTACAGCTTTTATCATGGTCTGCTAAACACACTTTATATTCTGTAACATAGCCTCACCTGCTTTATCCCTCATTTATCATTCTACAGTGTTCAACTTACACTGTCATTTATCATTCAGTGAGTGGAGAGGAAGAACTGTTAGTTCTCAGTCTTGTTCCATTACGGCAGAATGTGCTGAGTATAATTTAACATTAATGAGCCACATTGTGTGTGTGTGTGTGTGTGTGTGTGTGTGTGTGTGTGTGTGTGTGTGTGTGTGTGTGTGTGTGTGTGTGTGTGTAATCTTCTGCCCTCTCTTGTTCTTGTACACCATGTGACCCTGGTTTCCTGCGCAACTGTGTGCGTGCATGTGCATTCCTTACTGATTGTGTATTAACCAGCTAATAAAGGATTTGCGGTTCCAGATGGGAAGACACAGTTTGACTTCCTGATTCATGATCTGTCACATCCACTTTACCTTTCACCACCTCTCAGCTGACACGTGGGGCTCAGGCATGGCTTCAAGTGACCAACAGGCTTTAAAAGAATTTTAAGACTTCTCTTCCATTTCAGTGCCTAAACTTTTTAAGGTTAGGAAAGTCCTTTTTGCCTTTTCTTCTCATCATCAAGGATCACTTAGACCTCACAGCTTTAATGCCAACATAAGCTGCGTAAACGTTTCAAAAAATTATTGTTTAAAATATTTTCACTTTAAACATGAAAATATTTTTTTTAATACTGTATCTCTGTAGCCATGTTACTGAAATGGTTTAAAGCTCTGGATCATTGTGTGCCTGTGAGCACACATGCAAAGCAGTGCTGAATGTGAATCACTGTGAATAATGTTTAGGCACAGAACTGGATTGGAGCCAAAGACCATGCCAGGCAGGCACATGGCTAAGAGTGCTCGAGCGCCTGCTCCTCTGCCCCTTGACGTCCAAAGTGCCCTTGTGTCAAGACTTTATGCATTAAGTAGGCTCATATAAAGTGGGACATTTAACAATTTAACAAAGACTTTAAGTAGAAATAACATCACTAGCATGGAGGTATACCAAAGTCAATTAGATTTATTTAATACAGTCAGAAATGTCCTTAAGTGTTTGAAAAATGACAGCCAAACTTTGCCTCTGTATACTACCACAGTGGATTTCAAAATGATTGATGTGCAGACTTTTAGTTTTAATTCAGAGGATTTAACTAAATTATTAAGTGTTTAGGAATAACTACTGTTCCTATATATAGTGAAAGTAGCACTGTGGCACAGTGTTTAACACTGGGTTGAAATCCACCATCTGGCCAGGGCCTTTCTGTGTGGAGTTTGCTTGTACTCCCCGTGTCTCCATGGGTTCTCTCTGGGTATTTCTCCCACAGTTCATGCACTTAGTGGGGTTAAGTTAATCGGTGATTCTAAAATTGTCAGTAAGTGTGAATGGTTGTCTGTCTCTCACTGTGTTAGCCCTGCAGCAAACTGGTAACCGCTCCCCCGCCTCTTGCTCTATGACAGTTTAGTGATTTTAAAATTGTATAGTTCTAACTACCTCTGGATCCAACTAGTTCTAGTTTAACTCTATAATCAGGAAGTGTGCAAAGACGACACTCTTAAAATGTAAGTAAATAAAGGTTAAGTGGATCTAATGTGAAGAATGACTTACATTATCACCACTTTTTGATTTTACTACTGAGACACATTTAATTGGGAACAACATTCCCCGAGAATTCCAGCTTCTGAGGTAACCTGAATATGACTGGGAAGAAGTAAAAACCAGGACCAGAACAGATTTTTTAAAATTGAATTCAAGTTGAATTTCCCAACATTAATCTTCCTGCTGCGTACCTATCAACATATAACCTTCAGTGTGTTTTTCTTTTATTGACTTTATTGTGAGCTGTAAGAACAAATTGTCACAGGGCATTATATTGAAAAAATTAAATATGTTGTATAGCTCTTTCCATGCCTTTTCATATGACATATTACTTAAAAAAGGTTTCTTGAATTGTCCATACTCCTCAGGAGTACTCAGGAGGAATACTTGGCTGGCTGGAGAATTGGCAGGCAGGTGGAGAGCAGGTAAGCTCTTCATTTTGCAGTGACTGAGCCAGCACACCAACAACAAAAAACTGCTCAGCTGTCTTACAACAGCAACACAAATGGTGATTGCCCTTTGATCTTCGCTGCCTTGAAGGAAAAGTAAAACAAACATGGATAACAATAAATAATGTACGTAGTGATTTTTTAAAGAACAACATGAAGACACCACCCTTTAACTTACACCAGCAATTTCTTTTAGCGCTATGCACCATGTCCAGACTGTGGTGTATTCCAAGCACCTGCCTGAAGAGGTGAAGAGGAAAATCATTCTGTTCTCTATCTTGCTACTTGCGCATTGTTATACATTTTATCTCAAAAGCATTTATTCATAACGGCTCTTATCTGCACATGAGCAGATCTCAATCAGCCTTCTCTCTTTAGAAAACGTATCCATGGTTAGATAAAAACCTCCTTCTCCATCATAGTACAGTTCCAGGATGTCTGCCACTTGTCTGTGGTTGCTAGATTAATGACGACCTTGTTCTCATTTTCCACAGTGGTGGTAGGATGCAGGACCATGATATCTTTCCTTTGAAGGCTTTAGACATTTAAAGAAAAGTAAGCAAAAGTAGGTATTGCAGTTTATCATGTCTATTTTCATAATCTTTAGCAGGAGAACAGTTTTTTCATAACTATTTCTTGATAATAAAATCTCAAGCTTCAAATTTCATAACAGGCCTGGAGTTCCATATCCATCGGTAGTGTCCAGTGTGACAAATCTAAACGTCAGAGAAAAGTAAATGAATTCGGGCATGATGGTGGTGGTCAACTGGTGGTGACAAGAAACTTATACAGTTATGCAAGGATAGAGTTAGAAAATGTGAGCGACTGCCGCAACTGCTGTGCAAATGGATGATCACTGCTGTGGCTCTTGTAGTGATGTTGGCATCAAAGGTGCCACGCTGTCACACACTACAGCAGTCCTGAGAGCATTTGTATATCTCTAAATGGCAGGTTCAAGTATGTTGCAAGCTGCCTCCAGCTGTTCTCATACAGCTTATAGATGATGTTATCTTCATGTAGAATCCGCTGCAGCTGTGCTAACATAGACAAACCAGCACTAGGACAGGGTTCTTCACGAGGGTTTTCATCAAACACAATAACAGGAAGTTGATCAAAAGTTGTGTCCTTGTAATTGCTCCTCCCAGTCTGTGGAGGCAGAGCATTAAGAGAGCATGCTCTCTCATGAATGAACAAACAACAGCAGTGATTAATATTTCAGTGCCAGGCTACATTACAGACAAGGGAAGACAGAGCAATATGAGGAGATGATGTAAGGGGAAAAACGTGAGGACCTAAGCACAGGTGAAAACAATAGCATAACGGGACTGGGAAATACAAGACACAACAGATAATGATTACCAAAATAACACAAGTGAGACACAACTAGTAAACTGGGAAAGAGATTGACTTAACACAGGGAGGACAGAGACGGGAAGATACTGAAAGGCAAAGATGAGACAGAAGAAGGACAGACAAAAGTCAAAGTAACAAATATTAGATTAGAAGACTCAAAGAACAACCCTAGAAAATAAACCATTAAAAAAACAAAGCAGAAGATAAACAATACTTCAAAATACAACATAATAACAAGTCAATTAATTGAAAACCAGACTCTGATTAAACAAAATGCTCAGAAACCAAAAGTAAAGGTAACCTAAAATGTAAGACTTCAATAATAAGTAACGTACAAACAGAGGCTGCTGGAAAGTTAAAAAAAAAAAAAAAACTTCAACATGACTCTCTTCTCAAAACCAAAACGAATAGTTGATGATCAAATTCAAAGAAAAATACCAACAAGTCTGTTCTACAAGCTCTTTTGAGTTCTGGCCCTTTATTTGTGATAATAGCTTGGCACACCCCCCTTCCCCATTTGGAAGAAGGTTATTTACACCACTCTCTTTTTTTGTTCATTTTGGAATGTTAGGAGGTGAAATATGTCATGGTTAAATGATAAACATGAACCCTTAAATCAGACTCACAAGCAGGCAGTAATTAAGTAAGAATGAAGCTTTTATTGTGGGCAAAAAAAGAATCATCCAAAAGGCAGACGAAAACCAAGCCTATGAAAAACAGGGGACATGCTAGGGGGTAACCCCGGGAGCATGGGGACAACAGTAAAAAATAATTATATGACATGACAATGAACAAAAATAAACTCAGGGAAATTTAAGAATTCAGGAAATAAGAGGAGGGGAAGAAATCTGAATACATAACATAGAAAGGTGACCAAGAGTTAAAAAAATAAAGGAGGAAATAACATAACAGGAACATCCAACACTGTGTCAAAGGCTAGACAGGATACAAAGAACATGAGGGAAGCAGAAAGTATAATCAGAAATCAGAATCGTGTTTATTGGCCATGTATATGTGCAGACACATACAAGGAATTTAGATGGTGACTCTCAGCACAACAATGTAAATCACACACACACACACACACACACGCACACACACACACACACACACACACACACACACACACACACGTGTCTATATATACATTACACATGCATACAAATACATACACAAAGCTGTGTAAACCAACTATAAATAACCAAGTAATCTAAACTTACATACATAAAATTCAGGATGATAGAAATGAAATGAGGTGGAATGAATACCACAGAATGTACATAAGGTGCAGTTGCAGTCTGCTAGTGGGAGCAGTGTGACAGGTCAACTGTTTAGGAGGGAGATGGCGAGGGGAAAGAAACTGTTCCTATGTCGGGTGGCCCTGGTCCGCAGGCTTCTATACCGTCTGCCAGAGGGCAGCAGATAAAAAAGTCTGTGTCCAGGGTGTGAGGGGTCTGTGATAATTTTCCCTGCCTGTTTCCTGGTTCTTGAGAGGTGCAGGTCCTGGATGGAGGCGCCAATGATCCTTTCTGCTGCTCGTACAGTCCGCTGCAGTCTGCTCCTGGCCTGTTTAGTGGCTGCACAATACCAGACTGTGATGGAGGAGCACAGGACAGACTCAATGACCGCAGTGTAGAACTGGATCAGCAGCTCCTGTGGAAGACTGTACTTCCCCAGTTGTGTCAGGAAGTACATCCTCTGCTGTGTCTTTTTGAGGATGGAGTTGATGTTGGTCTCCCACTTCAAGTCCTGGGAGATGGTTGTACCCAGGAACTTGAAGATCTTCACAGTCAACACCGGGCTGTCTGACATGGTGAGGGGGAGCAGTGTTGAGGGATGTCTCCTGAAGTCCACTGTCATCTCTACACTCTTAAGCTTGTTCAGCTCCAGATTGTGCTGACTGCACCACAGTACCAGCCGCTCAACTCCCTGCCGGTATGCAGACTCATCACCATCCTGAATGAGGCCAATGATGGTGGTGTCATCTGCAAACTTCAGGAGTTTAACGGCCGAGTTCTTAGAGGTGCAGTCGTTAGTGTAGAGGGTTAACAATACTGAGGGGCCGAGTTTCAGAGGTGATCTCCCCCAGCCTCACTTGCTGCTTCCTGTCTGTCAGGAAGCTGGTGATCCACTGACAGGTAGCTGGTGACACGCTGAGCTGGGAGAGTTTGGAGGAGAGAAGTTCAGGCACGATGGTGTTAAAAGCAGAAAAGTCCACAAATAGGACCCTGGCATAAGTTCCCAGGCAGTTGAGATGTTGCAGGATGTAATGCAGCCACATGTTCTCTGCATCATCCATCGACCTGTTTGCCTGGTAGGCAAACTGCAGAGGGTCCATTTGGTGGCCTGTAATGTCCTTCAGATGGGTTAACACCAGTTGTTCAAAGGATTTCATGACCACAGGTCTGTAGTCATTCAGTCCTGTAATGGTGGGTTTCCTGGGAACAGGGATGATGGTGGAGCGTTTGAAGCAGGAGGGAACTTCACACAGCTCCAGGGATCTGTTGAAGATGCGGGTAAAGATGGGAGCCAGCTGTTCAGCACAGGTTTTGAGGCAGGAGGGTGAGACACCGTCTGGCTGGGGGCTTCTAATCCTGAAATAGTCGGCTCACATCCTCAGTGTGTATTCTGAGTTTCAGGGAGGAGGAAAGGGGGGTGAGAGGTGTGATGGAGGTCGTTGAGTCTGGATTGGGGAGGGTGAGGGGGAAGGGGGGAGGGGTGGGAGGTGTGTTGGGGTCAGTGTCTGAAACAATGTCTCTGGGGAGGAGAATCTGTCCGTCTCAAACCTGCAGCAGAATGTATTTAACTCATTGGCCAGGTCTTTGTTTGCTTCAACAGTGGGTGTGGGGCGTTTGTAGCTGGTGAAAAAACTACACCATAAGGAAACTAAGAATTAAACTAAACATAATTCATGATAAACAAAACTCAACAGGTCAGGACCAGGACACTGTCACAAAAATACTGCACTGTCCAGTGGTACGGTGAGACTACTAGTAAAACTAGCACTTACAGAGTTCCGGTAAATATGCTTTTGCAAGGGAGATAAATGTTACACTAATATTTGATATTGACATGTAAAAAAATGTTACATTTAGATTTTTAGGTTGTATTACCAACGTCACTTTTAAAATCCTTCTCCCTGTGAAACTCCTTCCATTTAGGAAATGCTCCTGTGTCAGTATTTACAGCTGATTTATCCTGACCGGTCAATCTGTTCCTTTCTTTCACATTTTCACTTGTTTGATGAAGGCAAATCCTTCTCTGATGATAAAACAGTTATGATCATTCATATCTTGAGTCTGCTTACTCTAGCCACATATGTAAAACTTTATTAGCTGGAACAGAGAGTAAATATGGGTACAAAATCTAGTAAATTAATGTCCAAAAATTACTGACTGCATCTTTAACAAAATGTTTGTTTCTTTAGGGTCTTTATGGTTGTGCAGAGAGTCTCCTGTTCAATCAGCAGTTTTAATTCTGGATGTAAAGATTCCAATAAAGCTTATACTGAAATTGAATACAAAATTCATGTCATTTCCCAACATCAGTCATGTTTTTAGAAAACACCACCGCATAATAACTCCTGCTATTAAAATGGTGGATAACAGTATTAATGCAATAGAGAGCAAAAAATAAATAATGGCTGTGCTGTTCTTCTTCTGGAATGCCAAAGGCCTTTGACACAGTTGACTTTGTCACCTTGGTGAACCGAATACACAACATTGGCTTATCTGTGAATGCTGTTCAATTGGTTTTGAAACTGCACAACTCAGTGTGTGCAGTTTGCTGGGTCTTCTTTCTCTCAAGGACTCCATATTGCTCTTTTCTCACTAAATAAATAACTTTTGCGAACATTTATCAAAAGCTGCGTTCCATTTTTAAGCAGATGGCACCAATTTTTTTTCAAGAGCATGCGCATGAAGGTGTCTGTTGATTCTAGAATCTACCTACTCAAGAATGTTCATGTCTTTGTTAGGTTTGCAGTCTGGTAGTGATGTGTCGGTCGCGAACAAAACAGCTCTTAGAGCCGGTTCCTGATTGGGAGCCGTGGGGTTTTTTTTTTTTCTTTCTCTCAGCCTCTCTCTTGCACTTTTTTTCAGCTTCACTCCGCATGCGAGCCTTGTGCTTTGCGCTGGGAAGAGGGGGGAGGGGCGGTAGTTACACTCTCAGTAACACAGGAACAAAGCTGGAAGGAAAGAGAGAGAAAGAGATCCAGGGACAACAATGTCACATTAGAAAGGTATAATAATCATCCACAACTATTTTCAGTTCCGGATGATAAAGAATTCAGAAAGTTTATTCATGCAGGTCCATATGACAGAGAATATGCATGTTCTTTTTGTTTTCATATTATAATTTATATTTAATTGTGTTGTGGGTTTGTGCTGTTTCACTTTAAATTTGTTTAAAAGGAAAAAGCTGAAAATTTAAACAGTTAAAAGTTGAAATGTAAAAATATTATTTTTTGTATTATATGATTTATTACATTTTATGTGGAGTGAATAAATAAAAGTATATTTACGGTGGCCTCTAGAGACAAGCACATACGAACTCCAAAACACGTACAAACCCTGAAGCACGTACAAACTCCAAAACAAGTACAAAACACAAAAGAAGTGCTCCAGGATGGTAGGGGCAGTGTTGAGCTTTTGTTACCTAGTGGTACACAAGCCAGGAAGTACCAATGACCGGATTTGGTGTGTGGTAGTAACAGGTAAATGAACTTTTTTTTTAAATTATTTGAATATATAATACACATATCCTTTCAATTGTGTAATTTAAGTGATCTAGGTAGCTCTGTTTTAGAAGTTCAGTTAATGCTAGAAATGTGTTTTGGAGTTGGTACGTGCTTTGTCTCTAGGGGCCACCGTATATATTTATATATAAACATATATAAATAAAACCACTTTTTTTTTTTTTACATTAGTAACTCCTTTTGTGCATAATTTTATATTGTTG
Source organism: Maylandia zebra (assembly GCF_041146795.1). Lineage (NCBI taxonomy): Eukaryota > Metazoa > Chordata > Actinopteri > Cichliformes > Cichlidae > Maylandia > Maylandia zebra. Next base: position 25,232,474 of record NC_135168.1, on the reverse strand, counting down.
TTAATAATAAATTAATTAAATCAACAAAACAACCCGAAGAGCTGGTTGGGCGCCAAAAGAGCCGGCTCTCTAAAGGGAGCCGGAAATCCCATCACTACAGCCTGGGGACTTTCAAGCTTCAAGCTGGCTCCAGTAGAAAGCTGGGCCCTAGTTGGAGACTGTAGGTAACCAACTTTAAACTGAGAAAGCTTTTGATTTAAAGCTGGAAGATGGTTTAAATTTCACTATGTTGGTGAATTACAGAATCAAAATAACAAAAATGTTTTGCAAATATTTACGGACCTAAGTAAAATCATTTAGATGGGGTCACAGTATATCTGTACCCTTTTTAGGAATTGGTGGGGTCCATCAAGGTGGGACATTGTCACCTGTACTCTTCAATTATATTAAATAATTTAATAAATGTGATGCCCCACACTGGATGAACAATGAGAGCAGCATATTAATCATCTTATGTATGCTAAAGACATAATTATCCTCTTTCTTTTAGTATTCACTTTCAGCAACTGATCAGTCTACCTGTTCTTTATAATTTGCAGTATGACACTGTATGCAATTTTAATTTCAACTACAACAACAAGAAGGATCTCTAATTTTAATGCCTATTTTTGTTCTAAACAATAATTAATTTTTTTTGTAGTCTTTGTGCTGTTTCTTTATTTCCTCTTTTGCATTACAGTCGACTGCAGTGTTTGAAACAATTTTACTTAATGTTTGGGCTTGCTCTGTGATTTAATTCACTAGAGCCTGTTATACTGTACGCTCAAAGCTCTTTGCAGTCATCACTAACTGACTGCAGTCCTATGGCTCCATATGTACTGTGTAGGGGCTTCTAACAACAGTATCAAGTCACTGTGCGTGCTCCACTCATCTTCCGGTCACTGAAGTCATCTTCAGACACCGAGAGTTATCGAGTTGCGATTGAAGTCGGATGGAGTTCATTCAAGTCCCTTCTATAATTCATTTGGCTCCCAGTGAGTGCTTTAGAAGGACATCAAACTCATTTTCATGTTGGAATGGTCTGAGGTTAAGTAGACCTATATTAGGTTATATTGATTTCAGTGGAGTCATTTCAGGAAGATTATATAACGAGATATGATATGAGGAAAGTAGGAGAATGCTTTCAGAGACACAATACTGGAGATAATTTTAAGACCACACTTCAGACTCTCGTATTCCTGTCATGTGTCTATAAATACCTCCCTCCCTCTTCCTTTATCTGTCACCCATTCTCATTGGGAGCAGGAGGATCTGGCATGCCTGGTTGGTGCAGCAGATCTTTGGTGAACTCTCAATCATTCTCACAATTAATTATTGCTGTTGGTACATTTTTGGCATTGTGGTCCTTGCTTTTTGAGTTGAAGTCTCTGTAGCAGAGGTTTAACAAATAGGCTAATTGGCAAGCTAATGCTTCCTGGTTTGATTCCAGATGGAGACTTAAATTAAAGCATCTGGTGTAGAAATCTGCCAAATCAAACACGCAGAGCTACTTGCTGTGATGCCTCCTTGTGACAAAGGAGAAGTCAATGGACAGCTGATGTGGATATGTAATTGTCTGTGATCAGAAGTACACTCATCATGGACAATGATGGATAGTTTGGGGATTTTAATCGATTTCTTTGAACTGTTATTTTTCCAGGGTCAAATGATTGTACAGCATGTCTTTTTAATGACTTCAAAAATACAAAGCGGGTGCACAAATTTGGATTTTCTGTAATCTGCACATTTCTGTGTAAGTTATTATGTCAAGTTATCTTGCAAGATGCTAAACATAAAACATTAAGTCAGATCAGGCATGAAAAGGAGGTAGCTTGCTACTGTAAAACAACTTAAATTAATTAGCCAATTGGATATGTTGAAGAGCATAAGCTGAGCCTAAGTTAGCACTGAAATCACCCGATTTGCCAAGATTGTGGATCAGGTTGACTTTCTTAAGAGCTTGAAAGAAAGCAACTGGATTTCTTTAAGTTGTTCAAATAACTTCAAGAAGTTCAGTCACCTTCTTTCAAGATTTTAAGACTACCATGACCTGAACGACTAAGAACCTACACAGAAATGATCTTGACAAGAAAACAAGGTACTCATCAGAGTAATCAATCTGATCACAGTAGTAGTTTAGTCAGGCCACAAAGATTTTAGATGGGCATTTACAGTAGTAGAAGGCACTACTTGAATAATAATGTTGGATGCTTTAAAAGTCATTGGCTTGTCCTGAACAGGAACAGCTTTACTTGGCAAACCCAGCAAAAGAGTCCATATGCTTTGTATGTGTTGTTAGTTGTTATGTGACTGTGGTTAGGGATTACCCTTGTGGCTCGGGCTGGGTATCGATTTTGATTACTATAACCGATTCGATTTGCTTCAGTTTTGAATATTATAATTCAGATCATTTATCATTACATATCCATATTTTTATATTTATGTGTAAAAACAAAGCTTGTGAGACTTCATCAGAGGTGTAAATGTTGCACCCTCAGAGAGACATAACTCCATTCTCCTTTTTTTGCAACTTTATTCTCCTCAATTCAGTTTGGAGTTTACAGGCAGCATAGCGTATCATCAGCAAAACATCACTCCCTCACGTCTCAGACACTGTTTTTTTCCTGCGCTTACTGATGACATCACACATCTGAACTCCGACCTCCTGGAGCCAGTAAACTACAAAAATTAACTAGAAATGTGTCCAAAAACAAAATACAATTAAATAAGAATAGTCTTTAAAGATTTTCCCAACAATTCAGAAAAATTTAAGTTTTATAACTATTTTTAGAGCGCAACATAAATATCAAATCAGATCAAAAACTGAAGAAAACCATAAAAAAAACATATGAACATTACCTGATGCTGCTGAAGTGAAGCAGAGTAAACTTATAAAGGTTTTATTAAAGACACAGCTTAGCATTTTTTTAATTTGGCAAAATTTGTAAAAGTTTACATTTCTTTGGTATTGAACAGCAGAAATTAGGCTTTCATATAGGACAGGGGTGGCCAACCCGCGGCTCTCGAGCCGCATGCGGCTCTTTGCCTGGTTTCATGCGGCTCTTACGTTCATATCAAAGTTTGTGTTTTGGGGGGTTTTTTGTGTTGTTGTTTTAAAATGTGCACGTTCGCTTCGCTTGAGTTCAATACGGTATTTTCATCAAATGGCCATATGTGTGAGATGAAAATACCGCAAAGTTTCCCAGTAGGAGCAAGTTTGCCCTTAAAATGGCAAGGAAAAGATACACAGCAAAAAGAAAATATGAAGATGAACACAGGACGTTTTTAACAGAGAGGGAGAGTTTATATTTTTTTGTTGAATGCAATGGCAAGCCATTCTGCCTTATATGTCAGACGTCATTAGCGCATTTCAAAGCTTCAAATCTTCAGCGCCACTTCAGCTCACTCCATGCTAACATCGACCAGAACCATCGACCCAAAAGGAATTGAACTTCGCAAGCACGAGTTGGCCACTTTGAAACATACAGTTTTTCTAAAAATTTACGAAGCGGTCAGAGACCATAACGCTCACATCCTATCAGCTAGCTTGGAACATTGCACGGGCTAAAAAGCCATACGATGAAGGGGAGTTCGTTAAAAAATGCCTCAGTGACATTGTTGAAATCTTGTCTCCTGAAAACGACAAATTAAAACGCATGGTATCAGACGTCCAACTGTCCCGCCACACTGTTGAACACAGAATATCGGACATTAACACGGCTATTGAAACACAGTTGCACTCTGACCTTCAAGCATGTGAGTATTTTAGTGTCGCATTGGATGAGAGTTGTGATATACAAGACAAGCCTCAGTTGGCAATATTTGCACAGTCTGTGTCAAACGATTGTGTGATCAAAGAACTCCTGGATATTGTGCCATTAAAAGACAGAACCCGTGGCACAGATGTGAAAGAAACCATGATGGCTGCATTAGAAAAAGCAAATCTGCCCATAACGAAATGAACTGCAATAGCCACGGATGGAGCACCAGCCATGATGGGATCTGTGAACGGGCTTGTGGGGCTGTGCGAAGCTGACCGAACTATTCCTGACTTTTGGAATTTCCACTGCATCATCCACATGGAGCAACTCGTGTCTAAATCATTGAATTTAGATAACGTCATGAAGCCTGTGATGGAAAACGTCAACTATATCCGCACACATGTGCTTAACCACAGTCAATTCAAGAATCTCATTGCTGAGCTGGACCAAGGGCTTCCAGGTGACCTGCCGCTGCACTGTGAGGTGGCTGTCAAAAGGCCAGGTACTCTCTCGCTTCTTTGAGCTTTTGGATGCCGTGAAACTGTTTATGGAAGAGAAGGACAAGGACTATCCCGAGCTCTCGGACCTCAAGTGGATTATGGATCTGGCCTTTTTGGTCGACATGCTGTGTCACTTGGACAGACTGAACCTGACCCTGCAGGGTAAGTTAAAAATGCTGCCTGACCTGGTGCAAAGTGTGTTTGCGTTTGTCAACAAACTGAAGCTGTTCAAGACACATATTCAAAAGGGAGATTTAACGCATTTTCCCACTCTGCTAAAAGCCAAGCGGGCAAGTCACCAGCGCTGCCCTGAGTAAGCAAAGAGCCAGATATGCAACGCTGATTGAAAACTTGCACGAAAGCTTTGTGACCCGGTTCCATGATCTACAATTGAAAAGGCCACAGATTACGTTCCTCGTCGACCCATTGAATGCAGAGACCGGCTGTTTGAAAGTCTCGCTAGTCACAGATGAAGCTGCGGCTGAGTTGGAGATGATCGATCTTTGTGAGGAGGACCAATTGAAACCTGCTTTAAGGGAAGGGACCATTGAGATCTGGAAAAGTATGCCAATGGAGAAATACCCCAATGTCAAACGGGCTGCGCTTAAGATACTGTCAATGTTTGGGTCAACATACGTCTGCGGGTCTGTGTTTTCTACCCTAAAAAATGTGAAATCATGTGAAAGAATTGCTTCGAGTGGCAACAACGGAATACAAGCCAGATTTGAAGAGGATTGTTCAAGGCAAGGAATGCCAGAAGTCCCATTAAACAACATGCATTGTAAAAGTAAATGCTATTGTAGATTATTATATTTTTGTTTATGGACTTGGTTGAACTGAGAGTTTGTGTGTGTGAGACAGTGCGCACAATTGTTGAAAATGACTGGCCTGTGGTTTTAGTACTGTAGGAGTCATTATCATGTTGGTGTGTGACATTTACAATAAATCTGGCTGAGCAGAATGTGTGTATTTTGTGTGTGTGTGTGTGTGTGTGTGTGTGTGTGTGTGTGTGAGAGAGAGAGAGAGAGAGAGAGAGAGAGAGAGAGAGAGAGAGGGAGGAAAGGATGGGTGATGTTCATGTGTGCCCATGCGTATGATGTGGCTCTTTGCGGTAACACAGTAAAAAAAAAAGTGGCTCTTGGTCTCTGACTGGTTGGCCACCCCTGATATAGGAGGTCAGTTTTGATTTAAAAAAAAAGCAGTGGGCAACAGCGCTGTACACATCGGTAGACTTGTGCATAATAAGAAAGCAAATAACACAGAAAATAGAGATTTTTGATGGTAAACTAGTCTCTGAGTATAGAGAGAGAGAGAAAGAGAGCTGTGCAGGAAGTGTGATTTATCATGGTGGAAGCAAAACGGCAAAGGTAAGAGGAAATTAATGACAATGTTTTTCAAACATGAAGCATAGTTTTGATCTTTTGCTGCTGGTTCAGTGAGTTTTGGTCAGAGTGATGAAACCTGCAGCTTCAGAATCTGTGAGATGTCGGCTTTCAGCACACGACGGTTTGTACGCGTACGTTGCTGTTTTAGCTTTTTGGTGGTTGTTGAAATAGTTTTGAGAGGTTCAAGCTGAGACTCTGGCATTTCTGGCAAATACATTTGTATTTAAAAATTGATTCAGGATTTAATGAATTAATATTGCATTACTCAAACTAAAATTGATTTGAATTAGGAAAAAAGATTTTTTTAAACCCACCCCTACTTGTGACTGTCTAGGACTTAATTGTGTCAGTCAATAAGTGGTGACAGGAGAAAATGCAAATATGAAATACAGTGGTCCCTCGCTATAACGTGGTTCGCCTTTCGCGGTCTTGGTGTTTTGCAGTTTTGGGGGTTTTTTGTGCAATTTTGGATGCCTTTTTTTTTTTTTTTTAAACACAGGGCATTGTGCTCTGCGTCCTGACTGGCTATAGACCATTGTGACTGAATCTCATGCCGTGTCTCCTTTACAGTACAGGATGCGTTCAGGTTGTCAAATTTACATAATCTTCTATCTCTAGCAGTGTGACTCTGTCAGGCGTGGTGTGGAGGCGAGGAAGAAGGAACCCAAACGCAGGACTCGCAGGTACAGAAATGACGGGGATTTATTGGAGCGGGTGAATGAACAAAGCAGGAATGAAGGACTGGCTGACTGAAAGACTGGATGGATGGCTGGCTGACTAACTGAACATACATACGGGGAGACGACAGGAACATCACATGTACATCAAAATCAACGACACGACAGTGAACGAGTAGAAACATAGGGCTTAAATACACAGACTGATGATAATGATAATGAGAAACCGGTGAGTACACAGCTGAACATAATGAACTAATGATAAATGGGAAGAGGACTGAACATAATGCACACAGACCAAGGCTAACACAATAAAACAGGAAGTGGAACAGGCAGTAGATAAACAGTGAACGTGAACTGAAAATACTGGGTCAACGACCCAGAAATCCTGACAGACTCTGAAGTGATGTACTGTATGTTCGTAAGTTTTCTCCCCAACAAAAGCATCAACCTATTGCGGGTTATTTTTAGAACATGACTCCCGCGATAAACAAGGGATCACTATACAACAAACTACACATTTGAGGGAGGATGAAGAATTTGCATATAAAAAAACTGTTTAGTGCATTTTAATTTTGATTTTAAAATCACAATAATCAAAAGAAAAATGTCATTTCCATCTATGGTAATTTCTATTTGGTGCTATGATGGAACGGATGAGGCATTAGCGATAACAGACATGAGTCTAAGTCGCATAGACCACAAAAGGTAGAGCAAATATCTAAATAATATCTAAATTTATCAGAAGACAACATAATCGAGCTCTTGACTTGGTTCAGTGGATGATGATGCTTGATCAGTCTTGTATGTTGGCTTACTCAGTGCAGCAGGTTGCCCAAATAAATATGTTACATAAAGTCCTATACAAAGTCTCAGTCAGTTATATTAAGGTACAAAAGCAGCACTGAAGTGCCAGGCTGACATTAGTTTTGACACATTTTCTATTGTTCCATGTTATATTACAGCGGGCTGGTGCTTCTGCTTTTGGACACTATTTTATCTTTACATAAGCGTTTAAGGTGAGTGTAGCGTGCATTTGTATTCATTTAATGAGGAAAATAGAATATGTAACAAGAATATGCTGAGCTTTTGGAAAATAAGTGCCGTAATTAACTTTGCCACCCTTGTATCCTCCCTTAAAGTGCTGCGTCACACAGAATACTGAACACACACAGGTGAAAACACCATAATAACTTAATCAGTGAGCTGTTTGCGAGTAGTATTTCCCTCCAGGCTCTAGCAGCTCAGGCAAAGCCACTCAGTTCTTCCACTACCTTGTCGCAATTGAAAGAATTGGATTTGCAGCAAGGACAGCTGGCGTGATTATTAAATTCACCGACACAGAAACAAAATACACTTGAACAGAACTTTAGAAGTCAAATAGTAATCATTTGTATACGGTTCAAGTATACCTATAGAAAGTGAGCCACTTTTTTAATTAAAATGCTGAAAGAAAATATCTTTTTTTTAAATTTCCTATGCATTTCAAAAGTGTCCAAGTTAAAAACAGGAGAAAAATAACAAGAAATTATTTAAAAGAAAACTAATCCTGAACATAAAAGCAGCACTGAAGCAAAAGAAAAACACGAACAATGTAAAAATACGTATGTCAAAAGTTCATAAAATGGCTCAGTAAAGAAAGGATGGTAACCCCTTATTGACAAGGAAAAATCCCCCTTTGAGTCATGATTTCATTTAATTTTTTTGCACTTAGCAAGCAGTTGCCTTGGTCATTGGTCACTGTACCCATGTAAATCATGTCATGCAATGTTTTTCAGAAGGCTGATACAAGATTGCAAAATTAATTGCAACATAAACTCCTTTCAGATAAACAACCACTCTGTATGTTTAAAGCACTCACTGCACAAGAAGCGTAACTTAATTGAGAAAGCATTGCTTTATCCAGCTTCATTAATTAGTGCACATTAAAGTCTCAAATGACGCAAACAGCAGAAGGGTTGTGCTGAGTGCAGACACACACTGGAAGAAATTATGTTTCTAAAGCATAAAATGGTATTACATAAAGTACAAGAAGCAGCTATTAAATTAATGTAAATAATTTAATTAGAACTTTCTCCTTTCTGCTTTATTAGCTATGGCAAGGACATTGGAGGAAGAGTCCTTGAAGGAATAAAACTGTATATTACATTAATAGATGTTTATTATGGACTGTATAATAATATTTTATGCTGAATGTAACTGCGGCTCTGCCCCAGGGTTTTACCTGTTCAGATCTCATCCAAACACCTATTAGGTGTTTGGATGAGAGGTGAGAGTATACTGTGAGAGTATACTGTAACCTCAGTTTACCTGCATATATGTAAGGTGTACTACAGTGGGGCAAAAAAGTATTTAGTCAGCCACCGATTGTGCAAATTCCCCCACTTAAAATGATGACAGAGGTCAGTAATTTGCACCAGAGGTACACTTCAACTGTGAGAGACAGAATGTGAAAAAAAAATCCATGAATTCACATGGTAGGATTTGTAAAGAATTTTTTCGTAAATCAGGGTGGAAAATAAGTATTTAGTCACCTCAAACAAGGAAAAACTCTGGCTCTCACAGACCTGTAACGTCTTCTGTAAGAAGCTTTTCTGTCCCCCACTTGTTACCTGTATGAATGGCACCTGTTTGAACTCATCATCTGTATAAAAGACACCTGTCCACAGCCTCAAACAGTCAGACTCCAAACTCCGCCATGGCCAAGACCAAAGAGCTTTCGAAGGACACCAGGAAAAGTATTGTAGACCTGCACCAGACTGGGAAGAGTGAATCTACAATAGGCAAGCAGCTTGGTGTGAAAAAAATCAACTGTGGGAGCAATCATCAGAAAATGGAAGACATACAAGACCACTGATAATCTCCCTCGATCTGGGGCTCCACGCAAGATCTCATCTCGTGGGGTCAAAATGATCATGAGAAGGGTGAGCAAAGATCCCAGAACCACACGGGGGGACCTGGTGAATGACCTGCAGAGAGCTGGGACCAAAGTAACAAAGGTCACCATCAGTAACACACTACAACGGCAGGGAATCAAATCCCGCAGTGCCAGACGTGTTCCGCTGCTGAAGCCAGTACATGTCCAGGCCCGTCTGAAGTTTGCCAGAGAGCACATGGATGATACAGCAGAGGATTGGGAGAATGTCATGTGGTCAGATGAAACCAAAGTAGAACTTTTTGGTATAAACTCAACTCATCGTGTTTGGAGGAAGAAGAATACTGAGTTGCATCCCAGGAACACCATACCTACTGTGAAGCATGGGGGTGGAAACATCATGCTATGGGGCTGTTTTTCTGCCAAGGGGACAGGACGACTGATCCGTGTTAAGGACAGAATGAATGGGGCCATGTATCGTGAGATTTTGAGCCAAAACCTCCTTCCATCAGTGAGAACTTTGAAGATGAAACGAGGCTGGGTCTTACAACATGACAATGATCCAAAACACACCGCCCGGGCAACAAAGGAGTGGCTCCGTAAGAAGCATTTGAAAGTCCTGGAGTGGCCTAGCCAGTCTCCAGACCTCAACCCCATAGAAAATCTGTGGCGGGAGTTGAAAGTCCGTGTTGCTCGGCGACAGCCCCAAAACATCACTGCTCTCGAGAAGATCTGCATGGAGGAATGGGCCAAAATACCAGCTACTGTGTGTGCAAACCTGGTAAAGACCTATAGTAAACGTTTGACCTCTGTTATTGCCAACAAAGGTTATGTTACAAAGTATTGAGTTGTATTTTTGTTATTGACCAAATACTTATTTTCCACCCTGATTTACGAATAAATTCTTTACAAATCCTACCATGTGGATTCATGGATTTTTTTTTCACATTCTGTCTCTCACAGTTGAAGTGTACCTCTGGTGCAAATTACTGACCTCTGTCATCATTTTAGGTGGGGGAACTTGCACAATCGGTGGCTGACTAAATACTTTTTTGCCCCACTGTATATAGAAGTTTTGTGCCAAAGGGAAAAAAAGATATTGTGATTAAAGTACCTCAGATATATATGAGCATGTTTGTGTCTATGAGTGTGTGTGTTTGTGTGTGTGCTTGATTGAACTTTGAAAGACTTACTGCGTGGCTACCTACATACATCTATCGTTTAACCCACGCACACACCTACACACACACAAACTACTTGTGAACTTGGTCTTGAACTGCTCTGTGCAAGATTCCTGAGGCAAAAAAACTGTGTATGTTGTGTGTATGTGTGTGAGTCTGTGTATGTGCGCGTGTGCGCATGTGAAGTGGAAAATCAACATAGCCAGTCTGTATCACATGCCCTGGGGAGTAGACCAATCAATAATGGAATGAACTGCAATACATCCACTCTGTCTCTCTCTCTCTCTCTCTCTCTCTCACACACACACACACACACACACACACACACACACACACACACACACACACACACACGTTGCTGTCCCAAGGGGGTTGTTTGGGTGTGTGTGTGTGTGTGTGTGTGTGTGTGTGTGTGTAATATATAGAGACTAAGAAAAGAGGGAAAAGGAAAATGTGTATATGTGAGAACATGTCTCTCACACACACACCAAGCCACAGGGAGCTAAGGTGCTTCCTGCAGGTGTTGTTGATATTGTGAATGTAAATCCAGGCTTTGTAGCACATAGTCTCATAACCAATGCTGCAGGGTCTCACTTGAACTCACAGCTTATAAACTCATCATAGGGAACATTTCACTTCACTTATCTGCTCGATTACTAGTTATTATTCTGGGTCTTCCAGAGTCCAACACTCTTTCTTCAAAAACGTCATATTACTCAGCACTCGTACCAGTAAATTCTGATAAAGTCTGCTCAAAACATTTAGCAGCTTTTTACCAAAGAAAGTTTAAAATGCTTTTTTTCTCAACAAACTATATTTCTACAGCTAAAATGCAAGCTTATGAACATATTGGTTTTAACAGCAGTTTGGCTCATCCCACCAAATAAATTTCAGAAGCCGTACTGCATACATTTATCATAGGGATATAACCTGAAGGCAAAGTTGCCATAACATTATATCTGCTGACAGGTGATGTGTATACCAGATTATCTCTTCATCATGGCACCTGTTAGTGGGTGGGATATATTAAGAAACAAGTGAATATGTTGTCCTCAAAGTTGATGTCAGAAGCAGGAAAAATGAGCGGGTTTGACAAGGGCCAAATTCTGATTGCAAGAGAACTGGGTCAGAGCATCTGCAAAACTGCAGCTTTTGTGGGGTGTCCCGTCAAAAGAATCAGTGGTGGACAAGCCAAGGTTCAATAATGCCCGTAGAGAGTGAAGCTGGCTTTCTGGTCTGATCAGACGAACTGCATCTCAAATGTCTAAAAAAAATAATGCTGGTTTTGATAAAAAGGTGCACTCAGTGAAAGAGTAAACAGTGCATCACAGTTTGTTGCTTTGTTATGGGGCTGCATAGTGGGAGACCAGTCAGAAGGCCCATGCTGGCTCTTGGCTCCTGTAGTCCATTTGTATGTTAACTTTGACAGGTACCATCTACGTGGTGGTTCAGGAATGGTTTGAGGAGCACAACAACAAGTTTGATGTGTTGACTTGGCCTCCAACTTCCCCACCTTTCAATCCAATTGGGATCTAATGGACAAACAAATCCAATTCATGGAGTCCCCAGCTAACGACTTACAAGACTTAAAGGATCTGTTACAAACATCTTAGTGCAGATACCACAGCAGACCGGCCTTCAGGGTTCTACTGGAGTCGTTGTCTCAATGGGTCAGAGCTGCTTTCGCAGTGAAGGGAGGACCAACACAATATTAGACAATCTTTGATTTAAAAGTTCTGTCTAAATAAAAATGGTTAGTTTTAACCTTCCCACAAAGATTGCCACAGAGTTGCAAGAACTGCTTGGAGAAGGACTTTAGGTATCTCGCAGGTGTGGCCAGGGCAGACAGCAGTCTATGGATCAACACTACATGAAACCAGAAACACATTACCTTGACTCAGGTCCTGTTATCATAAACTCAACTCAACAGCTTTTCCAATATAAAAAAAAAAAAACGTTTCAACTGGGTCATCTCAGTGTAAACTCAGGTTTTGGACAATAAGAGGTACTCTCAAAGTAGTACTTTGATGATTTAGATGAATTATGTGTTCACTTCCCTTATTTATAGCTATACTAGTTAATAGCCTTAACACATACAGGTATGTTTATCTCTAAATTCTTGCCTTTCTAAGTAATTGTATGCATTGCAGTAGCAGTAATTAAAAACGAAACCTGCAGTTCCTACAATGTCCACTTGAGGCAACTGAGGCTAACTCCAAAAGCCAATCAATCTCCATAACTACAATGTAAAATTGACCAACTTTACTGCGATAAAAAGTATGTTTATAGTTGAAGTTTGGCCTCTATGGAAAGTTGCCCATAAAGTGGGTGAATTATTATTATTTTTTACTTATTCTTTTTAATGCATCAAAATTGATAGGGCTTACATTTATGGATGTGGGTGTTTGTGTAGCTGACTGGTGTCTGCTCACTGAACTGGCTCTCACCACTGTTTTTGTGCTGTTTGTGTATTTTGGAGCTTCATTAAATTATCTGATGAATAATATGGCTAGCTTCAGGGTTGGTGAGTGAAACTATAATAATGTTGAGGATTTAAGGTGCAGAGCACAGTCACATCCATATAACCTGCTCTCTGTAGACTTTCCCAGGCAGAGTTTATATGTGGCAACATCCCTGATGATGATGATGATGATGCTAAAAATAAGAAAATAATAATAAAAAAGTAGCTGCACTAATGAACATATTTTAATTTTTATCACATATGGCATACGTGTTCATGGTATAATGAGTCACCGCTATCGCACATTCCAGAACATGTCAGAAATCATCATCTTCATACTTGCCGTTAACATAATAGGTCATGTGGGAGAGGAAGTAAAGATTGTTTCAACACAGTAAAAATCATCTTAATACTGAAACATGGTATGCTGTGTATGTGTGTGTGTGGGAGAGAGAGAGAGAGAGCAGAGTAATTCTTTCCTGTAGTCCATGAGTCTGATGTTGTGTCTGTTGAGATTGAAATCTCTGGTTGATTTTACGCATGATGTCCTCCCAGCACTACTGCACATACAACAGACGAAGCATTTCAGACACTGAGAATGACCAAATTAGTGGCACAGTTAATGCAACGCATGCCACCCTGCACAGACCAGGGAGAGAGAGAGAGACTGCAGAGTACTGTCTCTCTCTCTCGTCCCCTGATTTCACTCTATCTCTCATGATGGAAGAGAGCATCCGCTGTAAATCTGGAATGGTTGGATGCACAACACACACATGCACACACACAGAGGTGGTGAATCTAGGCTGGTTGCTTCTTTTATAAATGAGCTCTGCTGTGCAGGGAGGTCTGCAGGGATGACGCTGCAGAACCAGGACGCCGTGGCTCGCGCACACACACTGCAGAATCAAACACTGGCACACTAGACAAGTAAACACACATTCCATATACATGTGATTAGGAATGTGTAAGTTTGGGGCTAAGTGCCCTGGAAGCCCCTGACTGATCTGCTTCTCTGTAAATGGACTAAATATTATGTAGTGCTTTTCTTCTCACACAAGCACTTTGTTTTTTTATAGCTAAATGCTTTCTTTCTAACTTTAACATTTAGACAGAGACACATTATTTTAGATCAACTTGGGGTTAAATATCTTGCCCAAGGACACTTGGCAGGCTGGACCCAGTGATTGAACTACCAACCCTGCAATCAGTCTCCTTTATGTTCAGTGATTGATGAACGAATGCATATCAGCATTATACACGCAAACACATCTGCTCCCTAATACATTCACACAGCGATTTAAAAACAGCCTCCCTGATACTTACAGTTTGGCTTTTCACCAGTAAGCAGTGACCCGCTGTTAATGCGTCGGAGTAAAAAACTCGGATTGCTGATGCAGCGTTTCCTCTATCACACCGACTCATCTTCTGTTGATTAATGTGAATATTTAATACTTAAATCACAATACCCTGTTGCCATACTTTGTCAGTGCAGCCACCAGTACACAGCTGAAACAGATTGCATTATGGGTGTGTTCAGGTAGTGTACTGAGTGGGTCATTTAAGTTCATGTACGGGACTGCAATAGAAAAACACAGCAGAAACACTTCTGTTTGAGGATCACAGACGTAGTTTCCACTTCCCTGCAACTGAGATGAGCCCTGTAGCTTCTGGAAGCACATTGTTTTTCAGCAGGCAGGCTCAGAACACAGTGGAGCATTTGATAGCCTTTTTGCCTTTTTTTTAGCCCTTTTTTTTCCAATTTCAAATCACGTTTATTTCTCCTCTGTTGCCAACTCACAACAACAGTCACCTCAAGGCACTTCATGTTGTAAGGTAAACAGCCTACAACAAAAAAGCGACAGTGTTCCCACATAGCAAAATTGGTATGTCCCAATGTGCTTATACATGGCCCACATACTGCAAAGAATGACGGCCCTTTGGTGACCCAAATCTCGTTTGCCAGATGTGGCCCACACATGGGCCAGCACAAGGCCAGTTGCAGACACACTGCTGGCCCTGTGCTGGCCCAGAACAGTTTCAGCTCTGGCCCCAGATGTCAGCTTGATGTGTACCTTAATCAAGCCATGTAATAACAACATGTGCCGGAACATAATAGTGCAAAAGTAACATGACGAAACTCTGTTCAGACACTGATTCTTACACAGACCTTTTTTACTCTCCCGTATTACTCAAAGTGCTCTATACAACATGCCACATTCACCCAATCGCACACTTTCTCTAAACTGAGGGTTTCCTAACTGCATTCATACGCATTCACATTTGACGTGCAGAATGGAGAAGCCAGGGATCGAACCACTAACCTTCTGATCAGTAGGTGACTTGCTCTACCTCCTGAGCTCCAGCCACCCACTTGCTACAATGAGTAAACTGTCACTAGGTTTGTACACTCACAAACTTGTCAAACCTGCATTTGAAACATTGGCTACCATAGCAGTATTGTGTTACAACATGGCATTTGGGTCTTCTAACTAAAATAGGACAATAGAAACATAAATAGTGCCATCATTGCCAGACCTGGCCGACATCTGGTTGACAATACACTCTGCCATGACACCAGTCAATCAGAAGTGTCTGCTTGATGCAAGATCCAGGGAAGACCTGTTTTCTATGAGCCTGGGCCACATACACCAAACCACAATCGAGCCAGATATAGCATGCCATTGCATAAATAGTGGCATCATTGCCAGGCCTGGCCCATATCTGGATGACATACATCTTATCATGCCAGAAGTCAGCCAGCAGTGCTGGCTTGATACCAGATCCGGGCCAGACCTGGTTGCTATGTGGGTTTGAACCAGCACCTGGGAAGGAAGAGCTCCTTTTTTAACAGGAAGAGACCTGTAGGTATGAATGACTTAATGTCTGATTGCCACAAAATAGTGCTAGTCAATTTCATGAGGTCGTCACTTGTGATAATGATGCTGTCCATTTTTCTGGAAAAGCAGCAGTGCAAAGCTTTAGATGTGAGTGAGCAAAATATTGGTTCCCTAATTGTCAAGACTTCAGAAGACATTTTTTTTAGTATAAATGACATGTCCTGATTATATAAAAGGTTAGGATTCATTTTGAGGTGATCACTAATGATGATTTAGTCCTCACAGGGTTAATAAAATTGGGATCTGTGAATTCTATGAAATGAGTCTGTGCTGTTCATCTGTTTCATTTTTTGGAGGCTCTGAAAATTCTTAATTTTTGTTTTTATTTTTCAATTTCCTCTAGTCATTTTCCACCTGTCACCCTTTAATACTGTAAAATGGATTAATTATGTGATGTCAACCGGAAAGACGATGAAATCATGATTCCTACATCAGTGTTTGTGTAAATATCTGTAAACAGGACCACTGATTTAAATACATAAAAGTGTAGTTAGTGCAGCATTTACAGACAAATATCTGTTCCTACATATTCAGGCATTCAGCATGATTCTCGTAGTGCCCATGCCTGTCACTCACACACGCACAGCCATATCCATTCACAGAGCGCCCCTCTGAATCCTCTCCTCGGGTTCAGAATATCGACCTTGTCATCAGAACGCAGTGACCCCCAAGCAACAAATAATGAATGGTTTGACATCAAAAAGTGCTGAGATAATAGAAACTGTCAGCTGTGATGGGCAAACATTTGCTGCCTAAGCATTTTGGCCTGCTACTCAAGATATTGTTTATGTGTTGACTTGGCAACCCTTTAAGCTATAGTGTCTCAGGAATCCTAATGAGTAAATAAGTATTATTTATTTGCACAGCTGCAGGGATCCTACTCCTGACAAAGCTGATTGTTCCTGATTGGCAAATGACATTTGTGTGTGTGTGTGTGTGTGTGTGTGTGTGTGTGTGTGTGTGTGTGTGTGTAAATTTTCAATGAAAATGGACACTGATGATTTGTGAGATTTAAAAGTTTTGACTTGCCTCAGCATTCACTTTGATCTATTAGCTTCAGTTGTACTTTGTCTTAGAACATAAAGTTGTTGGAGAACCAAATGAAGTAAGTTTAGCTTGTATTTTAGCTATATGTTAAACAAGCTAGTTTCTGGAACTACATGACAATGACCTCTCAATGAAATGGCTTATGTGCAAATGGGACTTACAGTTGCTATAGTTTATGTGTATGTATGAACATGAGCATGAACTCCTTGCATCACTATGCTGTATATCTCCAGTCAGAATCATTGGGAACATCCTACAGGACTGGAGATCACAGTGGAGGAACATGCATCCATTGTCTCTCACTGTGCAGGTTCTGTGCAGCTTGGTGATGAGCTGTTTCTGCAACACACAGCCCACTTTGACCTTAACTGGGCCAGAATAGTGAAACTCCTCTTCCTGACAGTGTAAATAAAATTTAACTACACACTGAATCTATCAGATATCTTAGCATAAGGAAAAAGACGAGCAGTTTTAGCAGTGCATTTCAGTTTTTCTGCACGATAAAGAATTGCTGCTGTAGTTAAAAGAAGAAATTAGAAGAAATCTTTGGACTTCAATTATAAGAAATACATGTGCAAAATATATTCCCTGATTCTGAGCGTTATTCAAGTGTGCTTTTAATTTCAGATTCAATGAGCTTATATGACTCTTCAGCTAAAAGTTGTACAAACTCCTGGAAAAGAAGTTGAACAATGTTAAATTAAGGGTTGGAGAGCATGTTACACATTACAGGACAAGTTGTTTCATTTATTTGGAGAGATGTTTTCTCTACAGACTTTGTACCTAAAAACTGTACCTAAAGCCCAGGATGACTTAAATATAAACTATTGATTTTCATCTAAGTTGGCTGTTTACATCAGCAGAAAACAGAAAATTGACCATTGATTGCATTGTGATGTTAATGTTGATCAGAATGATTAAAACGCGCATAAACATTGATTACCATTATGATCATGTGATGAATGATAAATATAAATAAGTAAGAAAAAAATTGGGTTAGTACTTGCAGGAAGAGAGGAACAATTTGGGGGAATTATAGATTTACATAAATCTTTATATTTGTCTTTTGGATAAATAAAATGGTTTTTAAAAAATTCCACAATTCTCTGTCACACTCCTTCAATCTACCTTTTCCATTTGTTCTCATGATTTTTTTTTTTTGCCCTGATTATTTGTAAATTCGCTAAGGGTAGGAGGATGCAAAGAACTGAACACAATTTATTCAAGCACAGAGTTAGAGTAATAAATCACTTAGCAATTAGAAATCAATGAAACTATAAAGCACCAGGAACAGGTTTGTAATCCAGTAATTTATTTATTTTTTGTCCTTTTCTTGCGAACTAGAGTGATGACAACAGAATAAAGATCTTCTTTACTGAACTTCCAGTTAAGTCTTGTTAAATATAATCTTTTAAATAAAAGAAACTATTAACAAAAACCCCCAAATCCAATTCAAGCACCACCAGATACCAGAGTAATGAACATGTGCATACAGATGGATTTGTTTGTGACTTTAAACAATATTAAATCATCAAGCCATACTGAATTCTATCACAGTTTTTGGGTTCCTAAGCATTCATTGTTGATTTAAATTAGAAAAACAATTCCAGGATCTGCATATCACTTATATAATTTTTACATGATTTTGTACATTTGTCATAATGCTGTTATACTTACTAGTTTGAATTTGCATTGTTTTATTTGCCAAGCAGCTGAAAACAGCAAACACTTGAATCTTTATTTCTAATGAGAAAGCAGAAACTGCTGTGAAATATTTGTTTTGGGCTGATTCTAGCTTCCTTTTTCTTCCTCAGTGTTAACACAACTCATGACGCCATGCTGATGTTTAACTCTTGGTACATTCTGTCAGCCACTGATTGTTACCCAGCCATTAAGCCTGATGTTAAGTGGTCAATTACATTGCAGTGAGCTCTTTTTACACTTCCTGAGGTGCCCCTAGGTCTAATTAAACTGACTAAACATAGCCCAAATTCAGCACTACTAAAGCTTCTCTTTTATAAATGACCATTGCATTATCTCTTTAAAAACAGGTATATGTTTTCCACTGTTGTACAGATAATGGAAAACAATACTAGGGTCATATAGTGGGTCCTCGTGTCTGACCAACTGACAAGCAACTCCAAAAACATTTGTTATCTGTGTTAGTCTGTGATCCTAAAGAGAGACCTGAGTCAGAGTCCCAAAGCCAAGCTCTCAATTCAATCATCGATCTTGATTTCAGTCCTCACTAGTGGTCTTGAGCCCTGGCTGCTGACTGAAAGAATGAGATTGCAGATGCAGGCTTCAGAAATAAGGTTTCTCCTAGGGCTTCTCCTGTGCAAATTGAGTAGAGCCAATTTAAGAGTTTCAGGCAACTGGAAGAAAAGATTCTACTACCAATGGAGTGAGATAATACACCTGGTTTCCAACTCTCTTTCACAAAATGAAATGAAAAGGGGCTGAAAAGAAGAAAAGATCATGAAAAAATGTGCACCCTGTGATTAATGTCCAGTGGTAAACTTCAGTGTTATTATGAAGCCATAAAATAATGTTATCGGCTTTTTTCTGTATAGGACATTATAATATAAAAGTGCCTTTGAGGATCCTTAGATTTTAATGAAACTCAGTTTTGTGCCATTGTTAGACACCCACAAAGAACAAGTGGGGAGAAGAAGAAAGTAGACAGGAGTACTGGACAGCTTGGAAAGAGAGAAGTGGCAAAGACAAAGGTAAAGGCTTGTCGTGAGTTCTAAGTGACATTTTCTCACAGGAGAAAATGAGCGAGAGAGGACAGCTACAGGACAGTTAGCGAATCATAAAGTGCAGAGGATTAGTAAAGGAAGAAGTGAGGGCAGCCATGAAGATGATGAAGAGGGGAAAGGCGGTTGGTCCAGATGACATACCTGTGGAGGTATGGAGATGTGTCAGAGAGAGGGCAGTGACATATTTAACCAGATTATTGCATACAGTAGATGCCTAGAGTGGCACTGTATGAGGAGGCCAGAGGAGTATGTGAGGATGGTGCAGGACATGTACACTGAATGATTACTATGACTGAATGACCCAAGCTGCAAAAGTTATATAGTGAGCATTCATCCATACCATAGTAACCATGGCATGACATGGCATTGTCTTTAAAAAACACACAATCAATTTTTTTTACTCAATCTTCGTACTGTTTTCTGGAATTTGAGTTACCGAATATCACTACAAAATGAGTGTTTTCCAAATTAAATAAAAATTCTTGAACCATATAACCTAAACTGATTCTTTTAAAGTTTTACTTTCTGATGGAAATCCTTCACCGAAGCCCTTTGTCAGCATTTATCCAAGTATATGCCAGTGTTTAATCTGTTAGGGCCCACTTGGCCGTCTGGCAGTTAACTCTGGATATAGCGCACTGTAGAGGTGAGAGGTTAACGCTGTTAATGGTGGGCAGAACACACCAGCAAATATCTTCCTCCTAGTTTCTGCCAGTGGCCATGGTAACCACAGTGAATCCTAGCACAGAATCTATAAAAAGGCTGCAGAACACAGCAACTGGCTGCAGAGTTGGAAGAGAAGAAGGAGGAGAAGTCGGGAGGCTGACTCATATTAAAAATTGGTAGCAGATTTCAGAACCACTATTTGATACTGGCTAATAACCAACAAAGCCTGAAGGAAAATGAACAACTGTGACACACAGAGACTAAACATGTAACTTAAGCAACTTATCTGGTTACATTGCTGAATATGAAAACTCTTCCAAAGAGCTATATCGCTTTAGTAAAATTGTGTTTCTCTCCAAAATGTCTGCCAGAATTTAGAGAAACAGCAAGGCAGGGAAAAGAGAGGTAGAAAGATGTCAAAGTGGGAGCACTGCTAACCTTCAGCAGGTTATGAGATTCTGTGGTGGATGTGAGATGGAACCAAAGGCAGAGGACATGCTTTTTAAAAAAAAAATTCAATACATCGCTAAGTACCACTCAGATTCAGATTCTATGCGCACACATGCTGTGGTAAATATGTTATATCATCACATCAAATGAATTTTACACTGATTTCCCAAAAGGTGGGCACAGTCTTGTAACCTCGAGCAGGCTTCTGTTCTGTCTGCACTCGGGCAGACTGAAGTTCTCCTGATAGTGATTATAAGCAGAACTGTCAAACTAGGAGTTAGCAATGGACCCAGCAAAACTCTTTTGTTGCAGAGTTTACACTTATTTTAATCTCCCTCATCCATCAGTTAGACTTTTGCAGTGGAGTAAATCTGATTTCTTTAAAATGTCATATTCCACAGAATATAACTCCTAGGTTATGATGACCTGCAGTTACTGTGCTGACTGTGAAATGCAGCAGCTCATATAAACCAGTAATTGCTGACAGTGTCTACAATGTGTGATCTAGGACTGATGATTTTATGTAATTGCATTTAACAAACTGGTAGAAGTACACTATGAGTTCTGAAGAGATTTCATCGATACTAGTATACTGAAAGGATTTGCACAACCACTCAAGTTGCTCTGTGAGGCTATACATAGTGTGTGTCTTTACATTATCAGAAATAGGAGGAGGATAACATCATTTTTTGTACTATCTACAGTAAGAGTACCCCTTAGGGTTAAGAAGTTTAATATGTGTACATCTTAAACAAGCCACAAGACAGTGTATTTCTACTGCTGGTCCCACTGTGTGTGCAAGACAACAGATAAAACAGAAGCAAGGCCAGCACTGGAGGAAAGTTCTACTCTTCTTCTTCCAAAATAATCGACAGTGAATTATAAAGAAATGAATTATAAATCTAAACTAATTATCTGCAAAGATGAACAAACATAGCCAAATGAAACAATATTTATAAAACGTTTCTGGACATCCAGAAGTTAATGTCATCAGTGCAGCTCATTAGTTTGTGAACAGAGGTTAGTTGTTTACATATTTATATAATAATTCATTCCCCTCGGGTCCTTTACCAGAGGTCTGGGAGCTTGAGGATATCTTAGCTGTTCCTTGGACTGCGCTCTTCTCAACAGAGATCTTGGATGTTGTTCCTGGGATCTGCTGGAGCCACTTGCCTAGATTGGGAGTCACTGCACCTAGTGCCTCCACATCTTGTCAATTACTCTAATGCCATGGTGCTGGGTCCTTTTGACCCAGCATTTTGTATTTCTTGTGTTTTTATGACTTGTTGTGTTATGGTTTATAATCTGAGAATAACCTCAGGATTACCACTATGTTAACCATTGTACATTTAGGCTCCCCTCACGTCTTTGCCCCCTATCTGTGTTTGCGTTTATGTGTGTTGTGTCTTGTTTCCCCTCCTTGAGGTTTATTCATGTTTCCCAGTTTGTCATGTCTCTCTCTTCGCCTCCCCTCTCTCTTCCTCATGCTCCTTGTTCCCTCGCTCTCTCTCGTCTGCCTCTTCTTCACTCCTGTGTCATGTTCCCCAGTTTCCTGTTTTATTGTGTAAGTCTTGTGTTTCCATGTTTCATGTATCTGGTTGTCTTGTCTAATTAGGTTCAGCTGTGTCTCCCTCCTGTGTGGCATTTTCTTGTTACCTTGTGTGTATATTTAGTGTGTGGTTTCCTCTGTTCCTTGTTGAAGTGTCTGCGTATCATTCTGTGTATCATGCCTGTTGGTCATCCTATTCATCTTCCCCAGTGTATATCCAGCTACGTTTCCATGTTTCAGGTTGTTTAGTTTTCTGTTTCTAGTTTCCTGTTTAGCTGTCCCCAGTAAGTCTTACAGCCACAATAAAGGCTCATTTTCAGTTTGAAACAGTTTGCCTCGCAAACTGTGACATTTAATGCTCCCAAAAGTAATTTTACTACCTGCACGCTGCTCAGAAACAAATCCTCCGCATACTCAAAGATCTGTGAGAAACTCCAGATTATGTGCAAAACCTTAATGCGCCTCCTACATATTGATACATAACAAAACTACAGAGTCTAAAATTATTTAACAGTGGATTTCAGATAAAGAGTGTGAAAAAAGGAGCCCTTTAAATTGAATGACCTTTGTGTTCAGTTTAACCATTGGTGCCAAGTGTCCCATTACAAGAGAAGAAATATTGATCCCAACTGTCTGCACACTTGCCGTCTACCAAACAGCAAACAGCTTGTGTCCTACTTAGAAAGAAACAGACTGAATGAATAATCCTTTTTAACCTTTCATGTCTTATAAACATCATGACCTGAGATTAAATTCTTGATTGATTGATTGATTGATTGGTAATTTATTTCAACATGTGAACAATATACAAGTACATTTAGAAAAGAAATGAGAGAAAAAAATATATATACTATACAAATTACATAAAAAAAAACATTCTGATTAATTTACATGTTGAAAGGGAGTGGGAAGAAGTATACACTTATTTAATCCCACCCCTGTCCCATAAATTATCAGTGAATATTTAGTCAGCTTCCTTACTGATATAATTTGTAATAAAAATAGTGAACAGATTTCTGATATACTATATTCTATAATATCACATCATGGATTTTTTGTTTGTTTGTTTTTAAATAGAGACATTCACTTAATTTAAATATTTTCCTTTTCTTTATAGATCGAGAATATCATATTTTTATAACTCTTTTTGAACAGTTTTATGTTTGGACATTGCTTTAATTCCATATTCAGTTTGTTCCATAGTTTCACTCCTTGAACAGAAACACAAAAGCCTTTTCTTGTAGTACGTACCTTCATTGTTTTGAAGTTACAAAAACCCCTTAAATTATAACTTCCTTCTTTCAAAAAAAACATACTCTGAATATTACCTGGCAGTTCTTTATTTTTTGCTTTGAATAGAATTTGTGCTGTTTGGAATTTCACTATATCGTCAATTTTCAATATTTCAGACTGCAAAAATAGTGAGTTTGTATGTTCCCTATAACCTGCATTGTGGATGATTCGAATTGCTTTCTTTTGAAGAGTAAAAAGTGAATGTAATGTGGTTTTATAGTTATTGCCCCAGACCTCTGCACAATAGCTTAAGTATGGTGAAACCAGTGAACAGTAGAGAATATGAAGTGATGTTCTGTCGAATACCTGTTTTGCCTTGTTTAGTACTGCAATGCTTCGTGATACTTTGGAATGAATATATCTTACGTGAGCTCTCCAGTTAAGTTTTTCATCTATTATTACCCCCAGAAATTTATTTTCACTGACTCTTTCAATATCAACACCATTTATTTGAATCTTTGCATTTGTATTTAAACTACTATTTCCAAATAACATAAGTTTAGATTTATTCAAATTTAATGATAATTTGTTTTTATCAAGCCAGAACTTCACTTTACTTATTTCATTAGTCATATCCTCCAATAAATTCTGCAGATCATCACCAGAGCAAAAAATGTTTGTATCGTCAGCAAAGAGAACCATTTTTAATACTTTGGACACTTTACAGATGTCGTTAATGTACAAGTTGAAGAATTTTGGACCCAAAACTGACCCTTGGGGTACACCACAAGCAATGTCCATACATAAGGAGCAACCACCATTTATTTTCACAAACTGCTTTCTGTCACTTAAATAACTCCGGACCCAATCTAAAACTACCCCTCTGACACCATAACGTTCCAGTTTTCTTATTAATATATCATGATCTATAGTGTCAAATGCCTTTGTCAAGTCTATGAATAACCCAGCCACATATTGCTTTTTGTCTATGGAATTTGTGATGTATTCTATTGAATCTAATAGTGCCGATGATGTTGATCTGCTTGATCTGAATCCGTACTGACTCTCAGTGAGTAGTTTATGTTTATCTATAAATTTTTCCAGTCTGTTTTTAAACAGTTTTTCAAGAACTTTTGAGAATTGAGGTAGTAAAGAGACAGGCCTGTAGTTTGTGAAATGGTGTTTGTTTCCAGATTTGTATAGAGGTATAACTTTTGTTTGGCTTTGTAGTGACACAGATGTTAATTATTTGTTAGATATTTATGACTCTTTCTGTAATATTACCCAGGAATGTGGGCTGATAATGGGCACGAAAGGAAAATAAAGATGGTGACAAATGATACTGACACACCTTTGCACAAGAGGGTTTGGTGTTGATTAAACATAGTAGTTTTGTTTTTGGAACAAACTGTGAAAACTTCCCCTCCCTTCCACATAATGAATTGTTCCCCTATGATGCACAAGGACAAAACTTCACTGCAAGTTTAAGCAACATAAATAAAACCTGGGCTGACAATGACTCGACTAAAGTAGTGACCAAGGGACATGAATAAACAAAAATGGGTTCTGACCAAACCCTGCCAGCTGATACACACAAAATGAACGCTTACATACAAGTAGCAAGCGCACACACATGAGACACACACACACACTACTAGTCTAGCCTGGGGCTTTTTATCCCATTTTCTAATGCACTGAAAAGGTCAGACTATCAAAAACCCACTTGATAGAATAATGAGGCGATGTACAAATCCCCGAAATGCTCTGACAGAGCGTGCTGTCCACCCTGCTTACTGACATTCTTAATTCTGTTGTTTTGCTTGACTTCCACAGAGACTTAGTAACTGCTGACTTTCTGTAGGATTACAAGAGTTTATTATATTTCTTGACAGTAATAATAATAATTGTGAAACTGCATTCATTTGGTGGTATTGGTGGGAAAAACAGTATTATACTGGCTAATGATATTTAAAATTATGTATTTCAATGTTTGAAATTGACTGGATACATTTTGATTCACATGATATGAGAGGCACGTGAGAAATGTCATACTTTTACCTGTTTATTAATCATGGTCAGTGTAGGGACTAACGCGTTATTAAGTAAAGCGTTATTGTTGTGGTAACGAAACATAGCAATTTGGGAAAAGGGCAAATATTTTTTCATAACACTGTGTGTGTGTGTGACATCTTCTGAATCTGAAGAATGTTTTGAACATGAACAGACTAGACAAGTGGACCTTAGTTAGGATAGTTTTGTGGGCATTTTGAAGAGGTTTCATCTCTCAGCCAAGAGGCTTTTTTTCACTTTCTGAAGAAGATAGCTGTATTTGCATCATGGCTGATGTTGACCATTACTTTAAAATATTAGGACCTCCATTACAAAACGGGTGTCAGATCTTCGGAAAGCTGCAGCCTCAGGCAACACTGACTCTGTAATAGGGGAGAAATCGTCATCATCATCTAGTCTCTCTTGTTTCAGAGTTTGCTTCTGGCCAGAGACTGACAATTGCAACAGTTACCTGCAGATCTTGTGATTACATTTTGGCAAGGCAAGGCAAGGCAAGTTTATTTGTATAGCACAATTCAACAACAAGGTGATTCAAAGTGCTTTACAGAGACATTAGAAACAAGAACAAATAAAAAGCATGATTTAAAATTGAATAAAACAAGCAAATAAACTAACTAACTAATTAACAAACAAACAAACAAACAAACAAACAAACAAACAAACAAACAAACAACAGTATATAAAATCAAAACAGATAAAATCAGAACAGTAGATAAAATCAGTAGTTAAATGTAAGTTTTGAAATTTAAGCTTAAAGTGTGGATTTGGTGCTTTATTCAAATGCAGCTGAGAACAGGTGAGTCTTCAACCTGGATTTAAATAAACTGAGTGTTTCAGCTGATCTGAGGCTTTCTGGGAGTTTGTTCCAGATATAAGGAGCATAAAAGCTGAATGCAGCTTCTCCGTGTCTGGTTCTGACTCTGGGAACTGATAAAAGACCGGATCCAGATGACCTGAGGGATCTGGAAGGTTCATACTGGGTCAGGAGGTCATTGATGTATTTTGGTCCTAAACCATTCAGAGCTTTATAGGCCAGCATCAGAACTTTAAAGTCTATCCTCTGACGGACAGGCAGCCAGTGTAAGGACCTCAGAGCTGGACTGATGTGGTCCACTTTTTTGGTCTTAGTGAGGACTCGAGCAGCAGAGTTCTGAATGAGCTGTAGTTGTCTGACTGATTTTTTAGGTAGACCTGTAAAGATGCTGTTACAGTAATCAAGCCTACTAAAGATGAATGCATGGACTAGTTTTTCCAGGTCCTGTTGAGACATCAGATCTTTTATCCTTGATATATTCTTGAGGTGATAGTAAGCTGACTTTGTTATTGTCTTAATGTGTTTTTCTAAGTTTAGGTCTGCATCCATCACTACACCCAAATTTCTCGCCTGGTTTGTGGTTTTTAGATGTATAGATTGAAGTTCTCTGGTGACCTGTAATCGTTTTTCTTTGGCGCCAAAGACTATTACCTCAGTTTTGTTTTTGTTTAGCTGGAGAAAATTGTGGCACAACCAGTCATTGATTTCCTCAATGCATTTACCAAGAGCCTGTACAGGGCCTCGGTCTCCTGGTGACATTGTGATATATATTTGTGTGTCATCTGCATAGCTGTGATAGTTTATTTTGTTGTTGTTTATAATCTGTGCCAGTGGGAGCATGTAGATGTTAAACAGAAGGGGTCCCAAGATGGAACCTTGGGGAACTCCACATGTGATACTTGTCTGCTCAGATGTGAAGTTACCTATTGATACAAAGTATTTCCTGTTTTCTACGTATGTTTTGAACCAGTTTAGTACAGTTCCTGAAAGACCTGTCCAGTTCTCCAGTCGTTTGAGTAATATGTTGTGGTCAACTGTATCAAATGCTGCACTGAGATCCAGTAAAACTAGGACTGACATTTTTCCACTGTCTGTATTCAGACATATGTCATTAAACACTTTGGTCAGAGCGGTTTCAGTGCTGTGGTTCTGTCTAAAACCTGACTGGAAGGCATCGTAGCAATTATTCTGTTTTAAGAAGTAACTGAGCTGTTGAGAAACTGCTTTTTCAATGATCTTACTTAAAAACGGGAGATTTGAGATCGGCCTGTAGTTGTTCATTTGTGTCTTGTCAAGATTGTCCTTTTTCAGTATAGGTTTGATTACAGCAGTTTTTAGTGATTCTGGAAACACACCTGATAATAAAGAAAAGTTGACGATCTGTAACAGGTCTGACTCTAAAGTCTTTGAGACCTTTTTGAAAAAACTTTTTGGCAGGACATCTAAACAGCAGGAGGAGGAGTTCAGTTGACCTAAGATGTCCTCCAGGTCTTTGCTGTTAATAGGTTGAAACTGTTTCATGGTGTTTAAACAGTTTTTTGGTGGACACAGTACATATCCTGGATCTGCTGTTGATGTACCAATTGCTTGTCTAATTTTTTGGATTTTTTCAGTGAAGAATTTGGCAAAGTCATTGCAGGCCATGGTCGAATGAAGTTCAGCTGCCACTGGCACAGGAGGGTTTGTTAGCCTGTCAACTGTAGAAAATAAGACCCGAGCATTATGGCTGTTTTTAGTGATGATGTCAGAGAAGTAGGACCTCCTTGCATTCCTCAGTTGTAAATTATAATTGTGAAGTTTCTCTTTATAAATGTCATAATGAACCTGGAGGTTTGTTTTTCTCCATCTGCGCTCAGCTTTCCTACACTCTCTTTTTTCATTTTTCACCAGTGTGGAGTTTCTCCATGGAGACTTTTTCCTTCCAGAGATAACCTTCACCTTAATGGGAGCAATAGTGTCCATTACATTTAACATGTTAGCATTGAAGCTATTGACGAGCTCATTGACTGACCCTCTGGGCAGGTCAGGTGTTAATGGGAAGACCTGGTTAAAAATTACACTACTGTGTTCAGTTATACACCGTTTTGTGATCACTGTTGTTGATATATTTGTGTGGGCTGAGATTTTACTTTCAAAGAAAACACAGTAATGATCAGACAGGCCCACATCAGACACAGTAACCTTTGAAATGCTCAGGCCTTTGGAGATCAGTAGGTCAAGAGTGTGTCCTCTATTATGTGTGGCCTCTGTTACATGCTGAGTCAGCCCAAAGTTGCCCAGAGTGTTACTCAGGTCTTTAGTCCCTTTGTCCTGAGGGTTGTCCACATGAATGTTAAAATCCCCAGCAATAATTACACAGTCAAAATCAACACAGATCACAGACAGCAGTTCACTGAGGTCATTAAAAAAGTCTGTGCAGTATTTGGGAGGCCTGCAAACATTAAGAAACACAACTTTGGATGGGGCCTTCAGCTGTAAAGCCACATATTCAAAAGACTGAAAACTTCCAGGAGATAGCTGCTTACATTGAAATGATTCATTAAATAAGACAGCAACCCCTCCTCCTCTCCTGCTCGCCCTGACCTCACTGATAAAACTGTAGTTAGGAGGGGTTGTCTCGATGAGAACAGCTCCACTGTTACTTTGGTCCAACCAAGTTTCAGTTAGAAACATAAAATCAAGGCTGTGCTCAGTGATTAAATCATTAATTAAAAATGTTTTCCCAGCTAGAGATCTAATGTTTAATAAAGCCAACTTAAGTGTTTTAGAGGTATTACTTGTCCCCTCGTGTTTGGGAGCAGTCTGTGGCACACAAGGTATGTTTACTATGTTTAAAGATCTTTTAGAGTGCAGCTCTCTGTGTTTTGACCAGGCCACATGTCTCCTGTCACCTAAAAGTACAGAAATTTTAAAACCTTCTAGTAAACAGGGTCCCAGCTTCTCCTGGGAAAAGTCATCACTGCCATAATCCTCACAGCCCGGACCCTTCACACATCACGCATCAGACTGCGGAGACAGGGCATGAAGAGGAACTAAGGGGGGCGAGGCTGGGCAATGTGACTTCGATTGCTCTGTTGAGGGTGGGGCTCGATGGCGAACCTTTGGCCGCTCTGGTGGGGGGTTTATGGGGGACAAAAAGGGATTGGGACGGGGGGTAGATCTGAGCCCAGCATTGACCCGCTCCATCATCTCCTCAGTGAATTTCAGGTGTGGGGAGGAGGGAGAAAGGAAGGGGGAGGAGGGTGATGGCCTGTCAGGGGTTTGGGGGACTGGGGAAGGTCGTGGTCCCTTGTCCTGGTCGTTGGTGTTGTTGAGAGAGTTGGAGGCAAATAGGGACCCCTCTTCTTGCCTTAGATGTCTCTCCTTTCTGAGGCTCTTCCTCAGATGCCATGGATGTCTCTCCTTTCTGAGGCTCTTCCCGGGTGGGGGCAAATGGAGCTCCTCCTCAAGGTTTCTGCTGGGCTTTGTCTGTTCTTGGAGTACTGTTTGTTCCTCTTTATGAGATAACTCCTCGTTTATCTCAGCCTTGGCACCAAGCACGGATGGATGACGTATGGAATAAAACAAGTTGGAGGTGAACAGTTTCACCCCTGACTTGTTAAAATTAAATCCATTTGCTTTGAACAGATGCCTGCGTTCCCAAAAAATATTAAAGTTGTCGATAAAGTGCACTGAGTGGTCAGCATATGCTGATATAAGCCATTTATTCAGTGTAAACAACCTGCTGAATCTCTCGTCTCCTCCTCTGACCGGCGGTACAGGTCCACTGATGAATACAGCTGCATTCAGAGAGTTTACAGTATTTAATAATCCAGTAAAGTCCCGTTTCAGAACCTCCGACTGTTGTTTGGACACATCGTTTGACCCTGTATGCAGAACAATGTTTGTCACAGTTGGATATTCATCTGCAATTTGAAGAATTCTCTCCTTCAGGTTGTTGACCATATCGTTAGGAAAGCAGAGGACTTTAGTGTTCTTACCGCACATCCTTTGTACATCCTTTACGGCAGAGTCACCCACAATCAGAGTTTCAGGCCTAGCCTTTAGCTTTCCCTGTGGCCTTTCACTTTTCAACAGATTTTCAGACCTTATTTCGCTGTGTTAGATTATAATATTATTTTATGCCATGCTTTTAGATGGATGGTTGTCCGATATAGATCCAGGGTCCTTTGATAGTGGAGCAAATCTGTTCTGCAGTTTCACATTCAGTTGTTTTGGAGGTTTGTTGTTAACCTTCCTATTCACGGTTGTCCAGTCCTGTTTCCTCCCGTATACAGGGGTAGAAGAGCTTCTCTGTCTCGTAGGAAGTGAAGGCCAGTCGGTTTCAGAGATTTCAGCTCGCTGTGCCCTGCCTGTGATACGTCCTCCCCCTTCCAGGAGACATGATTTATGTCTTGGTTTTGCACCAAGACAGTCTAAGGGGGGATTATCACTTGAGGATTTATAATAATGCACAGAGTCTACTTTCTTGGTCATGTTATCTGTGCTCCTTAGCTGTGTACTAGCTTGCTCATCACCATTGTTTTGAATCAAAGGCAGGGTTGCTTCATTTCCACACAGTCCATTTACCTCCACGTTTACTTCTAAGCGATGAATTTTTGTCTCCAGTACTGCAATCTTCTGCAGGAGGCTGTGGTAGTCATCTGTGGAGAGGGAAGGCATCTTGTTGCTAGTTAGCCTAGCGGTTAGCACCTTTCCAGGCTATTGAGGCTGCTCGGTGCCCAGACGCTGTAATCAGGCTTCAGCTGTGTCTAGGCCACAGACACACGGAGCGCTGAGGATAAGGTAACCATAAAATGTTGCTGTTTCTGTTAAGAACACTCTAGTCCTAATGATCTACAAGTGTCCAGAAGTTATCGCAGGTAAGCTCACACGGAAAAAAGGGAAAAAATCAGCGTAAAAATCAATAAAAATCAATATAAGAAGCAAAGCATTCAAGAGCAAAGAGATGAAGCGTCCACACTCACAAAGGGGAGGAGCAATCAAAGGGACATTTGAGTCAAACTGTTTGCTATAGGGCTGACTTGCTGAGGCAGCCATTGTACTACCAGTTGGTTTTACACCAGTGGACATACCATTAACTATTAGGACTGATCGACGTTGGGCCTGGGCTTGGCATTGATCCACAGTAGAAAGATCTGGGAACAGGCGAGGTCAAGAAACAGAGAGGATTCTGCAACTCCTGTGTCCTGTCCAAGAGTGCTCTGTGATGAAATATGGTTGCTCCTGTTTCCTTACGGGGGTTTTTAAATCCCTTGCCAGATGCACAGACAACTCCCAGTTTTTTCACATATAAGTTTACCCAGGAAGAAAGTGTATGTCACATTGAATGTTATCAATGTGGTTCATGCCTTTCTGTTCACATATGTGCTACAAGCCATTTTCTGTAAAGAAAGAAAAATGGAAAGTCTCAGGTTGTCTTCCACCAGCCTTTGCCTCAGTGTGGTGTACGTCTGATCCGCTGTTCAAAAAGCATAAATTAACTGTGAGACTTTGATTAGAGCAGGTTGAAACGATGGCCGTAGGGAGAAGCAATGGAGAAAGAACAACACCTAATTTAACCCTGACTGGATAGACTTTACAAAAACAAAGGAGGGAGGGGTTATCCATGCATTCACTACTTCATTCCCTTTCTGTTTCCGTGCACATAAGGGTGCAGTGCCCAGAACAAACTTTCTGCCTCTGTTGTTCTGTTTTTTCATTGCACACAGGCCAATGCACACAGTCTCTTACTATCTTTCATTCCTTTTTTACTCTGTCTCAGCCCTCCCTCTGCACACACACCTGCAATCTCTGCAGAAGCTCCTTCAGAAATGGGTCGCTCACTATCGTTTTCTCCTTCCACGGCTATTTATTTATATATTTACTAATGAAGAGATGGCCGAACTTGTAAGTGAAAAGCCACTGACCCAGTTTCCCGTGAGTCTGCTTGAGGTTTGCTTGCAGCACTTTTACCAAAGCATACAAATGGAAAAAAAAAGTTTTCTTGATGATGGCAGTTTAATGACCAAAAAAGGTTGCTCCCCGATCCAATGTGTAATAAGAAAGTTGCATTTACTGCAGGCAACCTAGAGCATCACTAAGTGCACATTTGGTGCTCGCAAATGTAGTTGTGTAGATATGCAGATCTGTGTATGAGCTGTGTGTTTGTATGGTTTTTAGGACCAACACACACACACAAACCTGTATTTAACTCCATTTTCAAAGAAAAGCTCAGAACACACTCTTGTGGCTTGACTGGAGTTGTTGGTAAGAAAGCATGGATCTGGGTTTATTTAGTGATCAGGGAGTGCAGAATTATTAGGCAAATGAGTATTTTGTCCACATCATCCTCTTCATGCATGTTGTCTTACTCCAAGCTGTATAGGCTTGAAAGCCTACTACCAATTAAGCATATTAGGTGATGTGCATCTCTGTAATGAGAAGGGGTGTGGTCTAATGACATCAACACCCTATATCAGGTGTGCATAATTATTAGGCAACGTCCTTTCCTTTGGCAAAATGGGTCAAAAGAAGGACTTGACAGGCTCAGAAAAGTCAGAAATAGTGAGATATCTTGCAGAGGGATGCAGCAGTCTCAAAATTGCAAAGCTTCTGAAGCGTGATCATCGAACAATCAAGCGTTTCTTTCACAATAGTCAACAGGGTCGCAAGAAGTGTGTGGAAAAACCAAGGCGCAAAATAACTGCCAATGAACTGAGAAAAGTCAAGCGTGTAGCTGCCAAGATGTCACTTGCCACCAGTTTGGCCATATTTCAGAGCTGCAACATCACTGGAGTGCCCAAAAGCACAAGGTGTGCAATACTCAGAGACATGGCCAAGGTAAGAAAGGCTGAAAGACAACCACCACTGAACAAGACACACAAGCTGAAACGTCAAGACTGGGCCAAGAAATATCTCAAGACTGATTCTTCTAAGGTTTTATGGACTGATGAAATGAGAGTGAGTCTTGATGGGCCAGATGGATGGGCCCGTGGCTGGATTGGTAAAGGGCAGAGAGCTCCAGTCTGACTCAGACGCCAGCAAGGTGGAGGTGGAGTACTGGTTTGGGCTGGTATCATCAAAGATGAGCTTGTGGGGCCTTTTCGGGTTGAGGATGGAGTCAAGCTCAACTCCCAGTCCTACTGCCAGTTTCTGGAAGACACCTTCTTCAAGCAGTGGTACAGGAAGAAGTCTGCATCCTTCAAGAAAAACATGATTTTCATGCAGGACAATGCTCCATCACACGCGTCCAAGTACTCCACAGCGTGGCTGGCAAGAAAGGGTATAAAAGCAGAAAAACTAATGACATGGCCACCTTGTTCACCTGATCTGAACCCCATTGAGAACCTGTGGTCCATCATCAAATGTGAGAGTTACAAGGAGGGAAAACAGTACACCTCTCTGAACAGTGTCTGGGAGGCTGTGGTTGCTGCTGCACGCAATGTTGATGGTGAACAGATCAAAACACTGACAGAATCCATGGATGGCAGGCTTTTGAGTGTCCTTGCAAAGAAAGGTGGCTATATTGGTCGCTGATTTGTTTTTGTTTTGTTTTTGAATGTCAGAAATGTATATTTGTGAATGTGGAGATGTTATATTGGTTTCACTGGTAAAAATAAATAATTGAAATGGGTATATATTTGTTTTTTGTTAAGTTGCCTAATAATTATGCACAGTAATAGTCACCTGCACACACAGATATCCCCCTAAAATAGCTAAAACTAAAAACAAACTAAAAACTACTTCCAAAAACATTCAGCTTTGATATTAATGAGTTTTTTGGGTTTATTGAGAACATGATTGTTGTTCAATAATAAAATTATTCCTCAAAAATACAACTTGCCTAATAATTCTGCACTCCCTGTAGAGGTATACTTTGCCAAGCCCAGTTATGTCAAATAGCTTGCACAAGCAACTACAACTCTCTCTCCCTCTTTCTCTCTCACTATGGCATTTTTTTTATATTATTTAATTGCTGGAACATTTGAATGTTTTGTAATTGGCTGGCACTTGAAAAATTGCACATTTCTCAACTTTTCAGTGCAAGCATCACACCAAAGTAAAGCAACAGGTCTGCACAGTTCAGTTTGGCAACACATGACATCACCCCATTCAAAGTGAAGAGGCGCGGGCACCGGAGCCTGAAACTGCTAGATGTGAAGCATCCCTAACTTGGGATGTCTAGAGTGGTTTGGGTCTCTGCAAATGAATGCAAAAAAACAGACAATGCACTTACACTGGAGCCAACACAGTTCATCCATTCATTTCTTCTTTTGTTTTTTATCCACTGACTTTACAGCCTTTCCATTTACTCTCAAGTGGATCAAATGATATTCCCGCCTTCATGTGCCAAGCAGTAAAGATTTTTTTCATGGAAGTGCACATATTGTATTAGTTCTGGGACACTTATGTGTGAATGTGTGCGTGAATGGGTGGATGACTGGATATGTAAAGCGCTTTGGGGTCCTTAGGGACTAGTAAAGCGCTATATAAATACAGGCCATTTACCATTTACTTACAGTTTGTTATCTGTTATAGCCACCTAAAGCTAAAGTGTGTTACATTGGTTCAAAGATTTGCAAGGTTTTTTTTTTTTAGTATCTCTCTCTGGTAGTCTCAAGCATAAAGTTAGTTCACACAGGCCTCAGTCATGGCATATAAGCTGATGATAGTGCCAGCCCACATTAGCTGGCAGCTCAGCTGATACCCTTCCGCTTTACCTGACCATAGAAGCTGCATATCTGCCAGCTACTTTGCAACCCACTTCCATCCTGGCTTCTTTTATCAAAATCATATCTATTGTCACTGATCCCTTCTCTTTGTTTCCTTCTCTATGTTGAAGGTTTTTGGGATGTTCTCTTTAAAATCATATTTAATTACTGCAGGATGGAAATAAGAATGATTATCACTCCATAGTGTGATGGTTATCACATTCACTGGGCAACTAAAAAGGTTTCTTGTTTCATTCCATCCAGAGACACACAACCCCAAAGGGCTTGTGTCAGGAATGGTATGTGGTACAGAACTTTGGTTAAACCTTGTGACAAATTAGCAGCCAAAAGTAGCAAACAACAATGTTCAGTGGATTAAAGTGGTTGTAATTTGTAGACATACTTTGTCCAGAGTAACAGTGGAAATCTGAGTAACGGCATGTTTTATAGGTCAAGTGATGACTTTTTAAGTAAAGGTTTAATAGCTACCACCTTAAAATTCTGCAAATTATATAACCATCACAACCATTAAGCACTGTTGTCACTGTAATCTCATAAAAAATCTTTGTAAGTACCATCTGTAATTATCAATATTAATTAAACATTAATTAACAAATAAAAACTTATTAAAACACATAGAATAGTTTTATTTTGTTTTTTTTGTTTTGTTTTTGTCTTTTACTCTAAACTAGGCAGGGGATTCAAAGCAATGGCAGGAAAACTCACATGTGTAGGATTTGCACATGTTTCCTACACTCACTAAAATGACAGCTCAGGTGCCTTTATGATGTTATTAACTCAGATATGTAGCATATATCAAAGTTTCTTCTTGAAAGCCTAGCATCCAGAAGGGCACAAGTATAGACAGAATCAATAATGTGGTAGCTCCTCTGGCTCACGATCCATCACCACATAACCTTGTCCTTGAGCACAGTTTGGTTGAAGACCCATTAGATGATCAGTGTTCAAGTTTGATTAAATTCTAACCAACCCTGTAGGAGGAATAGCAGCGAAGAATGCCTCGCCATGTCATAAGCTAATGAAATGCACAAACAATAATAAACCTCATTTGTTTAAATACTCTCAAGTTAATAGAATTTTTAGGAAGAAACTCATACTTATTCAATGTGTAACAGTTGGTCTATTTTTTTCAGCGTGCTTCTCTCAAGCAGGTATTGTTGCTACGTAACAAAAATTGTTTTCTTGAATGTTTTCTTCTTTGCCATAATATCCACTACTGATGTCATAAATTCCACCCCTTTTTCATTTGCTTGATTGGACAGAAGTGACACTGATAAATGTAGTACTGTTCCCAAAGTGGAACTGTTTTCAGCTGGGAGTGAGGGGGAAAACTTAAATGGAATGTAAGTTTGGTGAAATTTGTTAGAATTTTTGTAATTGTTTTGAAAGAAAGTCATTCAGAATACTTTGGTGTTAAAATTGAATATTGAATCTTGTTATATTTTCTGAATTTTTTGCAATGTTTTATTCTGGAGTTTCTTGTGAATTGAAATTGTGTGTTGATTATGATGAGCAGATTTAATTTTTTATTATCAAAATATCTACTTATCTGCAATAAAAAACATTCTTTTTGTCATTTGTAAATCATTTGTAAAAGCTTTTGACAAGTATTGGTGTCTGAAAGCTCAAGTGAGCTATATTTCATAGGAAGGGTCTTTTTTTCTGCTTGGCATGCAAGTAGTGTATCAATTCAGAGTCCAGTATTAGTAGAAAGGTCAGATTTGGATTGTATGGCTATGTCCGGAGCAGCAGATAAGAAGCAAAGTGTGAATAGACAGACATGGATCAGCTCTTCAGAACACTGTGAACAATGTGATCATCTAAGGACATGCTTCCACATGTGCAGGGCTGTCTGTAACAACCTTGAATTGTGTGGGGGGTTTTGTGTGTGTGTGTGTGTGTGTGTGTGTGTGTGTGTGTGTGTGTCTACTGAACAAACTTGAAAAGGTCAAGCGGGAACGGTGGGTACTTTTTGTTTGAAAAGTTGACATTATAGATATGAAATGCTTTCTTCCGACAGGTGACATTATAAAATATCTCTAAATCAGCCAGGTATAAATCTGCATAAATCTGCACATTATTAAGATCTAACATGATTTTGGCTTTGTGGAAATATTTTTCTAATGAGAACGGACTAGACTGAAAGACACTGGATACTATTTAAAAGTAGTGCTGCATACTTACCAGTAAGATAAGTCTAAAGCTGACTAGCACCTAGTTATCAGGACCACGCTGTATATAAAAGATCACCCACTGGATTCTGAAATCCTAATTTTTTTAGAGCCAAACATGATGAGCTTTAAGTGGCATCTAGAGGAATTACAGTGTTTGGAACTTTGGCTCTCTTTTTTAAATTCACATAGGTTGCTGCTTGGTCAACACATGCACCCTACTTTGACTGCAGATGGCCCAGACCAGTATAAATCCCCTTTATGTCACTGTATTGCAGTTACACATCCAATACTTAATTATAAGAAAATGTCAGTTATTATTACATGGTAAAGCAATATCGCTGTAGTAAACAAAGAAGTCTGTCAGCATGATTCTTTGGGCTTAAATTCTAGGAAATATACAGTACTGTACAAAGATTTTAGGCAGGTGAGAGAAAATGCTGTAAACAAAAAATGCTTTCAAAAATGGACGTGTTAATCATTTATTTTCATCAACCAAAAAATGTAATGAATGAGCAAAAGAGAAATTGAAATCAAATCAATACTTGGTGTGACCACACTTTGACTTCAAAACAGCATCAGTTCTTCTAGGTAACTCAACTGGTAGGTTGTTCCAAACATCTTAAAGAACTAACCGCAGATCTTCTGTTGATGTAGGCTTCCTCACATCGTTCTGTTTCTTCTAGGGGTGCAACAATACTCGTATCGATATTGAACCGTCGATACAGTGCTTTCGGTTCGGTACGCATATGTACCGAACATCACAAAATTTTTAATTTATTTTATCAACTTTTCTTCTGACGATGCTGTCTGTGTTGAGCGCTCAGTGGATCTGCGCTCGACAGTGCAGCCTAGGCGGAGTAATCGAATGCAGATTCACTGAGCGCAGGGCAAGCTAGCGAGACAGAAGTTAAGCTCTCGTTGCAACATGGCAAATTGAAAGTCTCCAACCCTCATTCAGATCTGGTGTTTGGAACTATTTTGGTTTTCATGTGACGTATGACCCTGAAGGTAAGCGCGTCATGGACAAAATTAAAACAGTATGTCGGATGTGCCACGCAATGCTCAATTACATTGGTGAGAGCTAGTGTGTTAGTGCAGTTTGCTCGTGTTACGGATTCAAAATTGGGGATGGAAACAAGAGAAAAACCACAATAACAACACTGGTCCGGCCGGGTTAAGTCAAACGATGATTTTAATGAACACACGCGTGGAAGATGGACACTGTATGCAGACAGCCTCAGATCTCAAAATGGTGGAGCATCGCTCAAACTCTTATAGCCTCTGGTGCCTCCACCTTATCATAAAAAGCCTAAACATTCACATGCTTTCTCTCACACGGCGCCTAAGCTACGACCTTGGCTCCCTGTTTATCTGCTCCTGCTGAGATGGGGCAGAAAACTCCAGTATACTCTGTTCTCTTCTAATCAGACAAATAAGGCGATGACTTTTCTGCAAACAGTATTTCTTATAACTCAGCAGTATAATGCATCATAAAACAATATCATTCATTCACAATAAATCAGCAGTCTACTCTAATGCAAATCAGTTTAACTAATGCAATAGTTGTCAGCTTCTTCTAATTCAGGGGAATAATGCAAACTAAAACTACATAATAATTCACAATCTTTAATTAGGGGTATAACATGGCATAAAATGATATTATAATCTAACAATTCCCCCTGATGAGGTCATTAGAATAATGACCTCACCAACACCCTTCAATTCAGTGTGGCCGGGTTCATCCCTTCTCACTCCGGAGGTCCTTTGTCCCCCTGATGGGCGAACCATATCGTTAGCTTCATAGCATAAGTGCCTAAGTCATTGACTTAGGCAATTATGCTATGAAGCTAACGATATGTGAGATGACCTCTGTGTTTGCGCAGTTCAGGTGCAAGAAAAACTATTACTTCAACGATATCAGGTGCAGATGACACTCCCCAGTTCTTCCACAGCTTTATTTGGTGCTACCTTATACCCTTCAGACGTACTCAGACTAGAACATCTGCCCAAGGAGCTTTGAACCTTTATTTTATTGCTGCAGCTACCAGTGTCTTCCAGTTGGCTGATCCTCTGCTCTTCTTTCTTCAACCTCAGGGGTTAGACAACCCTTCAGTCGTCGCACAGATCAGGGGATTATTCTGCCCCGATTTCAAACAACGATCTGTGCATCCTCGGGTCCTGTGTGTCCTCCAGAAAAGATCAGGAAGGCGTCCCCCTTTTGCCCAAGAGCCTCTCGAACCTCGCTGGTCTGGTGTTCCCGAATTTCCGCCAACCCCTTCATGGTTATTGCTGTGACTATGGGATCCATCCTTTTAAGGTGATTACCCGGAGCCCAAACGCCATGACCCTTGGACCCAACTGGTGTCTCGGCAGTCACCGTATCTGTTTCCGCTGCGAAGGATCCTCGCATATCTGTGACCTCGTCTGGTGTCTGTTCCTT
The DNA here is from genome assembly GCF_041146795.1 of Maylandia zebra. Taxonomy (NCBI): domain Eukaryota; kingdom Metazoa; phylum Chordata; class Actinopteri; order Cichliformes; family Cichlidae; genus Maylandia; species Maylandia zebra. Next base: position 25,192,839 of record NC_135168.1, on the reverse strand, counting down.
TCTCTGTAAGAGACAGAAAACCAAAACACCTCTCTGCCTAGCTCTAATAATCTAATGTTGTTATCTACTGACCTTCTAATGATTCAGAATTGGTTTAAAACATCCACAATGTTCCAGGGACTTATTCTAATTATATCCTATGTGTGTGTAAGCGTGTTTGCATTTAGCCCTCTGCACTCAAGGCATTTCCTACACTTTATCAGTCCGGACAGTCACGCCGAACGAAGCTTATGACCTTCAAAAGGCCGAGTGCCAACTCATTATAAGCACATTTGCAAGGTGTGTCTGAAAATTATTGAAACCACTCTTTTTAACAACAGGCAAACAAATTAACGAATCTTCTAAACGCTATTCAGTTCATTTCAATGATTGATGCTTAAACATGGAAATAATGATTTATGCTTCTCACTGATTCTCTAAAAAAGTCCGGAAACTTCTCGGGCCACTATTAGCTTAAGCTTTGCCATTCCTAAGTTATTAAAGACACAAATCAGGTTATAAGATGTTCAAATATGTTGAACATGTTGGCCGTCCAGCCCACGCACGGGGCGATCCGTGGTAGTTCGTTAACGGAGATTTGCCGTGTTGTGGCGTTAACGTCATTTCAACGAGATTAACGCTTACAGCACTAGTGGGAACACAACGAATGTGACTGCAGATTTACTCCGACATCATCGTAGTGCAAAGACAAGTGGAAGCAGACAAAAACAACAAGCACGCATGCTACAAACTTTACCCGAGTCATTTAGACAGCCGTTAGCACATGATTCTCCTTATGGGGACCTGATATGTTTAATATGCTGCTGAGAATATAGCCCAGAAGAAGTGTATAGTATAGCTTTGTCAATGGAAAATTGTACTTATTAGTCAGTATAATCTTTCAGTGATATAAGTTTGCATATGGTAGAATACTGCATGTAGTTATTTGTATTAGGAAATATTTAACTATGTATGCTTAGAGGCGTATAATCAATTGTGTAGTGACAGGATGTGTGATCTCTAGCAGGCTGCAAAAGGCTTGGTGTGCATTCCAGGAATGCACCCCCACATCCTGGGAGCATGGGAAGAGCTCGTACCTTGTTTTATTGTTTTAACGTAGCTATGTCTGTTTTAGTCTAAGTGCCTTTTGTTTAGATGAACTGCTGGACTTCCTCACTGTGTTATCTAGGGTGAACCATCTAGGGTGAGGGGGAGACTACCCTCTTTATGACCAAGGATGTTCCTTTTGTGCTGTTATATGACCCTTTGATCAGCAGGACGCCAAACACACGCACGCACACACACACACACAAGCACCCACTGAAGTATAAATAAAGACCGGGGCAGTTTCTCAGTGCGAGCCTCAGTGCTGGAGGCTGCCCTTGCTAGCAAGAAGTTCTGTGTGTTTCTCTTCTCTGAGTCTTTACTGAAGAAGTGTTTTAGAGTATATTCCTTAACAAGCTTTTATTTTGGAAAGAGCCATTTCTCTGTAATAAACTCTCTTTTCCAAAGATGAGTGATTTCTCGATCAGATAGATTTATTTTTTTATTACTTTGTTGTTTCAGCAACATTAAATTTAAAAACTGTACTTTTGAGTTAAAATATATATTTATAATTTTAATAAATGACAAATTAAAAAGGCATGAACATTTTGTTTTGTATCGAAAAAATATCAAACCGTGACACCAAAGTATTGAACCGAACCGAACCATGAATTTTGTGTATCGTTGCACCCCTAGTTTCTTCGTGTAATTCCAGACACGATGATGTTTTGATCAGGGCTGTGTGGAGGCCAAACCATCACTTCCAGTACTTAGTGTTTTTCTTTATGCTGAAGACAGTTCTTAATGACCTTGGCTATATGTTCGGGGTTGTTGTCCTGCTGCAGAATACATTTGGGGCCAATAAACAATCAGTTACTTGACATGCTTACCTCCCATCCGATGTGGACAGCGGATCAGCTGGAGGTGCGATCGAAGATTGCAGCGGTCCCAGATCCAGCTGTACACTGGAATTGTCTCCCATGTTACTTGTCTATGTTTTATTGTGTTGTGGTGTGTAGATATCTGTGCATTCTGGATTATCCTTTTGTGTTACACATTTCAATGTTTTATTTTGCGCTTGCTACCTAGCCTGACCTGTCTCCCCAATGTGATGTGTGTGTATTGTATGTACGGTCGGCAAGGTCTGTCATCTCGGTTGTGGGCAACTGCAACTGACAAATAAAGGCTATCTCATCATCATCATCATTTATATTTCTGAAAGCATTGCAAAATGTTTGCAGAGTACTGTATATGTAAATTCACAGAAAAAGTTCTGGTCACCCAAACTGCCCAGTAATCATGAAGTGGAATTCACAGAAAATGTCCTGTTTTATTTATTTTACTATTAGTATGGGTGAATGGGTGTGCAGGACGTCTTTATCAGTAGGACAAGCTGCAAAATTTATGAATATACAGTTAAAAGACCAATATTCATGCCATCCACCACATTTTCCAGAAATTTCCAGCGGACTGGATCTTTCCTGGCATCCTCAAGAAGGTCTGTCAGTTTTAATATATACATGTAGTGCAATAAGTTTATTAGATCTTTAGATTTTTTTTAATCCATAGATAAAAGAAAAGCCATGTGTCTTGTCCAGCACTCATTCTGTAGCAGCTCAGCCATCCGGAAGTAGAACAAGGAGTCCTGTGACAGATGATCTGTCCTCTGCAAAGCCCGATTAAAGAAGGAGAGAAGATCATTGGGATAATGATCCCAGCAGAGAGTCAGGGCCTGCTGCCTATGGGGCAAAAAAGAAAGAGAAATTCACTGTTTTTACACATCAGTGTCAGTTTGCAGGTGTAGGGGGTACAACTACATGCAAAATAGTCCTCTAAAGCAGTCCTGTGGCTCCAGAGGAAGGTGTGTGATAAAGCTGTGATGGATGTCCTCATAAAATCCTCATTTATCTCACTTGTGTCAGTGTTGTTTGAGGCTGAGGAATACAAGTTAGAAAATTAAATAAAATCTGAAAGAAGTGAGCATACCAAACCTCTGTAGCCTTCCCCTCAGGCTAAAGGCTCGAGGCTACATTATCTAGACCAAACTCTCTCCTGTCATGTTGCATTGTGGGTAAAGTTGGTGTAAAGATTAGACAAGGAGGAAGCATGCAGGGAATAAAAAAAAAGCTATTTCTGGTTTTGAAACATCAATCTTGGTGCATTTTATGCTTTTCTCATTTTCTATCCTATATAGTGTTCCACTCGTAGATCATCTTATTAAACATTTAGTCACTGTGTGTAGAAGCAATTCCTGTGAGACAAAAGCTCAGAGTGTTCTAGACAGTTTTTTTTTTATTTACTCTTGGCTCTATATGATTTCAAACAGAGCAAATATTTCAAATAGGGTCATCTCATTCACACAGATTTAGCTGTGGTACAGAAGCCCCACCTATCTGCGACTCAAACCTTTTTGCAAAGGGCAACTTTGCAAAAGAAAGAACTGGCGCTTTACAAATGTTGACACACACCTCTTCTGCATCGGTCCTGTTGTGAAGTGGGTAACTGGTGTTGGGTGCAGATGGGTGTACAGACGGGTCCAGAGAGTACTGTTTGGTCATCAAATCACAAGGGTGGGTCAATGCGGATGGGTGTGTGTCAGTATGTGCCACAGACATGTGACCTTTATGCACATGTACAGGCCACAGACATGTGGGGTCAGTATGTGTCTGTATGGCTGGGCCTGGGTCTAAGGCTTGCTGTGCCTTGGCCCCTATGGGACATGGTAATGGAGGGTGAGGGGTTGGCCCTCCTACTGCTACCCGCTGGTAGCTGCTGATCCACCTACTTGGGTGTTGTGATCAGGTGTGACTCAGGCATATTTGGTGCTGGTGGAGAGGTCTGTGCTGCAAGCTGAGTGTTTCCCAGGCTGTCTCACCCTCATCATCAAGTACATTTTGTGACAAACGCACACACTCATGCTCACAAACAGGAAGATCTGATGTTTGAGCTTTGTCTTTTTTCTCCTCTTTCTTCTCTTCTTTACGCCTCTCAGCGCAGACAGTGTGTCACTACACACTTTCAAAAATAAAAATAATAAAATAAAAATAAATTGGTTAACAAGAGGAGCTTATAGAGATTTTATAGAGCTGCTCTTGGGAAAGAAAATGTGCTTGGCACAAGAGATTATTCAGTCCATGACTCTGCTTGCTAAAGCTGCAGAACAGGACAGGGCTTTTAAAAAAAACTGGACCAGAGTGCTCAACCCTCTCCAGCTCCTTTCCTTCATACATACAACCAACACTGCCACTGTGAACTATTCTCATTCTATAAGCATTCCACTCCCATGAACCTTCTTTAGGCCACTTTGCACTTCCTTTTAATTCACTGTGTGGTTTATTGATGCAGTACCCACTCACAAAGTTTGGAATATAAATGTTGTTCTGCTTTATGTTTTTTAAAGAGTGTTTCTATAAAAGAAGAGCAGCTCAAGTACATGCTAGGAATTTAAATTAGGAGTGATAAAAGCTCCCTGTTATGGGAACAGTAAAGACCAGGGTGTTGGATGCATGGATGGATGTATGTTTAATGGAAGGATGGGAGAACAAAGGAAGGATGGATAAATGTTTGGACTGCTAGAGGAGAGTGAGTGGATAAAAAAAAAAAAGTAGATAAAAAGAAAGTTAAACTGGTAACTCAGAGGTAAATGCAGACTTGTATTCAGCTAACTGACCATCTTCAGTCTAATATTCTTGGCAGGATACTACCACCACGCAACTGAAAGGACTATCATCAGTTCTGCAACACTGGATTCCACTGCTGCCTGAAAAAATAAAACTGAGAAGAAAAAAGAAACACCTTCCACTGACTCTTATTATAAAGACCCTCAAGGTAGCAACACTCTTTAAAATACTTCCTAATTGCCTTGCTGTGCATTTTAATGGTTTATAACTGTGGAAAACAATGTCTAGAGACCAGCTGGTTAATAACTAATGTCCTTGATACTGCTGGCACCCACCATTCAGGTTCTGCTATTCAGCCTTCCAGCTTACTGTTTGCCAGATTTGTGAATATCATCCCCAGCATTAATTACCATTGCCTCTCTGCTTTACTCTTCCACATTAAAATGACTTTTTTGGCTCTCTTCCAAATTAGTTTTTTGCTCTTTTCCAATGAGTCCCTTGACAAACTTTTAATTGATCATATATTCCCCACAGGAAGAAGATCTCATAACACACCCATATGTGTTAATAATTTCAGGTAATGTAATAAGACCTCAGAGAGTGTGATACATGTGTCAGACAATCACAATTTTACAGCGGAACCTAAACTACGTGAACAGAAAGACTAGGTCACCTGCACTTTATACCTACTGAACTGCTTGGCCACAGAAACCCATGCCTCAAAGTTCCTTTGTCTTTAACTCCTCTAAATTTAAAGTTGGCCTCTGTACAGTTTTGGTGAGTGAATTTGTAATACATTATTAGTGTTTTACTTTGCTCTAATTATCAGTGTGACTGCAACTTACCAAAGCACCCTGTTGTCCAAATATGGTCTCCTCAGTGATTATTTTTGGAGCTGGACAAATTGGTTACATCCATATCTACACAAAGGAAAACCAAAGCCATGATCTCCCTTAGTCGCTCTGCTTTTCTGCAGGAATGTTAAAGGCCACAAGGTTGAACCAGGGTCAGCAAGAAACAACAGAGCTGTTTTTTCAGGGAGTGATCTGACCAAGTATAGCAAGACAATGATCATTAACATTATCAACATTATCATCAGTTAAAAAGTTAAAAAGAAAAAAAAACATCATCAATAAAGTACAAACTTGAGAAAAAAAAGCTTTAATATGCCTGACGTAGAGTAAATACTTTTATTAGACCGCTCCACAATGTCAGGGTTTATGTTTTAAATTAATAGTACTGGTAATTACCCTTTTTACACATCTGTAATGGTTAATCCACCAGTTTACCCTAGCGCTGTAATTAAAATATTTTTAGTTCTAAAAGATAATTATTGCTGTCAATAAATTATTGTTTTTTAATGAAGGTGACAAATTGCTGTTAATTACAATGATTTCTAAACAGAAAAATTAGTACTAGTAGTTGAATGTTATGGTTGATTAATTTCTCTGAGAAATTCAGTTTGTCAGCTCACATTTGGGTATAATATTTCATTTTGAACTTCGTGACACCTGTTCAAAATGGTAAAACAATGAGAACACACCGAAGAGGAAAGAATCTGAATTAGAGCACTTTGCTGGATGGTCTTTGAGATAAATAGGTCAAGGCAATGTGTTCTTGAAGTATGGTGAAGTATGTATTGGAGTAGATTGCCAAGACTGCTTACTTACAGAATGTGCCAAGGGAGAGGCAGAAAACAGGAGCTGACCGAAGCAGATGTCAGGCACCAAGATTCAAAGTGCTACAGAAAGAAGAAAGACCACTTTTGATATTAAGCTATGAACACTTCTAGATCAGAGTCTGAAAAATTCTCTAGAATGACCTTAAGCAGGCAACGAAACGGGCAAGGTTTAATAATTCATTATTGAGGCTTGCAAACAACCAGAAACTTCAAACTTCAATTTGCCAGGAAGCACAAATGCTGGACTGTAGATATGTACTCTGAATGGACCAAGTCTGAATTCTTTAATCAGCACTATTATGTTTATGTCTGCAGGTAAGCTGGAAAAAGGTTCAATGTTAGATGCAAATGTGTATCTGCTGGAATAACCCGTAGGATTCCAAGCTTCCATAGATAACAGTGGCAGAGGAAAACCCAGGCCTGTGTTAGCCGGCATCAGCGTAACTTTCCTTGACATGTTCCTGACATTGTTGGACTCTTACACTCAGAGAATAAACTCTCACACGATGTGAGAATGTGATCAAACTGTTTATCAGAGGGAAAGCATGATTTTAGAACACTAACAGTAGTTGGAGTATTGTTTGATTATAATCAGCTGTTGTTGTTGTCCAGATGGCTTGTTGTCAACTGTCTGGATACAGAAGGGTCATGTTTCTAATGTGCCGATGAGAAGAAATGGTAACAATGTCAGCAATAAATAAATATGTTAGTGATGAGGCTGAAGCTGAGGAGGAAGAAGATGAAGTTTTTCCAGCTGCCAGCGTGTTATCTCTAGCTTCATGTTTTCATTTCAGTGGCAAAGGAACCTGTTCTCCAATGATGAAACATACGTATGATCCCTCATATCTTAAGTCTGAAGGTCCAGGCAATTAAAATTTGTCTCAGTGGCACACAAATGCCACTGTTTATTTGGTTTTGTTAATCTTCCAACACTACAAACACATCATTTACACTCTGAAAGATCTCAAAATGATTCTGTCTCTACTTTTATTATTTTTCCAAATTAAAAGGCTTTATATGTTCATTTTTGGCTTATTACTTACTCATAAATGTCAGTGAAGATTTGAAGATCATATGACAAATTTGCCTAAGCTGTTCTTTTTTAATAGGCTCACCACTGAAACCATCTGACACCCTGTGAAGAGAATTAATATGGACTTTTTCATTCTTGTGGACTTGAACACTTAGACGCTTGCAGAGACAATGACATCCCTGATAACCATAGGCAAGGCAAGGCAAGGCAAGTTTATTTGTATAGCACAATTCAACAACAAGGTGATTCAAAGTGCTTTACAGAGACATTAGAAACAAGAACAAATAAAAAGCATGATTTAAAATTGATTAAAACAAGCAAATAAACTAACTAACTAATTAACAAACAAACAAACAAACAAACAAACAAACAAACAAACAAACAAACAAACAAACAAACAAACAAACAAACAAACAAACAAAACAGTATATAAAATCAAAACAGATAAAATCAGAACAGTAGATACAATCAGTAGTTAAATGTAAGTTTTGAAATTTAAGCTTAAAAGTGTGGATTTGGTGCTTTATTCAAATGCAGCTGAGAACAGGTGAGTCTTCAACCTGGATTTAAATAAACTGAGTGTTTCAGCTGATCTGAGGCTTTCTGGGAGTTTGTTCCAGATATAAGGAGCATAAAAGCTGAATGCAGCTTCTCCGTGTCTGGTTCTGACTCTGGGAACTGATAAAAGACCGGATCCAGATGACCTGAGGGATCTGGAAGGTTCATACTGGGTCAGGAGGTCATTGATGTATTTTGGTCCTAAACCATTCAGAGCTTTATAGACCAGCATCAGAACTTTAAAGTCTATCCTCTGACGGACAGGCAGCCAGTGTAAAGACCTCAGAGCTGGACTGATGTGGTCCACTTTTTTGGTCTTAGTGAGGACTCGAGCAGCAGAGTTCTGAATGAGCTGTAGTTGTCTGACTGATTTTTTAGGTAGACCTGTAAAGATGCTGTTACAGTAATCAAGCCTACTAAAGATGAATGCATGGACTAGTTTTTCCAGGTCCTGTTGAGACATCAGATCTTTTATCCTTGAAATATTCTTGAGGTGATAGTAAGCTGACTTTGTTACTGTCTTAATGTGTTTTTCTAAGTTTAGGTCTGCATCCATCACTACACCCAAATTTCTCGCCTGGTTTGTGGTTTTTAGATGTATAGATTGAAGTTCTCTGGTGACCTGTAATCGTTTTTCTTTGGCGCCAAAGACTATTACCTCAGTTTTGTTTTTGTTTAGCTGGAGAAAATTGTGGCACAACCAGTCATTGATTTCCTCAATGCATTTACCAAGAGCTTGTACAGGGCCTCGGTCTCCTGGTGACATTGTGATATATATTTTTGTGTCATCTGCATAGCTGTGATAGTTTATTTTGTTGTTGTTTATAATCTGTGCCAGTGGGAGCATGTAGATGTTAAAGAGAAGGGGTCCCAAGATGGAACCTTGGGGAACTCCACATGTGATACTTGTCTGCTCAGATGTGAAGTTACCTATTGATACAAAGTATTTCCTGTTTTCTAAGTATGTTTTGAACCAGTTTAGTACAGTTCCTGAAAGACCTGCCCAGTTCTCCAGTTGTTTGAGTAATATGTTGTGGTCAACTGTATCAAATGCTGCACTGAGATCCAGTAAAACTAGGACTGACATTTTTCCACTGTCTGTATTCAGACATATGTCATTAAACACTTTGGTCAGAGCGGTTTCAGTGCTGTGGTTCTGTCTAAAACCTGACTGGAAGGCATCGTAGCAATTATTCTGTTTTAAGAAGTAACTGAGCTGTTGAGAAACTGCTTTTTCAATGATCTTACTTAAAAAGGGGAGATTTGAGATCGGCCTGTAGTTGTTCATTTGTGTCTTGTCAAGATTGTCCTTTTTCAGTATAGGTTTGATTACAGCAGTTTTTAGTGATTCTGGAAACACGCCTGATAATAAAGAAAAGTTGACGATCTGTAACAGGTCTGACTCTAAAGTCTTTGAGACCTTTTTGAAAAAACTTGTTGGCAGGACATCTAAACAGCAGGAAGAGGAGTTCAGTTGACCTAAGATGTCCTCCAGGTCTTTGCTGTTAATAGGTTGAAACTGTTTCATGGTGTTTAAACAGTTTTTTGGTGGACACAGTACATATCCTGGATCTGCTGTTGATGTACCAATTGCTTGTCTAATTTTTTGGATTTTTTCAGTGAAGAATTTGGCAAAGTCATTGCAGGCCATGGTCGAATGAAGTTCAGCTGCCACTGACACAGGAGGGTTTGTTAGCCTGTCAACTGTAGAAAATAAGACCCGAGCATTATGGCTGTTTTTAGTGATGATGTCAGAGAAGTATGACCTCCTTGCATTCCTCAGTTGTAAATTATAATTGTGAAGTTTCTCTTTATAAATGTCATAATGAACCTGGAGGTTTGTTTTTCTCCATCTGCGCTCAGCTTTCCTACACTCTCTTTTTTCATTTTTCACCAGTGTGGAGTTTCTCCATGGAGACTTTTGCCTTCCAGAGATAACCTTCATCTTAATGGGAGCAATAGTGTCCATTACATTTAACATGTTAGCATTGAAGCTATTGACGAGCTCATTGACTGACCCTCTGGACAGGTCAGGTGTTAATGGGAAGACCTGGTTAAAAATTGCACTACTGTGTTCAGTTATACACCGTTTTGTGATCACTGTTGTTGATATATACCCTATATACCATAGACAAATCAACCTGAAGAGAAAGGTATTGTTGCTATTATAGAGAGTGTGATTCTTCTTTTCTCGCTCTCTCTCTCTCTCTCTCTCTCTCTCTCTCTCTCTCTCTCTCTCTCTCTCTCACTCACACACACACACACACACACACACACACACACACACACACACACACACACACAGTGACACCACTGTCACTCCTCATATTAAACTGGTGTGAAACTTTCCCACGTCTGTCACCTTGTTATTTTCTTGCCTGCTCACTGTTTACTCAGCAATAAGGGTGATGCACATACCCACACACATTTGTACATACATACAGGGAGTGCAGCATTATTAGGCAAATTAGTATTTTGTCCACATCATCCTCTTCATGCATGTTGTCTTACTCCAAGCTGTATAGGCTCGAAAGCCTACTACCAATTAAGCATATTAGGTGATGTGCATCTCTGTAATGAGAAGGGGTGTGGTCTAATGACATCAACACCCTATATCAGGTGTGCATAATTATTAGGCAACGTCCTTTCCTTTGGCAAAATGGGTCAAAAGAAGGACTTGACAGGCTCAGAAAAGTCAGAAATAGTGAGATATCTTGCAGCAGTCTCAAAATTGCAAAGCTTCTGAAGCGTGATCATCGAACAATCAAGCGTTTCATTCAAAGTAGTCAACAGGGTCGCAAGAAGCGTGTGGAAAAACCAAGGCGCAAAATAACTGCTCATAAACTGAGAAAAGTCAAGCGTGCAGCTGCCAAGATGCCACTTGCCACCAGTTTGGCCATATTTCAGAGCTGCAACATCACTGGAGTGCCCAAAAGCACAAGGTGTGCAATACTCAGAGACATTCACCTCGGTGAATGGCTGACATTAGGTCAAGCCTCCCTGTTGCTCCCTGACCTTTACGTGCTATCAGAGCAGGGAGACCAAAGCTGTAATTAAGAGCATGAAGTTTCTTTGTGGCCTTCAACTCGCTCTCAGGCCTTTCAGAATTGAACATCTCCATTCACTTCTCAACATTGTTTAATTGTTCCTCTAATCTGTTTTGATTCTATCTTACATCTCTCATTTATTTATCCATGTAGCATCAGTGGTGCAGAGGTAGAATGAAATAGTTTCTAGATATAAATAGTGTCTATATGACAGAATTATGACTTCTGTAGTTAAGTCATACAAATAAATGTTCAAATCCAGACTGTAACTGTGCACCATATAGGGACTGGCTGAGATGACATCTTGGACCTTACTGGAAGTATATGTTTGTGCACCAACAAAGAACCTTCATATGTAGCCTTAACATATATTCGCATTAAAACAAAGTGTTTTTCCTCTCTCTGTGTCTCTGGACACAAAGAGACAGGCTTGCAACATGAATCCAGTCTAAACTTAAACTGCATCAGAAATCCATTTTCCATTGGCCAAGAAGATTAGTCTTTCGTCAAACTGCTTCTCTACATTTGAAGTCTTGTCCCTCGGCAACAAAATGTTTTCTCAGGTCACTCTGACCGTGACCTTTGACAACTCAAACTGAATCATTCTTGTGTACAAGAATTGTTTTTATGTTTTTGAGACACAAAAATAGGAGGCCTTACATTGTGTTCGCACAGATGGATGGATGTAGTTGTCACCTACAAATAATGATAAAAAAACATGGTGACTACACTGGAATGGTGGCAGGCTTTTACTGTGAAAAATGAAGGAATGCATTTAAAACTTGATGCTCTGGTTATCAGAGTAATTTTTCAAAATGCCTTAATAGCATCATTGATCTTACTTGTGAGTGTTGCAGTGATGCTTTTGATTGCTACTTTTCTTTCTTCCCAGAGTGGTTTTTATTTTTTGCTAATTCTTTACTACTTTGGTGATGCAACCTACCCTGTAGATGTGCTGGTTCTTTGTGTGACAGAGTTTTTACCAAAAAGCACAGGCACGGATCAAACAAAGGCAGGATTTTCACTCACAAGACTAAGATTTAGATTTGTGGGTTTTGGTTTGAAATACATCCTTTGATATCGTTACCTATTTGTCCAGGAGGACTAGTGGTACTGGCTCAGTCTCTGTCTGTGGGTGGCTTATCTTGGTGGCTGGCACCCCTGTGATCCATCTCCACTCACCTCCAGTTTAGAAGCACCACTTCATCCTCCTGCTCTTACAGAGATCATTCTGTCTACTGCTGCCACTGCTATGGTAGGGGTGCTGAGGTTCCCTAGTTTTTTGAAGTACCTGTGTGTTTCCATGCACAAGACTGACACTGTTCCTCTCCTTCTCCGTCTCAGATTCCTTCCTCGAGTGCCAACCAGCATCTAAGAGCTCCCTAATGGCTTTTGAATTCCCTGTCTGCCCATTGTCACAGCCACACATGGATCCCAGTACTCTGACAAAAGGGCAGCAAGGATTCAGTGGAGGAAAAACTCCACTGAATCCTTGCTGCCCTCTTGTTACATTATTTCCAGTTCTGTAATAAAATCCTAAAACATTGCCTCAATTTTCAAGCTCTGAATTTGGGTCCACTGGCTTAGGTAAAGTTAATTGGCTGATCTAATTCATTTCAGTGACTGAATTCAACACCAGTGCCTTTCATAAAAGGGTTGAGGATTTTATATGCACACTGCTTTGACAAAAGTGTTTGCCCTCTTGCTTTTTTGTTTTTTGTATATTTGTCACCAGTGTTGGGTAAATTACTTTAAAATAGTAACTTAGTTACATTACTAGTTACTTCTCTCAAAAGTAACTCAGTTACTTCAAGTTACTCGTTACTTTCAAAGTAACTAGTTACTAGGGAAAGTTACTTTGGTTTTACTAAGAATTCTCTTGTTAATGTGTTTCTTCCATAACTTTGTCAGTCTTCTAGCTTGCTTACTTGCCACAAGTGCACTGTGCCACCTACCAATAGAAAGGAAAAGATAATGTGCATATTTCCACGAGAGAAATCCCACGCCTGGACCGTCATTGACTGCTGCCATGATTCTAGCCTACGTCACAGAGTCATGTGCGCCTTTTACATCCAACACAAAAACTGCAGTCGTGGTGCTTTCGTTTGTACTCAGAACTCGGAAATTCTGCCTTCTGAATAGGAAGATGTAGGCAACACCAGACTGCAGATGAGCTGCATACAGAGCTGGACTGGGACAAAAAAATCGTCCCGGGCATTTTGACTAGAGACTGGCCCACCATTATAGGAAAAATCTTAAAGCCTTTGAATGAAAACAAACGCTGTTGTGACAGTGATGTACACTGTTCTGATGGTATATATGCATGAATCTATCAATCGTTTGTTGTAAGATTCAGATAATTATTTTTTAAAAGCTAGACATTTTAAATGAGAATAAGAAAGAAAAGTATTTCCTTGTGCCCCCCTCTCCCTGTTAATGCCCTACATGCCCCCCTGGCAACACTTTGCTAGATCCGCACCTGCACAGTTACCAGCTGTCAGCTACCTAAAAAAGGATCCTGGTGTTATTTGTCTCTCAGAAACAGTTCATAACTTCCCTTCAACTCATTCATGTCACCTAAAAGGTAAACCTGTTTCTCAATCACCTGTTCAGCTCTGATGATTCAGTAAGGAAATCTCCTGGTTTCATCTTCATGTTTCCCTCTCATCACATATCCAAACCGACATCATGACCAGCAGCTTTACAGCTGTGGCTCCAGCAAACATCAGCTGATACTAGAAATTAATATTAAATAAATTCTAACAACAGCTGATCAAGCTTAAACGTGCTGCTGTTGTTTAGCGCGACATCCGCTGGTTTCCTCTTTCTGGCGCAAAGTGAGCGATAAACAAACAAGAGAGAAAAGCCGATCAGCTGATCACTGATCAGTTTTCATGATTGAAGTAGAAACGGGAGAGGGAGGGGGGAGAATGAAAGAAGAAGAGCCAGCTGTGCAGCGTAAACACAGAATAACTCCAGCTTTGTGCCTTTTTCATTGTAGCTGAATTACAGGACAAACTGTTCCTTTTCACCTCAATAAGAAACGCATAATATTTTCTCTGAATACCAGACGGGACGGTTGGCAACTCTAATAACTTATGAACAAAATAAAGTGCAACATCATTAACTTCATAGCACCACCCAGCTGTATAGAAACTCCGTCATGCTAACTAGCACGCAGTACGGAAAAAGTCAGAATAACGAAAATAAACTCCACCTAAACTTGGTTCATATCTGACCCAGAGAGACTGCAGGTCATAACTTCTTACCTGAAGTTCAGTTCAAACTTGGACCGGCGGCCGCCTCGGGTCTCTTTTCCTTCTGCGTCCCTTTTCCCTCATCCACCTGAAAGCTTCCACCACTATCTAATGTTACTGAATCTGTGAAAGCTCCGCGATAGCCACCACACGAAGTAACGAGTAACGACCCTATCTAAATCCCAGTAACGACTAACGCGTTCCTGATTTTGGCATAATAACTAGTTACCGTGCTCGTTACCACAATAATAACGTAATTACTGTAATGCGTTACTTAATAACGCGTTAGTCCCAACACTGTTTGTCACACTTAAATGTTTCAGATCAAACTAGTTTTAATATTATACACAGATTACTAGAGTAAATATGCATCATTCAAGTCCTGATGCAGCAAAACAACCCCAGACCATCGCACTCCCACCACCACCATGTTTGGCTCTTTGTATAATGCTCTACGAATGAAATGCTGTTAGTTTTGCATCGGGTGTAAAATGACACAGAGCTTCCAAAAAGTTCACCTATCTCATCAGTCCACAAAATAGTTTCCCAGACAATAAGACAATATAGCTGGAGACTATGCCATGTGCCCATGTCATGGAAGCAATGCATCATTCTTTTCTGCTACACTAATTGGGAACTGTTCTCTATCCACCTGGCTATCATACTAGCCATTATTGGGGAAAGGTTTGGTACTCTATAGACTGCGTAAGACTTTAGTGCTGTCAGTATGTTGGCCTGCTGCCTTATGTCCGTTGGTCAATGTTGCAGAGAGGTAGAAAGCAAATTGGCAGGGGGCCGAGATTGAAACTTTTTCCAGCTTACTCAGCACAACAGTAAAAAAAAACTTGCTAAAGAACTGGTCAAAAATCAATGTATCGGGAGCTAAAGAAACAATATAACCTGTTTGAACGACTATCGCCCCATCGCACTCACTTCAATTGTAATGAACTGTTTTTAGAGGATAGTCATGTCCCATATCAAAGAAGCCATCCTGGACACATTAGACCTTCTACAATTTGCATATTGGAAGAATTGTTCTACCGAAGACGCCGATACTGCAGCCATCCGCACAGCCCTCTCACACCTCGAAAATAAGGACACCTATATTCGCTGGGTCCTGGACTTCTTCACAGGCAGACTTCAGGCAGTTAGAGTTGGTACCAGGACATCAGGTAAAAAGCACAGGGACTCCCCAAGGCTGTGTGCTCAGTCCACTCCTATACACCCTCTTCACCCATGACTGTGTCCCCTCCCAGAGCAACACCTCAGCTGGTGTTCTTGTGCCTGGGAAATAATCTCTCCTTAAATGCTGAAAGCCTAAGGAGATGATTATTGACCTAAGGATGAGGAGAGACAAACACACCTCACTATACACCAATGGGACACAGGTGGAGAGGGTGAAGACCTTCAAATTCCTCAGCAACCACATCAATGAGGATCTCACCTGGACCCATAAAACTTGGCACATCATCAGGAAGGCTCAACAACAACTTTTCTTCCTAAGGAAGCTGAGAAAATTTGGATTAACCTCCAAAATTCTCAGCGACTTTTACAGATGCACAGTGGAGAGTATCCTGACAAACTCCATCATAATGTGGTACGGGAACACTCCAGTGTGTCATTAAAACAGCACAATTCATCTATGGAGTACCCTTCCCACCACTACAACACTCGGGTCAGGAAAAGGGCACACAACGTCATCAAGGATTGCACCCACAGCACGCACTGTTCACACTGTTCCCACTTCTGCCATCTGGCAGACGCTACAGGAGTGTGAAAGCAAGGACAACCAGATTAAAAAACAACTTCTATCCACATGCCATCAGGCTACTAATAAGTAACTGTCAAACTGTAATTATCTTTAACCTAACCTGTAAATTTGCAATTTTCTACATTTATATACAACATAACACAACTTCATACAATATAAAAATTTTAATATTGCATACTCTGTATATATTAGCACTGTGACAGTGTTGCAACTACTTGCACTTTAGATTCTGGCTACACCCACACATAAGCTACAAGTGCTACAAAGGGAACCTGCAAAGTAAAAATTTCATTGCTCTGTGTAACCACTTGCGTTTTGCGGTGTATTTGACAATAAGCTTCTTTAATTTTCTTGAATCTTGAATCTAAAGGTCACATGACCTTTAGTCTTTATGGTAGGTCAAGCTGCAAAATCTAGTCCACAAGAACTGTTCTAATCTATTCATTGATGCACAATGTACATTATTAAAGTTTTCTTACTTATCACATGAGTAGTATTTTTCCTAAACACAATCACTAGAAAACAATGGCTGCAAAATGACAATTGCATTTTTCCGAGTGTATCTCATTGCAAACTCGATTCTTTTGGTTATCCAGTCAGCCCATTAACATTTGGATACTTCTGACAAAGTTTTGGCAATTCTCTTGAAATTGTTCATGTGTGCAAGAAATCAACAGAAAATCACTTGGCAGGGATGTTTGTCACACATGATCCTTTCAGACTTCCTGAGACTGATGCTAATACTCTGTGAGCCCACAATTGCAGAAACATCCTGGAACTAAATGGAGGAGCTTGGAAAACTGTTTTTGTGTACACTGAACAAACCTTACAAACCATCTCTCTTTCTCTTTTTTATTTTATTTTACCAAAACTGTAGAAAGGGCCACAAAAAAGACTGAACAAGTGCTCTGAAAGCCCGCAGGGCACGCTCCACAAGATATAAACTGGCTCATACTCATCCATGCATGAATTTCATATTGCACAAAATGAAAGCCTTAGACGCAAGCGAAAACGCCCCAGACGCCCCTAATTTGTCGCGTGCACATTCGTACCTTGACGCGTGTCCAACACAAATCAATCGCGCCTCAAAATTGCATATTTTGACCGGAAATGTGGGAGGAATGTGGGAGGAAGTTGTGCCTGACGTTATCTTTGCAAGATGGCAGCTGTCGAGCTAGCGCTTGAAGAGAGAGTCTCCCTTCTATATTTACTGTGGAGAGCAGAGCAGCGGCGTAAAAGACGTCCTCGCCATACCTGAAATAAACTCTACATGTGTCAAGTTGGGTGCCAATATTTGCTGTGTAGTAGAACAGAGACATTAGTCATTACAAATGTTTATTGGAAAAAATATATAAATTCACTAACAAAAACATTAAACATAAATATATAAAATGTAACTATTTACAGAGAGAATGGTAAATGGTAAATGGCCTGCATTTGTATAGCGCTTTTCTAGTCCCTAAGGACCCCAAAGCGCTTCACACTACATTCAGTCATTCACCCATTCACACACACATTCACACACTGGCGATGGCAAGCTACATTGTAGCTACAGCTGCCCTGGGGCGCACTGACAGAGGCGAGGCTGCCGGACACTGGCGCCACCGGGCCCTCTGACCACCACCAGAGAAAGGAATAAAAAGGAACCCAGCTTGGAGTGGAAGAGCCTCAGAAAAATAACAACATTGTTTCTGCCCTTGAGAGCCTGCTGCCTCATCAGAAAACTACTGATTGCTAGGGTCTAATGTTTCCAAATTTAACACAGCTGTGCTGTTTTCAAAAACTAATTTATACATTTGAAATTTCACGAATTCTCGTGTCTGAGGTGGCATGCTCTCCAGAGCAGGAACAAGGCCGAGGAGGAAATGCTCCGTTGGAGACTGGCGTGGCCTCTTCAGGGACTCCAGGATGGCCAGCTCCACCGCCGATGGACCGTCATGGGACCTGTCCCTCGACCGCCTTTGAGCTGTCCTCCTCTGTGGGCCTGTAAAACACAGCACAAAACAACACAAAGTAATGAGAAGGCTGCTACTAGATTTTCATTTTCAAAATTTAAAAAAAAAAATACAAAAAACAGGATATAAACAGATTGGTTGTAGATATTTAGTAAAGGTAATCACAAGGGAATCCAAGCGAGTAGTGATGGCCTGCTTGAAGCTGACGCTCCGAAGCGTGTGTCGAAAAAAACAACACACTGGTTCAGAAGCACTGTGTCGAGGCTTGCTTCGTTTGGCAAAAGTCACGTGACCAGTGACGTCCGAAGCTTCATTACGCACGTAACTGCTTCGGTACCTGATTCAAACGGATATAAGGAAGTGAATCATCCTCGGGATTCGTGGAGTGTGTTGATGGTGACAGATAGCGAAGAGGTGATCATTCCACTGACAGATATGGAGCCAGCGAGGAAGAGAGGACGTTCTGGCGTGTGGGAATATTTTGAGTTGATTTTGCTCAATTCATTTTATCTGCCGAAGTGAAAAACTTGAAATGTCCAAAATCATGTTTTCATAATGGAAATATCATTACAGCATATGACTTTAGGAACACTTCCATGTGAATTAAAGCTAATGAAGACTACAAAAATGTATTTGACACTATATGTACATTACATTGCTACAGTTTAGAAAATCATTTTGTTTATTGTTTTTAGGTGATAGTCTGCAGGACCCAGGAATACCTGCATATCTACCAACTTACAGTGTAGTCCCTGCACTCCACAGCCTCTTCTGTTCCATGCAAGTGGATTTTCTCCAGGGCAGGAGAAACTATTTCTAAGAAAAGAAACAGACTCAGCCAGCGCACAGTAACACTAATCCTCTTTTTAAATGTAAATAACAAAAGGGCTACCTGACATAGATCATGTTTTTACTTTGCAAGTTCTTGATTAGGGGTGGGTTTTGATTATTGCCTTTCTGATTACAATCCATGCTAAATTGAATAAAGTGATATTGATTCATTACAATCCTGTGTCGATTTGTAAATTAACGTTATTATGCCTGAAACGCCAGCATCTCAGGTTAAACCTCACAACATGTCGTCAAACACCATGCAGCTAAAACAGTAACTGGGAGCAGGTTTACGGATTCTGCATACAAACGTAAACACAGAGCGCGGACCCGACGCGTCAGAATCAGATTTTGGTGTGTCGTCGGGTCCGCGCTGTGTTTGCCTCTTTTTTCTTCGCTGGCTTCTGCAGCTGCAGGTTTCATAACTCTCTGTTTACATCTCTAATTAAGTCTCACATGTGTCAGCTTTCTTTTAATAGATACGAAATTATGGATATATACTGATAAATGACCAGAATTGTAATATTTCTGACTGAGGCAAGACTTTCCAGATTCCAATCAAATTGAATCGGATCCTGTATCGAATCAAAATGATTCTACAAATCAGTGACGATGCAGCCGTACTCAGCCCCCTAAGCATTTTCCCTTTCCAGTTCACAATCAATCCCACCCCTAGGTCAAAAATATGTATACGACAATTGGTCTAATCTAATATTTTGTATGAACCTGTCCAGCTGTCCAGTGATTAAATGACAAGTAGATGGAGGCAGGACTTCACAGCAGGGGCATACTCCATAATGTGCTGTGCAGTCTCATATGTATATTATATATATTGCTCACTTATTGTATTTACCAACATCAAGGACTTATGAGCAAAGAAAGGCCACACCATAGTGCATGTTTAAATAGGGAAAGTTTATTGATCAAAATGTATTACGCAAATACGCATTACATTTTTTTTCAGCCCCCCAATCGAGAAAACAAAACCAATTACATGTTCAAAGCAACGGAATGGTGGCCCAATATCAGAGAGAACTCCACTCTTGAGTGAGCAGTGATAATTGAGCAGTCCGTTTTATTCTGCAGATTCAAGCTGCTCTTTAAAATTTTCGCCACCAGATGTCACCGGAGAGGACTGTGTTGAAAAGCTTCGAGTAATGAACCGTTTTTCAATACAAGCTTCAGTGCTTCGGAAAGCTTCATTTGGCCATCACTACAAGCGAGTAAAAAGCTATCAGTGCCTGATGTACATACCTGTGGGTGCAGCAGCAGGAGCGGAGGGACCAGGGACTGGGGAGCCAGGAAAAGCATGTGATGGACCGAGCAGTGAAGGAAACTTAGGCACAGGTTAAAGTCCAAAAAATGATTTTTTATTTAACCCAAAAAACATAATTGGTTAACTCATGCAAAAAGAATCAAAATCTTGGGCCCATAAAAGAGGTCAAACTAACAAAACTCTACTCAAAGTTGACAACACAACTGATAACTCACACAAACTGACCTAACTTAACGAGACAAAGGGGAAACTTAAATAGTGGCTGATCAGCCCACAAAAACAGGAAAAGGGGTAAAAACACACAAAACCTAACTAAACCAAACATAATGAACTCCAATTCCCCCCCCATGGTCCTGAATTATGGCGTGAACCAATTTGTAGCCTTCCTTTAAAGCTCGCTCCGCCCCTTTTCCACCTCTTGGCTCCTTAATCAAGGGACTGGAACAGCTGCAACTAAGGTAACTCAGAAAACAAAAGATTAATCATACATAACAGTGTAAACTAAAATGTGCGCACTTATTTTAGAATGCAGTGTTATGTGGATATGTGAATGAATTCTAAACCAAAACCAGTTATTTATTGTTCTGTAAATAAATTCCTATATTTAAAGAAAGAAATGTGAA
Organism: Maylandia zebra; assembly: GCF_041146795.1. NCBI lineage: Eukaryota > Metazoa > Chordata > Actinopteri > Cichliformes > Cichlidae > Maylandia > Maylandia zebra. Next base: position 25,172,164 of record NC_135168.1, on the reverse strand, counting down.
TGCAATACTACTTATAAGCCTCTACACTAACATGGTGATATTACCACTGTGTGGCTGTAAGTGCAGCCATCACACACTCCCCCTCTTCAGATCTCTCCCTGGGACAGCGAGAGAGACAGTCTGCAGTGCAGTTATCCTTGCCGGGGATGTGGTTGATGGTGAACCGGAATGGCTGGATTGCAAGGTACCATCGTGTGATCCTTCCATTTGTGTCCTTCATTCTCTCTATCCATTGAAGAGCCTTGTGGTCTGTTTCCAATATGAACTCCCATCCGAGAAGATAATACCTAAAGGAGTCCAGGGCCCATTTGATGGCAAGTCCCTCCTTCTCGATGGTTGAGTATCGCACTTCCCTCGGAAACAGCTTTCAGCTGATGAAGGCCACTGGATGACGCTCTCCAGGCGGTCCCTGTAACAGAACAGCTCCCAATCCTCTCTCTGAGGCATCAGTCTGAAGAATGAAATTTCTCTCAAAATCAGGGCTGTGCAAGACTGGGCTCTTACTCAGAGATTGTCGTAGGTCCTGAAAAGCCATCTTAGCCTCCTCTGTCCAGGTGATCTTATTGGGACTTCGGGCACCAGTCAGATCCGTCAGAAGAGCTGCCCTGGCGGAGAAATGAGGGATAAACCGATGATAGAATCCTGCCATACCTAAAAATGATCTCAGCTGTTTTCTGGTCTCTGGCAAAGGACAGGATTCTATGGCGGTGACCTTATTGACTTGAGGTTTTATTACTCCATTTCCAATCACAAACCCAAGGTACTCAGTTTCAGCCTTGGCAATGGCACACTTAGCTGGATTAACAGTCAACCCTGCAGACTGAAGACGCCCCAATACCTTCTCCAGGTGTTTCAGGTGTTCTTCCCAGGTAGAACTGAAAATCACTATGTCATCAAGGTAGGCTGCAGCAAAATCAGACATGTCAGACAGTATCTGGTCCATCAGTCTCTGGAATGTTGCCGGGGCACCATGCAGTCCAAAGGGCATGACTTTAAACTGGAACAAGCCCCACGGGGTCCGGAAAGCAGTCAGCTCTTTTGAGCGCTTAGTCAGTGATACCTGCCAATAACCCTTGCAGAGGTCTATTGTTGTCAGGTATCTGGCCTTCCCAAGGCGCTCAACCATGTCATCAATGCGGGGAGTTGGATATGAATCAAATTGTGATATTGCATTCAGGTACCTGAAGTCTATGCAGAAACGGATACTGCCATCCTTCTTTGGCACCAGGACCACCGGGTGGCACCACTCGCTCTTCGAGGCTTCAATGATTCCTAGTGACAACATCAGGTCGATCTCCTCTTTCAACGGGATCAGTAGACGCTCAGGTATCCTGTAACTCATTCTCCTCACAGAAGCTCCATCTTTCAACACAATGTCATGTTCCACAATGTCCGTTCTACCAGGATTTTCACTGAACACATCTAATTTACACAGGTTTCTCACCTGAGCCTGTCTTTCCTCAGGAAGATGGTTTAGATCCAGGTCCTGAGGTTTTGGCAGATACTGATCATCCACTTCCTCCTCCTCCGAAACCTCCCGGATCAGAAAGACATCTGCTTTTGGTCTCTCCACCCATTCCTTAAGCAGGTTAATGTGCAGTATTCTGCTGGAGCGGGGCTGATCTGGAATAGCGACCTTATAGGTTGTTTGTCCAAGTTTCTTTTGGACCTCATATGGCCCTTGCCACTTTGCTAACAGCTTACTGTCATCACTTGGAAGAAGCACCAGCACCTTCTCACCAGGACTGAAGGATCTTTGCCGAGCTGACTGGTCGTACCAGGCCTTCTGGTGCTGCTGTGCTTCCGCTTTGTGGGCTTGGGCCAGCTCAGTCATCTTCTCCAACCGTTCCCGCATCTGGACAACATAAGAGACAACATTGACAGCCTGTGATCTTTCTTGGTCACCCTCCCAAGTCTCCCTTAGAAGAGACAAGGGGCCTCGTACCTCATGGCCATACAATAGTTCGAAAGGTGAAAAACCTGTAGAAGCCTGGGGTACTTCTCTATATGCAAAGAGGAGGTAGGGCAGCCACTGATCCCAGTCTGTACCAGTTTCATTGACAAATTTGCGTAACATTTGTTTCAGAGTCTGATTGAAGCGCTCTGTTAGGCCATCTGTCTGAGGGTGGTATGGCGTTGTCCTCAGGCTCTTAATCCCAAGGAGCTGGTACACCTGCTTCAACAAAGTGGACATAAAGTTAGTGCCACGGTCAGTAAGAATCTCACGAGGAAAACCAACCCTTGAGAAGAACTGTATGAGACAGAGGGCGACTGCTTTGGCTTTTATTGATCTCAAAGGAAAGACCTCTGGATACTTTGTAGCGTAATCTGTCACAACCAGCATGTAACGGTTGCCTGCCTTGCTTCTTTCTAGAGGACCAACAATGTCCATCCCTAGCCGTTCAAATGGAGTGCTGATAATTGGTAGAGACTGGAGAGGAGCTCTGGAGGGGATTTTAAGAGAAGACTTCTGGCACTGAGGGCAGCTTTTACAGAACAGTGTCACATCCGAGCGCACACCAGGCCAATGAAAATATTTTCTAATGCGGGCCATGGTTTTGTGCTTTCCCAAGTGGCCAGCCCATGGAATGGAGTGTCCCAAGGAGAGCACCACCTTCTGGACTGCTCTAGGAACCACCAACTGCAATGCTGAACCCTGCTGACGATACAGAATGCCATCTTTCAGGAGAAACTCCCCCTTGCTGTTCAATTCTTGCTCAGTCCCTTGGCTCCTCTCTGCAGCTTTCTGGAACAAAGATGTTAGAGATGGATCGTCATGTTGCATTTCAATAATATTAACAGGGATTTTGAAACCCAAAGGTAACTCAGGCTCTATGCTAGGAGCTTCTCGAACAGCAGTATGTAGAAACTTCTCTTGCCTTCTCTGTCCACGTGACTTACGAGACTTCCCGGGTGCAGTCTCTATGTCCGCATCATAGAAGGGCAAGGCACAGAGTGGGTGTAGGGTCTCCTCTTTCTTCTTAGCTTGAGCTCTTGTTACTGCAACATTGCATGTATGCCTAGGATTCAGCAAGTCAAACAACACAGGCAGATCTTGACCCAGCACTACTGGAAATGGCAGATTCTCTGCAACACCAATATTTAGAATATAGGTTTGTCCTTGTACCTTGATGTACAGATCTGCTGTTGGATATGATCTCTCATCTCCATGAATGCAGCGAACAGGGATTGTCTCCACATTAACTTTATTTGCGGGTACAAAGTCTCGGTGCACAAGAGTCTGAGTACTTCCTGAGTCAACAAGGGCCTTTAATGGTTTCCCATCAACCTCAACTAATGTCATTTTGAAACCATTCTCAAACTCCACTTTAGGCTCCACACTTTGTCGGGGCACAAAACACATCTGAGTTATTTTTGTAGAATTCTTTGGGCACATAGGTTTTGTGTGGCCCTCCATCCCACACAAATAACAAATCACAGTCTTGGGTGGAGGTCTTGACGGCATATTGACAGACTGGCTCTTTGGAGGCTTACTCACCCCTGCTTTCTGGTAGTGAGGGACAGATTTTGAACCATCTCTCATTTTCCATGCTGTGTGGCTCCATGACTGTCCTTTTTTCCGTGCCGCCACAAACACATCAGCCAGCTCTGCAGCCGCCGCTGCAGAGTTTGGATTGCGTTCTTTAATCCATATCTGTAACTCAGGAGACAGCATTCTCAAGTATTGTTCTAAAATTAATATTTCACTAACCTCATGCACCGTTTTTCCTTTTGGCTTCACCCACTTCTCATATAACTCTTTCAATCTTGCATATAGTTCTTTTGGATTCTCATCAGGTTTTACCTCCAGTGAACGGAATCTCAGTCTATATGTCTCAGGATTAATGTCATATTTTTGAAGGATAGCTGCTTTCACTTTGTCATAGTCTAGAGAGTCATCCATATCCATATGAACATACGCACCTCTTGCTTTGCCAGTGAGTAAAGGAATCAGATGAAAAACCCAGTCCATTTTTTGCCACCGGCAAACTACAGCCATGCGTTCAAATGTTGTTAAAAATGTTCAATATCATCCTCCTCTGTCAATTTTTCCAGCCTCGGTTCATAAAAGCGAGACTGACCTGACTGAGGATGTATTTGCTTATTACTGGAGCCAGCACAGGGAGGATCCTCCTCTTCAAAGGACTCTACCTCTGGTTGTTCAGGTTCCTCCATTTGAGGCTCAGAGACCTCCATTTGAGGCTCAGGGACCGGGGAGGTACGAGCTTGCACTTCTACCTGCAACAGCTGAAACTGATGTTGCAGTGCTCTAAAGCGCTGTTCCTGGCAGGTAAACTCCTCCCTTCTTCTTGCTTCCTGGGCCTCCTGCTGACCCATATGAGAACGAAGCATGGAAATCAGTTCTGACATTGTCGGCTCCTTACCTTGGCTCTCAGTACTATCCACCCCTCCAGAGGCTCCATTTTCCTCTCCTCCTTCTACTTGCTCTACAACTCCAACTGGCTGGTTTTGACAATCTCCTTTTGCTCCTCTGCCACTCCTTCCCATTCTGTGCATGGCTTGATAAGTGAAGAGGGGAAAAAAGAGAAAAAAAATCCTGTGCCTTCAACTGCTGATCCCACTCCTGACACCACTTGTGATGGACCGAGCAGTGAAGGAAACTTAGGCACAGGTTAAAGTCCAAAAAATGATTTTTTATTTAACCCAAAAAACATAATTGGTAGTGATGGCCCGCTTGAAGCTGACGCTCCGGAGCTTGTGTCAAAAAAAACAACACACTGGTTCAGAAGCACTGTGTCGAGGCTTGCTTCGTTTGGCAAAAATCACGTGACCAGTGACGTCCGAAGCTTCATTACGCACGTAACTGCTTCGGTACCTGATTCAAACGGATATAAGGAAGTGAATCATCCATGGGATTCGTGGAGTGTGTTGATGGTGACAGATAGCGAAGAGGTGATCATTCCACTGACAGATATGGAGCCAGCGAGGAAGAGAGGATGTTCTGGCGTGTGGAGATATTTTGAGTTGATTTTGCTCAATTCATTTTATCTGCTGAAGTGAAAAACTTGAAATGTCCAAAATCATGTTTTCATAATGGAAATGCCATTACAGCATATGACTTTAGGAACACTTCCATGTGAATTAAAGCTGATGAAGACTACAAAAATGTATTTGACACTATATGTACATTACATTGCTACAGTTTAGAAAATCATTTTGTTTATTGTTTTTAGGTGATAGTCTGCAGGACCCAGGAATACCTGCATATCTACCAGCTTGCAGTGCGGTTCCTGCACTCCACAGCCTCTTCTGTTCCATGCAAGTGGATTTTCTCCAGAGCAGGAGAAACTATTTCTAAGAAAGGAAAGAGACTCAGCCAGCACACAGTAACACTAATCCACTTTTTAACTGTAAATAACAAAAGGGCTACCTGACATAGATCATGTTCTTATTTTGCAAGTTCTTGATTAGGGGTGGGTTTTGATTATCGCTTTTCTGATTACAATCCATGCTAAATTGAATAAAGTGATATTGATTCATTAAAATCCCGTGTCGATTTGTAAATTAACGTTATTATGCCTGAAACGCCAGCATCTCAGGTTAAACCTCACAACATGTCGTCAAACACCATGCAGCTAAAACAGTAACTGGGAGCAGGTTTACGGATTCTGCATACAAACGTAAACACAGAGCGCGGACCCGACGCGTCAGAATCAGATTTTGGTGCTTCGTCGGGTCCGCGCTGTGTTTGCCTCTTTTTTTCCCGCTGGCTTCTGCAGCTGCAGGTTTCATAACTCTCTGTTTACATCTCTAATTAAGTCTCACATGTGTCAGCTTTCTTTTAATAGATACGAAATTATGGATATATACTGATACATGACCAGAATTGTAATATTTCTGACTGAGGCAAAACTTTCCAGATTCCAATCAAATTGAATCGGATCCTGTATCGAATCAAAATGATTCTACAAATCAGTAACGATGCAGCCGTACTCAGCCCCCTAAGCATTTTCCCTTTCCAGTTCACAATCAATCCCACCCCTAGGTCAAAAATATGTATAGGACAATTGGCCTAATCTAATATTTTATATGAACCTGTCCAGCTGTCCAGTGATTAAATGACAAGTAGATGGAGGCAGGACTTCACAGCAGGGGCATACTCCATAATGTGCTGTGCGTTATCATATGTATAATGTATATATTGCTCACTTATTGTATTTACCAACATCAAGGAGTTATGAGCAAAGAAAGGCCACACCATAGTGCATGTTTAAATAGGGAAAGTTTATTGATCAAAATGTATTACGCAAATACGCATTACATTTTTTTCAGCCCCCCAATCGAGAAGACAAAACCAATTACATGTTCAAAGCAACGGAACGGTGGACCAATATCGGAGAGAACTCCACTCTTGAGTGAGCAGTGATGATTGAGCAGTCCGTTTTATTTTGCAGATTCAAGCTGCTCTTCAAAATATTCGCCACCAGATGTCACCGGAGAGGACTGTGTTGAAAAGCTTCGAGTAATGAACCATTTTTCAATACAAGCTTCAGTGCTTCGGAAAGCTTCATTTGGCCATCACTAATAATTGGTTAACTCATGCAAAAAGAATCAAAATCTTGGGCCCATAAAAGAGGTCAAACTAACAAAACTCTACTCAAAGTTGACAACACAACTGATAACTCACACAAACTGACCTAACTTAACGAGACAAAGGGGAAACTTAAATAGTGGCTGATCAGCCCACAAAAACAGGAAAAGGGGTAAAAACACACAAAACCTAACTAAACCAAACATAATGAACTCCAATTCCCCCCCATGGTCCTGAATTATGGCGTGAACCAATTTGTAGCCTTCCTTTAAAGCTCGCTCCGCCCCTTTTCCACCTCTTGGCTCCTTAATCAAGGGACTGGAACAGCTGCAACTAAGGTAACTCAGAAAACAAAAGATTAATCATACATAACAGTGTAAACTAAAATGTGCGCACTTATTTTAGAATGCAGTGTTATGTGGATATGTGAATGAATTCTAAACCAAAACCAGTTATTTATTGTTCTGTAAATAAATTCCTATATTTAAAGAAAGAAATGTGAATGCAATATTACTTATAAGCCTCTACACTAACATGGTGATATTACCACTGTGTGGCTGTAAGTGCAGCCATCACAACATACCTGTGGGTGCAGCAGCAGGAGCGGAGGGACCAGGGACTGGGGAGCCAGGAAAAGCAACAGGTGATGGCTGTGGTGCATAATCAGTTGACTCTATCAAGACAATATTAAATGTTAACAGGTTGAAAACAATAGTCATAGAGAAATTATATACAGTGGTCTCTCATTTATTCCAGCACATGAACAGTAGTCGCAGTTCTCACAAGTTGATTCTCAAAGTTCAAACCTTTGTCGATTTTAAAACGTAAAAGTATTATTATGCCGCGCTTTTTCTCCTTCTGCGGCGCCACTTTCGTGCGCCTTTTTCCCTCAGGTGTGTATTTCCGAATGAGGTTCATAGTTATGAGTGTTTTTGTGCTGTCTTTTCTATTGGACGTGATGGTTATCAAAACCAAACATGATAAGTTTGGCAAGCGCAGGAGACACGACACGGAGGAGATTTGTCAATCAGGCTGCAGAATGCAATGCACATTGTTGAAAGCTGTACGGTGCAATAAAAAAAATCAGCGAAAAGGCGAGGCAGTGACAGATGAACAGTGGGACCACTGTATACTGTTTATTAATAAACAAAATATATTCCTATATGACAACACGCATAAATTAACTGCCTACATTAACCCTTTAAGACCTACCATAGAACCAAGTCCGCCAGAGCTTATATTATATTTTTACATGCTGTGGAGCCATTTTTGGGAGCATTTCAAGTTGATATACATCAATACAACCATTATAGCCCAGATTTTAATAATATGTCTGCATTAAGTGCATAGTAATTACATAAATTGCAAAAAAGCGCAATAAACTACAAAAAAATTGAAAATCGTTTTTGTTTTTTTAACATATATTGCTAGTTACAGAAATTTAAGAGGCTTATCCCTCAAAATTGTAAATACAAAAAAGTTGCACAAACTAGTTTCCCACCACAGGAAATTTATTTTAAGTGTCTTCATAGTTTTATTTTTGAAATACACCAATTTTCATATACTGCAAGAAAAACGAAAATAAATATTATAATGCAAATTTGCAAAATAACAGCATATGCATCAAAATAAACTATTTCCAGCAGTGCAATATGAGTCCTAAGCATCCCAGAAACGACACAGAAAGTCATAAAGTCAAACATAACTTTTAAAAACACAAGTATAGACTCATAAGGCCCCAATGGTAAAAAAAACTACATTTCCGCAAAATGACGTCACGTCCGGTTTCGGGAAGGTCATGGCGGACATGCGATAGTTCACGCCGATGGACGTAGGAAGTGTTATGAACAGCTACTCGGATCGGCAAAGCGTGTTTCTGGAATATTATGTTTTTGTTGCTGCAAGTGCTTTTTATGCAGTTTTTGCAAAGCTATATGTGGAAGGAAACTGTGACCTAGGACAAGCTGATGGCATAAGATGTAAGTACAACTCCTCCGGTTTCATATGCAAAAAAAATTATTGCGCTAGCTTACGTGGTTGCAGTGCTACCGGGATTTAAAAATAGTTAAGCAAAATGGAGCATGTCCGCTCCGACCGGCTCTAAAGGTAAACATACCTTCTGACTGACACTCCCCTGCTGCCTCTCTGGGCTGTCCCTGGTCCTCGGGGGGTAAGTTCTCCACAGTCCGCACCATATTGCCGCTTGTCTCCCGCGGGGCGAGGAAAGGGTCCAGAAACCCCATGACCACGAAGAACTTCCATCTCTTACCCGATCCTGCTGCATCCTACTCCTCTTCTCCTTATTATATGTGTCCCTGAGGCTCTTCCACTTTCTCCTGCAGATGTCCTCTGAATAAACACATTATCTTGTTAGCAGAAAGGTATTTGTACATCAGTGGGAAAATAGCGGGACAGTAGGCGAGCTTGCTAACTTTTGCGTGGCTTCATCGGGTCAGTCTGAAAATTCAAAAGAAGAATGAATGAACTTACCAGGTTGCCCGATCTCCTCACTTATGTGCCTCCAAGCTAGGTCCTTTTTATTCCTGTCTCAGTAGAAGTAGCAGCTAGCATCATATAGCTCTGGATGATTAGCCACGACACTGATGAGCTTTTCCTCCATGTGACAAAGTGGCTAGGACAGAATTCATTTGCCATTTGTCACTTGCATATATTATTATTTTGTGTTCTGTTATCCTATAGTCTATCATAATGCTTTAATGTAAACACAGTAGTGATGTGTCGGTCGTGAACAAAAAGGCTCTTAGAGCCGGATCTTCGACGTGAGCCGGCTCCTTATCACGAGCCGTGGGTTGTTGTTGTTTTTTTTTTCTCTCACCCTCTCTCTCGCACTTTTTTTTCGCTTCACTCCGCATGTACTCCCTTGTGCTTTGCGCTGGGAAGGGGGGGGGGTGTAGTTACACTCGCAGTAGCACAGGAACAGGAGGGGAGGGAGGGAGAGACGGAGAAAGAAGGCCAGGGACAACAACTCACATTAGAAAGGTATAGTAATCATCGACAACTATTTTCAGTTGCGGATGATTCAGAAAGTTTATTCATGCTGGCCTATATGACAGAGAATATGCATCTTCTTTTTGTTTTCATATTTAAATTTATATTTAATTGTGTTGTGGTTTGCAGTGTTTTGTGTGGTTTCACTTTAAATTTGTTTAAAAGGAAAAAGCTGAAAATTTAAATAGTTAAAAGTTGAAATGTAAAAATATTATTTTTTGTATTATATGATTTATTACATTTTATGTGGAGTGAATAAATAAAAGTATATTTACGGTGGCCCCTAGAGACAAAGCACGTACAAACTCCAAAACACGTAAAAACTCCAAAACACATACAAAAGACAACAGAAGTGCTCCAGAATGCTAGGCGCAGTGTTGAGCTTTTGTTACCTAGTGGCTACACAAGCCAGCAAGTACCAACGATCGGATTTGGTGTGTGGTAGTAACAGGTAAATGAACATTTTTGTTTAATTATTTGAATGTATATGAGTGCTTGTGTATGAGTACACAAACCATACACATATGCTTTCAATTGTGTAATTTAAGTGATCTAGGTAGCTCTGTTTTGGAAGTTCAGTTAACGCTAGAAATGTGTTTTGGAGTTTGTATGTGTTTTGTCTCTAGGGGCCACCGCATATATTTATATATAAACATATATAAATAAAAACACTTTTTTTTACATTAGTAATTCCTTTTGTGCATAATTTTATATTATTGTTAATAATAAATTAATTAAAGCAACAAAACAACCTGAAGAGCCGGTTGGGAGCCGAAAGAGCCGGCTCTTTTTAATGAGCCGAGCCGAAAGAGCCGGAAATCCCATCACTATAACACAGCACATGTAACCTTGGCTCTACATACTATCCCGGGTCTGTTTGTGGTAGCATTGGTCATATTCATTTCATCTGTGCAAATGTACTTAAAGCTAAATGTCACTTCATCATTAATTGATTTGGATCTTTCATTTGTTTATGTAGTTTGGTTATACTTACCATTGTCTGTTCCTTTGAGCAGGTCCTATGTGTAAAACAGGTATGTGGGAAGGGCCGCCCCAATACTGCCTGATTTTATAGGATATGATGTCACTGATCATGTCAATTGGGTGTAACCAAATGAAGGGGTATTTCTTTTGTGTAAAATTGTTTATTTCATTTAAAATAACCTCATGAGTCAGAGTAAGTGAAGAGATTGACTTTTCAAACTGTTTAGTTGGGTGAATGAGTTTGTTAAGTGGAAAAATGATTTTATTCCTGTTTCTTTGTCTAGACTGTGTTATTTAGTCTACCCTGTTTTCCCAATGGTAGAAGTTAATGAGATCCAGGTGTGAGTGGAATTCTATATAAAGCAGGTGAAATTTTGACTGACAGGTTCTTATGTTTTTGTGACACAAATTGTTGAAAGGTGACGCCAGAAAATAAAGAACACTTAAAAGAAACTTGAACAGTCTGCAGATGCTGTCTTCCTATCACTTTCCATGCTGCTTTTGTTACGCTACTTCACACTCCATACTGAATAAAGAATGAAGGGCTTTGGCTGGATCTTTGACCTAGGTCAGAGCCACGTCACCAGGCTCCTGATTGGTTGTCGCGGCGCGAATTGACGCTGGAGTTCAGATTTTTCCAACTCGAGTGGTAGACGCGAAATGCGCGTATGCACAAAATGCAACACAAAAACTGATGCGCGTGGTTTCATTCGTGCTTCCGAATTTTCGCGGGTCATCACGCCTCTACATTAACTTTACATGTAAACCTGACGCTCTGGCCGCGTCTATCGCATTTGGTGTGAACAGAATGTTTGAACAAGAGTGCTGTCTCACATTTTGTCAGATCTAAGAAATTTTTATTGTAGTATTACCTGGGGAACATGCCCCAATCGCATCAAAAGCATCAATTAATGTATTTGGTTTTCACCAAACACATTAATTGAATTGATGAAAGCATGAAGTTTACCATAGAGGATACTAAGGAAAATATGTGAATTTTCCTGGACTGTGTGGTTACTAATGAGGAAGGAAGCCTCAACAATGAAGTTTACTGGAAATCCACACACAGACCAGTACTTACTCTTTGACTGCCACCACCCGATGGAACACAACTTGCGGAGATCAGAACCCTACACCATCAGAGAGAGAATGTTCCCTCAAAGGCAGAAGGGGAAAAAAGGAATACTCACATGTAAAGGAACCTCTTAAAACATGTGAATATCCCAACTGAATCTTCATCAAACCAGATGCAAAGGAAATAATGCCAGACACCAACTAGGTAGAAACAGAAATACAACAGAACAACATTGCTCTCTTTTATGTGGTAGGTTTGTCAGAGATGTCTGACAAAATCTGCTTCATTTGCTATGTTTGTTGTTGTTATTGCTTGTGTGCAGTGTCCTTGAGTGTTTTGAAAGCCGCTTTCTTAAATCAAATTTATTATTATTATTTATTTCTACAACAAAACTCCCAAACACAAGCTAAACAATATAGTGTAGGAGTATAGGAGAACCCAAACAGCCACGCCTGAAAGCTCACATGGCACAACAGAGAAGAACCACCTCAACAGGACTGCGTCTAAAGTTAAAAGGGCACTATTTCAAGGATGTCATCAAGGTCCACCGTGAACAACCGCTATTGAATAGAGGTGGAAGTTTACAACACCACCTACAATGCAGTCAGTAGGCCACCTAATGGATGGGGTTCTTAGTCCCAGGTGATGGTAATGACATCTTTTTTTGTTTTTTTGCATTTTGGCTCATGTGATGACTCACATAATCAATAGTTGGTCAATGGACAAAAGACTCTTGGATGAGAGGTGAGTTAATTTCACAAACGTACACAGACACAATTAAAAAAAATCAAATAAAACGCACTCTACTCTGAATAACATGCATTAATTAGTATCACCATGTAAAGAGCAGGATGCATTGTATGAATGAACAAACAGAATAACTGATATTGTTTTTCCAAGAAAGCTGAAACTCTTTTGCAGTTAATCTCCATGCATAAAGTGACACACTACATCGAACATGTAATGTGTACAGCTCAGAATTTGGTATTGAGCTGCCAAGAACTTACAGTTTGCAATTAATTCTAATAATAATCCCAACCTTCAGCACATGGGAAAAAGACAAAGATTATGGGCTCAGATTGTGGTCATAAATGTTTTGTACTTTGTGTGTGTGTAAAAAAGATTTGTGTGTGGATTTAGCCAAAAAATACGTGTGAAACTCTGCACTCAAGTTTCAAGTTACAAGTACGAATTTTGACCCTATTTTTCTTCCTTTCATCTGATTGGCCAATGTCATGTCAATTTAACTATCCAATCAGAGAACAGATGGGTTTGGCTGTTGGAGGGGTGCTTTTTTGAACTGCAGGTCCTTGAGGAGTAAAAACATGTATCGCTAATTCATAACAAAGAAGGCATTGTAACTAGCCCCACTAGTGTCATTTCAAATGTGAAATGTTTTTACTCCTCAAGGACCTGCAGTTCAAAAAAAACACCCCTCCAAATTATTATTAAAATCCTTCAAAATTCTGCCAACCCAAACATGAGGCACTACCTGCTGTGGTGACCTCCTGTGAATAATTGAGCAGCTAAAAGTCATTTAAATGTAGTATATCTGCATTTAAGACTGTTGAATTCTAAGATTCCCTTCATCTAATTAGTATGTTAATGAATGTTATGGGGCCAAATCAGTGCACTCTTAGAAGTAGAGGTACAGTAAAAGTCTATTTCTTTCCCAATTACTGGGCCTCATGCTCATTTTTAGCACATTTCACAAACAGTAAAAGGTCTGTATTTGTACAGATTCTTCAAGTTTTTAAGATGCAATATTAGAAGATATTTTCATTTTGTATTTGGATGGAAAAAAGTAAAATGTGAATTTTCTTCATACATTTTAAGATGTGGTGTGTTTTGGGAGCCTGAGATGTTCCGAGAGAGATGGAGTCTAAGGCTACGTCCACATGTACACGGGCATTTTTAAAAACGAAGATTTTCTGTTTTCGTTTAGAAAAAAAATCCCATAAAAGCCAAAAACGTAGGAAAAATGCTGCTAGGAACATGCCAAAGCAGCAGGTGGCGCTATATTCCTATATTCCGTGTAGAAATGTCGGCCAATCAGAAGTCAATAAACCTGGGCGGAAAAGAGTAAACAAAGATGGCACATAGAAGCAGAACTGAGTCGTATGTGTGGAGAGACAGTAACTGTGTGTGTATATGTAAGCATTTAAACACTGCAGAGAGAAAAATTAACAGTAACATATTTTGTCTACGTCCGCCATTGTAGAAATTCATTTCACCGAAACAATAACGTGGCGCACAGTGTGACGTCAAAAAATGTGCACACCTTTGACGCTGCGTTTTCTCCGTTTACCTCGTCCACACGTAAACGCAAAAACTGAGTTTTTGAAAATATCCACCCTGGCAGGAGTTTTTAAAAATCTCAGTTTTCAGTGACCGAAAACGCAGTTTATGTGTGGACAAAAGGCGCAAAGGCATAGAAAAATCTGCGTTTTCAAAAATACCCGGGTACGTGTGGACATAGCCTAAGACCTGACCTGACACATAGACATAGACAAACAGGCACACACAGACACAAACGCTTATGCACACACTCTAAACATGAGTGCTGAGTATAGAAATACTAAGCACTCGCCTAACATGGAGAGTATAGAAATACTCAGCACTCGCCCAACATGGAGACAAAGAGAAATGAACACTGTACACACACTTACAGGGCAATTGGCCCCAGACTCAGGAGATGGTTCCCTTTACTCTGGGGTGGAGATGAGCAGACTGGCCCCGGGTCTTTAACATTCCTGCAGTTTAAGTAATTGGTGTGTGTCATTTGGCTTTGAATAATATTGCCTACAGGAAACTGAATTTGTCCTAACACAGAACGCTGTGGAACTCCACAATTAACTTTTGTGAACTGAGCAATAAATCAGATAAAAAAATCAGAGACACTAGATAAAAACTCTAAGAAAGGGCCAGATGGATTATAGATGACCACAAATGCCAGAGACTTCTGTTTATGGCTACACTTCTCCCTCAACATCACCCAGCCTGCCTGTTTTTTCCAATTGCTTAGGGCAAAGTCTTGGGGGAAAGCTCACGGTGGCTTTGCTACCTTTGGCCGGACTGACTACAGGGGCCTGGCTAGCTACAGGATTTTCTAGGGTCTGGAGACAGGTCTCCATTTCACTAATCCTGGCCTCCAGAGCTGTAAACAGGCTACATCTACTACAAGTATCTTTAGTAGTAAAGGAGGCTGAGGCTGAGCTAAACAATTGACGCGCTGAGCAGGAAAATGTGGGACAGACAGGTAAAAAAGCCATGGTGCTAGTGACTTGGCTATGAGCTAAGCTAAGCTAGCAATTCCCAAAAGACAAAAAGAATGAATATTATGAATGTAATTAGCAGGAAAATGTAAGTTCTTATCTAAAGGGTTTTAGTGAACAAAACACCACTGTGCCTCATTGGAAAAGAGAGTGGAATAGTGGCATAGTGGAATAGTGGCAAAAAACATACCTTTTCCTATTTTTAGACAAATTAGACATATTTTTCTAATTTTAAGGTGCAGAATTGTTGCCAAAGTTTTAAGATGGTCTTGAGTTTAAAAACACAAAAATACGAATATTCTTTGTCAAGCTTAGAACAGTGTTCCGACCCAGGAAGCCATTGTTCCTTTAAAGGTACAATAAGGTAACATATTTTCTGAGAGTGCAGTGTATTTGGGATATAACTGAGGATTTATTATAATTCCCAGTATCTCCAGCACCTTTACCTTACTATTCAGTTTGGGATTCATTGGTATAAAACCTTCCATTCCTCAGATTCCCCAAATCATATTGAAGAGACGGCACACGTCATACCAATATGATATGTGCCCTCAAATGTAATGGAATCTGATTTATTTCCCCCCACACAATAAAAAATGTCACACAGAGAGTTGCTTTTTCTTCCTGCCAAAAACACTCCCTGCCTATATTGGATAATTTCCGCAGGATGTCATGCCACTGAATTCCCAGACCAGCTTGCTATTATCGGGGGTTTGAGTGCTGGACGGATCGGAAGGAAACGCTTCATCAAATGTGACCCACTTAGCTGCTGGAGAGGCACCAAAGGACCACCGTGGCAATTATTTAAACCTCTGCTTTATTATTCATAATTAGCAGACACTGTACAAAGTCTGAATGTGTGTGTGTGTATGTGTGAGAGCCTGTGTGTCTGATAAAGCCCTCCTGATAACATGCCACCTCTATGCAGGAAAAATAATAGAGCAGAACAATTTGTATGCATAGCTGAGAGTAAAAAAAAAGAAGTGTGTGCACATTTTTAATGTTGGACACAAATGTGTAGAATATGCTTTATAAATTTCAGTTCATAATTTCTATGTTTCCCTTTTGTAAACATATACACTACCAGTGAAAAGTTTGGACAAAACTTCTCATTTAATAGTTTTCTTTAGTTTTACTACTTTCTACATTGTAGATACATACTGAAGACATCAAATACATGAAGCAAGATACAATGAATTATGTACCAAATTGAAAATTGAACACTGAATGTGTTTTATATTTTATATTCCTGAAAGGAGCCACCTTTGCTTTGTTGACAGTGCTGCAAACTCTTGGCCTTCTCTTAATGAGCTTCATGATGTTGTCACCTTAAATGGTTTCACTTCACAGGTAGGCCTCATCAGGGTTCATTTGTGGAATTTCTTGCCTTCTTCATGGGGTTGGGACTATCAGTTGTGTTGTGCAGAAGTCAGGTTGGTACACAGCTGACAGCCGTATTTGACCACTGTTAGAATTCATATTATGGCAAGAACCAATCAGCTAAGTAAAGAGAAACCTCAGTCCATCATTACTTTAAGACAGTGGCGTCGTTAGGCTTATTTTAGGGGTGCTGAAGCCTCCCTAAAATATTCTTAAGCTTTTTTTTTTTCTACTTATTCGATTTTTTATTTTATTTTACAGAACTTGCAGACAAATTCAATATAAAGATGCAGGAATATGAGTTTAAAGAAATAATAATATAAACCTGTCGCTATTCACATAAATATGATCATAACTCGCTTGGTCCCTTTCACTTTACACTGTTAAGGTAGCGTCAGTGCTTCGTTATCCAATCCGTTCCAGTTGTTCACAGGGGACATCCACATTACCGAAAATCCAGTCCTCGTTTTCACTGCTACTTTACACTCCGCTTGTATACACCTGCGGACACACTAGCGTAAATGCGGCAAACAGCAAGAAATCATGGATATACGCAAGTTTTTCAAGAAAGTAAGTCTTCATCGCTGGCTGGTAGTAACAATTAGTTAGCTCCAGCTAACAGCAGAGAGTCCCATGTAATTAATGAACCAGGTGCTCCCATTTTGATAAATAAAAACCTGGCTAGCGCACTAAGTTAAATTGTTAGCATAATGTTAATTTCTGTCACTCGTTTTAGCTCTGAAAAATTGAGCTGAGCTCATTCATGTCACGGCGAGTGGGATGAGCCGTGTGGAGGAAATGAAGGAGGATCCAAACGCAGGCAGTAGTGGAGAAGTGAGGGTGGTTTATTAAGCACAAAATAAGGACAAACAGCAAATGGAGCTCAAACTAAACTATACTGAGAAACAACTAAACTGTAGCGCAGAAACCAGAACATGAAGCAGGGCGAGCAGAGACAGACAATGGTAGACAGCAGGGTGAACACACGGGTGAGACATGGTAGATACACAGACGGACCAGCAACTACAATGATGGAGGACACGACTTAAATACACACAGAGAAACACGGGAATTACACACAGGTGGTGGACACAGCTGGGAACAATCAGTAAGATGAGGCAGAGGTAAAACTGGACACACTCACATGAGACACAGACCTTCACAATAAAACATCACACGCAGGCTCGACATCGAGAGACAGACAGGAAATGACACATCAACTAAACCCACATCTTAAACCCAGATAAACAGAAACATGGAACTCTAATAATAGACATCATAATCATCATCATTAACACAACAAGAGAACAAGAAAACAATCCCTGATGCAAAATTACACCAAAACATAATAAACTCAAAATACTGGGTCCCACGGACCCAGAACCGTGACAATTCAGGTATGGTTATCATCAGTGGAAATAATAATAATCACTCCTCCATCCCCATTAACCTGTAGGAGTCAGGGCAGAAGATCACAGAGAGGGAGAGGGGAGAGACCCCTGCTGGAGAGGTGAGTCAAAGATTTCACAGGATGGAGTCATTTGTGATGCAGATAGTCTGATTAGAATTTTATGGAACTCAATATGGATATGAAATATGAAACATTTCAGTCACGGTACAACATATAAGACCTGTTTAACTTGAGCTTTTATTTAGGAGAGTCAAGGTTAGAAAGTGGAGAGAGCAAAGATATATATATATATATATATATATATATATATATTAAAAAAAACAAAACACCCAGCACGCCCCTGCGGGCGGTTTATCCTTCAAGCTCGGGTCCTCTACCAGAGGCCTGGGAGCTTGAGGGTCCTGCGCAGTATCTTAGCTGTTCCCAGGACTGCGCTCTTCTGGACAGAGATCTCCGATGTTGTTCCCGGGATCTGCTGGAGCCACTCGCCTAGCTTGGGAGTCACCGCACCTAGTGCTCCGATTACCACGGGGACCACCGTTACCTTCACCCTCCACATCCTCTCGAGCTCTTCTCTGAGCCCTTGGTATTTCTCCAGCTTCTCGTGTTCCTTCTTCCTGATATTGCTGTCATTTGGAACCGCTACATCGATCACTACGGCCGTCTTCTTCTGTTTGTCTACCACCACTATGTCCGGTTGGTTAGCCACCACCATTTTGTCCGTCTGTATCTGGAAGTCCCACAGGATCTTAGCTCGGTCATTCTCCACCACCCTTGGGGGCATCTCCCATTTTGACCTCGGGACTTCCAGGTTATACTCGGCACAGATGTTCCTGTACACTATGCCGGCCACTTGGTTATGGCGTTCCATGTATGCCTTGCCTGCTAGCATCTTGCACCCTGCTGTTATGTGCTGGATTGTCTCTGGGGCATCTTTACACAGCCTGCACCTGGGGTCTTGCCTGGTGTGATAGACCCCAGCCTCTATGGATCTTGTGCTCAGAGCTTGTTCTTGTGCTGCCATGATTAGTGCTTCTGTGCTGTCTTTCAGTCCAGCTTTGTCCAGCCACTGGTAGGATTTCTGGATATCAGCCACCTCTCCTATCTGCCGGTGGTACATACCGTGCAGGGGCCTGTCCTTCCATGATGGTTCCTCGTCTCCCTCCTCTTTCTTGGGTTTCTGCTGCCTGAGGTATTCACTGAGCACTCGGTCAGTTGGGGCCATCTTCCCAATGTATTCTTGGATGTTCGTTGTCTCATCCTGGACTGTGGTGCTGACACTCACCAGTCCCCGGCCCCCTTCCTTCCGCTTAGCGTACAGCCTCAGGGTGCTGGATTTGGGGTGAAACCCTCCATGCATGGTAAGGAGCTTTCTTGTCTTTATGTCAGTGGCTTCTAT
Organism: Maylandia zebra; assembly: GCF_041146795.1. Classification (NCBI taxonomy): domain Eukaryota; kingdom Metazoa; phylum Chordata; class Actinopteri; order Cichliformes; family Cichlidae; genus Maylandia; species Maylandia zebra. The sequence goes on along the minus strand of NC_135168.1, from coordinate 25,153,078 downwards.
CTCCTCCTTTGGCCAGCCTGTTACCCCAGCAGGGTACCTGATCACGGGCAGGGCGTACGTGTTGATGGCCCGGATCTTGTTCTTACCATTCAGCTGACTCCTCAGGACTTGCCTGACCCTCTGCAGGTATATATATATATATATATATATATATATATATATATATATATATATATATATATATATATAACAAGTCAAATTAGCCTGACTCACATATTTTTGAGGGTTCTATTTTAATATTACTTCAATTCAAGTAATTTAGTAATATTTTTCAGGGCTTTAAATTGCAACCATTTTAGTCACATGCGTGCTCAAAATGTAATGTTTGTAACTTCAAAATATTTGGGAGCAACAAATTACTGTGGCGTGTGAGCAGAAGTCATGATACTAGCAATTTACATTACAATTCTGTATGTTTTAATGTATCTTGAAGGGTGAGGCAGAAGGAGAAAAAAAAGGTCAAAAGGCAAGTTCAAGTCAGAGAGAGCAAGGAGAGACAGGGGAGCTGCAGCAAATGGATCGAGAGGCAGAGGAAGATCAAGTTATTACAGAGAGAGGAGAGCAAACAGGCCAAGAGAGGGAAAATGATGAAGCAGCTGGAGCAACTCATTCTACTACAGGGTTTGATTTAGGTGACAAAGACACAGAGCCCAGACAGGTAAAGCTGAAGAGCTATCCACATGATACTTTTGGTACACAGAAGTGAGCATTTAACCACAGCTGTTTTGAAAAGCACAACTGGTTAGAATATTCAGTCAGCCAGAATGCAGCTTTCTGCTTCCCATGTAGAATGTTTTGCAAAAACATCAAATATGATAGTTTGGTCAGTAGCGGTTACAAGAACTGGAAGAAAACTTTAGTCATCTTTGGCAAGTATGAGATGGCACAAACACATAAGGACAGTGTTGTGACATGGAAAAGCTACCAGGGAACTAGCAAACAGGGAAACGTTGCACAGATGATAGCAACTGCAAATGTGAGTGAGATAGTCGAAAGAAGAGAGTATCTCAGATGAATTGTTGCAGTAACCTCTATGTTAGGGAGACAGGGACTCCCTTTTCGTTGCCATGATGAAGGTGAAGACAGCCCAAACAGAGGGAATTTTCTTGCGTGCATAGAGATTTTGAAGGAGTTTGATTTTCTTCAAAAACATAATCCCCAAAAATGTACAGTATATCTCGCCAACATCCCAGAATGACATGATTGACTGTTGTGCCCAGGAGGTTACTAGTGTCATTGTATCTGAAATGACAAAGTCTAAAGTCTATTCCATCATGGCAGATGAGGCAAGGGATGAAAAGGCAGAGCAGTTAGCTATTTGTGTCAGGTACATGTCAGAGGGTGCAGTGAAGGAGCGTTTCCTTGCACTTGCAGAGATAACATCATTGATGCCCAGTCCATTGCAAATGAGATTCAGCAGCAAATCCAAAACAATGGTCTTGCAGAGCTTAAGTGTGTAGCACAAACATATGATGGTGCAGCCGTTATGAGTGGCTCCACTGGAGGTGTACAAGCACATTTTAGAAGGCTCCATCCTGAGGCTATCTATGTGCATTGTTATGCTCATCAACTCAACCTGGTTTTGTGCAATACTTGCAAGGCTATCCCAGAGGCTGTGGAGCTTTTCAGCTTGTTGGAGTGTGTGTATTCTTTCTTCAGCACCTCCCTAGTCAATCATCATAAGTTCATGGAGACTCAGGCAAAGCTTGGATTGACAAAAACTGAGCTTGTGCAACTTCCAAACACTCGCTGGGCATGTCAGTTGCGATCAATCAGTGCAGTTCTTGAAACATTGCCTGCCATTTTGGAGTGCCTATCTGCAATTGGATCCCCCATAGCTGTTGGTCTCAAAGCAAAGCCCTACAAGTTCTCAGCAGTCTATGCACTACTAATGTTTCAGTCGATTCTGTCTGTAACCGAAGGACTCCACAAATTCCTGCAGAAAGAGACTTTAGACCTGGCAGAAGCTTTTATCTGCAAACAAGCTGTGTGTGACACACCAAAGGGCAAACACTCAGAGTTGTATGAGAAAACCAAGGCCCTGTGTAACACCCACAGTATCCCTGAACCAGGTGCCAAGACAAGGCACAAACAGATGATGGAGGATTTTGTCCTGGAGGCAACTGTGGGTTCACGCACTGAATTAACAACTCGGACACATTGAAAAGAGAGTTACTTTTCACTTGTGTGGATCGGATGGTTGGCGAGCTTGATCAAAGATTTTGCAGTGTAGATGCAGGGCTGCTAAAAGGCATCCAGGCATGCAGTCCTAAATCTGAGAACTTCTTGAGTGAACCACACTTGAATGAACTTGCAAAGCACTACAGACTTGACCTGAAAAAAGAGGAGGTTCTGGTGGCCAGAAACTTTCTTACCCGGAAAACAGAGGCTGGATTTCCACCCAAAAATATGTTGTCTGTGTACAACCTCCTTGATTCAGACATGTTTCCCTCTCTGAAGGCAACCATCCAAGTTGCCCTAACAGTGCCTGCTCGTGCGAAAGGTCCTTTAGTGCACTGCGTCGGCTGCACTCCTGGCTGCGTCAAACAATGGGTCAGAAAAGACTTCACAGTCATGTCTATTGAAAAAAGACACACTCAGCAACTTAGTCACAACAGAGTGATTGACCGATTTGCCACTCTTAAAAACAGACATCATTCTTTGATGCTTCCACCCACCAAGTAACTGGTGATTGCAGCCATAAAAATGATGTACTTTTTTATTTTCAGTTTTTTTCTTGTTATTGATGCAGCAAACACATTTCCTCTGTTTTCTTGTTGTACTGTATTATAAAACAGACTGAAATAAAACAATAGATCTATTGGTGGCCTAGGATATTTAATCTGTCCAAAAAGTAGGAAAACAATTTCTCAGTCTTTGTTTTCTGTTTGTGAAATTTTATGCTCATTCACTACGTTCGTTCATATCGTGTGCATCTCTTGGGGCCTAAGCCTCCCCTGTCCTTAAAACCTACACTGCAAAAACAGCTATACTTGAAACAAGCCAAATATTCTTAAATCTGACAAAATTTTCTTGTTTTGAGCAAAAAATCTGCCAATGGGGTAAGCAAAAGTTGCTTGACTAGAATTCTTAAAACTAGCAAATTAATCTAACTGCCATATGCCTTTTAACTAGACAAAATTGTCTAAAATGTATGCTTATTTGAAGAAAATATGACTTATTATAAGTAAAATATACTTTGATATTTAGAAAATCTGTACCTAAAATGAGTATTATGCTTTCTTGAACAAGCTGTTTTCAAGAATTATTTGCTTACTTTAAGATTCGACACCTTAATTTAGATTTTTCACATAAAAAAAACACCTTACTATAGGACAAATTTTCTTAAAACTGAATTGTTTCTTTCTTGATTGAGCTAACTATAAGAATTATGTTTCGACTCTGAGAACAATAATCAGCAAAAATTCCTGAGAATAAGACACCATCTCTTCAAAAAGCTACTAAAAATAAGGGAATTCATCTTAAATTAAGACAGCAAAAGCACTCTTAGATTTTGCGCTTTTATTGACACAGCAATGGGTCAGTAACTCACTGAGGTCTGTTCAGGAGAATCATGTCTAAAATTATACATTTCAGCAGGGTACTGTGTAACATGGCCAATATAAGAAGTGCATATTCCAGATACTCTTAACATGAATAATAACAGTATAACACACTCATGGCTGGTATCAAAAATAAATTTTGCTGAAGCTTAAAACAATCACTATTTCAAATCCTATATTACATAACATTTTAGAAGAACAAGTTTAACGACCACACAAACAAACATGTGTTTTACATTTGAACAACTTTTCTAGAGAGAAAAAAAACCTCACTGACCAACACTGAGTCTGATAAACAAGGCAGATGGAGTCTGTCATCTGAGAGACTCACTCAATGAATGACTTCCACTCACCAAGCGCCTTCTTGTAAGAGGGGGTTGAATCTCGGTCATGGATGGAGTCTTTGAGTATTTCAGTTTGCAAGACAGACAGCAGCGTGGAAATGCACTTTGGATATGTGAGGTGGAGGGCATAGTAATATGCCATCAGATAGAGCAGTCCCTCATTAAGATCCTTCCGGTCAAAAGTGCTCACTGGTGTGGTTCCAACAGCTATCATGCAGTTGCCTTCAGAGACAAGCAGAACTGGACAAGCCAGGGGTCGCTGACGCAGGTAGCCTTCAGGGTCTTCTGAAGTCTACATGACAGAAAAAAAGAGGATTAGAACAAGACCGTAAGAAATACAATTTTTGAGTTGCATTACAGTTTAAAATAGATCAACTTTTTTTGTAGGTTTTATTAACATCAACATGTTATGGGGATCTGAACTTTAAGAATATTTGACTGACTCCACAGTAAAATATATAAAATGAAAACATGAGTAACTGCAAAATTCAACAATATATACACATAGAATATTGCAGCCTTACCTTTAGGACATGGAAAAAAGCCTCACTACAGATGCCCAGCTTCTTAGGTGGTACTGTGCTGGAAGGGAAAAGCACGGGAAGGGCTCTGAACACAGCTGCTGCATGTTCCACTGGTTTGAAAAAAGAAAAATAAGACAGGGCAACACCATTAAGCATTGCAAATAATGTAATCTGCAAAGCATAAATGTAGACAAATCAAGATACTGTAGCATTACCTCCATCCAAAGTTTTTGGCGGCTTCATAACTTTCTTCATGACACCATAAAACTGCACCTTCGAGTAGAAGATTTCCCATCTATCCTTCATCTCAGAAATGTATTTCAAGTTGGATGGTTGAATAATTCTCCGCAGCTCATCAAGGACCTGAAAAATACAGACAGAAACCCAACTGAGATAGATCTGTCTAGCTCTGTATCTGGTCTTGACAATAAGTGATAACAATTTAAACATGAGGGCCAGTATTTAAGAAATTTGAAAATCATATCAAAATGTCCCCAAAGGAATAACAGGATGGCTAAAAGAAATAAGTGCTGCTTACATGGTCCAGTTCTCTGAAACAAGGATATGCCTCTAGTATCTTCACTGCTCTGTCCTGCTCCTTTATAGCATCAGAGTTAATGAATTGTCTTCTAGACTCAAACTCCAGGTTCAGCAGTTGGGTAACAGCAGCTTTGTTCGGTTTTTTGGTCTTGTATATTTCTTGAAGTGTCTTGTAGTGTCTTGCCTGGGTTTTTTGGCTGTCAAAGAAGTCAGCTGAACCAGCTAAACACACAGAGCAGAGGTGTGTAAATCATTTATTGCCACAGTAAGGCTTTATATATCTGTTATTGGTGCAAAACAATAATACAAAAATACCAAAATATTTCTGTAAATTAGATCAACAAATTAACTAACCACCTATCTTAAAATTGTTTATTAATCCTGTGAAGTTTTCACTATTAAATGGAACACAAAGATTCCAAGATAAACAGTGAAGTAGTTGTGTTCCATTGTTAGCAGAATTTTTAACAAAAAAACAAAAAGTATCGTCCAAACCACATTTACACTCAGGCTGTAATAAGAGGGTGCATTATATTATACTTACATTCTTCATCACTGCCATCCTGGTGGTGCACTGGGGTGCCCATCGATCTAACTGGTGATTTATCTAGAATAATAGTTGATGCACTGGACTCCCCACTGCTGTCACTTTTTGCAACGCTTTCATTCCCATCCTTTCTTGGCTTCTTCGCAGGAGGTTTTTTGCCCTTCCTTGGACTTTTGACATTGGAGAGTCTCTTCATTAGCTTTTTAGCAACATGCTCCTAACAGGTACAAACGGTAAAAATTAAAAGATGATAAGATACATCACTCATGATTAACACAGAGTGGTATTGAGCAAATGCTACTTACCCACTCACCACACGTTTCTTTAAGCATTGGGTAGTACTCTATTAATCGCTTTGCCATGGCATCAACCTCATGTTTGCTGGGGTATCTGGAGTCTTCAGCTGCTCTTGCTATCGAAATCATGTTTGTCATGGTGTTTCTTACAAGTCGACAAAAGAGTTCCTTTGACAAAGGTTCAGCACACTCTGTCCCCAGCCGCTTCTTTTCAAAGTAGGAATGTCGAGCTTGCTCAAGTTCACTGTCTGTGAAGACTATGTACTCTGGGTTGGACATAGTCACAAACTTAGAAGTGCTGGGTTCCTCTCTGGAGAAGTCACCATCTCCAGTAGTTGTTAGCATTTTTTCCAACACGTTCTCACTCCCAACTCGTCAAACGTGTGACGCATGGTCAGGCTCCCTCTGCTGCACTTATGGACGCGCAGGGTACCCCCCTCGCGTCGGGAATTGACGTGAAGGGTCCTCCGATTGAAGAGATTGCCGCGGAAGAGCCTGTTGTCCGTATATTTATATATTTCCGAAATCACTTTGTAGTGACGTATACTGAACACAATAAATTATATAATGTAAACAACTACCTGAGAAACAGCAGATACAGCAGATAAATTAATTATAGTTATTACTTTTGTATCGTTTATTGCATTTACGGAGGGAGTGATGTATGCTGGGTAATGGCACAGCTAGCTACTGGGTGACTTTATTCACCCGCTTCGGCTGTTATCAGTCCATACAATGGGCGTTATTAGCACAGATCAGTCCCATAGATATGGGCCATCTCCTGCTAGATTGTTCAGAAGGTTGTTCTCATCCATCCAGATGGAGGATCACTAACAGGAGCGTGGGAAGACTCCAGAATCCACTCTGGCTGGAATCCGGTGGATACAGCAGTGTGTACAGGTAAGACCATTTAAACGGACAGCATTTATAGAATGACTGTTAAAAGTCAGCGAGTGTCAGTAATTTTAATGTGGTTATGTTAGTAATACACCGAGTGCTAATATAAGAGCTTTAAGATGCATTTGTAGATATTATTACGTGTTTTACCGTCTTTATGGTGCTAGCTTAAAGTTACGGTGTAAACGTTAGCTTATATTGGAGTAAAGCTGTTACTGGTTAAACGATGTTAGCACAGAAATATTAGCTTCTGTCATGACTGATGAAGTTACTAGTTAATAAAGTTTCCAGTAAAGTGTTTAATCGCAGCCACAGATTGACAGCAAATATCTCGATTAGCTTCAGTGCATTTATAATAAATATGTGCAAGTTTCAGTGCTTCGTTTAAACTGTATGATACTTGTACTGACCCAGGGTCAGTGTAAAATACAATCCTAGCTGTGTGAACAAAGCCTGGCTCCTTTAATCCTGCATGACAAACCTCAGGATGCAGGTTATTATTATTATTTCCTGCTGGCACACCTGTCACACCTGAGAGTCAGCTAGAAACTTACAGTGACGTGGACATCATGCAAAGACTGCCAGACTCTGTAATACTGCAAATGATCAGTGACTCAAGTTAACACTAAACTTTAAACAGCACCTCTGTGTCTCTGTGTGCTGAACATCTAGGATTGGGTCAGGCTGCATCAGCTGAAGCTGTTATTTGTATATATCAGTATTTTTTATTCAGGTGTGGGGAAAATACGTAAGACTGCAGTGAAGCGATGCACCAGATGAATCCCTGGCCAAAGGTATCGTACTTAAATCAGACTACTGATCCAGCCACATCAGCCTTTTGTGAGGTCTGTTTAAAGTTGACTAAAAGTCAACTGCAGGTTCCTGAGAGGTGGACTGTGAACACAGAAACATATGTTCATACATACAGCTGCAGCAAACTTACATTAATTTTAAATAGATTTGTTACTCTGATGTCTGTCTCTGTGTTAGTCCTCTGACAGACTGGTGACCTGTCCAGGTGTGCTCTACCTATGACTACTGGGACAGGCTCTAGCTCCTGTAAAAGAAATTTTCTGTTATTCTCATTTAAAGTATTTAAGTGCTTATGCATATGCTTAGTTGTGACACTGTTACTGTTCAGGGAAAGTTTCTAAAACTAGATGAACTTACTTCAGCGTCAGCAGTTTGAGAAAACAACTCCCTTTACAGGTGGTGATAAGGCCACAAAACAGCACAACCATTGATCCGTTAGGTTTCATAGTGAGGCGCGTGAAGTGTGGTGTGATCAGTTTAACATCCTCTTCCTTGGAATGCATAAAGGAGGAGGAGCACGACCTCTGTGGCAGCGCTGACATGACTGAACTGTGATGTTTGATGTGTGTTGGCGCAGTAATAAATAGCTTGATCACAGCTCTTTCTGTGTTGCAGACTTTATTTAAAAAATTCCACGACACCCCCCCCCCCCCCCCCCCCCCCCTCCCACTGTGAACCTGAATTGAATATTCAGAAGACATTTGTTTAAGTAGTTCTACAAATCTGAGCTGTTGGTGTGTCCTTGGATTGTGTGGTAATAATATTAGAGCCTGCAATCTTTCTTACTGAATCTCTACTATGAGTCATGTTACCTGAGATTAATTCTATGTTTACCTGTCAGCCTGGACGAATGTGCTGTGTGAAGGAAATTAAATTAAATCAGATCTGAACTGCGTACAGTTAAGGAACCTGTTCATATTTAATATGAACCAGTGATATTTTTTGAATGCTGATTCCAAGAGAGTCTTTGTGGAAATCCTGTTTGGCTTTTTGTTATTTTAATTCTCTTCTCTGTTTTCCAGAACAGTTCTCCACAGTCGCTGTCCACATGGGTCAGTGGGACCAAGAAGCACTCTGCTAATGTGGGACTCTGACCAGCAACATCCAGCAAGACCCAGACAGCGTTTTCTATCTCCCAGCTGGAGTTTTTATTTGTCTGTGACTTGAGAGTCAGATTTTTGTTGAGCTTCACACTCGCAGAGGTAAGTCAGTTTGCAGAGATCCCTCCCACCCTGGCTTTTATGTCCTAGATTTCTTATCTGAAAGAGTAATATTTCAGTGACTGCTGCTTATACCACAGGTTAATACACTCTACTGATCCCTGATGGGAGAATCATCAATTTTGGCAACAAAGAAGCCTGGTGGATGTTTGTTTACAGTCTGATGATGGGACATCATGCTCTGCATCGTCAAAGTTTGCCTCCTCATTATTATTCATACCCAGTAATGTGAAGTATGCTCATATCTACTATAACTGAACCAACCTGGTGCTCTTCATTTATGGAGGCTGTTGAGTCTGAATGTTGAATGTTGTGTATCTCGTGTTCTCTGGGCTTTGTCCTCAGTCTTTTCGCAGGATCAGAAAACAAAACCAGGAGGCGCGTAAATGTTTCTTCTCCATGATGTTTCTTCAAATGTTTCTTCTGGATGATGATAAGACTGACACGGGATGCCACCTTTGGTCTTGTGATGAAGCAAAGCTCAGGAAGAAGTGGGATTAAATGGTACCCACATGTTGAGAAGGATGTACAGGGGCACCTGCAGCCAAATCCAAGCTTCAGGTTAGTTGTAGTTGCAGAACACTACAGGACTGAGACAGCTGAGGCATCAAATGTTTGATTAAACAGATGAAAAAGAGAAGTTTCTTCCCTATAATTATCACTTCTTAAAATCTGTAGCAACTTCAAGTCTTTCAGCATGCTGAGCATGCTCAGAATGTGACAATATATTTTTGTTCAATATTTAATTTCTTTCAGTTGCAATTGTTAAATGAAAAAAACATATATTCTTATAATTTAGCAAACTAATTTATCAAAAAAATATATACATATATCTGTATTAGTTTTAATAAATTAATTTGACACCTGTATGGAAAATACCATATTGTATTCATACAGAATCAGTTTGGTATCATTGTTTGTCTGATTGTTGAAACTAAGAGCTGCTTTGATCTGTTTAGATCTAAAGTATCCAAAGTTGAGCTCTGATGTTTCTTCACCCCTGTGTGTGATATGTGATTCCTACATGCTGGCAGAGCAGAGCAGCAGTTTGTGCTCACAGATGGTGACGGTGTGGAGAGACGGTGGTGTTTCCTCAGAAGAACCAGCAGAGTCACAAAGGACACCAGTCCATCTCACCACCTTGACTTGCTGACTGATGTTCGTCTGCACTGCACAGAGGAAATCAGCTGACCGAGGTTTGTCCAGTGACGTGTTATGAATGTATATTTGTTTTATGCTTACAGATGTGTTTTTCTTGACAGAGGCTCTGCAGAGGTTAGACAAAGCAGAGAAAACATGTGCTTTACATTTTACTGTGATTTATTGAGATATTTGTTGCCTGAAGTTCAGCAGGAATGGAGAAATGGAATCAAAGGGAGATGTTTTTGCTGTTTTTGTAATGATGTAAGTAAATCTTCAATATTATTTATTTGCTTGGTTATATTAGGAGTGTTTCTGAGTGAGGGGGAGAGGAGTCATCATCCAGGTAAAGTGACGTGGATCAGTGGATACACTTGTCTCCCCTTTAAAGGAGACGATCCAAGTCATCCTTAAATGTTAGTGCTTTCAAATACACAAACATTTTTAAAGGACAAAAATGAACATCCAACTTTGACTGTAACACAAAATAAATCTTTGCATGTGTGTTTTCAAACTCTCAGATGGGCAGCATATCAGTCTTGGACTGTCTAACCTGCAGCACTGAATGACCACCACACATGAGCATGTTCCTGCAACATTCAGCATCTGATCCTTCATCTGTGTGCTTCTGCTTTTGGTAAGTAGAGTTACCCAACTCCAGTAACTCTAAACACATGCCATCCATTTCTAACGACCTGGTTACTTCCTGTCAGTTACTTTAGAAACCATGTGGTCACCTGACCTAACACTGTTTCTTCTTCTTCCCCTTAATGTTCAAGTGTCACATGTCAAACAGCTGGAGAGGAAACTACACCAGTGTACTGGGATGTTTCACCAACACGTGCCAGATGCTGTTCCTTCATGGTGACATCACCAGAGACAGCCCCGCCCACCTCAGGACCTCGCCATTGATCATGATGATTATAATGATGACAGCGAGCGGAACTAAGACTGTAAAAATCCACGACCAGAATGTTTCTTTCTAATTATGAATGAATACTGAGAGCCTCTTTCTGTGTTTTGTCTGTTTTTGTTTTTTACCTCATTTGTTACTAACAAAGTTCACAAACTCACACAGTTTACATTCTGTATGTTTCCATCTTTACCAGCCACACTCTAACTGCATTTAAGAAAATAATCCTTAGAAATCGTCGTTTTTCTCTTTTGTAATTGATGATAATTCAGTGAATATACTGCGCTGCTTCCTTTTATTGTGTCACACATTGCTTTATGTTTTTCAGTGTCCAGTTATTTTTTACTGCTGTTTGAATTCTCTGTATGTTTGACCCTGTAGACTGTTTGATGGACTGCTCGTCTTCCTGTTTGTAACCGCCGCCTGTTTTTGACTAAAGATTTGGATTTCTGACTTCAACACAGCCTCTGCGTGTCCTCCCTTTGTGTCCTCTTCCTCTGTGAATGTGTTGCATGTGTCACAGATTCATTTTATTAACAGCTTTCCCACAGTGAGTTGCATCAGCATTCATTCACAGCACATTTCAGAAGGATTCAGATTAATACAGCAATCTTACAGTCAGAATGATCCTGACAGAATGCCACTGTAAATGATCTTTCATCAGGTAAATTTTAAAGTTCAGGGGCAGGAGTTATGAAGACTCATACTGGCATTAGGACTAATAATATGTACTTACAAAGTCAAAGTTTTTTAATTATGCTAGAATATTGGAAGACAATCAACTTTTAGTGTTTTCCGCATATTAATTATTCTGAAATAGAGACGGTGACCCTAACTGTACAGAAGCACTAAACAACTGACAATCTAACAGACATCATCGGCCTGAGTCGTCATGCACAGTGAGTCTGATCCTTTGCTGTGAGAGTCTGACAAGCATGTTTCTGGTCAGTTTGGAACAAATAATATCACAATGTTGATCTTTTTTCCAATGTTCCTTCTCTTTTACAACATAAACTGTGATCAAAGGTACTTATGTTCACAGCATGTAATAATACTGACAGTCCAGGGCATTGTGGTCTGTTGAGTTAGGGTTAGGGTTAGCAATTCAGACATATGTAATCAATATTAAACGATCGGACGTGGGCCACTGTCCGCAGTGTTGGGAAATCCATACCAGGCTGGAACGAGTCAAGGTAGGTGAGCATCCACGAGAAGACACAGCAGATGCATCCTACTAATACTGACAGGACCAGGAGACTCCAGAAACCGAGCATCTTCTCTTCAGTGCCATCCTCTCCTGTCACCCTCTCTGCCCGCAGCTCTTTGAGTATGGGGTAGATAAGGGCGCAGAGAAACCCTTATTACTAATTCGTATTATAATTCAATTTTCATGAAATATTCATATTCAGTATCGGTCCTTTTATATTATAACCACGTATCCACCCAGGCTCATGGTGGGGCAGGGCTCTGTCCTGGGATGCTTGAGTACAAGGTAATGTACACCCTGACAGTCTAACTGTAAGCAACAGTCTAAATGTAAAGTGCATTCTAAAGTCCTCTTCAATAAATCATATGCAAAGAGTCATTCAGGACTGTAAAACGTGAACTACAGAACCCAGAGTCTTCATCATTAAATCTCTGGTTGCTTCATTTTTCTATCCTATATCAGATACTTTAAGGTTAGGTTAGGTAAACTTGCATTCTCATGGTGAGGCAAAGTGCTTTATGTGTGTGTGTGCGTGTCATGAACGGCTATAAAAGGCCTATAATTAAAGAACAAAGCGGGGTTTGAGTTCGAGTTGCGGCAGACTGTCACTACTTGTAAATGGAACGCAGCCTTCCTGCGGCGGACAGCTAATAACAGGAATCGGACGCGGTCCACCCAAGTCCACAGCAACCACCATAGCAACCGCCTAGCATGACCTTAAAAACATATTCTGTCTTCATAACTATCAAACACGTGAAATGATTTGCAAAGTGTGAAAGTGTTACAGCTGCAGAGAGCTATGGCGGCATCTTTGGAAGCTGTTTACATAGCTAATAATATACGATGTAACCATGGAGACAGTCAGTCACGTGAGCTAGCGGTGCATGTTTACTACAGTGAATAAGGTGATTGTGTGCACAGCGTCCACACGCTGCAGGGGGTAAAGACATTACTTCAATATTGTTTTATATTGATATATATTTGCCTTCTGTTGACCATCACCTCAGGTTCACCATTACAGTTTCAGCAGACAGATGCACACTGTCTAAATATGAACACATTCAAAAACTCATGTCTCAGAAATAAGCACAGCTGTTCATGTTTGTCATTAGAGTTTTATTTGTAAGAAAATTATGAACTTCATATTGTGCATCAAATAAAAGAACATTTCACAACTCTGAGTCAACAGAAATGTCTCTAATGTAGACATGTACAGTGTAGTGTAAGCATTAAAAGATCATAAAGGAAACACTAACATTCATGTGAAACTAATTGTAATAAAAAAAATGAACAGGTGGTTTATAGATGTAAAAGAAAGAATCTGACAACAACACTTTTTTGGTCTAAGTGATCAAAGTAGAAAACAGAACTGATGTTCAAGAACAAACCGTAGCTGCACTAATATTACACATCTCCATTGTTGTGGTGAACAGACATGTTGCTTTTAAAACCACATGCAGTGTGTGACCGTGACTGTTCACTGAGACCATGAACGCCACTTTGCTGAAGCCTTCGCCTTCTTCTTCTTCTTCTTCTAAATTGGAAGCAGAAGGAGCACGAGCTGCTTTGATCTACTGAAAGGAAAAAGCAGAACATCTGAGCTGAAACCATTAAGACAGGAACAAATTCAATGCAGTGTCTCAGGTGGCTTAGCCTTTTACAACTGTTGATACAAGCTAAATACGGTTAACACACAGTGTCAGGGAGCTCCAGTGTGGGAACTAGTGGCTTTAGGTTTGTAGTCATTTAACTTTCATCCATTCATTCATTTAATTCAGGAGGAAGAAATGTCAGGTTGATGCAGGCTGGTTACATGCATTTGGTCCCATGCTGTCTTTAACTAAATGACTTGGTTCACTTTATGGCTGGGCTGTATGTGGGGTTATATCATGTTATTTGGGCAGGACTACCTGTCCCCTGTTAGGCTTAGAAAGTTTCTCCATAAGTAGAGTTTCTAACTCTTCTAGCACATCTGTGGCTGACAGCTTTTTGGTGGCTCTTTTTACCCCACACTGGTTGTGAGTGTGTAAATAGCCCCACTAGTTATTTTGGGTTGCAGTTAACTTGGGAGGAAGGGGTAGGTCTGCCATAACTAGATGAATAACAATTATCTGGGATACATAAATTTCATAATGCATGCATATATCTCTATAAACCTGCCTGAGGGCTGCCATTTTTACATTCAGTTATTTCTCTGCTGGATCTAAATAATGAATGTGTTACAGTTAAACTGACACTGGTCAGTGTAAATGGCTCATTGGGACACAGAAACCTTTAAATTAAACCCCATCACCTGATATCGAGTGTCAAACAATATCAGAGCTGTAAACGCTGTTTACAGTCAGAATTTATAAAACTATGATTGTAAATAAATTCAAACAAGTGAGCTTTTCTCTTTGTGCTGAACATCAACACTGTGACTTCTTAGACTGTAAGCTTTACTTTAGCACAACCACTTGTAGAAGCCGTCACTCCAAATGTCTTTGATAACAAGAAAAAAAGACCTTTTCAGTCCACGGCCTGAAGTTCTTCTCTGACATCTTCTGCCATCAGCTTTGTCTGCTGGTTTGAAGACAATAAACCACAAAAAGATGATTTAGTCACTTTGTCTGCGTCATGCAGCTCAAATGTGTCGTGTAACGATGTTGAATAGCCGTCGTTATCCCTCTGCTGTGTCAGTAGGATTGTACTGTACAGCATCTCATTGATATGTGAGGAATGCTAATGTAACACGATAACAGACTTACATCATTAAAACATAAAGGACAGGAGATATTTAGATATTTTTATATTTATATTACATTTTATAGCTGACGGATATTACTAAATAGATAGAATTTACTAAATAGCTGGATGAACATGAAAAATATGTCTATAATAACAAATGACCATGAGAGCCAGTAGAATTAATTCAACTGGACACTCAAAAGACGTCCTTAAATGCTCTTTAAGTGGCAGAACAGATGAACAAACAGTTAATTGCTTACTTGAGATGAAATCTGCTCAGCTACTTTGAAAACAGCTTCTAACTGGTTCCTCCTTTAACAGGATGACGGCTCAGGGGTAAGGCCATCATGCAATCCAGCAACCTTTATGGTTCTGCTTTGATTCACCAGGAACTATTAGGGAAACCTTCCAGCGCCTCCTGTGAAAGACACAGGCATAAACACACAAACATTTATTAACATGTTCCACAGTCTTCCAGCTTGATTTTCTCATCCTGTGGACAACAACGTACATGGATGCAGGTTTATTGTTAACTTTTGTAAGGTTTATTTAGTGAACATATCCAGCTGCAGCTCCACTGTGATCCTGAGCTGGATAAGCACTTAAGAAAATGTGTCAATAAATGGACAAACATCAACTTACTATATTTATCCAAACAGACGGGACCAATAATGCTTCACTGAGTCAGAGACTTTAACGTCTCTTCTATGTAAGAATGTCTCGTGCTGATATACCTGCACACTTGACAACAAAGGTTTTTCAGACTGCATGTAGCTGTCCTCTATGTCAGCTAACACATTTACATTTATGTCACACTTATTTCTGCTTTCCCATTTTATAATTATTACTTACATTTTGATTATAAACCTTGAGTTTGTAAATGATCAGATTACATAATTGGAATACAATGTATCCAATTCAGGGCTGCGGGAGGATGAAGCCTATCCCAGCTGATACAGGACAAAGACAGGCTGCCAGTTTATCGCAGGGCTAACACAATATGTGTAACAGAAAATCCACTTAAATGTTTGATATTTCTTATAATAATCATAATTATGACTATTATTTAAAGGTTTCTTTATAAATACATTTTGATTTTTAATAACCTCTAAAATATAAACCTGAGCCGTTTCAGATTCTGACCTCTGACCTCACTGCAGCTCCCTCTTTGGAAGTACGT
The DNA here is from genome assembly GCF_041146795.1 of Maylandia zebra. Taxonomy (NCBI): domain Eukaryota; kingdom Metazoa; phylum Chordata; class Actinopteri; order Cichliformes; family Cichlidae; genus Maylandia; species Maylandia zebra. The sequence goes on along the minus strand of NC_135168.1, from coordinate 25,137,167 downwards.
CTGCTTCTTGTCTACCCCCAGTGTTGACCGCCTGCCCTTGATATCACGTACTGTACCTGAGGAACAAAAAAGGACAAACACTTGCCTTCATTTAAGAAGTACATTCATACAGAGGTAATCTATGGAAACACACTAGTTCACCCTTTGGGAGGAATCAGTTCCTGTGAAACATTTCTGTAAATGAACATCATGTGGAGAATGAATGAAATGAGTTCTTCAGGTGACTCAGCAGTCCCACACTGACAAATGAAATCTAGTTAAACTATTAAGCATATTTGCTCTTCTGAAATCTGTGTTAAACAACAACAAACATAAATTAGTAACAAAAATACAGCTGAGTAGAGGCTTTACAAACCACCAGCAGCCATAATGCTAAGTTTTAATCTTCAAATGTTTCTGAGCCGTCTTCAACCTGCTTTTAACACATTAAAGTCCCACAGTCAATGCAGCCTGACTCAATCCTAAATGTTCAGCACACAGAGACACAGAGGTGCCGTTTAAAGTTTAGTGTTAACTTGAGTCACTGATCATTTGCAGTATTACAGAGTCTGGCAGTCTTTGCATGATGTCCACGTCACTGTAAGTTTCTAGCTGACTCTCAGGTGTGACAGGTGTGCCAGCAGGAAAGAGTAATAATAACCTGCATCCTGAGGTTTGTCATGCAGGATTAAAGGAGCCAGGCTTTGTTCACACAGCTAGGATTGTATTTTACACTGACCCTGGGTCAGTATAAGTATCATACAGTTTAAACGAAGCACTGAAACTTGCACATATTTATTACAGATGCACTGAAGCTAATCGAGATATTTGCTGTCAGTCTGTGGCTGCGATTAAACACTTTACTGGAAACTTTATTAACTAGTAACTTCATCAGTCATGACAGAAGCTAATATTTCTGTGCTAACATCGTTTAACCAGTAACAGCTTTACTCCAATATAAGCTAACGTTTACACCGTAACTTTAAGCTAGCACCATAAAGACGGTAAAACACGTAATAACATCTACAAATGCATCTTAAAGCTGTTATATTAGCACTCTGTGTATTACTAACATAACCACATTAACATTACTGACACTCGCTGACTTTTAACAGTCATTCTATAAATGCTGTCCGTTTAAATGGTCTTACCTGTACACACTGCTGTATCCACCGGATTCCAGCCAGAGTGGATTCTGGAGTCTTCCACGCTCCTGTTAGTGATCCTCCATCTGGATGGATGAGAACAACCTTCTGAACAATCTAGCAGGAGATGGCCCATATCTATGGGACTGATCTGTGCTAATAACGCCCATTGTATGGACTGATAACAGCCGAAGCGGGTGAATAAAGTCACCCAGTAGCTAGCTGTGCCATTACCCAGCATACATCACTCCCTCCGTAAATGCAATAAACGATACAAAAGTATTGTTCTACCTGTTTTTCAGGTAGTTGTTTACATTATATAATTTATTGTGTTCAGTATACGTCACTACAAAGTGATTTCGGAAATATATAAATATACGGACAACAGGCTCTTCCGCGGCAATCTCTTCAATCGGAGGACCCCTCACGTCAATTCCCGACGCGAGGGGGGTACCCTGCGCGTCCATAAGTGCAGCAGAGGGAGCCTGACCATGCGTCACACGTTTGACGAGTTGGGAGTGAGAACGTGTTGTTTTTTCAGCAGCAGTCTTGTTCTAAAATACAGTGTACATGGGGCTAATTTCACATAAAATTGCACAAGAACTTTAGGTCTCTACACATGAAAGAAAGTACAACAAAATATCAGTAAAGTGTTGAACAATAAAAAATATGTATATTTAATAAATGTGTGGGCCACTTGATTTAAATCAAAACTAAAGAAGATTCTACTGTCTATCTGTTAAGTGAGTATTGGTGGAATTACTTGAAACTGCATAAAACAAGCTGGTGTGTTCTCAGTTTTGTCACACAGCGATAGGACAGAACTTACTTCTTCACATTTGTGCACTGCAAGCCATAGAGCCCGACGCCTGAGGAAATGTTCAGGACCAGGAAACAGATCTTTGATGTCATCTCGTGAAAGTGACGAGAGCAGGTCTTCTCCAACATTTGCTTCTGCAATAGGAGTTTCCAATTATCACTACATTGCATCATCCTCATGTGCAAGCCAGCTGACAGCTTTGCTTGGGTAACAAACAGGATACACAAGAAACATAATTTAATATTTACCATTTAAAAACAATACTCTATTCCATTATATTCCCTCCTGACTGCTCCACAGGTTCTAAATTACCTTCCTCCCATTGACTGGAAAAAGTATTATATTTGTGATTCGCTTGCACCTTTCGTCCACACGTAAACAGCGTTTTCAGTCACTGAAAAAAGAGATTTCTAAAAACGCTTGCCAGGGTGGATATTTTCGAAAACTCCTTTTTTGCATTTAGGTGTGGACGAGAAAAACGGAGAAAACGCAGCGTCAAAGGTGTGGGCCTTGTGCGCCACGTTATTGTTTCGGTGAAATGAATTGCTACAATACTGTTACTGTTAATTGTACTCTCTGCAGTGTTTAAATACTTACATATACACAGTTACTGTCCCTCCAGACTGGGTTCTGCTTCTATGCCCCATCTTTCTTTACTATTTCCCACCGAGGCTTCTAGACTTCTGATTGGCCAACATTTCTACACGGTTAGGAATATATCGCCACCTGTTGCTTTGGCATGTTCCTAGCAGCGTTTTCCTTCATTTCTGCGTTTCCGTGTGGACGGGATTATTTTTAAAATGAAAACGGAAAATCTCAGTTTTCAGAAATACCCATGTATGTAGTGTAATAGCACTAGCATATTTAAATATGCTAATGCAACTAAGCTAACCGCACAAGCTAAGCTAACAACCGGGTATAGCCTGCCATGCTAGCGACTTACCATGCAACATAGCAGAACACAAAACATAGAAAAAACAAAACAGTCACATACCTTTCAGGGTGGCAATTGTTATTTCGTCCAGTTTCTCCATAGCATGCCTTAATTTCTTCACACTGTACCACTGTATCCCGGACCCAAAAATATTACTAATCCTGCAATCCAAATTTGAGGCGCGAAGCTAGAGGCGCGAAGCTGGACTGTACCAACTCAGGAGTATGGGGTTGTGTACAGAAATGGTTTAGTTCGCTGTTTTATATCTATAAAATTCTATATATTTAAAGATTTAACTATTTAGTTAGATTATATTAAGTAAATACTGACATGTCGGTACTATTACTTAGTACAGCTGTTATAAGGCACCGAATTAGGATAGCCATTCCTACCCCTTAATGGAATAATCCTGGTCATCTTGGCTTTATGGGAAAAACGGTTCACAGACCAGTGAAACAAAATGATTTGGCGCTGTGTTATCTGCTTCGTTTTTGTGGGTCTGACCCTCAAATCCTTACTGAGTCATATTAATTCTGCACATAGCCATAGTCCAGATTTCCGTGTAGTTTGTGGCATAGATGGATGTGTCAAAGAATATCGTGTTTACAATTCATTTTGGTATCACATTCGTCGAACACACTCCGACCACCTTGGCAATGGACGATGCAGCGGATCGACTAGGACACAAAAATCTGTAAGGTGAGACTGACTATATACTTTGATATCTTTGAAAATAATCATATAAAGTATTCATGTTAGATTCCTACTTGTGTTTACAGCTTAACAGTAGATATGTTAATGCTAATTCCTTATGATCCACATCAATGCTATTTCTAAACAATTTTTCTGAGTGCTTAATTTCTCCTAATAGAGAAAACACCATTTTTATTTATTTTTTTTACTTTTGTTTTAAATAAACCAATGGGCATGGTCCAGAGTCTCCTTGGTTGTTTGTGTTTATTAATATTCATTGTTTCAGTTAGTTTCCTGGTTATTTGTTAATTATTTCCTGTGTTTAGGTGTTCTCCGTGCCTCCCTTGTCTTGAGTCAAGTGTCCCTGGTTTGATGTTCATGTTTATTCCTGTTTTACTTTGATAGTCCCATGCCCTGCATCAGTGTATTCTGTTGCCCTTCCCCCTGGTCTCTTCTCATCTGATTAGTGTCAGCTGTGTTTCGTACCTGTCTGCCAATTCCTCGTTTCCCTGTGTGTGTGTATATTTAGTGTGTGCTTCCCTCTGTTCTTTGTCGGATCGTCTGCATTTTCTCCTCTGTGTCATCTGTGTTCCCTCCCTCAGGTTTTCATGTCTCATGCTCCTTGCTCCAGGTTGTAAGGTTTTTGCAACATTTTCAATGTTTCCTGTGTTCTTTAGTTTAGCTTTCCAGGTTTAGGTTTTTGAGGATTTTTAAAGCTTTTAAACTACAGTTAAGCTACCAAATATCAATCAGCAATAAATTAGTAACAATTTATTAAACTCAGTCTGAAAACATACATATTTTGGAGTAAATTATCAAATGCAGAATAGAATTATTTAGAAATGATCAGTGTAGCTTGTAATTAATATCTTTAACTAGTCAATTAATCAATTAATCTCAATTGCAGTTCTAGGAGGGAACCCTCATCAGCGGAGAACAGAAGTCTGAGTAACATGTGGGCCTACAGGACTGATCCAGTGGTCGAAAACCAGCCAACAAGCCAGCCAACAATGGATGCAGCTGTAGACACCAGATTGAACTCAGGAGAAGATGCAGTGATTGATCAAAACACAATACAGCATGATCCAGACAGTGTGTGCCCCGAACATTTTGGTACTTTTGACAATAATAAGACATTGTACTCTGGCTTCGATGATGGTGCCCATATCTCGCAAAGGCCCCTTGTTCCATCCCAGACCAACAATGATACCTCGACTCCAAACATTTCAGCAGCTTGTCCAAGCGGGTTCGCAGATGGAGTAGCATCATCCCAATCTATGGTGAGTCTATCACTACTGAACAATAACAACTTCTTTTGATAAAACATTTTACCAGTTTATAACATTCCTATATTTATTTCTCTTTTCTGAAGGATGACTCCTGCCACGATGTTCTTACCAGACAAGCAACAGCTCTTGTATTGACTGCAAGAGAGAAACATCGTCTTTCACAGGTTTGTGCTCATACAAAATTAGAATGATTATTTTAACATGTGGCTCTATTTTTTTTCATCATTTATTATTAACAATTTCCCTAAACTGTAACAGCCTTTAATTCATTCTGATTATCCTAATAGTAACTATGCAAAACCGAGCATCACTTGTATGTGCCTCCAACTTTCCAACAAATGACTATGACTGCCTTAGGTAAACTAAGGCAGTCATAGTCTCCAGCCATCCATCCATTTGCCTCCGCCTATCCTTTTCAGGGTTGCTCCCATCACAAGCCTTCCTCTGCCACCTAACTCTTAGTCTCAGTTTAAAAAGGAAAATTGTAATCTTAATTAAACTAAAAATTTGAGTTTTGCAAGAAATCCGAGAAGGAATTTAAAAAAAATTTTTTTTTTCTTCAGTTTCAGTGAGGGAAAAAATCTATAAGAAACAGTCAAATAATTCTATGCAGTTTTTTTGGTTGCAGAGCTACGTACGTTATTAGTCCTTACATTATAAGTTGTCTATTCGCTAAAAATAAATCTCTTTTAATAGCAAACAACTAAGATGTCGTTTGTCCTTTCTGTCTGTTTTTCAGAGTGGTGTGAATGATGTCGTTGCAGCATTACAACAGTATCAGGCATCGTTGGTCAATAATCTGAGAAGTCAGGTACAAAAGGTTTTCCAGCAGCATCATGGAAGTGGACTTGAAAAAGATGTTTTGGCAGTCTTCGACCAGATTGAGGATCCATTTGCCTCTGTTTCAACAACATACAGGCAGGATGATGTGATAAAGAGAAATTTCAATTTTGTGGAGTCCGAGGAGGTTTGTGTTGGGTATACTGCTGTCATGGGAAAAAAAGATTCCTCACTACTGTGCCCAAATGTTTTCATTATGTTCCGCTTGTCAGAAGTTTGGAGCAGTTATTGTCCCATCCAAGAGTTTTGGCATTGATAGATGAGCAGAAAAATTAGAGAAATGAGTATTTATATGATATCATAGATGGAGAACTCATGAAGTCTCACCGTTTATTTTCTGCACACCCCTCTGCCTTACAGATTATCCTTTACTCAGATGAAATTGAAATTTGTAACCCACTTGGGTCTCATGCCTCCAAAAATAAGTTGGTAATGTTCTATTATACTTTGGGAAACATTAATCCTAAATATCGATCAAAACTACCTGCCATTCGTCTACTTGCCATTGCAAAAAAGAGTGCGCTTTCTGAATGTGGTGTAGATGGAATCTTGCAAAGGCTGCATGAGGACTTAGTGAAGCTATATAATGGAGTTAAAATTCAAACTGGAAATGGTGAACGTGAAATATTTGGAGCATTAGTTTCATTATGTGGAGACACTTTGGCGCAACATGAGCTTTGCGGGTTTAAAGAGGGTGTTGGGTTTGCTCATAGTAAATGCAGGCAGTGTGAATGTTCATTTGAGGACATGCAAATTTATTTTGATGAGGATAACTTTGAGGAACGGACATTTGAACGACATGTCCGGCAATGTAGCGAAATTGAGAAGGCCAACACAGAGTATCTAAGAAGCAGCTTAAAAACAACATATGGAATAAACAGAAGAAGCAAACTTATTAATTTCCCAGCATTCAACTTGATCCAACAAACACCCCAAGACATGATGCATGTAATTTTTGAAGGGATTGCTCCATTAGAAATAAAGTGTGTGTTGAAACACTTAGTTCTCATGGGAGAGCTAGACTTAGATCTCTTCAATGCTGCAGTGACTGGTTTCCCATACTCTCCAGTTGATATTAGAGATAAACCAAGTGTTATTACCTACAGCACATTAGCTTCCAGTGACAATAAGTTGAAGCAGTCCTCGGGGCAAATGATTGTTCTTCTGAAAATTTTGCCATTTCTGATTGATGCAGCCAAAGGTACTGAACACTACGCATTCATTCTTGAACTCATTGAGATAGTTCAGATTTTACTTGCTCCTGTCATCAGTCTGCAGACTATTAACAAGTTGAAAATCCTCATTGAACAGCACTTGAAGCACATGAAAGCCCTATTCCCATATAACAACATCACACCAAAACAACATTATTTGATTCATACACCAAGCCAAATTAAACGTTTGGGACCAATGGTCCGTCATATGTGCATGAGATTTGAATCGAAACATTGCTTTTTCAAACAATGGGCGTCAAAAATAAATTTTAAAAATGTTTGCAAATCTTTAATAAAGCATAATCAAATGTATGAATGTTGTCAGAATGTGGATAGTTTTGATCACCCCATTTTTTTCCAATGAATGCACATTAGGACCAACCTCAGAAGTAAGCATAATGTCATACTTAAAAGAAAAAATGAGGGCCTTCCTTGGAAATGATGAAGTAAACCATGCAGTGACTGTTAAATGGCTTAATCTAAATGGTAACAAATACATAAGGGATAGGTCATTAATTGTTTGTGCTGTTGGTTCTAGTGGTTTACCTATATTTGGGCTTGTGAAAAATATCTATGTGATCAATTCATCATTGTACTGTTTTGAATTCCAGCAGCACAATACCATTTGTTATGACAAAGATTACATGTAATATAAGATAGAGATTCCAAACATGGCACAAGCAACGGAGCTGATATCCGCTGATAATCTTATGGATTTCACTCCATATTACAGTTTCACACACAAAGATATGACATATGCAGTCATGAAATATTACCTGTGTGATGTAATTGGACTACACATGAGTTCAACAGATGTTTTATAAAAGGCACACTGCTTTACATGCATGAACTGTATTATCAGGTTATTGTTTTGGACAGTTTTGTTGTTGAGTTTTCTATCAAATCTGACAGTTGAATGCGATTGTAGCATTGCCACAGTGAAGATATGTGTACTGATACTTGTCTGATGCTGATCTATTAATCTGTTTGACATGGCCTAAAGTGAATGAGTTATGCCGTTTCTGTTTTTCAAATGGGCCTTTATTTCATGTTTATCATGTGCTTTTAGTTCCAGCTTTTGTGCATGTTTTGTCAAACTTGACAGCAGTTTTATTACACTTTAGTGTCAATAAATACATTTCTTAAACTGAGCAGCTGTTTAAGTGGCCTTACTCTTGAAATGAGAAAAATAATCTTGTTTTTATTAGGGAATTTCAACCAAACGGTTTTCATACCTTGTAACTGGTAAATAAAGCTCAAGATGAGCTGAAATATCCTTTTAAGGAAAAGTTAGACATATTTTCCTAGAATAAGATTTATTTTCTTGTGCAAAACTTGCTTGTTAAGAATATATTTTCTTTTTAGACAAAAAAATAAGAAAAAATGTCCATAAACAAGGGTTTTTTTACTTTCTTGAAAATCGTTTTTTGCAGTGTAGTGACGCCCCTGCTTTAAGAACTGAAGGTCAGTCAGTCAGAAAATTACCAAAACTTTGAATGTGTCCCCAAGTGCAGTTGCAAAAACCATCAAGAGCTACAATGAAACTGGTTCACATGAGGACCACCCCAGGAAAGGAATACCAAGAGTCAGGATAAATTCATCAGAGTCACCAGCATCAGAAATGGCAAATTAACAGCACCTCAAATTAGAGCCCAAATAACAAAGAGCCTCAACGAGTTCCAGTAGCAGACAAATCTCTACATCAGTGATTCCCAAACTTGTTTTGCTAGGCCCCCCTTTGTTTTGCAAGTCACCCCCCCCCCCCTCCCCGCGTGCACGCACGCACGCACACAAACACATCCTCCAACCACACACACCCATATTTTGCTCCATTGTGGTTTATTTCACACCTCAAACTTTTAGTAAACAGTTAAGCAAATAAAAGTAATCTGCAATAAATTACAGGTAGTAATAAAATAAACTACTAACTCTTTTATGCTACAGCCACACCTACACGGGTATTTTTGAAAAAGCAGCTGTTTTGTCCACACATAAACAGCATTTCGAATCACCCAAAACAGATTTTTTAAAAATCCTTTTTTGCGTTTACGTGTGGACGAGGAATACAGAGTTCGTCACACAACGTCAAAGGTACACTGTTAAAAAAAACATCGTAAAAAAACAGTAATATTCCACCAGCTGGGGCGCCAAAATAATACCGTAAAATAACAGAAAATAACTTTCTCATAAAAATACAATTATTTTCAGTAATGAAAATAGAGTTTGTTGCGCTAATTTTACATGGGATTTTGCCTTTTCCATGTGCTTTTAAACATTAAATTAGGAACATTTTAACGTGATTAAACAATGAAATTACCTATAAACATGGTCAATGAATGTGGCAATATGAATAATAATGCTTAAATGTACAGAAATATACAGTTAACAGTTGGGTTAAATAACACTACTTGATTTAAAAAAGTTGTATATTCAATTATATTTGATGTAATACTACATTATACAACACAAAATAATTCGATTTATCTTTCAAAACATGTCAAAAAGACTAGATAGTGGCTTTAAAATTACAATTCACTGTTAATTTTACATAATATCACATGTAAATTTAGATTTTAAGTGTAATTTAACATACATTTCCTGAATATTTACTGGACTTTCAGTTTGAATTAAGTGAGCTCCCTGTATGATTGTGGGTTTTATCTGTCACAAAACACCCAAAGAACCCTTATTAAACAAAACCCCTGATTATAATTACATCAAGATTATGTTAATTCATGTGTATGAGCAGTTTGTACGTGTTTATTTTACTTATAAGACATGAGACATTGTTTCAATCATTAACATTGATTTTATTGACAAAAAGATAACCCTTCCTGGAACAATCCAAGAACAACTAACACTTATGCATAAACAAAGGCATGTAGAAAAAAAGAATCTAATGCAAACACACACTTGAGCACAAAAGAAGGGGACGATGCCACCTCGAACATTCATCTGCCTCCCCACATCTGGAGCAACGAAAAGGGGTATATTTGAGGCCCATAACCTGCAGGTTTAGAAGTAGCTCTAGCTTTCTGAAAGTCTCACATTCAGGGCTGCTGCTGGCCATTTGAGTTCCCTTGGAGAAATTTGCAAAGTAATCATATGCAAAGAACAACTCGAGTAAAACAAAAGCCTCATTGTTATGCTGATTATACTTAACTGATAAGTATTGATATGTTGTAAGTTGTCACTTTAACACAAACTTTTACCAAAATAACTGAACGAATGGGACTGTGCCTGCAGAGCAAGCACCACAAGTGTGAAAGTATAGCTTATTACAATGAACTGAGATGAAGATAATACTTAAGACAATGCTACACCTAAAGCAGGACACAGTGACAGAGAGCCTGTCAGCAGACAGTAACCTACCAACTGGCTAGCACTAATGCTAGCTAAATGTGAATAGGATTTGCAGCCTATATTTCACTTTTCCCCTATAAAGCGGGCCACCCGTGCTGTTGACATTGACCATGAACCAGAGACCAGTGCTAGTGAACAACAGATAAGGTTATCCTCAGGATAAAAATGAGAACTTTTTATGCTCCCCACTCATAGTCCGCAATTTTGGTGATCAACGTCAGAACCTTTGGATTGACTGCAAGGTTTTTCTTAGACGTGTTCCACTCCACTTTGGATCCCTTGTCGGGGTTAATCTTAAGGCATCTGTTGAGTGAAAAACAACAACTTCATTAAGAAACTGAGGACTGGACTGTATGTGTTTTTTTACATTTGCAATGAATCTAAGTGTAGAATGAGCTTGCTTTTGAGTGCGTGTTTGGACATAGAGGTCATTGTGGAACAGAGGGGTGATGCAAAGATGTTTGGTTAACCTGTGAGTCTATTGCAAATGCTGTTTGAGGGTAGTGAAACATCTGTGAGCATCTACTACTCAAAGGTCTCTATCTATAACTTGACATGAGCATGAATTAAGAATATTTCAGAGACAGCCATAACTTTAGATTTCACTGTCTCATCATTCTTATGTCTCAATGCATAAAATTGACTGGTGCCGCCTTACCGTTGCAAGAATTCCAAGGTTGCTGCCTGGGCTACTGGATAAGAAATGTTCGTGCAGTATTAAGAGCCACAAATCAGGATAAGTGCGTCGCTGAAGATAGTGATATGGCCATTCGCAATTGCCTGGTCCACAGATAACATGAAGTGCTCGGCTGCCAAAGTAGAGTTTCCTGTTGTGTACATGAACAAGAGACAAGGGGACAAAAAAACAAGTCCACACATGACTCAAACAACTAACTGCAATGTTACAACTGATGTTACAACTGGCATGCAGTTTGGGCCCTACGGTCAACTACAAGGTGTCCAAACTTTAACTGTGGGCCTTTTCCTTTTCTGTTTAAAAAAATATGAAAATGATTTTATTTAAAATTAAATGTCATCTATAACTTTAAGCCATTTGGAGATTATTTCATCTTCTACTTGCTTAACTGTTCACATGAACTTAAATGTTGACCATGGGTGCCCAAACATTTACATTAAAGCACCACAACTGCGACAGGTGTAATCTTTTGACATCCTTAATTGCAGCACAATACTCACCTTTACAGCTTACTGAATAAATTTGAGAACTCACGCTACTAATCTGCAGGGGAATAAAAAAAACCTTATGAATCATGAAACCTGCCAAAATCCAAATACATGTATGCAATGTACGTTTAAATGTAGTCAAATAATTCGCCTCAGCTGCTTTAGCTCTACTTCCTTCTACAAAATAGAAGGAAATACTTGGCTTACATGTCCATTACATTTTTCTGGGCAAAGCTAGCACAGTGGGCTACTTCTATTTCCTATTTCTCTCACTTCATCACACAGCACATCTTGGCACGCACGAGCTCTCTACAAGAGTGCAGGTGTGTTGCTAGACTGGAACAGGTTGCCTGTCAGTGCGCCCCAGGGTGGCTGTGGCTACAATGTAGCTTGCCATCACCAGTGTGTGAATGTGTGTGTGAATGGGTGGATGACTGGATATGTAAAGCGCTTTGGGGTCCTTAGGGACTAGTAAAGTGCTATATAAATACAGGCCATTTACCATTTATTAGCTCTTAAGTTGTATACTTAATTTCACATTAAGACAAATGCATCAGTGGCAGCTGTCATCGCGGGCCCCCTAACGGGTATTAGCGGTGTAGAAACGATCCGCGTAGGAACTGCTGTGTTTACACGGCCACAGAAAGCTGGCAGCTAACAAATTAGCGAACAACAACTCTGCTGGCCAGCAAGATAGCAGCTGGTCTAGCTGTATACTAACTGCACCTTATACTGACAGACGACGTCCTTTGCCTTCATAGCTAAAGATTCCATGCCTTTTACCGTCTCAGTAAACTACGAGCCATAGTGGTCAAGCAATTCCAAGTTAAATCTACTAAGCTGAGTTTGATATACTTGCCTTGCAGCACTGCATGGATGATCTTTCACCAACCTCTCTCTTCCACCGCGCTTTCCATTAGTGATGCGCGAATCATGAACGAATTGTTCAGTACTTGAGAATCACTTTACTGACTCGTGAATCATGATTCACAAGCCCAATTGACTCATCCCTTTTGCTCTTAGCAAACTAATTTCATTAGTAGAAATATATCTAGCTTATAATTAAAACTGTGGGGGAAAAAAACAACAGACAGTTTCTTAACAACAAGCATTTCTGCTCTGAACTGGAAGAAAAAACCCTGAGTACAAGCTCACATCAAGACAATAGCTCCTCGGTTCGCAGTAGCATCGCTCTGCTAACATGCTAACAGCACATTTGAGCTATTCACCCCCTCCCTCCTGGCTCACAGCTTCTTCTTCTTCTTGGTTGGCAACCAATGTTAAGGCGCATTACTGTCCCCTGCTCACAGCTCAATGGACATTTAGATGAGAAAATATATATTTGACACACTTGAGGAAAATACTAATAAAATAAAATAAATAAAATAAATGTTCCCTTTAGAAATTTTTTTGTTCTTTTTTGCTCCATCAAATTAGTTGTTTTTCTTTTTCAATCACTCATCTTAGCAGTAGGATATACATAATAAGAGAAACAAATTAAGTTTGAGTGAAAATGTACATCTTTTGCACTCTGGTCAAGTGACTCAAATGACTCAAAAAACCCGGTTCACTTTGGTGAGTGACTCATTCAAACTCGATTTAGGAAAAAAAGAATTAAATTTACCATCACTACTTTCCACAGCCATACCCGCGACCTTGTGGTTGTTACTTCACATTCATTGGACAATGCTTAGCGACATTTTATTATGTATCCCAACATCCAATGGCATGTCACATTGTTTTCATGGCCACGCCCTCACCCCAGGTGCAGAGGCCTATTTCTGTTCAGGAATATTGTGAATACTTTGAGATTTATATTAATTGCTAATTAATTCCTACCTCTACATTTATTTTTTTAAATATATAAATAGCACAGCGTGGCCGTGCAATGTTTTATGTTTTTTTTTTGTTTTTATTCCTATTAATTATATTTTCACTTGTTACCTCTGAATTATTGAATCAGACCTAGATGGCATGAAATTTTCAGCACAATTATAATTCAAATACTCTTTTAATTATTAATTATTCTCATTAATTTTTGATCATTTTATATATTTTTCCATAGTATTACATTTGAATTTAACAGATCAATCTCTCAAATAACAGACAAATATTTGTGAAATTATGATACATTTCTGAATGTATTTTTACAATCTAAATATGCATATGTACAAAACAAATATTTAAAAAACAAGAAAATTGTGTTTTATTACATTTACAGTGATGTTATGTTATTTTACATTTGACATGTAAAATCACAGTCTACTTATGTAAATTTAATGATATTCTGGAAAGACAGTACAAAACTGTAAAATATACAGTAAGATACTTTTATATTACTTTTTCATGTCATGCTGTGCGCCACGTTATTGTTTACATGAGATGAATTGCAGAATGACAGTAAATACTGTTACTGTTAATCTGACTATCTGAAGGTTTTACCCGCTTACATATACACGCAGTTACTGTCCCTCCATTTAGAAACGCAGAGGCTGTGAGAGATGCCAGCCGCTACAGGCACCACCATCTTTAGACTTGAAACTGTGGGAGATGTGGCGAAGGTAGGCCACCACTTGGACAAGGGAAGTCCATTTTGAGAATCTTTCAAAGCGTGATGAACCCAAGGCACCTGGAGCAGTTGTGGTCACAAGCACATTGACGTTATGTCGAATTTCAATGTCCAACTCTGGATCGACGAGTTCAAATGGACCCTTTTCTGGGGAGAGAATCTCGTGATTGAGAAGAAATGCTGGGCAGTACAACCATGAAGTACCAGAGAGTTTGTCTGCTGGTACAGACCGAGAGCCATGATCGGCAGGATTGTGCTCTGATGGGACGTATCTCCATTGATCTGGTAGGGAAGACTGCTTGAGTCTCTGTACACGATTGTTCACATATACATGGAATCTTCTGCTTTGATTGTTAATGTATCCTAACACCACTTTACTGTCAGTGTAGAATGTTGTCTTGTCAATCTTTACGTTTAGTTCTACTGTGAGAAGCTCTGACATCTCCACAGCAAGCACTGCAGCGCACAGCTATAATCGAGGAATGGTCGGTTCTGATACAGGAGCTAGTTTGGCCTTACCCATAAGGAATCCGACCTCACTGTGCCTATCTTCATGTGTGACCATCAGGTAAGCTATCGCAGCGATGGCTTTCACTGGAGCGTCTGAGAAAACACAAAGTTCGATGAATGTGGCTTGTGAGATGGAGAACGTGACGTAGTGGCGAGGAATGTGCAGGTTTGTGAGACTTCGTAGCGAGTCATGCCACCTTCTCCAGCCATCGTACATGTCTTGGGGTAAGGAACTGTCCCACTCAAGGTTGCTGCTGGAGAGCTCTCTGAGAAGAAGTCTGCCCTTGATGGTTACAGGTGCAAGCAAACCAAGAGGGTCGAACAAGCTGTTCACTGTTGAGAGTATGCCCCGGCGAGTGAAGGGTTTTTGCTCTTGTGGAACATGGAATGTGAACGTGTCTGTTGTAGGGTTCCAACTTACCCCCAAGCTGCGCTGGACTGGAAGCTCATCTGTTGTTAAATCGAGATCTTTGATATCTTTGGCCCTATCCTCAGGGGGGAATGCACTCACCACTTCCACTTTATTGGAAGCAATCTTGTGGAGACGTAGATTTGAGAGGGCAAGCATTTTCTGAGTTCTCTGTAGGACATCAACAGCCTCAGCTGCAGTTGGGAAAGACTTTAATGCATCATCGACATAGAAGTCGTGCTCTACGAAGTCTCGGGCATCAGTTCCATACTCACTTTCTGCTTTCCTTGCTGCCAGTCTCAGCCCATAAATTGCCACTGCAGGGCAAGGACTGTTACCAAAGACATGTACCCTCATTCTGTAGTCTACTACGTCTTTGCCAAGGTCGTTGTCTTTGTACCAAAGAAAGCGAAGGTAGTCTCTGTGGTCTTCTTGGACCACAAAGCAGTAGAACATTTGTTCAATGTCAGCTGTGACTGCGACTGGTTCTTTCCTGAAGCGAAGCAGCACACCCAAAAGTGTGTTGTTCAGGTCCGGGCCGGAAAGCAGCACCTCATTGAGGCACACTCCATCAAACTGTGCACTCGAATCAAACACAACGCGTATCTTCCCTGGCGTTTGGGGATGGTACACACCAAAAATCGGGAGATACCAGTTCTCTTTGTCTCTATTGGGAGGTGGTGCGAGCTCTGCGTGTTGGTTATCTAGCATTTTCTGCATGAATTCCACAAAATGTGTTTTCATTTTTGGTTTCTTGTCGAGCGTACGTCGTAATGACATCAGCCGTTGGTAGGCGTAGGACCGGTTATCCGGGAGTTTGCATCTGGGGGTTCGGAACGGGAGTGGTGCAACCCAGCTGTTTGTATTGTCCTTGAAGAAGCCTGCCATCTTTTTCAAAAAGATTACATCTTTAGCTGAATAAGCAAAGTGGTTGTCGTTACTGGTGTGACAAAACACAGAGTCTCCCAAATTCTCAGCTGTGGGCCTTTGGTGTGAGAGAGCAGATGGCGGTTGACTGGAGATGGCTTTGGTTTGGCTCAGACTGAAGTCCTCCTTTACACTAAGGTGACTGTCGCAGGGAGTGAGATAGCTTGGGCGTCCATTGTCCAATACATAGGTTTTCAGAACATTCACTTTGCTTGGCTTGTGGGCATTACCAAGACACACATCGCCAATGATAACCCAGCCCAGGTCAAGCTTCTGTGCAAATGGGTCATTATCTCTGCCGTTGATTTGCTCCCTCACTTTGTGAACTCTCAGAAGGTTGCGTCCTATCAGCA
This sequence comes from Maylandia zebra, assembly GCF_041146795.1. Taxonomy (NCBI): domain Eukaryota; kingdom Metazoa; phylum Chordata; class Actinopteri; order Cichliformes; family Cichlidae; genus Maylandia; species Maylandia zebra. Next base: position 25,120,937 of record NC_135168.1, on the reverse strand, counting down.
ACAGAATGTCTGCACTTGGGTCGAGAGGTGGTATTTGAGCAGCTATTGCTTTCAGGTGCGGGTGGTGTAAAGCAGCTTCTCCAGTTGGCACCTCTTCCCTGTTGTTAGGGATGGCATTGCACTCAATGAGCGCGGGGAGAGGGAAACTCATTTTTCCATCTAATGACTCAACCATGTAGACACATGCTCTTCTACCAGTCGTGTGTGTTACACCACTACAAGTTTTCAGCATGTATGGTTCAGGTGTGGTTTGTATGTTAAATATGTCAAAAAACTCTGTCTTTGCAAGTGACTGGCTACTTTGATCGTCAATTATTGCATACATCCTTCCGGCGTTGTCTCACTGACCCTTGGGATAGACTTGCACTAAGCAAACCTTAGAACAGGATCTCCCTGTGATTTTGTTTCCACATACCTCTGTGCATGTGGCAGTAACATCCGGGTCTTGTGGATTTGCTTGCTCCCCGCCGTGCACTTCAGGAGATGAAGGAGGCCTGGGCATTTGCAGTGTTGGGGCAGGATGAAGAGCTGCCAGGTGTTTCTCACTATTGCACTCTTCACACTTAATCATGACTGCACAGTCTTTGGCTTGGTGGCCGGTGGAAGCAAGGCAGCGATAGCAAATGCTATTGTCTCTGAGGAACCTCTTCCTCTGCTCAAGCAGCATAACTCTAAAGCCCCTGCATCTTTTGAGTGGGTGGGGTTTGTGATGTATGGGGCACTGTCTTTCACTGGCTTTTTTTTACCTTTGATCCCTCTGATGATATGTCCATCTTGTGCACTGTAACTGATGACCTTTGGTTGTGGTTACTTAACGGTTTTTTTTTTCTGTAGCTGGACATGTGGTTGGCATAGGAACGAGTCGTGTTGAAAGGTGTGGTAAAGCTTGGATCATTCCTTGCTTTTGCTTGACGTTTCACAAATTCAACAAAGAATGAGAATGGTGGGAAGCTAACATTGTGGTCTTCTTTAAACTTTGACCCTACCATTGTCCACTTCTCTTGAAGATGGAAGGGCAACTTCTCCACAATTGGATGTACTCCCCTAGCTGTGTCGAGGTAATTTAAACCAGGCAAATAACCATCTAGCTTTGCAGCTTGGAGTTCACACAGCAGATCTGATAGGTCGCGAAGCTTATGTGGTTCTTTACTGGAGAGTAGAGCTGGGCGATAGAACGATAACGATATGTATCGCGATATAACTTTTATTCGATAGAGAAATTAAACTATCGCGATAGACCTCGCCGCTCTTGTCCTCTTTTTTTTTTTTTTAAAAAAGAACAGCCAATCCAAATTAAGTAGCGCAGAGCCGAACCAATCACAGCCGCAGCATCACGTCGCGTGACTTGTTACGTACAGCACAAGTGCCAAGCCGCACATGTGTATTTGTTTGGGAAGCAGCCAGCCACCGTACCGCCCGGGTAATGGAGGAAATGAGTGTGCCGACTAGAAAAATCAACCGAGCGTGACCGAAGGTTACCGAAGAGAAAACAGATGATGGTTCCAATGCCGGAGAGATTGTCGAACGGAAGAGCCATAGAAGTTCCGTAGTGTGAAGGTATTTCGGCTATTTCAAGTCAAGAGTATTTCAAGAGTAGCGTGCACTGTAAATTGTGCCGAAAGCAAGTCTGGAAATACAATAAACTGGTGCATGCATCACACTGTGCGCCACGTTATTGTTTCGGTGAAATGAATTGCTACAATACTGTTAATTCTACTCTCTGCAGTGTTTAAATGCTTACATATACACACAGTTACTGTCCCTCCACATATACGACTCGGTTCTGCTTCTATGCCCCAGCTTTGTTTACTTTTTCCCACCGAGGCTTCTAGACTTCTGATTGGCCAACATTTCTGCACGGTTAGGAATCTAGCTCCACCTGCTGCTTTGGCATGTTCATAGCAGCGTTTTCCTTCATTTCTGCCTTTATGTGTGGACGGGATTATTTTTTAAAACGAAAACGGAAAATCTCCGTTTTCAAAAGTACCCGTGTACATGTGGACGTAGCCTCAGTCTCTGACTGGAAGCGCTAATTCGTCATTCGGCTTTTGTCAGACTAAAGTAACTGTTAAAACTGTTTGAAAAGCTAAGCTATACAACAAGGAGAGATTGAGGATTTCCTTTTAGTTCTCAGTTTATTTGATATTGACAAAAGTTAGTCAGTTTTGTCTTTTCTTCTGTAAAACAAACTAAGATTTATTTTTAGAATTAATATTTTGTTTCTAAGTGGAATTGACAATTTAGTCTGTTTCGTTTGTTCTATTTTGAAACTTAAACGCTTTAGCGGCTGCCTTTTGTGTAGTTTGCAATATTTGCCTTTATTTATCTGAAAAAGTCTCATGTTCCTTAAGTACATCTACCCTGTTGAACTTCATCCATCCATTCACATCCGCTTAATGGATGAACTTATTATGGGAAATAAATATTTAAATAAAAACAAGCTGCTGATTATTTCACATTTTACTTGTGAGCAACGGCACATTTAAATCTTACAAATATAGTTATTTGGCTTATATCGTGATAGATATCGTTATCGCCTGAAATGAAAAAAACATATCGTGATATGAAAAAATCTTATATCGCCCAGCTCTACTGGAGAGCTTTGGAAAGTCCCGTATTCGGGCAAACAGGGAGTTTTCTATTGCTTCTGGTGAGCCGTAACATTCCTCTAGTCTCAACCATATCATGTTCAGACTGGCAGGTGGATGCTTTATGTTGACTGCTTTTAATCTCTTGGCGTGTTCAGAAGACTCTGGGCCTAGCCACTTAATGAGTAGGTTGATTTCTTCAGTGGCTGTTAGACCAAGGTCCCTAACAGTGCTCTGGAATGTGGCTTTCCAACTAAGGTAATTTTCTGGCTTGTCGTCAAATTTAGACAGCCCTCCAGTTATTAGCTGACTCTTAGCTAAGAATCTGGCGAGGTCACTTGCTATGGTGTCTGCATTATTATTTGAGCTTAATCCGTGCTGCAGTTGTAATGCATCGTGGAGAGTCTGTGGACTTACATCTCTTTGTAGTCGTCTCTCTGCCCCATCTTGTGGCAGAAATGAGTACTGCACTGGCTCTTGTTTGGGACAAAGAGGTGTGTACATTACTGGTTGTTTGGATTGTTCATTCTTATATTTACTGCTGTCATGGTGAGATGTAATGTCTGGAGCCAGGTCAGTGTGGCTGTGTTTATTTATGTATTCACTCACTTTTTGCTCTGGGGTTACTTGTAGGGGTGACAATGGCCACTCTTCCCCTGATTCAGCTTTGTCAAATTGAGCTGCTGCTGACTCCATTACCTCTGCTTTAGCCAAGGCTGCATCTGCTTCCTTTTGGAGGTTGATTACATCCAGAGTTGCTTCTAGGCGGGCCTTTTCTACTTTAATGTTCATCTCCTTCTCAGCGTAAGCTAATCTGGCTTTTGCTGCTTCAATCAATCAATCAAAGCTTTATTCGTCACATGCAGGTTGCCCTGCAGTGAAATGGGACCCCCCCCGACCTTACACATATAGCACAAACATTACATGGGGATACAGGTCGGAGATTGGTAGAATCAGAGAAAAAAACATTGAAATGTACACTACAGTGGGGAAAGTACAAGAGGAAAAAGAGACCCCTACTCATGCTGTGCTTCCATGGTAGGACAGCATGAGAACAGGAAACAAAAAACCTCCTTTGCACAAAAAAGCACATAAATGTGAGTGCCTATCAGTGTAAGTGTATGTGTGTGCGTGTCCATAGTTCAGCTGAGACAGTGTCCTTCGGCCTATCAGGCTAAGTAAACAGTCCTCCAGCCAATCCAGGTGTCCTTGCATGGGATGGGAAGAATAGCCGTAACACAGTCGTTATCAGGGAGTGATTGTTCGGCTCCAGCCTTGGGCCTGCAGCTGGCGCGTTATGGGGGTCCGCAATGTTCATGTTGATTTTGTTAATTTCCATGCGAGCAGCCCAGGAGAATTTTCAGGCTGCTCTTTAACACTCCGACACTGGTCTCTCGATCTCCCGTTGGAGAGTTGCGAGCCTCCCCATGATGGTATCAAACTTCTGTTCCATGGTGTTATCATTCTTTTGATTCTGAGACCTCACAACTGCAGTGATCCGTTCCGCGATGTTTTCCAACTGTCGCTCAAGGGTCTCATTTTGAGCAGGCCTCTCTCTGATGTTTCCCCTCATACGCTCAATGGTGTTGTTTTGAGCCTTCACAGCAGCTGCAAAACGTCTCCAAGGTGTTGACCATATTACGTTCGTTGTGAGAGGTTGCGCCTCGTTCCATTTCGATTCAAGCGGGCAGCCTTGGGGGGGTTTGAACAGCCGGTTCCGCTCTCTTATTTCTCCGATAAACCAGGGCTAAGCCAACTCCGATCAGCATGAACCCTGTTATCATGGTTCCGAATAGATAGATATCTTCAGCGTCCTCGATCGACAGTCCCGCCAGGCACATGATCCTCCAGTTCTGCCACCCGTCCATCGTGTATCCGGCAGGGAAAGTCCCTCCAGGGCACTCAGGCTCTCCCGAGCCCAGATTTCTCGTTGAGAAAAGGGTGTCAATAGCATTCAGAGACCAGTTGATCAAATCCATAGTTCTCTTTTAGGTTTTAGAGAACGACAGTGGGAGGCTATTCCAGGGAAAGTAATGCACACAAGACAAGACAAGGACATAGAGGCTAAGCAGGGAAGATAAGGGTGAGGAGGAGAGCTGAAGGCGGAGCTTCTGCTTGTGCCAGCGCTGCTGCAATACTGGCTCGGGTTGATGCTGATGACCTGCTTGAACATGCTGCAGATGATCTAACAGTCAGTTTTCCTGAAGACTTTGAGGACCTTCTTGAGCGAGTGGACCTTGCTTCCTCGTCGTTTTGACCTTCAGCCTCTGATTTCTCCATGTTAGAGTAGAACTGTCACTCGACTTTTTTGCAGGATTTAATGCAAATAAGTGTGAAACTGAAATGATACAGAATACAGAAATGTCACATAAACATTAGCTTGGGTTGAACTTAAGTGGACATATAAAACACATCAAATGTTTCCAAATCGCTTCAATAATGTCATATACCCTGTTTTAAAGGTAAACACAATTAAGAAACTTACTCATATTGCCACTCAAAGGGATTTAACGGAGTGGATGGCTTTGGATCAGAAGAAACACACCATGTCTTGCTTTACTCATGAGCAAACACTTCCTATCACACTTCTTTTAGTGACTAATTGGCTCAACATAGCAAACTGTGCAAACCTGCGCCCCCTATAGGCCTGGAGAAATAACATACAAACAGTTCCAGTACAACCACTACTAAGCAAAAGCAACGAGCAGAAGATAATTGTTTTAGCCAAGAAACACCGTAACAAGGGCAACCGTGGCTCAGGGGGTTGGGAAGCGTATCTGTAACCGGAAGGTCGCCGGTTTGATCCCCGGGCTCTCTGTCCTGGTCGTTGTGTCCTTGGGCAAGACACTTTACCCTACCGCCTACTGGTGTTGGCCAGAGGGGCCGATGGCGCGATATGGCAGCCTCGCTTCTGTCAATCTGCCCCAGGGCAGCTGTGGCTACAACTGTAGCTTGCCTCCACCAGTGTGTGAATGCGAGAGTGAATGAATAGTGGCATTGTAAAGCGCTATATAAATCCTATATATATATATATATATATATATATATATATATATATATATATTAGGGGTGCAACGATACACAAAATTCACGGTTCGGTTCGATACTTTGGTGTCACGGTTCGATATTTTTTCGATACAAAAAAATGTTCATGCATTTTTAATTTGTCATTTATTAAAATTATAAATATATATTTTAACTCAAAAGTACAGTTTTTAAATTTAACCCTAACCCTTGTGCGTGTTTTTTATTTTGACAGCGAATGCGCACCTGCGGACCACTTATGTGCAGCCCTGGTTATTTAGCTCGTCATATTGCAGCCACAGAAATTCTTTTGTCCATGAAACCATAAAGCTGCACTTTCTTTTTTCCTTATAGTCTGATTTGTCATAACTTCTCCGTTTTGTGGTAAGCTTTTCTTTGGCTGTCACTTCTTCACCCTGACCTGTCTTATTTGGCTCAGCAGAACTGAAATGCTTTTACACACTCACTCACATAAGCTCAGCGATTCTCTGCGCGATCAACCTCTCACATGTTTAAGCTTGCTGCGGGAGATTTCACTTGTCATGTTTGCATAGTAAGCTAACGATTAATAAGACGATGTCAGAGGAATTGGTGCACAAATTATCATCACTCACAGATCAGTGCTGTCGCTCTCTATACACAGTTCGCACGATTGCAAAGTGAAAACAAAAAAACAAGCGCAAATTCAAACGCGACTTCAATATGTCACATATTGACAGTGGCTCACCGATGCCAATGACATAATTACCCAGCTACATTTCTGAAAGAATGCAAAAGCATTGACATATATTTTTCCTACAATAGCCCGACGGGCAGGGAAGAGATAGATTTTGGTAGCCCGACTGAAAAAATCGCTAGCTCCGGGACGTCGGGCTAGCGATATTGCGAGCCCTGTATCTGATTGAGGAATCACTCATCTTTGGAAAAGAGAGTTTATTACAGAGAAATGGCTCTTTCCAAAATAAAAGCTATACTATCCGCTTCTTCTGGGCTATATTCTCAGCAGCATAAGGAGAATCATGTGCTAACAGCTGTCTAAATGACTCGGCTAAAGTTAGTAGCATGCTTGCTTTTTTTTTGTCTGCTTCCACTTGTCTTTGCACTAGGATGATGTCGGCGTAAATGTGCAGTCATATTCGTCGTGTTCCCACTAGTGCTTTCAGGTTAATCTCGTTGAAATGACCTTAACGCCACAACACGGCAAATCTCCGTTAACGAGCTACCGCCGATCGCTCCGTGCATGGGGCTAGACGGCCAACACGTTAACGAGCTAACTGCGCTAGCACACTAGTTCACACCAATGTAATTGAGCATTGCATGGCACATCCAACATACTGATTTACTTTAGTCCATGACTCGCTTACCTTCAGGGTCATACGTCACATGAAAACCAAAATAATTCCAAACGCCAGAACTGAATGAGGGTGGGGGAGGTGCCCTGCGTTCTTCCTTCTGACTATGCTGTCTGTGTTGAGCGCTCAGTGGATCTGCGCTCGACAGTGCAGCCTAGGCGGAGTAGTCGAACACAGATTCACTGAGCGCTCAACACAGACAGCATCGTCAGAAGGAAAATTGATAAATTTTCCAAGCGACGACCTTTACCTTTAAGTTGGGGTAACTCTGGGGTGAACCAGGGAGCAAGTCTGTGTAGTCCATCACTGTAGTGAGACACAGGTTCATCAGGAGTAGATACATTGTCTCTACTGGGAAGACTGGCATAACTGCCTTCTCCCATGGAACTTACAATGTTTTTAATATTATAGAGTGAAAAGAGTTGAACTTAGATAATATTAACTGGACTTCAAAGGTTACCATCTCCTGATTTGATGCTGACAGTTCTGAGGAGTAACGCCAGAGAAAATCAACACTCTGCTGACCAAAGACATGAGGAGAAATCCCTCATAAGAGTATTAGTGACATTGTCCACATGTATATTAAAGTCACCCAGCAAAATAACATGACAGGACACAGAACAACAAAAATCCTCGTTTAGCTTGGGAGGGAAACACGCTGTAGCAAATACAGTGAGAGCAGGAGCGCGCGCAGCTGCTTAAAGCTTTAGCTCCCAGATTACTTCCGTGCTACTGATATAAGATACGGTAAGCTGAACACAGCTTCAACCGTCTGTTTGTTGAAAAATACTAACGCGACGCCACCACATTTCCTTGTTAGTAACGGTAACTTGTAACAATAGGAATAGTAATTGATTAGATTACTCGTTACTGAAAAAAGTAGTGTCGTTACTTGTAATGCTGTTATTCCCATCACTGCTAGTAATACATGCTAATTTCAGGGAGCTTCGGTACACTCTGGCTAATAAGCAACCTCTGGCTAATACGTCGGGTTCGTGTCGGGCTCATAGCCAAAAACTAGCTTTACTTTGTTGTCTGGGTCAACTTTGCTAGCGAGAGACATAGAGGGGCGTTGAAAGGCAGCTCCAACGGAACTTATTGTTTCTGGTGAAAACATGAACACAGTGTACAGTCGAGTCTTAATATTTTACAACTGTATCTTACAAATCTTATAACTGGGCTTGTCAGGCACTCTTTTTGGCTAAAGTGGTTATTTTTATATTTACATGCTTCATACATGCTATGTCTGTAACACACTGCCTAGTGCCTTCATATTAAATAATTTTTTGAACAATAATTTTTAAAAATATTTCTTCCGTCATTATGCGGGTAGAGGTGACTTGGGCCGCGAGATTGAGACACAGGCATTAGAGCCTCTTAATTTGTGTGTTGTTCAGGTTTACACCGGCGTGGAATTTTTCAAAAGAGTACATAGCCTAACATATGAAATAGGAAAGGACTGCCATGTAATCAATTTATTTCAACAAAGTAACTGTATTCTGAATACCACCTTTTTAACTGTAACGAAATGCAGTTACTCATATTTTGTATTTTAACTGTGTAACACCGGTACATGTATTCCGTTACTCCCCAACACTGGTTGGTAGTAACATCGGTATGTAGATACCAACCGTAACCAGTATGAAATGTCAAATCAAGTAACCTGTTTTCTATCTGAAAGCCATCAAATGTCTATAGTTTCAAAATATTTCCATTAGAACACAGCTTTCTGGCTTGACTTTTGTGAATTCTTTCCTGCTGAGTTTATTGGCCCAGTCACTCATTCGGGGTTGTTTTTAATAAAATGTCTATTTTGCAAGTCTTGTTCATAATGGAGATTTGGCTGAGGTACCAAAGGTTGCCAAGATGGCAATGGAAAAAAAATCCTCATGTTGAGCTTTCGAAATGGGACTGCAGAGACCAACCAACCATGTCCATGCTGTATGTGGCATCAACTTTATGAAGCAGTAACTTTATGTTTAGAAAAATATGTCAGTTCAACATTATTTAAATGAGGCAGGAACAGACACTTTACCGTGTGAACATTAGACCGTTTTGCCCTTTAATTTTCAGACTCCTAATATATATGGGATATAGGAGGAGGTGTGTGCATATTTTAAAGGTGGCGCACAGTGTATGTAAATGATTGAATTTGTGTAAGCTCCCAAGCTTTTGTATTTATGTCTGTGCGCTCATCAGCTGCCACTTGGTGTAGAACGCAGCAATCTCAGAGTCTCCGAAGAGTTCATGTCCACATTTCCTCATATTATTGTTTCCTCTGTTGTCTCTCAGGCCTCGGTAATTAGCGGCTGCTTTAATGAAACTAATATCACAACTCCAACCCACTTTACACCACTCTAAATGATGAGAGGCTGATAAGTGTGTGTGGTTTGTGTGTGTGTGTTGCGTGGTATGTGATGATTAAGTAGTGCCAGTGTGTACGTGTGATGGAGAGCGAGTGTCGAGGCAATGAGAGGGTGTTATATGTGAAGCCTTGATGATCAAGTGCTGCGTAATTGAGTGTACTGTGTGTGAGTGAGTGTGAAGGAGAGAACGGGAGGAAGTGGGAGTGTGTGAAAGAAAGAAGCCGTGCCGCAATGATTTTAAAGGAAATGGCCACATACGCTCATACACATCGTCATAAAGTGTGTATGAGCATAACCTGCTGGTGCTGAACCTCACAGCACCACCACGTTACAGTCATGAACAAAATTAGTCTAGTTTTACACTGCCAACAGGCATGTTTCCAGTCACCTCTATTTATGTTCATTTTGAACAAAAATATCATTCTGAATGTCTTAATTATCTGTAATTCATATGTGAGGCTCACTGAAGATTCTATATACCTGGCTTCGATCTCCTCTTCTACTGGCTTGTCTTTGAGGAAGTTTGCGTTTCCCTGCTGCTCAGTGGCTCTATATAATATACAGTGGGGCAAAAAAGTATTTAGTCAGCCACCGATTGTGCAAGTTCCCCCACTTAAAATGATGACAGAGGTCAGTAATTTGCACCAGAGGTACACTTCAACTGTGAGAGACAGAATGTGAAAAAAAAATCCATGAATTCACATGGTAGGATTTGTAAAGAATTTATTCGTAAATTAGGGTGGAAAATAAGTATTTGGTCACCTCAAACAAGGAAAATCTCTGGCTCTCACAGACCTGTAACGTCTTCTGTAAGAAGCTTTTCTGTCCCCCACTCGTTACCTGTATGAATGGCACCTGTTTGAACTCATCATCTGTATAAAAGACACCTGTCCACAGCCTCAAACAGTCAGACTCCAAACGCCGCCATGGCCAAGACCAAAGAGCTTTCGAAGGACACCAGGAAAAGTATTGTAGACCTGCACCAGACTGGGAAGAGTGAATCTACAATAGGCAAGCAGCTTGGTGTGAAAAAATCAATTGTGGGAGCAATCATCAGAAAATGGAAGACATACAAGACCACTGATAATCTCCCTTGATCTGGGGCTCCACGCAAGATCTCATCCCGTGGGGTCAAAATGATCATGAGAACGGTGAGCAAAGATCCCAGAACCACACGGGGAGACCTGGTGAATGACCTGCAGAGAGCTGGGACCAAAGTAACAAAGGTCACCATCAGTAACACACTACAACGGCAGGGAATCAAATCCCGCAGTGCCAGACGTGTTCCGCTGCTGAAGCCAGTGCATGTCCAGGCCCGTCTGAAGTTTGCCAGAGAGCACATGAATGATACAGCAGAGGATTGGGAGAATGTCATGTGGCCAGATGAAACCAAAGTAGAACTTTTTGGTATAAACTCAACTCGTCGTGTTTGGAGGAAGAAGAATACTGAGTTGCATCCCAAGAACACCATACCTACTGTGAAGCATGGGGGTGGAAACATCATGCTATGGGGCTGTTTTTCTGCCAAGGGGACAGGACGACTGATCCGTGTTAAGGACAGAATGAATGGGGCCATGTATCGTGAGATTTTGAGCCAAAACCTCCTTCCATCAGTGAGAACTTTGAAGATGAAACGAGGCTGGGTCTTCCAACATGACAATGATCCAAAACACACCGCCCGGGCAACAAAGGAGTGGCTCCGTAAGAAGCATTTGAAAGTCCTGGAGTGGCCTAGCCAGTCTCCAGACCTCAACCCCATAGAAAATCTGTGGCGGGAGTTGAAAGTCCGTGTTGCTCGGCGACAGCCCCAAAACATCACTGCTCTCGAGAAGATCTGCATGGAGGAATGGGCCAAGATACCAGCTACTGTGTGTGCAAACCTGGTAAAGACGTATAGTAAACGTTTGACCTCTGTTATTGCCAACAAAGGTTATGTTACAAAGTATTGAGTTGTATTTTTGTTATTGACCAAATACTTATTTTCCACCCTAATTTACGAATAAATTCTTTACAAATCCTACCATGTGGATTCATGGATTTTTTTTTCACATTCTGTCTCTCACAGTTGAAGTGTACCTCTGGTGCAAATTACTGACCTCTGTCATCATTTTAAGTGGGGGAACTTGCACAATCGGGGGCTGACTAAATACTTTTTTGCCCCACTGTATACCAACAGTGTGGCTCTGTTCTGGGACATACTCACCCTTTAATGTGAGGCAGACAGAGGACAACAGACATGACAAAAAAATTGGAAAATCTGAGTTTGATCCAAAACACGCCTCTACACGCACGGTGTATAAAGACATTTAGAGTTAAGGTCATCAGTGTACAGAGAGTTGGATCAGGCTTTGTCTCACAGGATTGCGTAGTAGGACATCAAGAGTTTTTATTATTACTTCATGCACTGTATGTATTATTCGTCTCTCAGTAGTGATCTACTATTTCATAGTCAAGTGCAAAAATAATTGGACATAAGGCCATTATAACAGTAAGCTGCTGCAGCATCCTTTCATAAAAACCATACTTGAGAAGGATGAACAAAACAGAACACAAACCCCCCAAAACTAACACAAACACAGATGTGACACACAGAACGACAGAGAAAAATTCTGTGAAGAAGGCCTGTAGTATAGCACGTTTCTCCATGCTGTACGGTGGTTTTAGATTGGCTCTTCAAAGCAAAACACACAACTTGAAAAGGCCCAAATCACTCGCAGTGCTTGAGTGTGCTTTAGTATTTCTGAAATAATAAAATGTGACTTCCAGATGTGTTCTAGTTAAAAAAGTCAGTCTTCACATGTCGGCGATGCCTCATCGACGCCCTGCTGGGAGAAGGTCAGCGCCCTGCTGTTCCTGATTGCTGCAGTCGTATCTGGGGGGAGATGTGTCCTCATCAAACGTGCTCAATATTTGCAACGTAATTGCTCTGTGCCCGCCTGCTGAGAGTAACTAAATGAAATAAGGAACAAATACAGTTATAGCCTGAATTCTATTTTGTTCTCACCTTGCTCTTTTTCTGTTTCTCTGCTTCTTTGTTATTACACATTTTAGAGAAAATATATAGCAAGAGAGCAATGAATCACTGTGAAATGTACTGTCAAAACAAGAAATTGCAGCCAGATCTATTTGATATTATAGTATCTATGGATATTTGGGTTTTGTAGTACAGCTTGTAAGATTTGTTCAATTCAACATGAAAGCTGACGAAAACATTTAAAACGATTTTAACATAAAATTCTTCTTTTTGTATTTTTGTGAAATATACCTTTCAGTCATTGTCACTGATTGTGTGTTCCGATGTGAATTGGAGATTTTACTCACTTTAATGGTAAGAAAGGGCAGTGAAAATTTCAGGCTGATGGACCATTTTTAAAATACATATATAAGTGTTTGATATATGAAGCTAAGATTTCACATCACTCATTTTATATGTTTAAACTTTTATGCAAATCAAAGACTGTCAAGCAGAAAAAGTTCTACAACTGTGTTGACTTGAGGCGGAATAAGCCATATATAAGCTCAGTGCAGAAGTGTGTTAAACTTGGGATCCTCACTGAGTCATTTCTAAAAGCACACACTTTTATAATGACACTGAGATATGAAGCATCCTTTTGGCTACAGATAGATTCAGTTTGTTCTTAAAAGTTAGACATGGACACTTGCTGTGTTCTATTCACGTATATATAAAGTTTACTTGTGCATGATTTTTATGATTTCTTTTTCCACAGATAAGAAATGTGGGAAATGCAGATAAATGTAGGAAAGGTACTTATGTCTGTTAAAGAAATCACCTGAATGCAGAAAATAAAGTGTTTGAAGCTTAAAAAATTCCCGGGGCAAGATTCCCAGACCACCAGTTTAACGTGTCCCTCTAAATGCTCAAATGAAACCTACTCCCATGATAGTAAATAAATAAAACAAGGCTTCAAAGACATGATCTCAATTCATGGAGTGCCTCAAAAACTAGCGCTTCAACAGTATCTGGCAGTAAAAATAAAACTGTCATGATCCTGGGTCCTTTTGACCCAGCGTTTTGTGTTTTCTCTTCGCGATTTTGGTTCGGTTCTCTAATTGGTGTTTACCCTGTTCCCCCCCGTGTGTTCCTGTTTTATTGTGAAGGTCTGCGTCTTATGTGAGTGTTTTCAGTTTGCCTCCCTGGTCTCATCATGTTAATCACTCCCAGCTGTGTCTCCCACCTGTGTGTAATCTCCGTGTTCTCTGAGTGTATTTAAGTTGTATTTTCTGTCTTGGTAATCGCTGGTTCGTCTGTGTTGTTTCCCCTCGGTCTCCCTGCGTCTTCCCGTATGTATTTCCCCGGACCTCCCTGCATCCTCGTTTCTGGTTTGTGTTATTAGTTCTACCCAGTTTAGGTTTTCCTGTTTCATGGTACCCACACCATTGCTGTTTGTATTTTCGGTTGTCAAATAAACACTCACCTGCACCAGAGCTGCCGCATTTTGGGTCCTATTTCATATTCCACACGGCTTGCCCCGGCAAACCGTGACAAAAACATGCAAATATTAACACAAAGATAGAAAAATTTAAAGTATGCAAATTGCTCTAATCAGGGTCAATCTTGTGTTATTAGCAGGATAAGCTTGTTTAGTTTTTCTTCCAGGCCCTAGTTTATGACTTGGGCGTTTTTAACATAAAAACCTTGCCTAGTGCAACTTTTCAAGCATAATGTCTCTGCCAGTTTTCCTCACCCTCTTTTCTTCTCTTCCCTCCATCTCTCTCAGCACCACTGGGCTTCACTGGCTGCTCTCAAAACAAATGCCCGCTCTAACTCCCCTAAAGTTCCACAGAACAAATTGGAAAAATAATTTTTGACACGTTGACTAATGCATCAAATTGTATTCTCTTTCCCCCAGCAGCCCGGCTATTCTATTTCATCTGCAAGCCTTTTCCAGACAAATGGATTGCTTCCATAATGCTCTCTTTATCAGGCTGACTGAGTAAGTGCTGTTCCCTGTAAGCAGGGGAAGACCCACATGCATACTAGCACAACAAATGTGCAGGCTTCAGCCCCCTTTCAAACCAAAACGTTAGACATAAATCTGTCTGTTTGTAGACAACGACATGTTTCTGTTACCAGCACCACCAATGTATGGATCTAGTGTATTTCACAAAGTATCTGTACCACACATGTTCTGGATGGTTTTAAATGTCTGGAAACCAAGAAAACAAAGACTGGAAAACAGCAGTGTCTGTAGTTACAGTGTGTGAAATCACACCTCTGTAGATTGCAGGCAATTAAATCGGGTTTTCTTACCCCTCTCAGTTCAGGTATAGCTTCTCTTGCCTAACCCTGCCAAAGTAGTTTCTGTTTTCTACATCATTTGTGTCATTTTGGTGCTTAAACCCTAAATCTAAGAGAGTAACTTGCTCTTTAACTTTTACCAAGTAGTTGATTTATTTTAATAATTCTAAAATTAATATAAAAATAATTTGTCTTGTGCTTATATTAAGGACCTTATATTAAGTGTAAATAATGAGTTTCATGTAAAATAGCATTCTTTTTTCTTTTAACAAAAGTCTGTAAACATGTGGGAGCTGAGAAGACTAGTTCCTGGACTTCCAGGAACGGGATATTGTCTAATACAGGGATCTACCTCCTCAACAGTCCTGGGTCCTCTTTGTCATATTTCTTTAACTTCATGATGGGCTAAATGTTTTCAATTGGTGAATGGTCTAGACTGCATGCGACTAGTTTAGCATTGTGTTGGTGAAATACGCAAAGCCTTTCCTGAAAAAGATGGTATACAAATCTAAGATATCATTACTTTTATTAGTATGGATAGGAGGTTATGTTGCTCCAAACCTGCATATACCTTTCAGCACTTTCCAGATGTGCAGTCTGCCAATTCCATGGGTAATGTTATGCCCCCATACCATCAGGCGCTCATCACATCATGCAATATTGATTTTTTTGGCCTTGTTGTTTGTGCACAGAGATCTTTCCACATTTTGGAATCTTTAGGTGATATTATGTGTTGTACATGATGAAATACTTACAGTCTCCACAATTTTACATCAAGGAAAATCATTCTGATGTGAACTGGTGACCCTAAGTACATCTTATCTTCTGAAAAACATTCATTTTATACCCAGTCATGATCCCTACCTGTTGCCAGTTAATCTAATTAGATGCTGTTTCCTTTCGTTGGTTCCATAATTTTTTTTTTTAGATGTGTTGCTGCCATGAACTTTTTTATTTTTTATAAAGATGAGACTTTCTTTTTCACACATAGAATGTTAGGTTTGTTTTAAAGGTTGTATTCTGAATGAAGTATTGGTTTGTAGGTTTATGAGGTTTATTTTTATTTACATTTCATACATCGCCCAAACTTTTTCCAGGTTTGTTTTTCATAAATAAAACATTGTGACTATCTCAAGACTGTTGTAAATACAGCACACACTTCCAAGCACGTGAAGTGTGTGTGTTCCAAGAGATTGCACCTGTGTGTACATGTCCACCAACTTCCAGTGTTTCAAATCACTATATTCCGTTGACACACACTGTGCCAGCTCAGTGGCTCAGAAGTCCACTGAGACTGAGCCAGCGGTCTGCTCCGAAGTCATAAACACACACACAGACACACATATGCACATGCACACATGCATACACACACCTGACACACAAGAATTACTAAGTCTAAGCTTCAAAGTCGGCACCAAAGCATGCTCACGCTGACTCAGACAGCGACAACATGCAGATTCTCTCTCACATACGCCCCATGCGCTGTCATTCACGCACACTCACACTTCCTACATGTACACACCGTCTCTCCACTGTCAGGCACCCTATGAACATTTAAATAGACTTAAAGGCTTTGTGTGTCATGTTATCCTCCAGCCCTGTGATCTAACAGCTGAGCCTGCTCACCAAGGACATATGCAGGGAGCAAAGATGTAGTTTGTGCTTGCAGTGTGTTTGTGTGTGTGTTAAAAGCACGGCATGAGACAGCCTCCTGACCAAGGACATGTAAGACAAATACTGTAATATGTAATGTTTGTCATTGGATGGGTATGAGTCCCTCTCTCTGTCTCACAAAGCTGGAGCTAAAAATAACTACTCCATCTGAATGGTTCAGATGTCCTCCCTCTATCATTGTAACTAGAATAATTTATTTACAACCATCATTACAGTTACTTTCAGTACTGCACTAATGTCTTCTATTCTCTTTCAGGATCCATATTTTATGTCATTCAAAAGACATTTTTGTCCTTTGCTTCTGTAAAAGCAAACTGGGAATGTAATTTAGAGTACAGGAAAGCAATGTTACCAAAGGGCCTTGGCTTGCATTTTTTTTTTAAACTGTATTTTCCACATTCTCAATGAAACACCCTGTGCTTCAGCATGTTAACATTACTGGACATTTCCTCTCCTCCTTTCTTAGCCAGCATTCCTTATGCTCCATTGTTGTTCTGGGTTGTTATTTCCACAAAAATGCCTTCTTAATATTGACGGTCAGCTGAGAAATTGCTGCTATTGCTAATCTCATTCATTCTTAAGTCCATTTGTCTCATATTATTTAATGTTACAACTGTTGGGTAACCCTGATTTCTCCTTAACTGTATGCTTTCTTTCTTGTTGGTGCAACAGCTCAGTTCCTTTCCTGAGCAGTATCATGAACTCATGTAATGTAAACAAAAGCTTTAAACAAAGATTATGGACTTAAGAGCCCCGGCTTCTCTGGAGAGACAGAGCTTTATGCTTCTATTTCAGCAAATTAAATGCATAATCAATTGGGTTGAGCTCAGGGGATTGACTTAGCCACTGCAGAATATTTCTGCTTCTTCACCTTGAAAAACCCTGGTTTGCACTCATTGTTCGTCTGTACTATAAAGTACTGGCCAGTCAGCTTCTAAGCTAGCTCCTTAGCCTTATCTTCCTATCAAACTAGTACAGGTTAATCTTAGTTTCATTTTTCCAAAAAATGTTGTTCCAGAACCACGTTGATGGTTTTAGGTCATTTTTGGTCTAATCTGGTGTTTCTGCATGTCAAGCTGATCACTGATTGTGGCGAATTCTCTTTCATTAAGTCTTTTCTTTGTGGTAGACTTGGATGATAATATGCTGACAAGAGTGTTTTTCACTTCGCTTGCTAGACTGTTGTGAAGGGATATTTCTTTACTATGCAAAAAAAAAGATCCTACAATCATCCATCACCTCTGTCTTCTATGGATGTCAAGACAGTTTTGTTTGTTGGACAACGACACAGTTTTTGAGGTCTTTCCCTCTAAACACCATTGCTGTTTGATTTTAAATCAAACAATCAAGATGTGATTGAAATTCAGACTTTCACTTAATGAAAAATGTTCATAATATCCCTTGAATTAACTTTTTAGACTGCATGAAGGTGTAGCAGAACATCTCAAGCCTCTGAAACAGGGGACTAGCAATAAAAATGGCTGTAACTTCAAAACAGTTAATACTCTTGTTAAACTACTTGAATTAAATATGAAAGCCTGCACATCTTGACATCTTGATTGCTTCATTTACAGTCCACAGTGAAAACTATAACTTCTTCATTATATTATAGATCTAATATTGCTGACCTCAGCAATGGAAGTGGAACTGCTGCTTTGGTCATTCCAAATGATCCTTATAGATTTAGGGGAAATAAACTGGCTTTAAAAGATTTAATGCCAAGAATTGTTGTTCCAACAAAGAAAGATTTAACCAAATAAACATTTCCTTACTTTTTGTCCTAAGTTTATATTATGTAGGAAATCCTTGTGAACACAAGTAAGATCATTCAGTTCCACTTGTGCAGCTAATCAAATATTTTTTTAACAGATTTCATTGGGAAATGACCTTTTTTAACTGTACTTAGTGCCTAAAACAGTTTATTTCCAAGAAAGTATTTCCCACATATGATTTCTGGGGACTAATAACCCTACCTTCATACACACACACACACACACACACACACACACACACACACACACACACACACACACACACACACACACAATAGTATGTGTACTTCAGAAATATTGCCCTGCACTTTTATGATTATGCAGTTCCCATTTATTTTCTCCGCTATTACAGCATGACATTTCCTGAGGTTCTTTTAGACCCCTGTTGATTTCTTAATTTCATTCTTGGATTCAAAGTGTCTGACATACTTAGTTTGCATCGTATTAAATTAATCAGCATAAGCTCTCCTGAACAAAATGATTAGAAATGGAAATTGCAGTAAAAGGGGGTACAGAACCTATTTATTTTTCAGGCAGAAATCCAAAAGTGAATTGTCTCTCTGACATCACAACCTGGGAATTATTCTGCTTATAATATGACTATAGAGGGTTGTGATTACATAACCTGTATGTGTATGGCAAGGTTTCCCATAAGTTCTGTGATAAAGGAACATGTTCGCATCATACAAATCAGTTGAACAAAGACTCCAATCATCTTTTTTTTTTTAGTGATTCTCCTAAATGTCAAGTTTTAAGAGGCAGAAAGGCCCTCTGTGAGCTTTCAGCAATTTTCTGAACAATGTCTTCCCTTTTTGCCCAGACTGAAGAAATTGTGATCTAAAACACGTTATTCAATATGCTTCACCTTCCCAGTGGGCCTATTACACTACTGTAAGCTTTATTATGGGTCCCCATAGACATTTTTTTTAAATAAGCAGGTATTTGTTTCACCATAAGCATCTTCAGGATGATTTAAGTATTTTCCAGGTTTTTCAATACTTCTGTGCACACTATAGCTGAAGAACGAATATAACATAGCTATACCACTTTCAGTTACAAGATATGTGTACCACAAAGCATGGGCTTTATCACCCTCAACCACTGCATTTTAGGACATTTCAGCATTGGATCAGTTATTTTAGACCCACCAGCAACCTCAATAAAGTCTGTTGGCTACAGCAGTTCAAATGCAGTGATTAATGATGTTAGTCAAGCTAACATTTGCCAAAGAAATATGCTTTATGGTTTGTGCAAGGAGTTCCTCAGATTTTTCATGTTGTTGTTGATCCTTTTGCAGAAAAATGGACAAAACGCTAAAGAAATGTTTACAAAGTTTTTATACCTTTACAGGTACAACTTCTTGTCAGTGGGTCATTACAATATAAGGTGGGGTGCCATGCTCTGGTACCCTTGAAGGGGGTATCTATTTGTACACATGTGGTTTGTACCTTAAACAAATAAACCCTGAACCTCTGTTGACAATTTCCAAAAAGGTGTAAAAGTGTACATTCCAATTTATTCAGACACTTTTAATTTGAATTTGACTTCTACTTGTTTATTATGTTATTTCTTACTGATGATTCTCACATCTGCATTCACCAATTTCCCTAACATGCAAGGCAAAATAGGAATTTGAACTCAGTCAGCAGCTTTGACCTCTGCACCTACATGCCTGGACACATAGGAGAAATAGGGATAGGGTTAGGTTTACATTTATGCTTTTATATAAACGTTCACCTCTTTAATTTGCCCAGATGCAATATTTTATAACAGCAGAACTCTGAGAACAAGATGCCAGTGAGACATTGGATTTTAAAGGTAAGATGTTTTAGTTTTTGAAACTAAACTGTTTACCACTCTGCATTTAATCATTAGTTATTTTTAATCTCTGGCTCTCTTCCACAGTGTGTCTTTTGTCTTGTCTTACTCCCCTCACCCCTAACTGGTCATGGCAGACGGCCACTCCTTCTTCAGACTGGTTCTTCTATAGGTTTCTTCCTGTTAAAAATATGTTTATCCTTGCCACTGTCGCCAAGTGGGGGTCAAAAGGGGTTATTTGACTGAGGTTTTCTCTCTATCATTGTGTGGTTTTTACCGTTATACCAGAATAAAAGGCTTTGAGGCAACTATTGTTATCATTTGGTGCTATATATATATATGAAAGTGAAATGAACTGATTTGAATAGCATGTGGCTAAAGCACAACCTAAACCTAACGATCATTTTTCAATCTGGGGGTGAGAATAAACAAAGGGTTTTCTTTGCACAAATCTGATAACCAGGAAGTAGTTCTTATATTGTGGTGTCAGGTATTTTGCCCATTAGTAAATTTAATCCAGGTAGTAATTATGGTTTCTTAGAAATGGAAAACAAATGAGGAGTATATACATTTATTTAGAAGACAATGGGTTCTGAACACGTTCAGGTGCTTATGGGTTTCCAGTTTTCTCACACCCTTTAATCTCTGAAGCAGCATGTGAGTGCGTTTTGCGTGTCAGAGACTAATAAAGTCCCTCCAAAGCTCTCTCCATTCATTTGAGCAACACACAACAAGCTAAATGCCAGGCACATTCATCTCCTAATAAGCCGACACTAACACAGGGATTTTCACGAGGGGAAAATAATTGCCTGTTCAAGTGCTTTTTCATAACTTCCACGTCTAATTTGGCAACTCATGAAGTGTGTCATGAAGAGAGAGAAATAGGATCACAGCTTTTGCCTCCAGTCGACTCCTCACCCCAAAAAAAAGCCTTCTCCTTCTGCGTTTCTTGCTTTTTTTCTGCTATGCTTTGTCTTTTCCACCCTGACTGTTGTGTTTCAAGTCTCACCTTCAATCAGATGTTTTTACCTCAGAGGCCTTTTCCCCTCGTCTTGCACCCACACCCTTATATCTTCCACTGACAGACCTTTCAACAGTACCTCAAGTCTTTGTTCTTTGACTTTCAAGTGCACTGGCATGATGTTAGTGCCTCTGTTTTTTTTATTTTGTCTTTTTTTTTCTTTGCTTAGTCAACAGTGTAACAAGCCATGTATAGAGATAAAGTGCCAGCAGTGAGCATCAGTTGAACTGTACTGGATTAAATATTACACAGCCACAGCAGGTGTGTGTGTGTGTGTGTGTATATATATATATGAACAGCCCTCCAATTCCCCTCCCCCCACACACACACTGTGGTGGCAGCAGACATAGATGCTGGGAAATTTTAAGAGGTCAGGACACGTAAAAGGCAAAGAAAAGAGATGTGTTTGAGGGATGACGGAGAGGAAATGAAACCACGAGGGAGAGGGGGAGAGGGAACGGGAATATGAAAGAGCCGAGCAGTGCTGAAATGATAACGTCAGGAGAAAATTGATGCAGAGAGTAACAATCCAGTTTAGCTGTTCTTTGTCCCCTGTGATAGACACCCAGAAAGCAGCGATCTGAAATCACCATGAATGCGAACACTGCATAAACAGAGCAGCAGGGGGTAGAATACATTACTAGTGGGGGAAGTGTCATGTACATGATAAATAGAAATGCTTGGAGAAGCCTTTTGACAGCTGACTGTGGCACATGTGAACTTGTCATTAGGACTGACTGCACCACTTTATCAGACATATGCTATAGGTCTTGTGATGGCACAGTTTTATGTGTTAACGTGGGAAGACAACACTCCTATATGGATTAACACTGATCCACGTAAGGCTGGTGTATTTAAGCTAAAGAAGAAATGTCACGCAGAGGGATGAAGTAGGTGAATCAGACATACAGGGATGTTTACAGAAGCTTTATTGCAGGATTTCTTTTTCCTTTGGTTTCTGTGTTTGTGTGTATGTGACAATAACGAATTCGACAACAGCAGCATTGCAGTTTTGCACGTCTTTATTGGCTGTGCAGCTTCCCAGCTGCCCTGCTTCTGTAGCACACGCCACACACACCCTTCACCTCAGGTCCAGCAAAAACATCTTTTAGAGGGGAGACATGATTAAATGATGAGATCAGGTGTGTGAGTCAGCCTCCTCCGACACCACAAACCACACCCCGCCACAGTGTACTCTGTGTATTACCACTACTACTACTATTTTTAGAGATATCCTGTAATCGGAGCACTCGGTGCAGTGGCCCCCAAGCTGGGTGAGTGGCTCCAGCAGATCAACAACATTCAAAATCTGTCCAGAAGAGCGCAATCCTCGGAACAGCAAAGATACCCTCATAATTTATATCAACTAGCACTTCTGCACATTTCACACATTCACTGAAAAAGTGCTGCAACACTTTTCAAGTGTTTTCCATTGGTGCTCACTGGCCTGATCTCATGTAGCCTGTGTCATTAGGTGTTCGACAAAGGCATTATGACCACCATTTATTACATCAATTCTCCATCAGCTCAAACCTTTGCTGCCTCAAATGAGCATTGTAACTGCTTTGTGATATCGAGCAAAATGCATTGACTTTCACTTTGTCCATTTCTCTTTAACTTCCACCATTCACAGTTTGAATAAACACTTGAATATGAGACCTATTATGGAGAGAAAGAGAAAAAGAGTGTGGGTGGGGTGTAACAGAGGTGGCAGAATACTGGGTAATACTACTTTCTCACAAACATGTTTGCAAGCACACACACACATTGTAGATGACAGAGCTATCTATTTGGACCAGAAGAAGGTCATGTACTGACTACTGGCCCTGTTCGTTCTAACTTATTTTTCCAGTCGATGTTTCACTGATGTTTCTTAAAGAAATACACCAAGCTCTTGGCAAAGACACTGTTTGAGCTACTGCTGTGTGACAGAATGCCAGTTTGGCACAGAATTCGATGGTAGTGTCATGGTGTTTGGTTTTTGCCTCCAGTCATTTATTTGTAACTACAAAGTAGTAGCTGTATTCTTTCAATAAATATGGGTGGCAAGTAATGCATGGTTCACATGTGATTTTCTCTTTTTCCTGAATATTTCTCATTGATGCAGCACTGAGGTTGCAGTTCAGTTAGCTGTATGATGTGATTATGTAAAGGTACGCACAAATCAGGCTCAGTTTCTCAAAGACTGAGCATTTCCTTTTCCTCTACTAAGGCGAGGGCTGAGGCCATTTTCCCTTTTGGTGTGGAGGTCATGCACATTTGTAAAATGCAGAAAGCATGTTTTCATTTTTATCTCACACTGAAGATGGATAGCTATTCAATTGATTTTCTTCTCAGATATGCAATGGTTTCTAGTACTCATATAAAGGTACTGCTGGTGATAAATGATATGTAAAATTGTATGTATTCAGAGTCCTTTAACTTTTTGTAAATGTTTAAGGTTCATTTATAAATTGATGTTTTTTCCTCTCGGTACATTTCATAACAAAGTGAAAATGTGATTTCAGAATCCATTCAACCATTTTTAACTGCTTATTTAACTTAGGGTTATGGTGGGTGGGTGGCAGGGACCATCAAAGCTTTTATACATCCTGGGCATGTCACAGGTAAAAAATAGACACACCTCTGTTTGACCACAGCCGTGTGTCAAATAGAGGAACTGCACAACAATTGCTTTGGTCAGAGAGGTGACAAAGAACTCAACAGTCAATCTGAAAGAACTTCAGAAGTTTGGGGGTGGGGTATCCGGCCTCAAGTCTTTAACAAATGAAATATACAAATAATCAGGAATGACATTTCGTACTGAATCGGTATGGGATTGGTCAGGGCTCGTGTCAATAACAATCGCCAGTTGTTGTCCAACAGGGTGCCCATGGAAAATTTGGTCATGTTGCCTGAAGACAAAGAAAATGAAAATGGGGACGGGAAGCCAAGAGGCAGAGAGAGAGAAGGAAGGGTAGGAGTTTAAATTTAGAGACACAGACTACTAAAGAAAGAGAGCATTGTGGAGCATTATGGAGATGAAGAGAGTGTCAGACAGAATCATGAGATCGAAGGCATAAATTAAAGGGGTGGTGTTTAATGTTGTCAGTGCATAAAGGTTTGATATCAGAAGAACAATTCTGGAGTAAATTGAATGAAGTAATAGATAGTAAAGTAATAGAGAGTGTTCCCAGGGGCAGAGGCTGGTGATTGAAGCAGACTTCAGTGGACATGTAGCTCAAAGGTGCAGAGGTGATGAGGAAGCTTTGGTAGGTATGTCATTAAGGAGAGAAAGGTTTAAGGACAGCTAGAGATAGTGATTTTGCAAAAAGGATAGAAATGGCTGTATTGAAAATGTATTTCAAGATAAGGGAGGAACATAGGGTGGTGTATAAGAGTGACGGAGAGTGGAAACTGAGACAGAGAGGGGAAAGGTAGTGGGTCCCAATGACATCCCTGTGAAGGAATTGAAATATCTAGGACAGAGGGCAGTGGACCTTTCAACCAGATGGGGAAGTGTATTTGTAGTCTTACATCAAAGATCTGCTCTGAACCTCTTCTTGTTCGTGATGTTGATGGAGAGGTTGACTAATGAGGTCAGGGATGAGTCTCATTGGACTATGATATTTGCGGATGACTTTAGTGATCTATAGTGATAATAGGGAGCAGGCTGAAGAGAGCCTGGAGAGGTGGAGGTTTGCTTAAGAGTGGGACAAACTGGATGAAGGTCTTTAGATGCAAGACATACACATAATAAACATAATACATAATACTGTGGTAATGTTGACTGTCCTCAGCAAACCTGATGTTTGCAGTTTCATATAAGGAGTGTTTGCACACACTATTATGGTTACACTGTTTACCTTTGCTCCTCTGCCTCTTTTTATACCCACTTTGATTTTTTTGCTATGCCATTTTTTTGTCGACGCTCTCCAGCTCCAGCTGGTTCTTCCTGTGGGATACTTGGCTTTAATCCAGTGTATATTAGCTCAAATATCTACTCTGACCTTTCCACTCATTCCATGGCAAATTATTCCTTCTGCCATTGGTGTAACAAAAGCAATGCTAATCCCTAATGCTATGCTCTTTGTGCTCAGTCATCCCTAATACTAACCCTAATATTACTAGCCCCTCCATTGCCCTGTTTTTCAGGTTTCTTTTTTGTTTTAAACTTGTTGTTACAACAGTTTTTGTGGAAAACATTTGCTTCTGGTGTCTGCATTTATCATATGCATTTAGGTTTGCCCAGGTTCTTGGCTGAATAAAAAAGCTAGATTGAACAAACTTATAAGCCAACACAAGCGTGCTACAGAGCATTCGAGAGCGAGAGTACTTTAACAGTGTTGGTTTACATATGGTTTATCGATCCAAATGTCATATTATTGTATTGCATTACTGTAGGGTCTTTAACTTAAAATATAAAGTTCTTTAATGTGACTGCTGTTCTGATTTGGCACTGCATAAATAAAATTGAATTAAACTGAATTGAAACTTCGGAGGCAAACCGAGATGCTATCAGGCCGTCTCCCATGGAACTATATCCACAGATGCCTCTCGACTTTTATATTTGGCATCAAACTTTCCCTTTCGATTAATCTGGATCACGTCACACTGATCCATTCATGCCATGATACAATGACTACCAGAAGTGACTACCTGATCACGGTTCTTTCTCCAACATCGAAGGGTCTTCAAATTAAAATATAAAGCACCTTGATATGATGAATGTATAAATGCTATACAAATAAATTCAATTGAATTTACAAATAAAGTTTTTTGCTCATTCACCCGATGTGATTGTTTAGATTTTCACTTTTAATACATTTGCTGTTGATTCTGGTAAAAGGTTTTTAAAGGTATAATTCATTAAATGTTAAAATTTGCAACACTGCAAATATGTGAAAACTGTGAATATACAAATAAATATTTAGTATATATAAAGTTATATACAATTATTTCAAACTCTCTTTGATCTTATATGTTTCAGTGGGTAAAGCAGCAGGGAGCTCTGTTTGCCTCAGTTAATATAGTCTGGGGTGGCACTGACAGCCATAGATCTTCAGAGCTGCTGTAAAGAGTTTAAAGGCTAAAAAGTTAGAGCCAACACCTGCGGACAGTTTTTACAGCACACCATGCACAGACTGTGTGTCTCTGGATGGAGAGCCACAATATGTTGTGAAGCTGAATTCTGTTGAGTCCTCTCAGAATGCTAAAATCAACAGCTGTCTTTCTGAGTTCTCCGTCATATTTCATCTTTTTCAAATAAAACTAATTTCATCTTTCCAGACCAACGGTCCCCAATCTATCCTTACTAATCTGTCATCAGTGCCTTTTCTGTCTTTCTCCTCTCACTTTTTCTTTGTCATCCTCCTCAGGTAAACCATCAGCTTTCAGACACACCTTTCACGTTTTACCCATGGGATGCACCAACCCTTTGAACCTTTCCTTCCTGCATTTTATCTCCTTCATACTCACTCTTTTCATTCTCTGTCACTTTTTTTTCTCTGACCCTGTTCGTTTGGAACCTGCTGGAAGCCGTGATGTTCTTCATGTTATCAAAGCATTGCACATGCACAAACACAAACACACCAACACACATACATTTGGGAAAAAAAGAGAGAACAACAACCCACAATGGATCCAAGAGGGTTTTCGTGTGACCCTGTACACATGGAAAGCTAAACACAGACATATTCAATTCAGTCAACAATAGTCATTTCAAGGAACTTCATACTGTAAGGTAAAGACCGTATTCCAATAATCAAACAACCCCCCCTATAAGCAAACACTTTGTGATGGTGGGGAGAAACACTCCCTTTTAACGGGAAGTAAGTAAATTCATTTCTCACAGACTGCTTCTGATTTTTTTTTTAAATAAATATTGACATGGTGTAATTTGTCACTACACCAAAAAAAAAAAAAAACTCATTTATAAAATAAATGAGTTTATTTTTTTAAAAACAAAGTAAATGAATATTTATGTTTATGTTATCTTTCTTCCATTTGCGCAACATCTCTAAAAATAAAAATATCCTGTCTCAGAGTGACGCTGAAAAACTAGTTCATGCATTTATTACTTCCAGGCTGGACTACTGCAATTCATTATTATCAGGATGTCCAAAAAACTCACTGAAAAGCCTTCAGCTAATCCAAAATGCTGCAGCAAGAGTACTGACAGGGACTAGAAAGAGAGAGCAGATTTCTCCTGTTTTGGCTTCCCTTCATTGGCTTCCTGTTAAATCCAGAATTGAATTCAAAATCCTGCTCCTCACATACAAGGTCTTAAATAATCAGGCCCCATCTTATCTTAATGACCTTGTAGTACCATATCACCCTATTAGAGCACTTCGCTCTCAGACTGCAGCCTTACTTGTTGTTTTTTTAGAGTATTTAAAAGTAGCATGGGATGGAGAGCCTTCAGTTTTCAGGCCCCTCTTCTGTGGAACCAGCTTCCAGTTTGGATTCAGGAGACAGACACTATCTCTACTTTTAAGATTAGGCTTAAAACTTTCCTTTTTGCTAAAGCATATAATTAAGGCTGGACCAGGTGACCCTGAATCCTCCCTTAGCTATGCTGCAATAGGTGTAGACTGCTGGGGGACTCCCATGATGCACTGGGTATTTCTTCTCCAGTCAACTTTTTCACTCACTGTGTGTTAATAGACCTCTCTGCACTGAATCATACTTGTTATTAACCTCTGTCTCTCTTCAACAGCATGTCTTTTATCCTGTCTTCCTTCTCTCTCCCCAAACCGGTCGCAGCAGATGGCCCCGCCCCTCCCTGAGCCTGGTTCTGCTGGAGGTTTCTTCCTGTTAAAAAGGACTTTTTCCTTCCCACTGTCGCCAAAGTGCTTGCTCATAGGGGATCATATGATTGTTGGGTCTTTCTCTGTATGTATTATTGTAGGGTCTACCTTACATTATAAAGGCGACTAAATAAAACTGAATTGAATTGAACAGAAACAACAGTAATTGCAAAAACAGCTTAATGCTTAGCAGTGATTTCTATAGCTAAGCATTAAACAGGTGCTTATCTGACATAGATTTGCAGCCTCCTTTAACTTGTTTAATTCTCAAAGTTTCATTTCT
The DNA here is from genome assembly GCF_041146795.1 of Maylandia zebra. NCBI lineage: Eukaryota > Metazoa > Chordata > Actinopteri > Cichliformes > Cichlidae > Maylandia > Maylandia zebra. The sequence continues at coordinate 25,092,991 of NC_135168.1, read as the reverse complement.
TCATTTTGAACACCCCATTTAACAAATAATCCTGCATGACTCCAATAATCAGCATTAATTAAATTTCCGTCCAAGCAACTGTGTCTGTGTTAACCTTCCTGCCTTCTTGGGACCTTTTTGTGCCACTGCTATGTGTTAAATGGCTGCCATTTCCACTGTGTTCAGTGGAATATAACCAAACTTGCCACAGGATAGTTTTTACCTGTCAATGTTAATATTCCAGTGTGAATTCCTTAAATCAGCCTAAAATGGCTGAGCAGCAGAAATCCCCACACCCAACACCCTGGGGACCATTTTCTGCCCATTGACTTCCATTATAAACGCTATTTTTCAACCCCAAATTATCATCATATGATTTTATTTTTTCTTCTTTTCTTGGATGTCAATGAAGACTCAGGGCCTTGAAGTTTTAATTTTTAAATTGCAAAAAAAATGCAAAAAAAATAATGGCAGGTCAAAATGTATGTTGGTGCCAATCTTTGGTCCATCTAAAGGCCTACTTATAATGACAATCACATATTACTTCAACTGGTTTTTTGTGGAAATATTTAGTTTCGTTTTTTGGTTTTTGGGGCTTATAACACAGGGCGCTCATGTAATAACACTGGGATTTGAAGGGTTAAAACAACGAAAATATAATTAAAACTTTACATGAATATTTCAGGGAGAAGTAGTTTTACAAGGTTGGCTAATTTAAAGTGGAATAAAATATGGATATATGGTCTTTTTATGGCGTGGCTGAGAATGGTCCCTAGGGTGATGGGTGTGAGTTTTTTAAAGGATGGCAGGAGGGTTAAAAGAGAGTCAATTATGTATGCACAAACAATTTATTATGGGTTACGAAGGGTTAATTGAGTGTGTGAGAAGGTGGCTTTCTACATTGTCCTTCTTCAGACATAGTGTTCCAGTAAAAATTTGAGCCAACTGAAATAAATATTTAGTCTAGTGAGAATAAAAACATGAAGTAACCTATTGCTTTACTTGAGTATCAAGGAATGGTTGTGTATTTGTGTGCTCATGTACTCCTTAGACCCTGAAAGTGTCATGTCCCTGAGTCTGGTGACCCATTCTTTGTGTTTTTGATTTATTACTCTTTGGTTATTGTTATTCATGGTTTTAGTTATCTTAGGTTCATAGTTATCCTAGTTCTCTGTCCTCGTGTTTACTCTGTGCCTTCCCTGTATTCCACATTTCATGTCTTGTCTCCCTTGTCTTCATGTTCATGTGTCTCCTGTGTCTGCCTTCTGTCCTTCCTTTCTATCTTCCCCAGTCGCCTATATTCTCATGTCTGCTTCTTTTTCCGGTCACAGTACCAAGTCCATGTCTTAGCGTGTGTCTCACATTTCCTGTTTCACTTTGACAATCCTGTGTCCCATGTCAGTGTATTCAGTTTGCTCCCGCCCCGTCTTGTTTGTCTGATTGACTCCACCTGTGTTTCCCTCCTGTTTCCCATCCTCTCATTATCCTTTGTGTATTTATTCTTGTCTTTCTTTGCCTGTTGCCAGATTGTCTGCAACTTGGTATTCAGGTTAGAATAAGATACGGAGGTTCCGAACTGTTAGCTCCTAAATATAACTAAATAAGATCAATACTCCAGTATTAGGATCTATACATCGAATAGTGGCATTATGTCGGGACAAGCAAGACAAGCAGCACGGGCTCTATCATGCTTTGTGAAAACAGTGCTACCATTAGCAAATAAAGCAGCTTCAGTAATTTATTATCGTAAGAGTTTTTCCTTACTGGTGACCTTGGCCAGCACGTATGATTAGATTAGATGATATGCAGTAAGAAAAAGTTTTTAATAACTCCTTTAGCATGTTAGTAAGGAAAATCTTGGTGTATAAAGGACACGTCAAATCCAGTTTAATAAAAGAGGTAAGGTAAACAAGTACAGGCTCAATCAGAGTTTATAATACAGATTGTGAGCGTGTTTACAGTATACTGGCAGTCTCATTGGCTGACTGGCTGTCAGGAGCTCTGTTGCTAGGTGGAGGCAGTGTGAAAAGTATGCGGGACAACCAGTCTTTGGACAACTTTTGCTTGTGCTATTATTGGTACGTTAGCCAGTAGTCCCCCCCCTCCCCCCATTCCCAATGAACTGGCAATTCCTACATTATTCCAGCTCATTTCTCACTCAATCAGCAGCTGGCAGCACATCCCTGTCCTAATGAAAACGAATACAAAGACAGACACCATAAATTATGCTAGTGTCTGTGAGAAGAACTCAGACCAGTTGTATTGAGTTTAACCAGCTGTTTCACACACAGCAACCTTCCTTGTTTGTTAATATTTTGAATGCCCCTGTAGATATTGACAGTTAACCCTCCCACATGTTTTTCAACCCTTTTAATTTAGCAGTGATATTTTGTTATTAATATATTTGAATACATGTTCTCTGCTTGCCTTTCTGTAAAAATCAGCCGATCTATTAAAGATTATGTTGTTCTTTATTTATGTCATCAACATTGCTAGCTGTGAACTGGTTTTTAGCAAAGCACTAACATAGCATAGAAGAAGCTAATTGTACAGGATCCACAGTTTGGAGGTATTTTATCTTAGCTATGCAGGGTTTTACCTAAGTGAAAACTGTAAACAAGGGAGTCAACAAGTATGAAAATATATGGTGACTACATTGCTTTAATGTTGGCTTCTCTGTCTCACACACACTCTAACTGGCTCATACACACACTCAGTGTGTTGTTGTGTTTGGTGTAACACCTTTCATTAATATTTTATTGCACTTCTGCTACAAGGTCAAGTCAAGTCAACGTTATTCAGATATTCCAAATCTGAGTAAGACTTCAGAACCATAAAATTTTAAAGACAGGAGAAGTGATATAAAATAAAACATCCTAAAAACCCTGTAAAACATAAATCATATGAGAAAAGGATAGAGAGACAAATCTAGACATGGAGAAAGACAAGAAACATGGGAGTAATAGAAGGACATTTCAGAGCGAGCGTTGCATTAATCCAACAATAATTAACCCTACTAGAATACATGCATTAACAAAATACTGAGAATCATGAAATTGTCACATAAAAAAGGATGGCTTGGTAATGAAATCAGTGTGGGGTTTGCAACTCAAGACAAGGTCTAAGACTTTTTAGTTGGCCTAAAAATCAACTGTGAAAGATAATTCGCTATTTTCCTAGGAAAGCTTTGATATTTTATCCCTTCAGTTCATGTGACTAACGAAAGAACAATCAGGTTGCAATTGTTATTACGTCAAAAAAAAAAAGATATTTGGTTTTTGTGAAGTTAAAATCAAATGATCTGTTCATTCATTTGGTAACAGTGACATAAAAAATCACTGTGTATTATTTCCATAACCATAGAAATGAATCTTATGCCAAATGGTAGCACAGATAATGAGAAAAGTAATGGACCAAGACAGCTGCCCTGTGCAAAGCCACTGGAAATGTCATAAGTGGTTGTTTTCAACCTGATAATTATTATTTCACTTCTGTCTTTTGTCACTGTGACTCCACCTGCAGTCCTGATGTTGAATCCCAGTTGGCCATGTCCAACCTTTAGGCACACACCACCTGCACAGCCAATTCAGCTGCTGGCAGAGATGGCGGCAACCCAGAGCGATCAGCTGGACAAGCTGTGGGACCAGGTGGAGCGGCAGGTGCAGGTGCTGGAGCGGCTCGTGTGACAGAGTGGGCACTGCTGCTGTCCCTACTGTTGGAGTAGGCCCAGACGGTGGCTCTGAGGCTACCGCTAGCCTTGCGAGGGGTGGTCGGGGATGTCTCACAGGCAATACTAAATGCTCTTCCTGGAAAATCATCGCCGGCGGTTCAAGGCCAGTAGGATGACAGGGGGAGGACTAGCCGATGGCCCGGGCTGCAGCCACCTTGCAGCTGTATCCTGGAGCTTCCAGGCCCATGCGAACGGAGGATGAGGCCCGCCTGCTGGCAAAGGTGGTCCTTGAACAGTTCATGGATGGGCTGCCCAGGGAAACGCCATGATGGGTTCGCTGCCATCAGCCAGGGGGCCTGGAAATTGTGTTCACCCTGGCTGAGGATCAGCTGGCCGCCAGGGTGGAGGAAGCGGAGGGTTTGGCCAACTGTCCAGCAGGCAGTCTCCCATGCCAGCACCGAGGAGGAAGCTCCCTGGCCCCGCCTCAGCTGCAATCAACTAACCTGTTCCTGCTCATTCTGCCTCCCCAGGTTCCGGAAGTGAACAGCACTGTACATGAGCCACAGAGGGCAGCACAGACGCCAGGGCAGGAATGCTGGACGTACAGGCAGCTGGGGCACCTGAGGCAGGAGTATCGGCTGATGGAGGTGGGACTGGTGTTCAGTTTTGCCGGGGCTCCAGCACCCACCCCACCCTCAAAGTAAGGTGCCAAGGGGGGTATATGCCAAGCTTTGGTGGACAAGGGCTGCACACAGACCCTGGTTCACCAAACCTTGGTTTGGGCATTATTGGATTAAATGTGTGTATGGGGACATTCTTCTTATAAAGTTTAAAGGCAAAACACTGCCTGGCATGTCAGCTGCTTAACCTGCTTACTATTCCAAAAGCGCCTTTGCACCCACTGCCATTAATAGAGGTCCCGTTTGAGCACTTGTGGACCTCATCTGCCATTTCACTGGAGTACACACGGATATCGCTTTGTATTAGTTCTGGTGGATTATGCAACTTGATACCTAGAAGCAGTGCTGCTATAGCAAAGAGTGTGGTACTGTTCCAGGTCATCTCTCAAGTCAGCATCTCGCACACTAAAAGAGATGTACGAATTATTGGGCGTTAAATCTGTTCAGACCATCATCACCCTCAGACTGATGTGCTGGTGGAGCTGCTGAATCAGACTTTAAAATCCATGATTCATAGGTTCATTCACGACGTACGTAACTGGGAACGCTGGCTTGACCCTCTGTTGTTTGCAGTGCCACAGGACTCCACTGGATTTTCTACGGTGGTATCTATTTTTGCAGCCCTTCAAGTTCAAGGTGGTCCACAGGGATGCAGGTGGTTGTGGCCGATTTCCTCTCCTACCCGCGGTTCAGCCAGATGTGGTCCCGGCCTCAGTCAGGCGGTAGGGATATGTAGCAGGGCTGTGGTCTCTGGCTCTGCTGCAGTGAAAGAGTGGGGGAGCAGGCTCAAGGGGCAGTGCCAGGGTGGCTGGCAAAGCAGTTGACATTACTTAGTAATCATGAGCTCCCCTTTTTCAGTGACACAGGGACCTGAGAGGAGAGGGGGTGTGGAGAGGGGAAGCAGCTGGAGAGCTGACTGACCTGACATCGAAATTTAAGAAAAAACGTTGTCATATAAACAAAAGCACTGCAAACTGTCACCTGAACACTGCGTGAGGTCCTGATCCTTTCACAGTCACCTTCTCTTCACATGTGTGAGTATGTTTGTAAAGAAATTAAGCTGCTGTATGTGTAATGTCTATATGGGGCCTAGTACTTCTGCCCATATAGTGTATTTAAATGAAGTACAAATGTCCTCTCCATTCTCTATACATATTCAATATTATATGAATGTTAATTTTGATTTTCTGTGTGTTTCTCCCTTACTGATCTATATCTAGCATAATTCATATTATCAAATATGACATCAAATACATTTTAAAACATTTTCACTCAAGGGGTATTCACAACAACAAATGCAGTCACACATATTTTGAAGAAATTTAAAAATTTACATTTATAACACTATGAGTCAGCTGTACTAACAAGTGAAGTGTGTTGAGAAGATGTAAGGAGTACTTTGTACTTCCTGCTTCTCTGAGTTCATTCATGACATCATCAGAGGATTAGTAAGGAGGAAGTGAAGGCAGCTAAGAATGAAGAGCAAAAAAGCAGCTGGTCTACATGATGAACATGTGGAAGTATAGAAACTCCTAGAAAAGTAGACGATGGCGTTTTTAACCAGTCCTAGAAAGTGAGAGTATGTGTAAGAATGTAGTGGTACTGATTTTCAAGAACAAGGATGAAGTAAAGCTGGAATAAGGGGATAACATCGGTCTATACCATGAATCTATGGCAAAGCGCTGTCGAAAATATAAATTAAAAAGACGAGATGATCAGTGTGATGATCAGGAGTGACTTGACTTGCCAAGAAATATCACTACTGTCATGAACCGTAGTTCAGCACACAAGCTGGACCCAGAAGCAGAGACAACACGCCAAGGTGCACGCAAAATAAACTTTATTTTTAACTAAGGTTGTCCTGGAAGGGTCAAAGGAAAACATGCCGATTAACTGGAAAACCAAGGGAGGTAAACAACTCAGGAACGCCGTAGTCGGGACTGTGGTAAGCTGCAACAGAAAGAGGAAGAGAGTTAGGGAACGGGGAAATAACAGCATAAGCAGGGTAGAGTTGTTAATCTTACGATCAAGGCTGGGCCATGGGAACCGGAGGGAGGGGTGAAGGTCTGCAGGAGAGCTCCAGGGAAAACAGAGGAGATGAAGACCGGTGGTGATCCGAACTCCAGGTGGGCAGGAGGACAGGCAGGTGAGGGCTCAAAACACGCCAAACGGTTACCTGAGCGCACAAGGAAAGAATTAGCGTTGTTTAAAGCAAGTCAGAATTTCAGAATCTAAATGTCATTTAAAGCTGACCCACTTTATTTCCTGGAACTTAATCACCCCAGACCCCCTACACGCTGATTCAGAAGTGACTCGCTTCTTGGAAATACAATATATTTCAATTCATGAGCTGTGAATTTTGATAGAGACTGTCACTTTAGTTTATTCATGTTTATTTTTTATTTGCTTGCCCTGGCTGCAGTGCGCATGACGAGGCTGTCAGTAAAACAGCCCACAGCCAAAACACTGTTCAGGGGGATGGGTGTGTGTTTGTGTGAGTGTGTAGAATCATCCAGCTTTGGTTTGGGATGTGAGTGTCTACCTAGCAAAATTTAGCCTGGTCTTCTTTTGTGCACATAATCAGGTCATCTCTGAGTGTGACTTCACCATGACCTTCAGCCTCTCCTGATTTCAGTCAAAAACTTGTAAGGATCATTGAAGGCTGAGTTAAGCAGGAAGTGAGCACAGGTTTATAGACTTCATGGTGCGGTGCAACACATAAATTCCACTATCAGCACCATTTGTCCTTCATTTAAGACAGGGAACCATTGATGGGCATATATACATGGATGAAATATGTCAGGATCAGTAATATGAAAAAATATAGCGTATATTGTTTAGTACTGTGCAAAATTCTTCACCTAACTTTCTGCTTTTTTCTTTTTTTTAATGTTGCTAGGAAAATGGGAAATAGTTCCTGTGATTTACTGAAATACACAAATGTATTTGAAATCACAGAAAGGGGAAAAAAAAATCCTTTCTTGTTGTTTTTTTTTAAAATTTTGTTTTGCTTTTGGTTTTAGTCCTGCAATAGACTGGTGTCCTGTCCAGCATGTACCCTGTCCCTCGCCCTAAGAAAGCTTGGATAGGCTCCAGCCTTCGCTGACAACTGTGAATTGGATAAGCGGAAGAAAATGGATGGACAGATGAAGTTAAAGAGAACTTAATTTTTGTCCATAAACTTAAAACGCTTAAAATTCACTAATAAACAAATGGGTACAGAAAACAATGCAAAAGCTTATATGAAAATTATTAGTTATTATTAGTTGTGCTAAAATAAAGAGTTCAATAATAAAAAATGAAGTGTTCCCTTTTAGGGACATTCTGACCCTCTTGGGCGTTCTAGTTTTAACAGATGTTAACAGATGTACCCAAATGCAGACTTGGACCCAAATGCAGACTTAATGCACTTGGTTAAAGTATTTACAAGACTTTATTTACACAGGGGGAATGGAGAATGTGGCTAGAGCTAGGAGTAATAATAATAATGGATTGCATTTATATAGCGCTTTTCGGGACCTCTCAAAGCACTTTACAATTCCACTATTCATTCATTCTCACACTGGTGGAAACAATTTACAGTTGTAGCCACAGCTGCCCTAGGCCAGACTGACAGAAGCGAAGCTGCCATATCGCACCATCAGCCCCTCTGGCCAACACCAGTAGGCGGTAGGTGTTTTGCCCAAGGACACAACAACTGAGACTGTCCGAGCTGGGGCTCGAACTGGCAATCTTCCGATTACAAGACGAACTGCTAACTCTTGAGCCATAATCGCCCCTAAGTGTTAGTAGAGAGCAGAATCCGGAGGAAAAGCATTTGCCACTGAGTGACTGATCTCAGGGGTTGTGATGGAAACGATGGGAACGATGGAACGGGAATTCAGCAACAGAGGGAGAAGAGGTTATTGGATGAGTGAGGGAGTTTGAGGCTATGTTGAGAATGTTGGAGGTGGCATTTGCTTATTTGCAGATCTGGGTTGGAAAACTCTGGGAAGGGTATTCATGGAAGTGTCCTGTGCAAGGAGGGAAAAAGCAAGAGGAGAGGGATTGTTCTCTGCGTTTCCAGAAGTGCTGTGGCAGGCAGGTGAGGAGGCATAATGATGAGCCTAATAGGAAACAGACCATGAAAGTGGAATGGGAGACCCAGTGCTGGAGAGAGATCACAACAGAAGGTGAGTCCAGAAGGTGAACGAGGAGATCTAAACAGGGAAAACAAGGTTAAACACAGTGAAGGAACAAGAGTGGCTACAGGTGTTACCAGTCTGTAACCACTGTAGATAGCAGAACAAACTGGCAAGGAGTAGTAGGCAGAGCTGGTTTAAGAAGCCCTCCTGTTAACTGTTTGCAAATTAGGCCCAGGTGAAACATTAGAAACTCCACCTGACAGCAAGTGGAAAAACCCCCCAGAGCTCCGAAGGAGCCTGACTTATCGTATGTGATACTATGGTTGCATTACCACCCCCAGCCAGTACAAAGCCTGTGTAAAATGTAAAAAGTGAAGCTAAACAGGATCAGTAGCTTAAATTCAAACTGATTAGTGTTACCCTTGATCCAGCCCAGTGGTTTTCAAACTTTTTCATGTATTTCCCACTTCAGAAGCTAAAAAAAACTCCTGATCCTTCAATTTGTATCAATCAAATCATTGGTTCAAATGATTGCACCACTGCAGTATAATGAATAAATCAAAACGTCACATAATCCTGCTAAATCAAATCATTTGTTGATTTAGCAGTCAATAAACAGTCTAGCACTTTCATATTATTTGAATAACACACAAAAAAGCAAATAATTCAATTTGCTTTTAAGGTCACTTTATTTCCTTCACTGACCGATGGAGTGCTCCTTACTACATAGTGGGATGTTGTCTGTCACAAAATTCAAATCTGGAAAGAATCTCATGATCAGGTTCATGCTGCCTTTCTTTCAGAGAGTTATGAGGATGAACTGGCTGAGAGAGCATGCACCAGTACAAGGACAGTAATGCAGAAATCACAGGGAGAAAGTACAAGCATCAGAGACTTTCCTTATTTATCTATCAGCTACTCTGCAAATGGTGAAAACCAGATTTGAACCCCCGACTCGACTTTTTTCTATGCCTAAATGCTTTCTATCTAAAAAACTTCCTCTTTAAGAGGAAGAAACCTCGGGCAGAACCAGGCTCAGAGAGGTGCAGACATGTGCTGTAACTGTTTGGGGAAAGGGGAGGGGAACAGGACAAAAGGTGATTTACTAGCAACTAGCAACCCAAATACCTGCTGAGATTACACATGTCCCTGAAGGATAAGCTACACTTGGCTTCCTCTGTCACCCAAATCACCTGGGAGCATCCTCTGGGAATTCCTTTTCAATGCCTGTTCCTATTCAACCAAAGACCTACTGTGTGTATGTTACCTACCAAGCTGCAGATGATAAAAGAATAACATGGATAGATGTATGGATAAACACAGGTCACAGATGAGAAGGAAAAACTACATATTGAGGGTCTAAGCAGGTTGTGGAATGGCATTACTTTCTGAATGGCCTGGCAACACCAGGCTGCGGCACATTAGAAATGAACAAACCTTATTATTGTGTATTAAAATGCTTATCAGACCTAATTACTCATTAACTTATGGTGTCAAAATGCTGTTCAAAGTAAAACTGGACAAGGACAATGTGTTTTAATGTGTCTAGAAATAACCCTAAAGGACAAATCAGACACCAGCCTTGGGCAGATTAATGCTAAAACTACACTGACTGTCTTTGATAACTGGCAGTAGGTATGTTTTTCTTAACAGATATAGAGGCTGAAAAGTGTTAATCTGTGCAAGCTACTGATAAAAACAACAGCCTGATCAAACTGCACTTCTCCATATCAAACCATTTTCTTGCATCAAAATCTAATGAAACTGACTGCTGCATTTAATCTAATTAATTAAAATGCATCTATGTGTATTATTTCTGCAACACACACACACCACAGACGCCTGTTAAAATAAAATTGAATTTTTAGGGACTTAGACTGGTTCCAAATGCAAATAGAATCTTACAAAGATGATATAATGTCAAAATTTAAGAAAGCAAAGAAGCACATGCTACATGTATGTAGTGGGCAATGATGCCAGTTAGTATGACAGTGGTAAAATTACATGATGGGAATTTTTCAGGATCTGGCAAAGCTTTTAGCAGTACTCAGAAATGAGGTGAAATAATCACTTTAATCGTCATTCCGTGACAACAAAACCGCATATTAAACTTTTAATTTAACAATTTCAAAAGGCATTTTCAAAAGCTTATAAGATAATATGTGATGTCTCCCCATGTGTCTCTGACTCATCTGATGACTTCTATATTGATTGACTGATAGTTTTTTCCCCCCCTCCTATCCTACTTTTATTTCCAGTGGCTCTCAGAGGTGAATGATGGCTGGTGCTGCCTCTTTCATCGACCTGACAGGGTTTCAAGGTTTTTCCACAAATCCCCAAATGCACGGTCCAACAGTCTCTATGGCATCTATTGTCACAGCCAAAGCCTCACTATTTGATATATAGATGCAATATTGTCTTCAGCAGGAGACAGGAATTAATGTGGCTGGATCAATGGGGATCACAAGCACTGTGGATAACAGTGTGCACCATGGACAGCCAAAATATAACACAGAATATATGGTCAAGCAGTCCCACATACTGTAGACTGCTTACTTAATGCTAACTGTATTTGGACTTCTTGCCAAAACTGTGACTCCAGAATAAACCATCATTCTAACTTCACACTTAAACCGCAGGTCCAACCAACAGCAGATATTTTGATTAGATGTATTTATTACCCTATTAAGTAGGCCATATAACTTCTTGGTTCCTAATGACACAAAAATACCAGAGCTTCTCATGGGTTCTGGAAAACCAGAGAGATGAACCAATACTATAGGCTCAATACAACATGTCTGCACCTTTATTTGTAGACATTAGTCACTACTGTTGACGAGTCACATGCTCAGTTATAAAAATGAAATCCATTAAAAGCATTGGTTCCCAGGGTCAAGAGCTTACATTTTGTCTATCTGTGAGTTTCTGCAACAGCAAAAAGAAAGAATATCTTCACTTTATTTTTAATGCCCAGAAGAAGAGCATTTCACATGTAGAGGAATAAAAAAAGAGCTATTACACAAACCTGCACTGCATGTTTGCTTCTTTGTGTCTTTCTATATTTTTCTGTGCTTCTTACGAATCCCTGTTAATGACTGAAAACAAGCAGTTTCAAACTTTTGGTACCACTTTACAATAAGGCTCCCCTTATAGATGCTAATAAATAGTTTATAGCTATATTATTAATTAATCTGTAAATGCTTTATAAACCATTATTAATGGTTTATTATGCATTAGTTGAGGGTGAGAAAGAGGAAAAAAACTGACCGGTTTCTTGCCAAATAGTGAGCCAAATGTGTTCACCTATATATTTCATCTAGAGTTGCTATATTAAACATTTTAGACTAAGTTACTATCCCGTAAGCACAATCAGCATTTGTAAACATATTTTTTATCATATAAAATTGTACTTCAGAAATGCATTATAAATATCCACAACTATCAATCGGAGCTTTGTTGTAAAGTGTAAAGCATAAAACCATTTATTAATGAATAATAAATATTTATAAATGCCAAATGGGAGCCTTATTGTAAAGTGTAAAGCATGACACCATTTATTTATGACTAATAAACATTTATAAATGCCAAATGGGAGCCTTATTGTAAAGTGTAAAGCATAACACCATTTATTAATGACTACTAAACATTATAAATGACAAAAGAGAGTTTTGTTGTAAAGTTTAAAACATGTCAACATTTATTAAGGACTAATAAACATTTATAAATGCCAAATGGGAGCCTTATTGTAAAGTGTAAAGCATAACACCATTTATTAATGACTACTAAACATTTATAAATGACAAAAGATAGCTTTGTCGTAAAGTTTAAAACATGTCAACATTTATTAAGGACTAATAAACATTTATAAATGCCAAATGGGAGCCTTATTGTAAAGTGTAAAGCATAACACCATTTATTAATCACTAATAAACATTTATAAATGACAAAAGATAGCTTTGTCGTAAAGTTTAAAACATGTCAACATTTATTAATCACTAATAAACATTTATAATTGCCAAAAGTGAGTCTTAAATGTATAATGTCACCATTTATAACACTTAGACCTAAATTACAATCAGTGCTTGAAATAACATTTAACTACTGTCAAAAATGGCAATGTATTGTAAGAGTAACACATGTAAAATTAAATGTGTTTTTTAAAACACCAAACAGTCACACACTCCAAAAAAAGTTCATGCCAGACTGGTTCAAACTGGAAATATTTTTTGTATGTCCTTAAATAAGCGTCCCAGTGGTCCATCAGGGTGTCGCGAACCAAGCCAAGATGACCACTCAAGAACCATCAGGTGTTCCTCCAGCAACTTCTCAGTGTGATTTCCTCTTAGTCTACGGACATGTCCTTTGATGGTCATCCAAGCCCTTTCGATATGCTGTGTATGACTGCCAGATTGAGGATCTACAAACCACCTGCTGTGATTTACAGTGTAATGTCTGTACCCTATGTTTGTCAAAACATTCTTGTAGGCTCTCCACTCATCACTTATAATGGCACTACCCAACTTAACATGCTGTCTGATCAGAGGAACAAGGTGGCGCCTTGATCGTTTTTCAACAAGTTTTAACACGAGCCTTCGCCTTTTGTCTTTAATTCCCATCATTCCAAATACCCATTTCTTCCTTTTCCATGCATTTCCAAAGCGTCCACGTGCATACTGAAAACAAAAAGAATAAAATTAAACAGAATTAAAATGAAAAAGAATAAAATTAAATATCTACAAAGAAATATTCAAAAAGATGGTTGCTTCTACTAATTTTTTTTACTTATGGTAAAGGTTTCCATGTTTAGAGGACACAGTCAGATCTGCATTGATTCTAACAAACCTGTCTGAGAGTTTACCAACCTTTCGCTGATGACGGAGACAGCTTTCATCTATAACCACAAATTCTCTGTCACCACCAAGACGGTGTCCATTGTTTATTCTGTGTCTTTTAATTGCACGTATACAAACATGCCGAATGTGTCTTGCCATGCTACTTAGTGTTCTGGAGCTGCCAGCCATTTCATCATCGATCATATCTATTTGTCTGAGCCTGAGCCCTTGTGAAAATCTGTGATAGAAATTGAGGCAATTATTACTTACTGAGGCCCTAATTTTATTTCACAAGTCTCGTACTGGTGTTCAATTATGAAAGGTGCATTGCTATTAATGTCTACATCTACATATACCTGTAAATGAACTTCATCCAACTGAAAAGAGATGTTTTTGATTTCTCAAAGAGGGAGCCAGTTCTAATTGTTCTGGAAACTTTCCTATGACTTGCTCTTTTGCAGCACCTGAGAACATATCAATGAGTTAAGTAAAGAAATGGACCCTTAAACAAGAGCATTAATTGAAAAGATAATCACAAAATTAAGTATGAAGAAAATAATAATGAAAAGAGGTTAATGCTCCCTCTTGCATTGATAACCGAAATATTTTGTTATATTTACTACATGCACTACATTATCATGCATTATACATACCACATATATTGGTCTTTCTTCACCACGGAAATCATTTTCATCTTATGGTGACAAACAGGACATCTAAGCTTCTTTTTTAGCAGGTGTTTCTTCTGCAGCCATTTAATGAGCCTTAGTGCCTTATACAGTGGGGCAAAAAAGTATTTAGTCGGCCACCGATTGTGCAAATTCCCCCACTTAAAATGATGACAGAGGTACACTTCAACTGTGAGAGACAGAATGTGAAAAAAAAATCCATGAATTCACATGGTAGGATTTGTAAAGAATTTATTCGTAAATCAGGGTGGAAAATAAGTATTTGGTCACCTCAAACAAGGAAAATCTCTGGCTCTCACAGACCTGTAACGTCTTCTGTAAGAAGCTTTTCTGTCCCCCACTTGTTACCTGTATGAATGGCACCTGTTTGAACTCATCATCTGTATAAAAGACACCTGTCCACAGCCTCAAACAGTCAGACTCCAAACTCCGCCATGGCCAAGACCAAACAGCTTTCGAAGGACACCAGGAAAAGTATCGTAGACCTGCACCAGACTGGGAAGAGTGAATCTACAATAGGCAAGCAGCTTGGTGTGAAAAAAATCAACTGTGGGAGCAATCATCAGAAAATGGAAGACATACAAGACCACTGATAATCTCCCTCGATCTGGGGCTCCACGCAAGATCTCATCTCGTGGGGTCAAAATGATCATGAGAAGGGTGAGCAAAGATCCCAGAACCACACGGGGGGACCTGGTAAATGACCTGCAGAGAGCTGGGACCAAAGTAACAAAGGTCACCATCAGTAACACACTACAACGGCAGGGAATCAAATCCCGCAGTGCCAGACGTGTTCCGCTGCTGAAGCCAGTGCATGTCCAGGCCCGTCTGAAGTTTGCCAGAGAGCACATGGATGATACAGCAGAGGATTGGGAGAATGTCATGTGGTCAGATGAAACCAAAGTAGAACTTTTTGGTATAAACTCAACTCGTCGTGTTTGGAGGAAGAAGAATACTGAGTTGCATCCCAAGAACACCATACCTACTGTGAAGCATGGGGGTGGAAACATCATGCTATGGGGCTGTTTTTCTGCCAAGGGGACAGGACGACTGATCCGTGTTAAGGACAGAATGAATGGGGCCATGTATCGTGAGATTTTGAGCCAAAACCTCCTTCCATCAGTGAGAACTTTGAAGATGAAACGAGGCTGGGTCTTACAACATGACAATGATCCAAAACACACCGCCCGGACAACAAAGGAGTGGCTCCGTAAGAAGCATTTGAAAGTCCTGGAGTGGCCTAGCCAGTCTCCAGACCTCAACCCCATAGAAAATCTGTGGCGGGAGTTGAAAGTACGTGTTGCTCGGCGACAGCCCCAAAACATCACTGCTCTCGAGAAGATCTGCATGGAGGAATGGGCCAAAATACCAGCTACTGTGTGTGCAAACCTGGTAAAGACCTATAGTAAACGTTTGACCTCTGTTATTGCCAACAAAGGTTATGTTACAAAGTATTGAGTTGTATTTTTGTTATTGACCAAATACTTATTTTCCACCCTGATTTACGAATAAATTCTTTACAAATCCTACCATGTGGATTCATGGATTTTTTTTTCACATTCTGTCTCTCACAGTTGAAGTGTACCTCTGGTGCAAATTACTGACCTCTGTCATCATTTTAGGTGGGGGAACTTGCACAATCGGTGGCTGACTAAATACTTTTTTGCCCCACTGTATTTAGTTTGTTTTCCTTCTATTCTGGCGCGCAATCTCATTCCCAAAGACATTCTGGTGGAAAAAAATGAGTAATTTATTTTATTATCACCTCGAAACACCGTAAAATACTCTATGGGAGTCTAGTGCAAATCGGTTCAGAGTTAAAGAACTTCACATGCTATATAAAACAAGTCCTATAATCAAAAATAGTCCCACGCAAAAAAGAGGATTGTCTCACCTGTTATAATGTATCTCCGACTTTGTTATGTAGATCTAACCCGCTGGATTCATGCTAAAAAAAATATGTTCTGCTGCCAAAGGGAGGGAAAACGAATTTAATTTAAACGCAGAGGAGCTTATACAACCATCCAATCACAGTTAACTTTATTAAGGAAAGCCCCTCCTCTCAGAGCGCGACAGGCAGTGGAGCGCTCTGGAAGGTCAAGCCAAAGGGGCACGAACAGACACACTGAAGGCGCTCGTTCAAGTTGCTGCGCCATGGATGGAGCAGAAGATAAAAATTTGTGTGCGTCTGCGACTTACACAGTTAGCACACGTTCGAAGAGATACAAAAAGCAGAGACTGGATGATCTAGATTGCACTAAGCCAACGACGTCAGCAGTTACACATGAAGGTGAGTATAATGCTAGCTAGCTAGCTACCGAGCCATTTGGCTGCTAGCTACAGTGGCTAACTAACATCACATAACATGTGAATGGCTCTATTACTATTGGTTATTCCAAACGATTGATATCACTTAGTTGTATATTTTTAGTTTTGTTTATGTGCATCATTAAATTTATATTAAACACCCTGGTAAGGCAGTACACATAAGAATTATTTGCCTTGTTTTAGAAATGTCTGAACCACCACATGTGTATATAACATAATTTTTACAAAGTGGCTTTTTATAAATTCAAGTTGTAACCGTTTTTAATCAATATTTTATTTGAGTTTCCCAAGTTTAGATTATAAATTATTTTAGTATTGTAATTTAATAATTGTTTGTTCTTTAGATTCTTCTTCTAATCCTGCCCCTACTGCAACTGCCCTTCTTAACAAGGAGCGAGAGAAACTGACTTTTCTTAAGGAGGAACTGGAGCGCAACACCCTGATGGACCACTGGGACGCTTATTTAAGGACATACAAAAAATATTTCCAGTTTGAACCAGTCTGGCATGAACTTTTTTTGGAGTGTGTGACTGTTTGGTGTTTTAAAAAACACATTTAATTTTACATGTGTTACTCTTACAATACATTGCCATTTTTGACAGTAGTTAAATGTTATTTCAAGCACTGATTGTAATTTAGGTCTAAGTGTTATAAATGGTGACATTATACATTTAAGACTCACTTTTGGCAATTATAAATGTTTATTAGTGATTAATAAATGTTGACATGTTTTAAACTTTACGACAAAGCTATCTTTTGTCATTTATAAATGTTTATTAGTGATTAATAAATGGTGTTATGCTTTACACTTTACAATAAGGCTCCCATTTGGCATTTATAAATGTTTATTAGTCTCTCTCTCTCTCTCTCTCTCTCTCTCTCTCTCTATATATATATATATATATATATATATATATATATATACATACATAAATACACACATATATATATATATATATATATATATATATATACATACATAAATACACACATATATATATATATATATATATATATATACATATATATATATATATACATATATATATATATATATATATATATATATATATATATAGAGAGAGAGAGAGAGAGAGAGAGAGAGAGAGAGATGGATATATATATAGAAATACCACAAAGTAACGGACCACATAAAGTTAGAGAGCAGGGCTTCCAAATCAGCACAAAGACTGTGTGCAGAAAGCCTCGTGGTTTGGTTTCCACTGCTGAGATGCCTGTGTAAGTGTAATGTGTAGACGAAGTAATTTTTCTAAATCATGTATGCTTCATTGCCAAAAGTAGCTATTCGAGTATTAAATTCGGGTTTTCCAATAACTTTCACAACCACAGGTGCATAAAATCAAGCATCTAGACATTCAGACTGCTTCTACAAATACTTGTGAAAGAATCAGTCACTCTCAAGAGCTCAGTGAATTCCAGCGTGGTGACTTGTTTACCACCCGTGCAACAAGTCCAGTTGTGAAATTTCCTCACTACTCAATATTCCACAGTCAACTGTTAGTGGTATTATAACAAAGTCGAAATGATGGGGAATGACAGCCACTCAGCCTTGAAGTGGTATGGATTAAAACTGGCATGCCGCTCAAGTATATATGTGTGTGAAGGCAGACGAGTGAATACTTTTGGCAATATAGAGTACTTCAAGTGCAAACACAAATTACAGCAAAGCAAAGTGTTTCTTGTGTGAATATGAGTGATTTTTTTGTTTTGCAGACAGTGATCCTGTACTTCGTTAACTAGTTTTGGAGTAAATGCCAATTAAGAGTAATTTTCACAGTTTGTTTCTGCACAATTCTACCAGAAACTTTAAACATGAAAACGCTTGAGAGAGTCAGACAGATGATTTCACATTTGACTCTTGAATACTTTGGTATACAGAGGAGTTCCAGGTCAACTTAATAAGTGCACGGTATCCAGGTCCTGTGGCTGCAAAACAAGCCCAAATGATCATAATTCTACCACCGTGCTTGACCATTGGCATGAGGTATTTAGATAAATGTTTCCATTCATCTTTCAAAAGGACATTGGGCCTCATTTAAAAAAAGGTAGTAAGGCACAAATTGGTGCATAAATCATGTATACAAACATTTAATGAACAAATCAGTAATTTTGGACATGTCTCCTGTGTTTATTAGATAATTTCATTTAACTTACAGAAAGAAACAGTACAGAGTAGCAAAATGTATTTAAAAATGCATATATTATCCTGTAAAATGTTTACTATTAGCTCAAAATGGCCAATAGAGCGTGTCAGTTCTGTGTAATAATATCTGTATTCTGGTGCAGTATTGTTTCACGTAGATAGTGAAGATAATTTCAGTTCTATGGGTTAGTTTAATTTACAGCAACACATCATCTCTTATAAAGCAAAAGCATAGTGGCTGTGCTGTGAGGATGTCTTTATGTTTATGGGGATGTTATCATGGCCACAGAAAACCTGGGATACATCAAGGAAAGGTTTTCCTTGCTGAACTATTAAAGGAGTTATCATTAGAAGCTTCACAACATATAGCATCTCTTATTAAACACAAGGTGATTAAAAAGAAATGATTTGTCAATTGAGATGTTGACTTGCTGATTTGCTATTGCTACATCATCTGATCTCAGAATGGTATATGCCTATTGTTATTTTATATTATTTCTATCCGCAAAAACATCCCTTCATTTCCCATGAAACAAGCGCATAAACCTTTGAAACGTTTTTAATTCTGAAATGAAATTCTTCCAATTTAAGGTATTCATACACTTTTGGCAGTGTTTATAGTTTTTAAATTGAATTTTAGGCTTTGGTTTTGATGCTTTCCACAATTAAAGGGAAATATGTTGAGTGGTTTATGTTGCTGAATTTCCAATGCACTGCAAAAGACCTGCCTAGTAAACTTTGAAAAGCCAAGATCCTGACATAGGCCACATGTGGCTCCACAGAAGGTCTGAGATCATGCAGTTTTCATAGGCCTGTGTCCTTTGATTTGCTAAAATCAAAGACATGTATACATCAGAAGAGGAAGGGAGACTGAGAAAAACAAAGACACAGAGGCGAAAGAATGACGAGTGATAATACATTTGAGATGGAACAAGTGAGTGAGGCAGCTATTAAATTATTCTCTTTTGATTTACAATAATAAAATCATTTGATCACTGGAATATGTCCCCTTTTTTTTCGCCCCAACAGAAACTGTTCTTCTCCCTCCTAATGTCTTCTACTACAGATCTAAGGCTTTGACTCCAGGCGAAAGGGGACAGAATTAAGAATAAAACAATATTTGCTCCAAAGTTAGCACTGCTCAGCCCTGGAGGATGAACTGTAGCTGTATATTTGACTCCAAAGCCTTAAAGAATATGTTTCCCTTCCTTTAGAGCCACTCGAGATCCTCCTGTATGACCTACAAAACAAAGCATGCTGCCAAAAACCATGAAAGAATGAATTTAATTGAAGATAATTCAATAATTAGAATGTCAGTTTGCCTTGAAATCCTCAACTTCAAAGAACTCCTTTTTATGGTTGGTCATTTCATTTGAATTCATTATATTTTGTAACAGGAAGATTTCGTTTGAAGGGTTATTGACAGTGTTTGACAAAAACTGATGTAATTGTGTGTGTGTGCCTTTTCTTATTTTCTTATTATCACTGGATTGCATTTTGGTGTCAGCTCCAGGCCCAGACATCACTGCCCAGAGTAACTGGGCATTGTAGTTTTCATCAAATATTACTCAGATTCAGAGAGTTCATATAGCTCCAGCATGGTATATGTGAGATAACTTCTTACCTGAAATTCAGGTAAGAATTTCAGGTAAGAAATTCGGCAGGGGTCGGCAACCTGACACTCGGACCGGCGGCCGCCTCGGGTCTCTCCTCCTCCTGCCTCTCCTTCCCTCATCCACCCGCTGGCCTCTGTGGAAGCTCC
The DNA here is from genome assembly GCF_041146795.1 of Maylandia zebra. Classification (NCBI taxonomy): domain Eukaryota; kingdom Metazoa; phylum Chordata; class Actinopteri; order Cichliformes; family Cichlidae; genus Maylandia; species Maylandia zebra. The sequence goes on along the minus strand of NC_135168.1, from coordinate 25,072,763 downwards.
GCCATAGCCACCACCAAACAACTGAGTTATTTTTACACATCGGCCAGCATCTGGCCCATCCACCACACCTCTCATTGTTCATCACGTTACAAAAAAAAAGAAATATCATCAGCCCATAAAAACGAAAAATCACCAAAAAAAGGGCCATAGTATGTGGCAGTGAAAGAACATGTTGACCTGAGTATTGCAGTAGCACACTGATGTGCTATTAATAATTTTTTTGTAAAACAATGGAGCTCTACGAAACAGAAGGAGAAGCTAAATCAGGCTTTCAGTACACAGGCAGAATTTAAAGTACACAAGGGGACGAGTTATAGCAGGGTCCATTAACTGCAGTTTTTGGTCTTTACATGGTCATTGCTTATTCATAAAATCTGGACTATCAACAAATGTGTCCAGAATGTCAGGTTCAAACTGTTCAATATCAGTTTAATTATTATAGCCAAACCTGAATGATGTAGGGCATTGGACTGAAAATGAAGCTGTCATAATTCAAGACAGCTGATTATGTTGTTTAGCATAGTGTGCCATTGTGGATTAAAACCTATATTGTATCCAAGATGCCTTGTAATGTCTCAACAGAAAGAGTAGCAGTGTAGAATTCATGTCACGGTCTACCACAGTGATCCCTTATTTTTGTGAGAAAGGGGTGGAGGTGGTGAGGGAAATAACCCAACAACATCTAAAATCAACTGTAAAATCAATCCAGCAAAGCATCACTGGGTTCCACCCAGCCTGCAGTCTCCACCATTTAGTCTCTGATGTGGACAACAAAAGACCCATGCTGCAGCAACCTCACAAGCCTGTGAAGGGTTGCATGATGATCTGGCGATCAAAGGCAACTGTAATCATTAATAACATTGACTCCCTCCAGACAGATCTAGCTGGTTGAGTCTCTTCTCTTGTCTTTCTGTCACTTTGGATGAAAGAAACTGGGAGTGAATTTGGACTTTTGAGGGGGTGAAAGCCTACCCCTGGAATGAGGCTTGTGTATAACAACACAAGAGATTCTTAGTGAAAACTGATGCCTAAAGAGGCTCTTTTTGTCGTGACTGTCTTGTTTTTATAATTATTGGAAGCCAAAATTATAATTAAAATTTGATTAGCCCACACATTTACCTCAGCTGCTATTGTCCATGTACATTGTTTTCTGGAAATCATTAGCTAACACCTACGTCCTAATGACATTATGCATGCTGTGAAAGTGAACTGTCACGATTTATAGGACAACAGTGTCCCAGTTCTGGTGAGATTTTGTGACTCCATAATTGCTTAACCTGTAATAAACAAAAATGTTATTTAGTCTGAGACCTGCATTAGCATCATACAAACTACTGTTCATGCTATTAAATGAAAACAAAAGTAATGGTAGGATAATCTCTGAGAATCAATTAATTCCATTAGCATTAACTATGCGTGTTGTTGACACTTTTTCAGCATACACTTGATTATGAAATATCCTCACAAAGGATCAAGAAAGTACCTTGACACCAAGATGACTCGTTCCACACAAAGCACAAGGTTTGATCCTGGGTATACCACATTTAACAGCTTAGTAATTTACTTCCTGCAGCACAGACAGTTTTATTGGAAGCAAGAGAGAGGTCTGAAGTACAAAAGCAGGTCAATGACTAAGAAAAGGAAGCGAGAAAGGTGGCCCCTCATTCAGCAACAGAGACAAGGGAGCTTGGGAGAAGGCGAGCAGTGAGCCTTATAAAAAGACTGTGCTGAATTAGCATGCAGCAGCAAAGAAAGTAAGATGGAAAGAAAATGGAAAGAGAGAAAGAACAAGAGAATGAGAGAAAGGAGAGGTTCTCTTTAACTGAGTTTTATAAAAACCTTATAAAAGACCTCTGTGTCTTTCCCACACAGGTCATCACAGAAAAGTCCTTTCCACTTGAAAAGGAGTTGGTGCTGAATAGACTCGAGGTCCTCTTCAGTTTGATGAAGAAACGTTTCTCCTTTTATTGGAGGAGGGCCAGAGACTCAAGTTCAAGAGAACGGTAATGAAGAAAAGACGGGTAAAGAAAGAGCAAGATGAAAAGAGTAGAAGAGAAACTGAAAAGCAAAAGAGGAAAACAAGAATCACAAAACTGGAAAATCTCAACAAAAGTAAAGAGAAATTGGACATAAAATCTATTTCTTCATTTTTCCAGCAAAGCCTTTTTTGTGACTGCAGCTTGTTACAGGAAAGAGATTCAAAAGTAAAATTTAAAACTGTATAGCGTAGTTGCAGTTATGGGATAGCAGAGACTTTGAGAATATGCTTGGCTGGCTAAGAATGTGGTTTCACAAATTAGAGCACCGTGAAATTTATTTTAAAAAAGTATTTGAATGCACCACACATGCACACCCTCACACAAACATTTAACGTGTTCAACATTGCCCATTCTTCCAGTTGTACACATTTTCATGCATATTTACTTATGCGGACATACAGGTCTCCTATCCCTTAAAAATTTGCATTAAACACCTTATAACGACAGGGAACATCCATTTTTTGACATTTAAGGGACACATTTGTAGTAAAAAAAGATGTCCTGAATGACTGCAGTGTGTATGAAAGCCATTTCATGAGATTTGACCTGATGGAAAATGCTTTGTAGATCACTAATGATGGAAAATGGTGGCAACATGGTGTGCAAAGCCTCTTTCGCTTTGTCTCCTTTCTTGGCTGTGGAAGACATGTCAAGAGCAAGCATTTTGACCTGACAAAGGGCCATTCAGATTTAAATATTTTACCCCTGAACGCCCACCCTGAGTTTATCTTTCAGATGATGTGAATGGCAGCATCCTTTTTGAAAAACTCTTTCATAAGTTGTACTTTTCAGTTGGTTGGAAATGTTAAAAGTGGACACAAAGTTCCCTCCAACTGAAAGCTTGCAAAGCAACAAAAAGACAGAAGCGGGGGTATGTGATATGAAATGACATGAAAATGGAAAAGGGAAGAATCTGTAATTTGGTTGGAAATATTTGCCTTTTTTTCCTATCATCTGCTGCTTTAAGCTCAAGAAACGCCAGTAACAGCTAATGCTGCATGCATGAAAGTCATGTATTACAGTCTTTATAAACATGCATATAGCCACCATGTCACCCAGTGGTATTGCACTCTACTTTTGAACCTGTCATCATGTTGTGTTTTGGAGCCAAAGGTGACAAATGTAAGCTAAGCTAAAGTATCACATAATGCAAGCATGCTAGGTTAGCAAGCTGTATTAATATACTCCACAGGTACAAAACTCAAACATGCATATCTGCAACATACTTGAAACATATTAGAATTGCAACTTGTTGGATGGTCTTTACTAGACAGTAAACAATATTATTCATCAGAAAATCTCAATAGTGGAGGTTACAAGGTCATTATCTCATCTTAGTATAGGTGATTAGTACCTGTTGACCAAACCAGTCTTCAACTTTTAGCCTTGCCAGGAACCAAAGGCATGAATCATCCACTGTTCAGTATGAATGGGGGAGTCAACATACTGTAGAGCAGGGGTCGGCAACCCTGGGTTAACTGATGGCACGACCGTAGCTGGACTGGCCATCGGCCCACCGGGCATGATTTTTTGTTTTTATGGGCTGATGATATATATATATATTTTGTAACGGCATGAACAATGAGAGGTGGTGGATTGGCCAGATACTGGCTGATGTGTAAAAATAACTCAGTTTGAAGGATGGTGGGTATGGCGGAGCTTCCAGAGAGGCCAGCGGGTGGATGAGGGAAGGAGAGGCAGGAGGAGGAGAGACCCGGGGCGGCCGCCGGTCCGAGTGTCAGTTGAACTGAATTTCAGGTAAGAAGTTATGACCTGCAGTCTATCTGGGTCAGATATAAACCAAGTTTAGTACTGCGTGCTAGCTAGCATGATGGAGTTTCTATACAGCTGGGTGGGTGCTGATAGTGAACTTTATTTTATTCATAAGGTTAGTTAGTAGAGTTGCCAAATGCTCCTTAAAAAATGGAATGGTCCCTCATTCAGAGAAAACATTACAGGTTTTGTATTGAGCTGAGAAGGAATGCAGTTTGTCCCGTACTTTAGCTATAATGGAAAAAGACACAAAGCTGGATTTATTCTGTGTGTTTACACTGCACAGCTGCCTCTTCTTCTCTCATTCTCTCCCCTCCCTCTCCTGTTCCTACTTCAATCATAAAACTGATCAATCATCAGCTGATTGGCTTTTCTCTCTTGTTTGTCTATCGCCCACTTTGCGCCAGAAAGAGGAAACCAGCGGATGTCACGTTAAACAACAGCAGCACATTTAAGCTTGATGAGCTGTTGTTAAAATTTATTTAATATTAATCTCTATTATCAGCTGATGTTTGCTGGAGCCACAGTAAATGCTGCTGCTCATGATATCGGTTTGGATATGTGGTGAGAGGGAAACATGAAGATGAAACCAGGAGATGTCCTTACTGAATCATCAGAGCTGAACAGGTGATGGAGAAACAGGTTTACCTTTTAGGTGACATGAATGAGTTGAATCAAATCAAATCAAATCAAATCACTTTTATTGTCACATCACATGTGCAGGCACACTGGCACAGCACATGCGAGTGAAATTCTTGTGTGCGAGCCCCACAAGCAACAGAGATGTGCAAACACAACAACACAAACGAGCAAAATACAAGAATGGCCAACCTGAAACTAATAAATATATGTACAATATATAATAGTGTATGCATTTCTGGATGTGTATACTAAATATTTTCCTACGTGTGTGTGTGTGTGTGTGTGTGTGTGTGTGTGTGTGTGTATACACATTTTTACAAATTAAATAGTAAAAAAAAATAAAATAAAATAAAAATAATAATAATAATAATAATAAAATATATAAAATATACAGAGTTGAATATGTGCAAAACAAGTGGCATTTATATACAGTGTGGAGTGCATAATGTTGAAGTTCCAGTAGTGAAGCTGAGGTGTCTATGACGTGTTCAGCAGTCTGATGGCCTGATGGAAAAAGCTGTCTCTCAGTCTGCTGGTACGGGACCGGATGCTGCAGAACCTCCTTCCTGATGGAAGCAGTCTGAACAGTTTATGGCTGGGGTGACTGGAGTCCTTGATGATCCTCCCCGCTTTCCTCAGGCAGCGCTTCCTGTAGATGTCTTGGAGGGAGGGAAGCTCACCTCCAATTATCCGTTCAGAGCACCGCACTACTCGCTGGAGAGCTTTGCAGTTGTAGGCGGTGCTGTTGCCATACCAGGTGGTGATGCATCCAGTGAGGATGCTCTCAATGGCACAGTGATAGAAGGTCCTGAGGATGCGGGGGCTCATGCCGAATCTTTTCAGTCTCCTGAGAAAGAAGAGGCGCTGCTGCGCCTTCTTCACTGTTTTGTTTGTGTGTACTGACCACGTAAGATCCTCAGCCAGATGTACACCAAGGAACCGGAAGCTGCTCACTCTCTCCACAGCAGCGGCGTTGATGGTGATGGGGGTGTGTACTTCTCTGCACCTCCGGAAGTCCACTATCAACTCCTTTGTCTTTGCGACGTTGAGGGTGAGATGGTTGTCTTGACACCAGTGGGTCAGGGCGCTGACCTCCTCCCTGTAAGCTGTCTCATCACCGTTGGTGATAAGACCCACCACTGTAGTGTCGTCCGCAAACTTCACAATGATGTTGGAGCTGTTAGTGGCTGTGCAGTCGTAGGTGTAGAGTGAGTACAGGAGAGGGCTCAGTACACACCCCTGTGGAGCACCAGTGTTCAGTGTGATGGGGGATGAGGTGATGCTGCCCAGTCTGACCACCTGGCATCTGTCAGACAGGAAGCTAAGGATCCAGCTGCAGAGGGAGCTGCTCAGTCCTAGATCCTGCAGTTTCCTGTCCAGCTTCGAGGGAACGATGGTATTGAATGCTGAGCTGTAATCTACAAACAGCATCCTCACATACGTGAAGGGAAGTTATGAACTGTTTCTGAGAGACAAATAACACCAGGATCCTTTTCTAAGTAGCTGACAGCTGGTAACTGTGCAGGGGCGGATCTAGCAAAGTTTTACCAGGGAGAAAGGTAGGACATTAACAGGGAGAGGGGGGCACAAAAAGTTGATTCTGTTCATCTGGACATAGTGTTTTGTGGGAGAAACATTAAGATTAAGGAACTGACCTCCCAGCCCATTGTTCCTTCAGTGGGCTGGATTCAGTCATAATGCAAATGTAATTTTTATAAGATTGGGGAAACCTGCAGTCAGCTGAGACTGAAGAAGTCACTTGGTTAATCTGCCTTTGTTAAAGCAGAAAAATTGTGTGTGTGTGATTTTATAGTGGCAAAAGCCTTTCTTAAAACAGTTTTCATTATCTGCAAAATTGCCATCCATGATTTTTATACCTACACTGCAGATGAGTGCTAAAGAACCTACCCATTAGTGATTTCTGCTGTGGCTCTATTAATTTCATTGCTTTTGATATTTAGCTTTTATAATTCTTTATTTGTTACATTCAGCTCAAAAGTAACTCACTTAAAGGGAAACAAACAACTAGATTTAAATGTGTTTTTTTTTTAATCAGCCTTTTATTTCATTCATGTTTTATCACTGAATAACTAATAGGCAATAAAGTGACTGTTATAGCAGAATCTTGATTTAACCCATCCACAGTTCATAACACAAAACAAAATCATGGCATTTTGTAAGCAGTATGTTCAAAGGTTTTGCTCAGTATTATTTTCTGACAACAAGGGAAAAAGTCTCATGTTTCCAGTTCTTTTGATATAAAAAGTGGATTGGGCTAGTTAGTATGAGCAGTGATAGCATCACAGACACAGAAGATCACCACCTACACAAACTCGCAAGAGACAGACCATCAGAAGAAAAAGACATCACAGTGTTAAATACCCACTGCTGTAGGGTTTTGCTACCAACGACAGAGCTAAAACTCTACAAGATGTAACACTATACAGTAACCTTAAACCTATAATGATGCGGAGAATGCCAGGTTTAGTGAAATAAGAAAGATAAATCCTCATTAACTGTATTGCACCAGAATTTTTCACCATTGCATATCCCCATATTATCTTATCTATTTTTGCCAAGCTATAATTAGGTTTCCACTTCATCCCTGCTGTATCTGGACCAAAATAGCTATGCTTTATCCTTTCTAAATCCCCTTTCTTTCTCTCATTTGTTTTCCCATTTTACTGGCAATTTATTCCTTAACTCTTTTATTTCACTCACTTTGCCACTTTGTCAGTTCTTTTTTTTCTCCTCTGTATGAAGATAAAAAAGACCATGGAGTCCAGATGTAGTAATGATGTGAAGACGAAAATCATACACGACTGCCAAGAGGATCGCACTTCTGACTGTATCATAAAAGCATATTTGACAGAGACATTGGTTTTGCCAAATTAACTTTTGACGATGAGAGCAATTTCATTGATGGACTCATAACTTTTGCCCTAAGAGAGTGACTTTCTCACGTTAGGATAAAAAAAAAAGATCTACATCGTCTATCAAAAGGATGATCATTAATATGCTTTAGTGGATTCTGCAGCCAAAATACCTTATTTTAATGTCAGGGTGCAGATAATCAATCAAACATTTCATTCTGGTATTTCACTCTTCCCAGCACACCCTATACCATTTTATATTAATGATGCTATATGTAAGAGCAAAAACAAGTGAGGAAGCTGGCAGTTTTAGCTGGTTTAAGTGCTGCTATTGCTACACTGTAAAAACGAAAGAGCCCCAAAAATTCAAAAATCAAACTTGATGTCACGGTCTGGCTGGCAGACCGTGGGGAATGTTGTAGAAAGGACCCAAACGCTGGACTTAGTGCAATGAACAGTGCATTTATTTACAGTGGGGGTAAATGTACACCACGCAATAGGTCTCCAGAGTGCTCCTTCAACTCCTGTGTTGTGCCTTCTCCCAAGTGCTGGTATTCCGTGCTCTCTGCTCCCGTGCCTACGCACACCCTGTGCGTCCTGCAGTCCCGTGTTCCGCTCTCCTGAGGGAAAAACAACAGACACCGCCGTTATGGCACCAACTCCAGCAGGCATACACTGACTAGTACTTTAAACACTGACATGGAGTCTAACTCAACGATCCTGTGCCGGAGGAAGCTCCATCGCTCTGTTAAGTAGCTCCCCCGACGAGCCCGATCAGAAGCAGGTGTGTGAGAACCTAGGCGTGACCGGCAGCCGGCAGGGCCACACCCATCAGGCCTGCAGGTGGCTGTCCTTCGTCCTTCAGCCACACCCGCAGACACCCACACCTACACACCAGCATGGAACACAAGAACACCGTGCAGCAAACATACATCCAATACAATAATAACAACAATAACAATAATGGTCCACACTGTTCACGGACCCAGAGTCCCCGGAACCGGGTCCGTGACACTTCATTCAATGCACTCTTGATTGTATTGAATCAAGAATGTACAGATTTAAACAAAAGTTTTGGACATCTGCATTTTCTTGTTCATGAATTTCTTGTTGAGCATGCATCAAGACAAACACAGCATACAATTTCCTGGACCTGTCACATCTTAGGCACTAAACATGGCACAAGCATATAACAGGATGTTTAAAGGAATTTAATTATTTCTCACATCTGCAGCATTCAAGTCCCCTCAGCCTCTGTGGTAAAGATTAAGAAATATTTTGAAGTAACCATTGCCAGTTCATGAGGGTGTTGACTTATACCCACTGTGAAACTGAAACTTCTGAAACATTGTGTCACACCCATGTCACATCTTCACCATCTGGTGAAATCGTTTGTCTTTTTTCACACAGGTAAAGTGAAAATACCTTAGAATAATGGAGTTTATTTATTGTTCATGATGCAGTCGTGCTCAGGCTCATGGTATAAAGACCATTTTCATGTTGTTGGTTATACCTTCTTGCTAAAAAAATGTTGAGGTATCAGCAAAAATTGTCGCCGCACAATTAAGGTATTAACCTAACTGGTTTTGAAACACTGTTACACCCCTAGCGTCCAGTGTTTTAACTGTTCAAGTACATTTTTAGGGAAAACTGAAAATGTACTTGTTTCAAGTGAAACAGTTTTCTATAAATAAATAAAGCTACGAATATATATTTAAGGGTAAAGAAGACATGCATACTAAAAGCTTGTGTGTGTGTGTGTGTGTGTGTGTGTGTGTGTGTGTGTGTGTGTGTGTGTGTGTGTGTGTGTGTGTGTGTGTGTGTGTGTATCTGTCACACAGTGGAAATTTGTGTGCTTTACAGTCCGTTTTACCCTGATCTTCGTGTTTATTTGTATGCGTAGTATTGATTTAATTTGCATGAGTTTACTCTGATATTTATATTGCATATTTTTAGTGTTTTTGCATGATATTTTTTAATCCACTGTAGACTGGTTGAACAATAGACAATATTAGGCACCTGTTGAGGTGTGGGTGTGCCCTGAGGCAGCCTATCAGCTGTTCGAACGGACTTGTTAAAAGAAAAGGGCAGGCAGAGACTCAAAATGAAGTTGAGGATTTCAAGGCAAACACATTTCTGTATCATACTAAGCCTCACTCTCACCACCACTAGGGAAAACTAAATCTATTTATACACACAGGGCTAATTAGGGGAAGTGAACACAGCTGGCAAAAATACACAGGTGCAAACAATCAAGGTAATGAGACAAGAGGAAGTAAAACTGAATACAGCACACGCAAGACAAATGACTACTAAACTAACAGGAGCTAACTAACAAATAAAAAGGCTAGACATGTCTACGAACAGTAACTTTGCACTAACGGGAATAAAACCTGTACAAGAAACATAAAACTAAAAGGATGAAAATAACTAATAACAGAATAATTAAAAACTAATTTAAAAAAAGATCTCTCTCTTAGTACTTATATATGAACACAAAGAGACTTTAAGGCGATCGGCACAGTGATTCTACTTTAGAAACACGAACAGGTAGAAACTGTTTGCAGTCATGACAAACTGCTTATCCATTTGTTAGTTGTTGAAGTTCAGGTTCTGGCTGCTGGGCTGGGGTCAGCATACGCTCAGTATATCCATACTGATCAGAGAAAAAAAGGAGATTATTATTCGAACTGAAATATGTGAAAAAACCAGAAGAGACTCTTGAGAGCACGAACCTCTGCTCAAGCAAAATTTTTTTTACTAAAGGTAGTATAATACATGTTTACTTTCATTACACAAAAATTATACATAAGAGTGGGTGATGGATAATAGGTATTGATTTGCAAATAACTGTGCATGAAAAACTTAAGCTTGTTATATAATATAATACTACAGTATATTTCTAACTAACCAGGCAGCACATTGTCTTCATTTTTGGGGTCAACCTGAAAGAAAGGCAGATGGATGGAAAATATTCAGTCATATTTAGAATCCCCATATATCAGTATCAGTTCCTGAATGTTGCCAATACAGAGAAATACAGAGAAACTTTATATAACCTATACTTCTATATATATGTTGTCAAACCAAACAGAAACATATTTTAAATAGCTCTATATAGCATTATTATCACTTTGACCTTAAGATCAGTCTATTTGTTTTGAAGGACAGATCAGAGTTCAAATGTGACATGATGTTTTGAATCATTATATGGTACTAGCTATATGTGGACAATATACATCACACTTGTAAGAATCATAGTTTCTAAGTTATAAGGCTTTTTGTAACTTGTCAACCAATTAGGCTGACCATGAAGACTGGGTGGATATAAGCCAAACTTCTACACCTATAGAATTCATTCAACACTTTTTGAGCTGTCATGTTTACAGACAAAGTGATGACATGCAATCAAAAACATACCCTCCTTGAGAGAGGTAACTATTGAGAGTCACCTTTGGCTTTCCCCAAAAGTTTTAGGGTTAATGATTTTGGCCTACAATAAAAGTCATGATTGGCTACCTACTGTATTCTGAGTCTTTGAGCGCATTAAAGTCTTACAATTATCAATGATTAATATCATTAATAGTTATAATAAAACAGCTGCTAATTTTATTGGAGGAGAACTATAATTGGGGGAACTGTTATGTTTACTGAAAAATAGAGAAGGAAAAGATTTAAATAATTTCAGTTTTCAGTTGATTGCCAGGAAAAATTATTTAGTTTATTATTGATAAAAGAGGGAAATTAATGTCTAGACGTGTAGTTCACTGGCTATGATAAATGCGTGCACACTGTTCCACATAGATGAAGAAGAACCATTCAATCCACAATGTACTTTTCTGTAGGGTTCTATTAACTGAACATATCACAACTATGGCATGTCAGTTTAATTGATCAAGGAGGAGTTAAATACATACAGTGCCAGGAAGCATCCCAAAAAATAAGCCAGTGATGACCTTATCGCCCCTATTAGCCCTGCCTTAAAATCAATATGTGAAGTTGAGGGAATAAGGGGATTACTGCCATTGTTATAGGGCCTGTGAGGAGCTGCAACCAGAGAAAAGTTGAGCTAAAGTTTCTACAAATTGCTTTGGGATTATTAAACGGATCTGGTGGGGGGCCTTCTGAGAACAATATTTCTGAGAAGGGGAAACAAGAGAGGAAAGTGAGAGGGAAAAGAAGAGTGAGAATGAAAGAAAGACTGTGATAACATATCTTTGGATCTGCTGATAAGAGCATCCATGCCTTGCTCCCTTTATTCTGCTTAGAGACTTAATTAAAGGACCTCAAAATAGTGGTGACCACACCTGGCCTGATTAGAAAGTAAGGTTATTAATCTAGGTTTCACATCAGTTAAAGAGCAGGGGAATTGCGGAAAGTCTCCAGCATGCTAACTTCTGTCCTTGTTTTATAGTATTTTTAAATGACTGGTTTAATACAGCACCACGCTGATTCTGTAATTGTAAATTCAGAAAAACAAGGCTCGCCAGCATTTTAATGTATAAAATATCACAATGTTTAATGGCTGACACATCCATTAAATGGTGATTAGTATTCAAAAAGTGCAATCCCCCCCACCCCCACCGCAGCCCCCCCCCCCCCCCCCCCCCCCCCCCCACACACACACACACACACACACACACACACACACAAGTAACCTGTGGTGTTACTTTCCCCTTGTTCAGTGCCATCCATCACAGAAAACACCGCTCCATCTCCTGCATTTACAATCTTGCAACCGCAGCAATCCAAGCATGTTTTGCAAAAAGGGCTGAACAAGCAAGTTATACATCTAAATTAAAGTGTGATCACTGCCAGCAACATTGGGGTCAATTCTCTTGAGTTCAGCAGGCATGTAGGTGATTAATGTGTCTCAGAGATAAAACTGTAAATGAAGCACCTGACTAACAGAAGCTGATAGCTGTTACTGCTGAGCGAAGGCTGCGATATAAAATTCAAAATTTCACAAAAAAGGATTATGATTGGCTCAGATAAGACCTTTTTTCTTTTTGTTTCACACATGATGACAACTAAGAAGGACGTGGTAGCACTTTCATGACATCATATTGGGTAATAGATGTACCTCTTCTAGGTGATTTTGTTATTACCTCTGCCAAAGATGTTATGTGTTTGGTAATGTTTCCAGGCGTGCGTGTGTGTCATTCTGTATGTAAACATGATTGCTCAAAATTTGGAATCAGACTTTGTGGGGTCATGATAACAACACATTAAAAGTTGGCTTACATTCATCGAGGTCTTCAAGGTCAACTAAGTTATTTACTGGTCAAAAATGTATGCATTTTCAATATAATGAATCAAAATATCATCTCACACTTGACCTCTTCAAGGTGACTACATTGATCTGAAGGTCAAAGTGATAATAATGCTGTATAATGCTACTTACAACATGTAAGGACACAGAGAATGATATATGCAGATTCTAAATATTATTATTATTAATAAGATATTACTATAATATTATAATCTATTATTTTATTCTGACTTTGTTTTGTGGATTACAGTCACAATCTGAATATGTGTACAATGTTCCTGAATAAGTATACATTTTTTTGAAAAACAAAATAAACTTGTGACCAAAATAATAAATAATTATGTCAAGTATGCTAACACGGGTTTCAACAGGGCAAATAACAAAAGCCTGCACTTTGTTCTTTTTAAACGCACTTTAGGAAGTTTTTGTAATGGAGCAAAAAAATAAAATGAATATATAGAAAAGACAATGGTATTCCCTTAAAAGTAAATACTCATCTGGAGGAGGTTCCGAATGCTTCTTGTTTATTTCTTTGCAACCCAGGTGTCACAAAGGACTCTCTGTCAGATGTATCATTATGAACAAAATGTAATATGGCAGCACCGCCTGTGTGTTGTGATATATGCCATTTTAGAGTCCTGTCCATGTTGATTAGAGAGGTGGAAATCAGGTGATTGTAAATACTGACCACTTATTAGCAGTCAAAAGAGTGCTTTAGGTGCTTGGCTGGGGGTATTTCATTTGTTTGCCTTTTGCTTTATTGTTGGGGAAAAGTACGTTTTATTAATATGCTTTTGTTTGTTGATCTGGGTGTCTCTCAGCTCTGAAGATATTAAAGTGCCACTGAACCTTGATTACTGTTGTGCAACTGAATGTTCTTGGGAGTAAGAAAGGCCGAGGAGTCACACAAAGCAATAAAATCAACTGCTTTGGCAGTGATTCCCCCACTTGTCCCATGATCGAATGCACAGAGTCACACAGTAAGTCCTGTATAGTTTCCCCAGACTGGGGACTTAAGATCTTTGTTTATCTCCTGTAAAAAGACAACACAGGTTCACTTAGGTTTAGGTTTTTAAAACTTTGGGTTTGTGTTCAAACACTCCACAACAGCAACCAAGAACAATAAAAAATGAGGAGATGAGAGTGATAGAATCATCTCACTAGTGCAACAGCTCAAAGAAAAAATATGCAGAAATTACAACATAACATCAGTAAAGTTGCTTTATTCTTTATAAAATTGGTGTGAACAGCAATATTAATTTGAATTTAAATTTAAAGATAAAAGCTGGACTGCTTAACATAAAACATCGCATCACACATTTGATGGTAACTGATGGTATGAGTGGGAAGGATAGAGCAGCATATAGATAGATATTTTGTAAGGTCCTGAATGAGAACATAACACTTACAGTGGGGCAAAAAAGTATTTAGTCAGCCACCGATTGTGCAAGTTCAACCACTTAAAATGATGACAGAGGTCAGTAATTTGCACCAGAGGTACACTTCAACTGTGAGAGACAGAATGTGAAAAAAAATCCATGAATTCACATGGTAGGATTTGTAAAGAATTTATTCGTAAATTAGGGTGTAAAATAAGTATTTGGTCACCTCAAACAAGGAAAATCTCTGGCTCTCACAGACCTGTAAGGTCTTCTGTAAGAAGCTTTTCTGTCCCCCACTCGTTACCTGTATGAATGGCACCTGTTTGAACTCATCATCTGTATAAAAGACACCTGTCCACAGCCTCAAACAGTCAGACTCCAAACGCCGCCATGGCCAAGACCAAAGAGTTTTCGAAGGACACCAGGAAAAGTATTGTAGACCTGCACCAGACTGGGAAGAGTGAATCTACAATAGGCAAGCAGCTTGGTGTGAAAAAATCAACTGTGGGAGCAATCATCAGAAAATGGAAGACATACAAGACCACTGATAATCTCCCTCGATCTGGGGCTCCACGCAAGATCTCATCCCGTGGGGTCAAAATGATCATGAGAACGGTGAGCAAAGATCCCAGAACCACACGGGGGACCTGGTGAATGACCTGCAGAGAGCTGGGACCAAAGTAACAAAGGTCACCATCAGTAACACACTACAACGGCAGGGAATCAAATCCCGCAGTGCCAGACGTGTTCCGCTGCTGAAGCCAGTGCATGTCCAGGCCCGTCTGAAGTTTGCCAGAGAGCACATGGATGATACAGCAGAGGATTGGGAGAATGTCATGTGGTCAGATGAAACCAAAGTAGAACTTTTTGGTATAAACTCAACTCGTCGTGTTTGGAGGAAGAAGAATACTGAGTTGCATCCCAAGAACACCATACCTACTGTGAAGCATGGGGGTGGAAACATCATGCTATGGGGCTGTTTTTCTGCCAAGGGGACAGGACGACTGATCCGTGTTGAGGACAGAATGAATGGGGCCATGTATCATGAGATTTTGAGCCAAAACCTCCTTCCATCAGTGAGAACTTTGAAGATGAAACGAGGCTGGGTCTTACAACATGACAATGATCCAAAACACACCGCCCGGGCAACAAAGGAGTGGCTCCGTAAGAAGCATTTGAAAGTCCTGGAGTGGCCTAGCCAGTCTCCAGACCTCAACCCCATAGAAAATCTGTGGCGGGAGTTGAAAGTCCGTGTTGCTCGGCGACAGCCCCAAAACATCACTGCTCTCGAGAAGATCTGCATGGAGGAATGGGCCAAAATACCAGCTACTGTGTGTGCAAACCTGGTAAAGACCTATAGTAAATGTTTGACCTCTGTTATTGCCAACAAAGGTTATGTTACAAAGTATTGAGTTGTATTTTTGTTATTGACCAAATACTTATTTTCCACCCTGATTTACGAATAAATTCTTTACAAATCCTACCATGTGGATTCATGGATTTTTTTTTTCACATTCTGTCTCTCACAGTTGAAGTGTACCTCTGGTGCAAATTACTGACCTCTGTCATCATTTTAGGTGGGGGAACTTGCACAATCGGTGGCTGAATAAATACTTCTTTGCCCCACTGTATCCCATCTCCATTTTTCTCAACAGTAAAAAAAAAAGAGATAAAAGTTTTCTGTGGATTATAACCTTTTATTACCTGCCACCTGCTTTCAAAGGTCATTCAAGGAGGTTCTCTGGAATTAGTGTCTCTAAACCAGGTACCATTAATTTGAATTAAAGTACTTTATTGTTCTCCTAAATCCTGTAAAGGGAAAAAAAAAAAAAAAAAAAAAAAAAGCATATCATAGCTTCCATTCACAGAGTAGAAAATCTTCCACTTCTGGCATAAAAAAAACATAGAATACTGTTTTAAGGCTATAGTGTCTCACATTGTTCTGTCCTGATGTGACAACAGTGAGTAGGGAATAACAATATCTGCTTGGGGATGGAGACGTCTCGATGTCACTGTGGAAAGTTGCATGTCCTATTTTTCCTGTATTTTCAGTGTCATGATCTGGCTGTGTGGCAGGCAGGAAATAGGACCCAAACGCAAACTCACAGGAAAACAGGACTGAACTGAAAATACAGCTTTATTGCTGACAAAAGATAACAGCGATACAAAATAACATGAAACTAAACTGGGAAGTACTAAGGAACGGACTTACGAGGAAACACACGGAGGGGCACACAGTCATGAGGGAGAACGCAATACTGAACTGAGGGAGACATGCACATAAATACACAGAGGGTTAACGAGGGAAGTGGGAGCACACGGGGAACACAGCTGACACAGATAATCATAACGAGACAGGGCAGGCGTGAACACAACATGACGCATACTGACGAGACACTGTCAAAGTAAAACAGGAAGTACACAGAGGTTCAGACAGGAGGAGAGAGAGCACAGACATAACGGGCTGGGGAAAACATTAAATGAAACACGAGGGGAAACGAGGGCTCACAGATACACAGAGGGGCACACAGGGGGTAGTCAAAAAAGGAACATCTTTAACAGAACCTAGGAACCACAGCATACGGAACAAAATTACAAGAAAACTAAGAATGCTGGGCCAACATGGCCGAGGACCATGACATCACCCCCCCTCAAGGGCTGGCCCGAACCCAGCCCAAACCCGAGAACCAAAACACAAGACAAACAGAAAACAACCCACCCAGGGCCGGAGGCGGGGGACCAGGATGGAGGGAACAAAACCAAACAAAAGACGAGGAGCATGAACCAAAACTGAGTCCACAAAGACACAAAAACAGTTCAAAACAGGGAGGCAAATTTCCAAAGAGGTCAGAAGGTCAACCCGGAGGGGCGACAGCACAAAAGTCCACAGTTCGGCTGTTCCGGGGGCCGGCCACGTGAAAAGTGGCTGTGGCGGCAGAACAGATCCGGAGGCCGGCCGCGTGGAAGACTGTGGCGGCAGAGCGGGTCCGGAGGCTGGCCACGTGGAAGACGGCGGCGGCTCCCAAGCGTCGGGTGTACTGGTTGAGGCTTGGTAGGCACAGGACCAGACGAGGCAGGAACAGACGGTGGCGTGGCAGCCACAGGCGAAGCGGGGGCCGGACCAGGTGAAGCGGGGGCCGGACCAGGCGAAGCTGAAGCCGAGGCCGGACCAGGTGAAGCTGAAGCCGAGGCCGATGCCGGACCGGGCGACGTTGAAGGCGATGCAGAGGCCGGACCGGGCAATGGCTGAACGGGCCCCTCGGACCCCCAAGCGGAGACGAGGGGGTGCTGGCTGGGCTGACCAGAGCCCCCAGCGGAGACACGGAGCGGCTGGAGAGGTTCCTCTGAACCCCCAGCGGAGACGAGGAGCAGCTGGAGAGGTTCACCTGAAGCCCCAGCGAGAACAGACTCAGAGTCAGCTGGTGCGGAGACCTCTGGCTCAGCGGACGCTGACTGTAGCTGCACAGGGCACGCAGTCGGCTTGGGATGCAACGGCTGGGGCTGTGCAGGGCAAACAGTCCGTCCAAAGTCCGTCAGTACCACGCAGTCCTCAGCTGGCGAAGAAAGCCCACAAAGGCTTCCAGCTGAGGTTGACAGTGTCTGAGCGGGTTGCTGAGCTATGAACTGAGCTGGTGACAGAGGTAATGACAGAGCTAATAATGACTGAGCCGATAACTGAACAGGCAATGGAGTAAGACACTGAGGTGGTAACAGAGCAGATGACTGAGCAGGTAATGGAGCTGATAACTGTGCTAGAGACTGAGCTGGTGACAAAACAGGAAACTGTGCTAATAACTGAGCTAATGACTGCGCTATGGACAGAAGTGCAAGTTGTAGTGGTGGTTGAAGTGATGGTGGGTCAGCAGGTAGTTGAACTGGTGACTGAACAGGTGACTGACTCTTGGCTGCTCTCCTCCGAGGAACAGGAACGGGTGCTGGGCCTGGCCGAACACCAGCCATCCCCACCCGAGGAACAGACACGGGTGCAGGGACGAGCTGGGCTCTGGCTGCCTTTACCCTGGGGGCCGGTGTAGGTGCAGGAGCTAGCTGGACCTCTGCCGCTCCCACCCGAGGAACCGAGACGGGTGCAGGAGTCGGCAGGGTCACGGCTGACCTCACCCGGGGAACCGGAACAGGTGCAGGCAAAGGCTGGGTGTCCATCGACCCCACCCGAGGAGCAGGTACGGGTGCCGGGATGAATGGAGCCTCTGCCAGGTTGGGGACAGAAGCAGGGACCAGCTGGATCTCAGCCACCCTCACCCGAGGAACTGATACGGGTGTGAGGGAAAGCTGGGCCCTGGGTACAGGAACTGGAGGTGGAGAGCGAAGCACAGGAACAGTAACAGTCACTGGGTGAACTAAGTTATTGGTGCCAAACTCAGTTTTAGGAGATCTAGGTTTAAAGCAAGCAGGTCCTAGGAAATCCACTGCTATTAAACTCTCCGTGTTAGCGCTAGCGGTCCTGGAGGAGGTTAGCTCGGGGACAGTCACCGAAGCAGTTTCAAAACAGAAAACATCAACAACTGTCTCTAGAGGAACGGTGTGCTGTCTAACACAGGTCAGAGAAGGAAGAACGCCAGAGACAGTTCTTTTCAGAATCGAGGATGGAAGGACAAACACAGGTTGAGAAACAAAGTCAATCTTCAAACAGTCCATAGGTGAACCGACTCAGCAGGCTGACTCTGATCTAACTGGATGGGGAGCCACACAGTCCAGGGGCAAAGTAACACCCACAACAGTTTTCACAGCAACAGGTTCAGAGGAGTAGCGGACAGGATCAAGCATGCGTTGTCACAAAACTTGACCTGATCAGGCAACTCTTTAACGCTTAACCCCAGTCTTTCGGTTAGCTTAACAAAGGAAGCGACCATCTTGTTACCGCTCACTCGAGAAACTGAATGATTAATCACTGGTTGTGGACCTGACTGGGCCCCACTGGACATGTCAAAAGACAGAACGGGTTGACACATGACAGTCACTAGAAGGAGCATCAGTTACAGAACACTCAGTCTCAGATGGTTTGGCTGATAATGGTGGTGGTGTGTGGCTGAGCTCAGACTGGAAAACCTCAGAGTGTACAGGCTGATTAAAACAGTTCTGCGGGGCTGCAATGCTGGTAGCAGTATGTGGGTGAGTCTGGTGTAGGATAGCAGTCTTTGGTTCAGCTAACTCTACGGGTGAAACATTCATACTGGCTAAATCAAAGGAAACACTGCGAGCATTACAAGAATCTGATGGCTCAGAAACGCAAAGATCACTAGTGAGAGCTACGGGTGAATAATCTGACACTGAGGTGCCTCGCTGTATAGTGTCTCTAGAGTCCAAACACACAGTGGCGGAGTTATCCGATTCAGGCAACACAATGGCGGGCAAAACAGAGTTACTCACAGTGGTGGAAAAGTCATGAAGTCCGGGATCAGAAAACTTGGGCTGAGTGTGTGACGCACAGTCACTCTCTCCCACAGGTGCAGCCCGCACAGCTGTACTGGCGCGACGCGGTGTGAACGCCATTTTCGCCGAGAAGGGGGAGGAGACGAGCCGGGCCGCGAATCCTCCAACGGACCGGGCGGAACATCCTCCGACCCATCATACTGGAGCGGCAGCTCCGGGCGGATGCGTACGGTGGAGACGAGGAAGTCCTGGATGTGGGGGTGTAGCGCGCCGAATAGCCATGGGAGTCCGGACACCATCCTCTGTAAACGGATGGCTACGGTCTCCCGATACTCTTCTCCTGGCAGCGCTACCCACTTCACTGTGTAGATTAAATCCGCCTGGAGCTCAGCGGAGGGGTTGTGAGCTGCTGGGTCCATGTCGTGGTCGCGTTCTTCTGTCATGATCTGGCTGTGTGGCAGGCAGGAAATAGGACCCAAACGCAAACTCACAGGAAAACAGGACTGAACTGAAAATACAGCTTTATTGCTGACAAAAGATAACAGCGATACAAAATAACATGAAACTAAACTGGGAAGTACTAAGGAACGGACTTACGAGGAAACACACGGAGGGGCACACAGTCATGAGGGAGAACGCAATACTGAACTGAGGGAGACATGCACATAAATACACAGAGGGTTAACGAGGGAAGTGGGAGCACACGGGGAACACAGCTGACACAGATAATCATAACGAGACAGGGCAGGCGTGAACACAACATGACGCATACTGACGAGACACTGTCAAAGTAAAACAGGAAGTACACAGAGGTTCAGACAGGAGGAGAGAGAGCACAGACATAACGGGCTGGGGAAAACATTAAATGAAACACGAGGGGAAACGAGGGCTCACAGATACACAGAGGGGCACACAGGGAGGGGGTAATCAAAAAAGGAACATCTTTAACAGAACCTAGGAACCACGGCATACGGAACAAAATTACAAGAAAACTAAGAATGCTGGGCCAACATGGCCCAGGACCATGGCATCCAGCTTGAAAACAAACACACTGAAGCCTTCAGTAGGGTCTTCCTTTGCTCTTGAGCACTCTCAGTCCTTGGTGGAGTGGGTGACTTTGACATTTTGCTGCATTTAGACATCTTTGCATCATATTCTGTCTGCAGATTTCTCAGCTGCCAATCCTACCTTCTGCCATATCCAAAAGATGTATTTACTGAATTTGGATCTTATGACTGAAGAGGCCACTGAAGTCCACTGAACTGCTGTTCATGAGCTGAGAGAACAGTTGGTTTGTGACATGGTGCAATATTCTGCTGCATTAGAAAATGGTTCACTTATGGCCATAAAGGGAAGAGATCCCCACATATTTGGGTTCCACTTGCTGGAGTGGCAGTATTTATTTAAGCATGAACCTGCTGAATAGCACCATTTATAAGATGCATATTTGCAATTATTTGCTCAACACTCTGTGACAAATAACAGAGCAATACAATCAATTGCCTTTCCAATGATTTCCTTGTCCCGTGATTAAATACACTCTTGGACTTCAACTGGTAGTCTTTGTTCTGCTATGTTGCCTTGGTGAGTTTGGCATAACAGCCCATGAACCAGTTCTCTAACTGATGCAGGTTTGGGGTAAACTTTTACTTATAGTTGATGTTGAGTGGAGACGAGCTGCTGTTCAAAACAGTGGAGTGTGATTCTGTCAAGCCACAGGATGAGAAACAAACTGCTGATGAAAAACTGTTAGATCACCAGCCGAAGCAGACTGGATTGTTGGCATAATGTTTGACTCCTTGGATTCATGCTAACACAAATGTTGACATCCATCCATTCGCTTCCGCTTATCCTTTTCAGGGTCGCGGGGGGCGCTGGAGCCTATCCCAGCTGTCATAGGGCGAAAGGCCGGGTACACCCTGGACAGGTCGCCAGTCTGTCGCAGGGCTAACACATAGGGACAGACAACCATTCACACTCACATTCACTCGCATATTCACACCTAGTGGCAATTTGGATTATCCAATTAGCCTATCCCTACAAGCTGCATGTCTTTGGATGGTGGGAGGAAGCCAGAGTACCCGGGGAGAACCCACGCAAACACGGGGAGAACATGCAAACTCCACACAGAAAGACCCCGGCCTGATGGTGGGATTGAACTCAGGACCTTCTTGCTGTGCGGCAACAGTGCTAACCACCGTGCCACCGTGCTGCCCCAAATGTTGACATAATCATATTTAATCTTTCTGTCTAATCAGATCAAACCGTTTCCTCAGACTTTAACTATCCTTTTATCTTCAGTAAAGCTGTAAATAGTATTTACCACACTGGCAGCTCCAATCAGTCTGTCATGTTCCTCTGACCATTACAGATGATGAATAGAGCTCCTGGGATTTCAGAGCTACTCAAATCAGCCAAGTGACTTAGATGTTTGTTTGTTTGTTTTTTTGTTTTTGTTTTTTGCATATGTAGGTTTCCTCACTTACATCTGCAAAACTGTCTGTTCATACTTTCACATGATTGGCTGATTTAAACACAAGTAGGGAGGTATACAAGTGTTTCCATCAAAGTGCTCAATTAACATGAATTCCCCACGAATAACGCCATTGCACTTAAAGACTAAAGTTTGATCTTTTATAAAGTTGTTCAGCTTTAATAATAGCTTTAATAATTATTTCCTATCACGTCTCTGAACAGTAGACTTTAGTCAGCATACAGACAAAACCCAAACTTCATCCATTGCTAAGCTACACTTTAGTTTCCTCAAAGCAGACTTTTGATTATTGCATAACAGAGGCTATTGCCAGTGCTTTTCATATATGTGTGTTTGCAGCTGTGCACAATGAAAATAAAGTACCTTACTGTACCTTTAGAGGTACAGAGTCTCACAGGTAAAAGATACCAGACACAGATAACAGACCCATTTCTGTAATATAGCCATATACCTATATTATTGCTAATATATATTTTGTAATATATCTATATCATGGCTAAAGCACTTCTGGATGAGTGCAAACTGCATTTTGTTGCCTTGTACTTGTGACAAGTGCAATGACAATAAAGTCGAATTCTATTCTATTCTATTCTATACCAGGAGGACACAGATCCAGCCTCAGGGGGTTCACAAGCACAATGTAGTCCTCTTACCAGTCCCAAGACTAGATGAATGGGAGGTTTGCGTCAGGAAGGGCATCTGATATAAAATCTGTGCCAGATTAATATCCTGTGGTGACCCTTGGGAGAAAAAACTGCAGCTGAAAGTACCCATCTCATAAACTCCTCACATCCACCAGATCACCACTGATCCCGCTAAGGTTAAGGGTAGGTTAGCTTTTGTTTCAGCCACATACTAAAGTCTTATGAATTACGGTACACACAATTAACTCAAGGTACCATAATTAGCCTTAGGGGGGACATTCATGAACATTACACTTATAGGGACAAAAATTGACTTTTATTGTATCCCTACATTAAGTACACTAAGTGTACATGCATGTCAAAACAAAGTGGGAAAATACAGAGCTTTTAAACTCTTTGACTCTAAACTGCTTTGACTTCCTTAAGGCAGGGATTGTCAGTTTATATAGGACTTTGAGTATATAGATATTCTGGCAGGCGTGGGTGGATTAAGACAGCAAAGCAGAAGATTTGATGAGAGGAGAAAGTTGAAGTGAGTACATTAGAAATGCCGAGTGATGAACAAAACACATTTGCCTTCCACCAGTACCCCTGCTGCTCATTTCTGTTAAAACTGTACAATTGTACTTCCTTCTTTTGGACCACTTTTCTTTTTCCCTTTTCATCAGTTTTTCTGTTGCTTGCTACAGTTCCACTTACTATCCTCTACCATTACTCTAAGGCATTAGCTTTAAAGGATGGATGGATGGATGGATGGATGGGAGGGCAGATTCTTTCTGTTCATGCTGAGGCCACTGTTAGACTCTTGCTCTCACTGCAGTGCTGTTTCACAGCAGGAAAGGAATGTAATGTGCTTTGATCTCCTTTTTTCCATTTCTCACCCTCTCTTGTTGATACTCTCTAAGTATAGATTGGCTCTGTAAAAAATAATCCTAGGGTTTTCCCTTCAACCTCAGTCTATCTGCTTTATAAACTTTCTTCCCATGCGATCTCTTCATCCATCACAATCTCCCTCTAATATGATTCCCCCTCTTTTCTTTATCTCTTCTTACAACTGCAGCACATCACCACAGACTGGGATGCACACTTTAAAAGACCCAAGGAAGAATTTCCAGTATTGACTTCGGTCCACCATCATTTTCCCTCTCTTCCTCTACAACCATCCACCCCTTAATAGTCCTAACCTTTGGGCTTGTAAAGGTCAGCATCCATATTGCAGGTGCTGCTGATGCTATCAGGGGGTTCCTGGTGCTGCAGCATCAGTGGTGTGTGTTTGTGTAAATTTTGAAATGATTTCTAGAATATACTTGTGATGACTTGTGCTCAGTGGCTAACATTAAATTGATCATACAAAGGGGTAGGCTGCTTTAAAATGGCATACCACGTAATTTGCACTAAAGCAAGATGAACTATAAATGTGTTGTATAGCATGTACGTTGTCATTAACAAATTTGTCAATTTCTCCCCACCACCACATTTAGTTCATAAGAATAGTTTTTGAAATTATACTATTAATATAAACAACTTATTATACATGCAGTACATGTATGCCCTGGATGGATGGAAGGATGTAGTGTTTAAATAAACACCAACCCTATTTTCTCACTCTAAAACATGGGATGCTGTTGTTCATGTATACTACCTTCACCCCACAAACGCGTGCATTAAACATTTTAGCTAATCAAATGATATTCTTTTCTTCTTTTTTTTTTCAAAGTCAGAGTGCAACTCATGTAGAGTGTCAAAGAAGGTCTAGCAATGCTGGGTTTTGTTAATGCCCTGGAACAGCATCCTTCACTCTTCTTTTCATTCATGCGCTACACTGAGGCCAGGCTGGAAGCTGATCCTGTGGAGAACATCTGCCATATGTAGTTCAGTTCACCTGGCAGAATTCAGGCCTCAAGAGGAGACTAAAGTACTAAGCTACTGACAAGACTGTCTGCTTTATGGTGGAGATATTACATTTGGTTGAAACTGAAGAAATGAGCATTTGTATGATAGCAACTAATTATAATGGCATTTTGTCAATGTATTCTCGTCAAATATATATATATATATATATATATATATATATATATATATATATATATATATATATATATATATATATATATATATTAACCCTTGGATGCACAACCTACCAATACCTACACTCTTCCACGAGTGGGGTCATAAATGACCCCAAATAGAAATAATGCATTTTGCTACAAACTTGGTTGTTATTCTTCAAAATCTTTAAAACAAAGAGTTGTAACATTCTCATATTTGAGGTATTCCTCATAAAACATGTTTGTGACATGAGGCACTTTGCATTTTTATTTATTTTTTCATTAATTTTAAGAAATTGCAGTTTTTCTATCGCTTGTATCACTTTTGTATGCTTGCTCTGCATATACTGCAGAAGCTGGGTCTTCCCTCTGAAAGGCACAAGTTGTTCATCCACTGTAACGCAATCACTAGGGATGAATTTCTGCCTGCAGTTGACCAGGAACAGGCCCCATATGTAGCAGAAAGCTGCCATGTGGTTTGTTTTCAGTCGGTAGGCTCTGGTCCTCTTGTCATCAAAGTGCAAGAAACGGTCAATATCTTAAAATCTTTGAATTGACATAGTGGCCTTGTACAATGGGTTATGCAGAGGACTCCCAAAAAACTTGTACATCCCAGTTCTTCTCACTTCCTGCAAAAATGGTCAATCAAATGAAAGCCAGGAGCTTTTGTTTGATTACATTTTTCCACTCTTTTCCCCTGTCTGTGGCTACTCTTAGTGCCTCCATGTTTGTGCATGTCAGCACCTCTTCTGTTATATTATCAGACATGAACATCTTCCATGCATTTACTGGGGAGAAAGTACTAAACCCAGGTGCAAGCCCTGGCTGACTAATTCAGAATATTGTGGCCAGAGCAGTAAGAGGGGCTCATTCTGTTAGACTCAATATCCATTTCCTCTTCAGAGGACTCCTCTGTATCTGACTAGTCTTGTTCGGGGGGATGGGGGTGACAATAGTCTGGGTCCTCTATATCTGAGATGTCAAATTCTGAGTCAATGCCTCCGATGGGCTCTTCATCCCATCCGTCCTGGATCATTTGTAGGGCAAGGTTCACAGCTGGCCTCATAGCAGCCATGTTACTTTAAATATTAAAAAAAAAACATCAGAAAGTACAATGTTTGAAATACACAGAAAACTATAAACAGGGCTGCACATAAATAGTCCGCAGGTGCGCATTTGCTGTCAAAATAAAAGACGCGCACCAGATAAGAAGTTGGAATGTTCGTTTGCGTACATTAGATGTTCTGGAGGAGGACAGACATTTGTTCAGAACTCTTAAAGATGTCGAAGAAGCAAGCTCCGTAAGCAATTACTTTGGTATTCCTCCACCGCAAAAGAAGCGCGTATTCTCTGAATTTCCGGGAATACTTTTATTTTGACAGCACACCTGAAGACCACTTATGTGCAGCCCTGACTTTAAATCGTGTATGTTACTGTGTAAAAATTAATTCTTGATCCATCAGAAGTGTAAGTGGGACAGTCAGAGTTGCTAAGAATGAAAGTTTCATAGAAAATTCCATAGGAACTGCTTGGGGTCATTTTTGACCCCACTTGTGGAAGGGTGGGGTAGTGATACAAAAACTGCATTTTTTAAAAATTAATGAAAAAATAAATAAAAATGCAAATGGCCTCATGTTACAAACATATTTTATGAGGAATACCTGGAATATGAATATATTACAACTCTGCATTTTAAAGATTTTGAAGAAAAACAACCCATGGGGTCATTTTTGACCCCACGTGTGCATCTAAGGGTTAAAAAAAACTTTTCTTTTTACATCCCCAGACAAAAATGGAAATATGTCTTTTGAAGGCATCCTCATGTTTGCAACCACACTGAGGGGAAAATCTTTAAAAGATTAACAGCTGGTGTTTCTAAGTCCAGCCATCTTTTTGAGTGATACCTAATTTTCGCCTGCAGTGGACCAGTTGACTGGTTGAGAGATCTCACTCTGTCTTCCCAAGTTTGTTAAATGAACCTCAAGATTGTCATCCCCACATCAACTGTGCTGGGATGTCAGTGTGTCATTAAACCGGTGCAAGACTTACTCAGACACTTGGAATCCACACTCTGTTCCACTATACTGTAGTCATATCTATGGCCTTCTGAGAAATATCGCTAGCTTTGTGTTAGTCTGCTGTCTGTCCAGATGGTTGCAAAGAGTAGTGTAAAGTAGTGTCCTCCCAAGACACACACTAAAATCAGCTGACTGCAGTGTGCAGAAAGAAAAAGGCATGTTTGTTCTTCTATTTTATACACCCATTTTGCATATAACTCAAGTGTTCAGCTATGACTGAATGACTGAATTCTTCAGTGATACATGTAGATGTCACCGGTAAATCTGAAAGTTGTATGAAATTTGTGGTTGGGGCCACTGGATATAATCCATGAGTTTGAGTTGTCAGCCATCAGAAAGGTGATTATGATAGGTAAATCTGGTTGAACTGTTAAAAAAGTCCTTCATTTCTCTCACTGTTGGACTGTTTCCATCATTTGGATTCAGAGATGACAAGAACATGGTGTTGATAGGTAGAATCATTAAATGTGAAGGTGCAAGTTCAGAGCCTATTATCACTATGAAACTTTCAGGGCTTTAAAGACCTTTGCAAGCTCCTCTGCTGCTCATGCATTGGCCTCAGGCATAAACAATATCTTTGCTCTTGAGATCTGTTGCTGTATCTGTCAGTAAAAGCAGATTTATGTTTCATTATCGTGTAACTTGAATGCCAGTCAATGACAATGCTGTGAATGAGTGAATATTTTTTGAACCTTCATCTTCTTGGTTTTTTTTTTTTTAGAATATATTCAGCAAACCCAGATACTTTGTGATTCTTCTGAGTAACAGCATGTGCAAAGCATACTATCTCCATGGACTTTTTTGGCATTATCGGTTAAGAGTAATATTGTTTTTGTTTTTTCTTTATTTTTTGGCTTCTCTAATTTCTTTCTTGTGAGAGTTTGTGAGACAGCATTTAGAAACTCTCTGTAGCCCTCGATAATTGCCCATGTGTTAAGCTGATGCAGTTGCTATTTCCGAAATAAGTGCATGTTACAGGTATTTGTACCAAAAATGCATTGCAAAAATAAAGAAAGGCAGTCTGTAGCAGGCCTATAATAAATAATCATGTGTTCAGTGAAAAAAAATCTATATAACTCATTGCAATTGCAAGAAAGTGTCCTGAAAGTAGCTGAAGTGACTAAACTAAATGAGTTAAATAAAACTATTGGAGCTGATTGATGATTTATTGAGGGAAACTATTCAAAAGTCAGTGCAAAACTTTGAAAACAGTCTCTTTTTAAATGAAACTGTCACGGTTCCCGTGTGTCTCTGGTTGGCCCACGCTGGCTACAGGTTTTGTTGTTGTTGTTAGTTTTTGTCTCTCCTCCTCCTCTCTGCCTGGGTGGAGCTCGTTACGGGCTCTCGCTCTTGGCCCACGCACCTGTGTGATTGTGTCCACCTGCTGCTGATCTGGCTGATTTCCCCAGCTGCTATTTAAGGCAGTGGCACTGAGCAGCTCACCGCTTGAATGTTGAACCTCCTGAGTTCGTGCTCTCGGCATTTTCAAAAAAAGAATCCCTTGTATGTATTTTTCTGTGGAACTAACCTTAACTTCTGTGTGTAGATATCCCTCTTCTGGACCAAATCACGGGACCTGCCCAAGTGTGGCAGCGTGTGTGGAGTTTTGGAGCGAGTGCGGCTGAAGAGGAGTGCGTGTGTGCGGAGGAGCTGTGGCGGTGATTGTGTGGAAGAGGAAGCGTGTGTGTGGATTCCCCCCCCTTCTCTCCCTGGAGCCCTGGACCCCCCTCCCAACTCACTGTACATATATATAGCACTAAGGTGATCCCTGTTGTGAATAAATCTCCTTTTGTTCTCTGCGAAAGAACTGTCTGTGCGTGAGTCCGTTCAGTAGCCATGACAGAAACAGTTTTTGATTAGAAACGTTTTGATTAAAAAGTCTCACAGAGAACCCCAGACCTCGGGGTTCCCCCAGGTACCTCCTCTAACTTTTCCGGTGGAAACCCAGGGTCTTCTCATGGCAGCCAAAATATGTATTCTCTCAAGTGTGTCCTGGGTCTACCCCTGGGTCTCATCCTGGTGGGACATGCCCAGTCACTACAAAAAGCTTGCGACCATAGGTGAGGGTAGGGTCGTAGATCAACAGGCAAATCGACAGCTTCACTTTTCTGCTATTTTCTCTCTTCACCATGATGGACTGGCCCAGCATCCACATCACTGCAGCCCCGATCCATCTGTCAATCTCCCGCTCCCCTCTCACCCTCATAATGGGTGTCAAAGAACAGCCGTGATAGCTCATGCAACATCTACTAACATATGAACAAAAGCAACAGGCTAAATCCACAAAGAGCTGTAAACCTCTGAAAAATGTATTGCTGCTAAAAAATGCACATCATAAAATATATAAATTGAATCAAGTTCTTTTGAGGCAAATACATTTTCTTCTGCTGCTCAACTGCACAAGATCTCAGTGTTGCCCCACCTGCCAAATGGGGACTCTGAATGACCTATTAAATAAAAGTGTAATATCTTTGACACCTAGCGATACAAACGAGGATTTTACCAGCACAAACCGATACAAACGGAGCACTAGCCACCCAGTATACTTGATTTTATTTTTGGGGGCAAGTGGGTCACGTTCACAGACTGGGCTGCTCCGGTATATAATGGTAAACGTGCTCACAGGAACAGATTTATGAAATAAGTAATAGAAATTTTGGAGCATTTGAAATTTAACTTGTATTATTAATACATTTTAAAAGAAACAGGATTGTTCTTAAGTTTAGACCATCTCTGTGCTACCCCTTTGCATGTGTCTCACTGTACACGATTAATTTTTTCTGTTTTTCTTTTTCTCTCAGGTTGCTGGTTGTGGAATTTGGAGCTGCGGAGATTTGAGCTGTGCTCCAAAAGTGCATGTTGAAGGTACCTAATGCTTTCATATTATTTACTTTTTCCTTAATACGCAATTTTACATTTTGAATTCTCTTATTTGGTCTTTTAGGTTATCACCACAGTTCCACTGCTGTCCACATTCATGAGCAGTCTTGACCAGTACTCTGACCAGTTGATGAAGATTCTACGAAAAAAAGGAGGGGAAACAGCGCGGCGGATGACAGCAGCGTTGTCTGCAATTTCACAGGTATTCTGTCTTGTTATGTTCTGTAACTAATAGATTAGTTGCAGGTTGATCTCAGGTCTGGTTATTAACCTGTATTTTTAACTTTCTTGGGTCATTTTATGCTTGTTCTCTCCTGCGTTATACTTCTCATCTCGCTTTTGGCTTATATTCTGGACTTGGTCCTGACACAAAGCAGAACTAAGTAACTCATGCCCCTAGAGGCCATAAGTGCCGTTGCTGGCATTGTAGCTTTTTTCTTTTCTTTTTTTTGTTACTCATTAATTGTCCAAAGGAATAATTAGCTACACTGAGAAAAGACAAAGGCAGACAACATTTCACATTTCGCCACAACTCAGTGACACAGTAGATTATTTTTTTTCACTCAAACTTGGTATAAATACTGCAAATGTGGTGGTAGCCCGCATACCTCATATTAACGTGACAGTGTGTAGTTTTTTGTCATTAATTTTTGGAAATCTCTATCAAAATGTTTTTGATTCCTTTGAACAGTACTCCTATGCAACAACACTTATCTTCCTTCTTTCGGGTGGTACACCACGCTAAAGCTGCATTTTCCACGACCCAATGTATCGCAATCAGTGTAATTGGACTCATAACTTATAATCTTTATGGGAATGAATTGGTAAGCTTCTCATTCTCTAACACAAAAAACTACTTGCTTGCAAAAAGCATGTTTAAAATTACTTAAACAATTATGAATTGGTTAAAAAACAATAAAAATTGACTTAAGTTCTGTGGGGGTCTCTAAAAACTTCAAAAAAGTAATTGCGCTGCATGTGTTGTTGTTTAGAGTTCCCGAATCGAAGTGAAGCGTGAATGCATCCTTAAAGCTGTGATTATATACCTGAATGAGAACCCTGAAAATCTCATCAAAGAGTACATGGTAAGTTTATTTTTAAAGGGATATTCCACCCCTCAGTAAAATTTTGACTGTCATAATTCCCAGAGTTTTGTAAGTTGAAAATTTTATTTTCTAAACAAGCCCAGGCATTCTCCTGTTCTGGCAGCAATCAGTTTTCTTTAAATTAGCTTACAACAATAAAGTGCATGGGAAATACTAGGATTTTGTTTCCATTCACTTACATTGTTTTATGCGAGACTAAAGAAAATGACCCTGGTCAGCAGAATATTGATAATATTATTAATGCATACTCCTTCTGCCCTCTGTCCATGTTTCATGTATCTTCTTCTTGGTCTTTATTTGGTGATAGTCTTAAATCCACATTTTTCTTTGGTCTGTTCTCCTCAATCTCATTCAGGGATATGTGTAATTAAGATAGTGTGGACCATTTTAACTAAAATGGAGTGAATAGATAGATGATGCAAGGACCAAAATACAACGGATTTAAAATATTTCTGTCCTTTTCAGGATTTCAACGTGATGGAAGCTGAAGAGCTTGAGAGGATGGATTTGGCGTGTTTATAAAATAATCCATGAAGGAGCACAGCCTGATTACTCCCTTGAAGATGTTGGCATCATTATCGAGAGATGCACAGTCTTGCAGGATCTTCACGATGTGACGAGCGGGTGTGCACTTTTGTTTGGGCTACACTGTTAAAAAAAATTCCGTTATAAAACGGAAAAAGTGCTGGTAATTAATTACCAGCACTTTTTCCGTTATTGTACGGGCACTTCCGTAAACCTTAAAACGGATATTTCTGTAGATTTACCCGAGTTTTTCTGTACCATTGACGGACATTTCCGTCAAACCTAAAATGGAAAATTCCGTATTTTCCATAAATTTCGGCGTTATTGCACAGACAATTCCGTAAACCCTATAACAGATATTTCCGTAGATTTACCTGACTTTTTCTTTACCATTTACGGACAGTTCCATCAAACCTAAAATGGAATATTCCGTATTATTTAAGTACTCAATCCATACCATTTACGGACACTTCAGTCATCCTAAAATGTTTAATTCTGTACCATTCTCTATACCGTTTACCATCAATAAAGCACAAATGTAGAATCACAGCAATTATTTATTTCCTTTAACAGCTGCCAGTGCTTTAAAGTGATTTCACTTTTTGTGGTGAATGATTTGCAATATTTACACTACAACCATTAAAACATTCAGAACATCACCTTCACATTCAGAGAAATTTTACATACATAAACCAGCTGTTTTCTCAAAGAAGTACAGCCATGTCCTTTAACAGGGAGATGCCAAATCTAGCAACTTTTTAGCATCCACAGGCTGACAGGCATTAATAACAAATTGATTTGTTAAATACAATGACAAAATAAGACAATAAAACTGCCAGCATTGCTGTTGCTGTCTCACCTGTCAGTGCAAAATGAGGAGCCCCCTCCAGGAGGATGCAGAAACCTACACCTCCAACTCCACATATCACACCGACAGGCAGAGCTCTGCAACCAGTGGCTGACCTTTCTACAAAAAACAAATAGAACATTAGAAGTATTACATTATACAACTTTTCTATAAAACATCAGTGCAGCAATAACAACCATGACCTTAGAAGGATGACTGTGCAACATGCCATAAAGAGATTTTTAAAACTCTTAAAACAACTTAAAACTAAAAAAAAAATTAAAACTTACACCTCCAACTCCACAATGACAGGAAAAGCTTAACTGGAATGACAAATATCGCCCACCTTCCCTCCCCCTTAACATGGGGGATTTGAAACTGCAGCATGTGTGTTGTGGGCATCTAGTTAAAACATCTGAACTCACCTAATACTGTAAAAATCTGTATTTCTACTCCCAAGCCCCATGTTTTTGGATTTGCCTTTGTGTGTGTGTGTGTGTGTGTGTGTGTGTGTGTGTGTGTGTGCGTGTGTGTACACATTCAGTCCAAAAAGGTATTTTCTGAGCTCTGAGAACAGCTCAAATGGCCCATTCAGATTCCTTCTGCTTGCATTCAAATTCCTTCAGCTGAGAAACCAGCTTGCACACCTGTGGAGGAATGAAGTGCCGTTTCTTCCCCTTCTTCTCTGCCTTGGAGCCTCGCTCAGGATTGACCCCAAAGAAAACTCTGAGGGAAAAAAAAAAAACAATAGTGATATGCAGACAAAGTTTGCACATGTAGTGTGGCTTGACAGGAGTGGAGCAGTTCAATAAAATCCTACATTTGTTTTCTTCAATATGCCCCTATGTGTGAACCTCTCTATCATTCTAGTTGACCATCTGTCTAGAACCCAATGTTGTTGTGGTGCTGGTGCCAGTGGCTAAGCTCTCTTCCTTTGTCTTTTCAAGACACATGCATTCACACTGTGCATATACAGAAATGTTTGCAAGGGTGAGAAGTCTGCTTATCACCAACACATGACAGCATGCATCCTCAATGTGTATGCAGGGATATTATAAATGCACAGAACACAGAAGGGGATAGAAAACACAGTTGACATTGTCCTATCAAAAGGTGTAACAGCACATTTGAACACGGACTGTCCTGGGGGTTATTCAAACATGGAGTGGAGAAACTGTGACATTCAGTGCACGTTACACATCAGTACAAGTATTAACATTTGGGCATGAATCCACTATGTAGTATTTTTTAAATTAATATGTTTAGTCTTTCCTTCGGGGGGGGGTCCCTGGAACAACATATTTTGAGTTTGGGGTCTGCAGCCAAATAAATTTCAGTTTGTGTGTCTTTGACATGAAAAGGTTTGACCACCACTGACATAACCTGGTCTCAGGTGCTAATGGTTTTAAAGAGATAGCTCAAACGAATTTTGTGTCAACAAACCATTCTGAGAAAAATATGTTTTTGCTCCATTTCCCAACTGGAATCATGTTATGTTTGTTTTGTTATTGATTGACTTAGGACACTATTTAAAGCAAAAAGCATGTTACCTGCCCTTTAAAAAGATATGACACATTTATTCCAACAATAGTCTTCAACAGGGAGATACAAAATCTCTGAACAAATCCATATTCAGGGGGATCATAAGCCAATAACAGCTGATCTAAAAGCTCACAGCATGTGACGACACATTTTGAGCTTGTACATCTCAGACAAACGGGTTTAGTGTAGATTGACAAAAAGCAGGTCAGGTGCAGAAAGGCACGGCAAAGTCACATTTACAAAGTATTTCCAAACAATGAGTGCTTACCTTTGCATGAATTCGAGAGTAAAAGCCATCTCCGGTGGGTATTGGACGTTGCAGACATAAAACATGGAGAAGACGTAGCTCAAGGCCACAATGGGAGAGGTGATGTGGTCATTGACAAGTAACCCATCAACAGCAATCTTGAATTGCTGGTCACCTTAAACACAGATAAAAACCATGTACCATTTACAAAAAAAAAAAAAAATCCTATATTTTAAGGCAAGCAAAACATTTCTTTAATAAATATGACACAACAACAGCTTATAACAACAGCTAACAACAGCTTGCTGGGATACAAAAAAAGATTTAACTACAAACCTCTGATTAGGATGCATGGGGTCACTGGGAGTTCGACTTCAGGATCTGCAG
The DNA here is from genome assembly GCF_041146795.1 of Maylandia zebra. Classification (NCBI taxonomy): domain Eukaryota; kingdom Metazoa; phylum Chordata; class Actinopteri; order Cichliformes; family Cichlidae; genus Maylandia; species Maylandia zebra. The sequence goes on along the minus strand of NC_135168.1, from coordinate 25,038,593 downwards.
AGATCTGTTTTGGTGACAGACATGATACATGAATTAATGTTTCCAGTACACACAAACCTGCTGGCAAATTGACTATCTGCTAGTGTCTTCATCAGACAGAGGTAGCCATTATGCAAAAACATTAATGTAAATAGTTTATAGATAGAGAGTTTATAGAGAATATCAGCAGCACAATTAGGGGAATCTATACTTCCTACTGTGGTTGGTTACTTGGTTCACCACTGGATGCAAATAATTATCTTGCACACAGTTTAAAATCTACAACATCTACCTCTTTTTTGTGGAAGAGTTTATAAGAGTCTTCCTTGAAGTATTTTGAAATGCCACAGATGAGCTGTATTGGACCTTCGCCCATCTTCATCCCTTTGGAGTCAAGGAAGTCATTGATCCCCTTTTCTTTTTTGGAAAGTTCCTGTTCAAGGTTCAAGGTGTTAATTTTGTACAAGTACATAAGACTAACACTCATTTTCGTTTGGAGCTATGGAGAGAATTTTGAAAAAAATAAAAATAAAAATGAATTATTTCATTTTCATTTGCAACCTGTTCTGTTTTGATCTCAAATGTCCTGCTTTTTTGGTTGTCACTTCCTGATTTTTGGTCTCAAATCTATTCCATTTGATTGTTCATCCAAGTTATTCTATTTGATTGGTTGCCAGTTTATCTTTTTTGGTCTCAACTCTCTTTTTGGTTGCAAATCTTTTTCTGATTGATTAATAAAGACAAAATTCTCTCCATATGGAGCAGCACAGCACAATCATAATAATAACAATAACAACACACCTGTGCCAGCTTGTTTTGTACAGAGAAGCCAAGGAGTTTAGATGCATGATCAAACAGGTGAGGAACTTCAAACAGGAACGGCCACTCATCCTTTACAACGGCAATAGTGGTATCATCATCGTTGAGGATTTCACGCTGAATGGGATATGTTTCAGTCATCAATTTTCGAACAGATGACTCCTAAAGATATGAGGCAGTTAGACAAACAGTCGAACAGTTAGTCAAACTAACCAATTAAAATAATAAAACAGGGTATCAATTTCAATTGACTATGGGCATAGTGATCTACAGACGATCTACAATTTCACAATGTGTCCTAAATTGTACTTGGACCTTATCGCATTACTCCTGCTATATACTATTGCTGTGTGAATGGTTGTATGTCTAGATGGTGGACTGTAGGAACCGAATTGCCCTTCGAGGATTAATAAAGCTTTCTGTATCTGTAATGGATGATTGCAGACCCACCTGAAGATCCTGGGTTTGAAAGGCACGTTTCAACTCATCTCGTTTAGACAGCAGGTCTTCTCTACACACGGCCCCCTCAATGATTGGATCCCACGCCACACATCCATACAGATCTGAATTCCTGGGTCTTTTCTTTGTTGAATTTTCACCCCCTGCTTGCCTCTTCAGTGAGCTTTGTGGCCTCTTCATATTTTCAATTCTGTGTTCCAGCTGACGAAAGAGAGTTTCAGAACCATCTTTTGCAAAAGGTTTGTTTCCAAACGGCTCTGTCAGCTTGAAGGAGGCAGGATATTGTCCTACAATCATACTGGCGAGTTCCCTCAGCTTTTGTCTACCAGGTCTTCCTGGGTGTTTATGGAGGTAATCTTCAGCGACGATCCGAACCATCTCTCGTCTGTCTTTCCCCATTATGTACTTTTTTTCACGCAACTCATCCATGACTTTTGAGGGAAATTTGTGCCATGGTACAGAATATGCGTCTTGGGATGGGGAGTCGGCTGTCTCAGGTGGTGTTGAGGGCAGCTGAAACCTCTGTGGTTCAGGTGTTGATGAGGGGCCAGGCCGGGTGAACTGCGGTGGAGTTTGTGAATCTATGGATGACATGACAAACATCTCCATAAATTAAACACATCACAATTGTTGCAAATCAATTAATACATTGGTCCTCAATGTCCAGTTTGGGTCAACCAGGAATACAAATGGACCTAATTATGAAAACCAATTATAGAGTAATTATTGCCATGTACAGCTGATGGCAACTTTTTTTTTGCATTTTTGGAATAAACCTTTGTAGTTTCAGAAAACTTGCATTAAAACAGAGGGGCAAAAACTCACCTGCTTCCAATGCTTTGACAGCTCTGACGAATCTTTTGCACTGAATGAATGGCAGAGTGTCTTTAATGTCCTCCGGGTCCACAAGGCTCAGGTCATCTACAGAGAGAACTCCTAATTCCTCCAGTTTAGCCATGAGTGTATCCATCTGATCGCTACTGAGCGATGGCATTGCTTTCTTGACATAGTTTTTCACAAGTTCCATGTTGGTGTGTGTTTAAGAGGAATGAGCCACCGAGTACCTCTCTGGTAAGAATAAAGTGGATGATAATCAGCAAGTTTGTTCAAATCATGGCAACTGAACAGGTCAGAAGCATTTTCATCAAGTTCATAGAGTCCAAGCTCAGGTATCCAGCTGGCAGTTTTCCCTCGAAGCAAAAGTAGGACAGTAGTTTCATTTTTTACAAAAATGCTTGCTATTTGTCCTAACTGCAGTAGTCCTTTTGTGTAGCTCAGTAAGACCAGCATTCCATTTGCATATGTAGTGCCTTTAACCTGCACACTCTCTGTGACAACTGAGTTACTTGAGTTCAAATCAAATTCTCCAACCACTGTCTTTATGTTCTGGTCATAGAGCTCTGGATAGAACCGTGTTGAGTCTGAGACATGAACCTGGGAACGAAACAAGGTACCACAAGACTGATAAGCCTGAAGCAACTGGTGCCGTTCAGCCAGAGACTTGGTTACATTTATGAAGTTCTTACTTGCTCTAATGCACCTTTTAAAATAAGAATGTTTTGATTCAAAGCGCATTGTCCAAGTATATATGAGTGGGCCAAATTGTAAAGTCAAGTGTGCATAGTGAAGCAGATAGTGGTGTTTTGGTCTAAGTTGAACTCTTGGAAACAGCTCTTGCCTCAATTCCACATACAGTTCAATCAGTCCCTTCATGAAAGCAATCTGCAACTCTGAGAGCCGAGGTGCACAGACAAATTCAACAAGCTCCCTCAGAAGTAGTACAAGTCCTCATACTTCATTATCAGCATCTTCAATTGTGTCATGCACCAAAACAGGCAAGAATTTCAAAAGCCACCTGTTTTGGGCTGCATGTCCTCCAAGCCTGGCTCCTGTAGTGGGAATAGTGTTTAGCTTGTCGCTGCTTTCACCAGGAAATGATTTGATTCTTTCATTAAGAACCTCATAACTGAACCACTTTTGTGTTCTGATTAAGAACTGCAAAAACAATGCCAAATCATAATCTACTACCCCCTCAAACAGATCATGAGCTAAACAAGCTGGTAAGCCTGACTGACACACATGAAAGTTGGACAGTTTGTTGAAAACACTGTCACATTTAACACCGTGATGAGTGTGTACTTCATTGTTACTTTCCAGAAACCGCACAGTCTCATTATGATCAGCTGGATTTCTATGAGTGAAAACTGTGAGAGGGTTCGACTGAAATTCACTTTTTGTTGCCAAACAGTATCTGCAGAAATATTGAGCTGTGCTGAAATTTTCTGTAAAGCCACCAATCATGTGGGAGCCCAGATTATCGCCCATTATGCACGCAACAGTGCCTTTATATATTTTTCCATTGAAAGATATGCCCCTTTCCTCCAGCTCACACAAGTCTGACACTAGCTTATTGAAAATCTTATCCATTCCAAAGTATTTGCAATCTTTCTCTACACAGAGTAATGCCAACTGTATCTGATCAACAGTTGATCGTTGGTGTGGATGAAAATTTCCAAGTGTGAAGTAGACAGCCAATACTTTATGCTTTGTCTTGGCAGATCCGAGTGGATTAGCCACCTCAAAAGCATCCTGAAAGAGCATTACCTTTAAACTGTCTGGGTCTGAGGAAAACATGGCATTGGATTTGATGGCCCACCCATCAGTGACATCACACAGTACATCATCTTCAGAATTTGAACTAGGACTGTGCTGATCTAAACCTTGCTGTTTCAGAATTACTTTGAGGGTTTCCAGTATTGGGATGTAATGATAGTGCCTTTTCTGGCCACTGCGATTGCGTCCAAGAAAGACTTCAACAGGTTCAACATAGTCATAGTGTGACTTGTAATATTTCAGCCTCTTGTGTTGCGTAGTTAAATGACCCTTTTCATGTAATGCCTTGTGCATAGGGCTCTGCTCGTATATACTATTCCCAAGAGATGTTACAGTCTCCTTTGGAACACCATACTGCCCCAGTTCACAGGCTAGTGCATCCACAGTATATTCCTGTTGAATATCACTTATAGTTCTCATTTCATTTGCTATTTCTGTTATTGTGGAGGCTGGAACCAAATATTTTGCCTGTAAACCCAAGTAAAACTGAGCAAGACTCTCTGTGAAGTTGTCTTTCACTTGATCACTGCAGAAATTATCACTTTATTCTGCATCAATGTTAAAACTTTCAGGTTCTTCAGGTGATCCTTCACCTTGGAAAGACCGTTCTGTTAGTTCACATATATGAACTGGGGCTATCTTGGTAACATCCCACCCTTTATGGTATCTGGAAATATGCGTTAAAAATGATGACTTTACATTGAATGTCTTAGAACATCCATCAAAGGGACATGTTACAGTCAAACCCTCATCTATGTGACCACTCAAATGACACTTTAAAGTTTTAAGATCATCATATTCACTGCTGCAAAAATTAAACAAGCACCTTAACTGTACAGACACATTACGGTTCCATGTTTGTGTGCTCCTTCTGTCTACATGAGCTCGTGACATATGCACAGCAAGGCTACTGTATGTGTTAAACTTCCTTCTGCAATCCCTATGGCCACATAAAAAAGATACATTATTATTATTTCTGTGTGTTCGGCAGTGTTTCAAGTAATCAGTCGAAGACCGAGCGTTAAAGCCACAAATGTTACAAGTCAACATTTTTAAGAGATTGAATTTGCCAATTGAAGGATAGCCAGAATCAGAACAGAATCAATATGAAAACAATAAATTTATATCAGCACAGTGAAGCACATTCACTTTTCAGGTACCTTCAAATAAGTAATCTGCGTTGGGCTGCATGGGCCACTCTCTTTGGGCTGCAATGTTTTCTGCAATGAAATCTGATTCTACTTAACTATCACCCCTTTTAATTATTACCATGTTCAGTTGCATGCTAACGTAACACAGCGAGCTATAACAATACACACATGTGGCTAATTTACACACACACACACAAGCGCGCGCATCCAACTTATGGGCTAACGTTAACTTTAGTTGGGCAAACCACGCTTCAAAATAACGCAAAACCCACACATTCAAATGTTACCATGAAACACACACGGCTACCAACTGACTATCGAGACCAAATTTCATGTAAGAGGGAGGGAAAAAATGGTTTTTGACGTACTTACGAAGCGCAGGCGGCTGGCTAATGCTAACGCAGCTAGCAGCAAACGTCCACTCACATACACACCACTACCAACTGCCTATCGAGACCAATTTAATGTACGAGGGGGAACAAGGTGGCACTCAATTCTCATTCTCATTCCACACAACCAACCTGTTTCCAACTTTCCTTGTGACTTGCAGAAATTTAGGTAGGCACTGACCGCACTGAAAGTAATGGCGTCGGAATATTCTGGGTGGGGCAGAAAATTCTGCCTTGCGCAACAGCAAACTTTCCGTATTTCGCAAAACGGAGCGAATCCGTAGCAAATCCACGGTAAAGGGACCCCTAAATTTACGGATTTTTTTAACAGTGTAATTTACTGCCTCAATCTGAGTTACCCAAAGCCACTTCGCTACACATTTGAGTTCTTCCAGAAGGTGCTCATGGGACTGGAAGACAAAAAACTGTCTAACAAAATACAAGTGCTGAAGAACAAACTCTGCCAAAAGGAGACGCAATGACTCTTCTAGATTGAAATGTCTCCCAAAATAAGTGCTCTGTTTTACTATTTAAAAGTTTATAAATATATATATATATGTTGATCCTTGTTTGTAAATATTTTGTCATAGTTTTTAATATTTAGGAGATTTACTCTTTTGATTGTGGAAAAGAAAACATAATTCAGAAACTGAGTTTTTGGAACTGAGGACAAAATTACGCAGATGGATATATTTTCTTGTTTCACAACATTTTCTTCAGTTTGAGTAGCTGTGGTAATTCTGCAGACTGTAGCCATTGCAGACCTACAACTGTAGATCCTGAAATCATCCTACTCCTCACTACACTGTCACTTAGTTGAAACTGGAAAGTTGTTTCAGATGTTTACATTTTATTTTACACACTTCATTTAATGTTGCATTATGCAGTGTTGTTTCCCTGTTTAAGCTTTGCCTCATTGAAGGCTTTTGTTCAAGTTGTTAAAGCAACACAATTTTTTTTTTTTTTTTTTTTTTTTTTGTATTTACACTTCATATTAGTTCTCGTGTACCAGGTTTCCATTGTAGGTCAAGGATCTTGAGTGTTATAAATGTTAAAGTGTATGTGCAAACAAATGTGAAAAGGTTCTAAGGTTTTCACCTGTACTCAAGTTAAGTACTGGATTTTTGGTCTTAGCATTTAATTAAGAATATTTTGAGATTTGCTATATGCATTTTTTTATTGTAAAATTTATTATATAATAGAAAACTTATAATTCTGAATCCGATTTTTGGAACTGGGGACTAAATCGTTTTTACCTTTTTGTGTCACTTAACTATTTTCTGTACTGTAATTGCATTATACAGTGATTTTTAAGTTGCTGTGGTAAATCTGCAGATCTGACTATAATCACAGTTGTATTGAATTTGACATCTTACGGCACACTACAATGTCACTTTGTTGAAACTCGGAAAGTTGTTTCCAATGTTTAAATTTTGGTCATGCACTTTAAGCATTTAATATTGCCTTATGCAGTGTTGTTCCCTGTAGAAACTTTGCCTTGTCAAGGCTCACCGTAAATAAAGTTGTTGATGCAGCACCCTTTTCTTGCATTTACACTTTATGTAAGCTTTAGTGTAAGAGTTTTCTATTGAAGTGCAAGGATCTTGAATGTTATAAATGGTAACTCGTGAGCAAGTGTAAAAAGGTTTTTGAGTTGTCACCTGTACCCTGTAGTTAAGTGTTAGACCTTTGCTGAAGACCTCTGAAAGGTCCAAACACCTAATTACAATGTATAGATGACGACTCAGGAACCTTTCTAGACTTGTTTTGTTGATACCTAAACATTTAGCATATAGATGAAACTATTAATTAAATCATAATTAATCAAATTAATTAGGTCCAAAACGCAATCTAAATGGTGCCATTAAATTCAAATTAATATTGTCAATTGAACCTAAAGCAATACAGTTAATAAAATGAACGAAGTGTTTAAATTCTAATTAATGGTGTTAAATAGTAACAATGAAAGGAAAGCTGTTGCTTTTATAGAACAATTTCACTTCTGATATACATCACCATTGAAATTGCAGATAACAACCATATTGATTTATGTTTAATTGACCAGGTTTTGTGGAAAAGATTGCCTTAACTTTGTCAATTAAATCCAACGTTTTATTTCTTAGAGTGTACCAGTACACAAGGAACAGTACAAATGCTTTTTCTTTGATATTTTTCCACTGCTGTGCAGACCCACAGGCACAAAAAAGTAAGTATGATGGAAGACATACTGTATAATGTGTGTGATATGTGTTTGTGCTGAAATAACCAATCATATATCCTATTTAGCTTCTCTTTACCAGGAGTGCGCTCTGTGCAAAGGCACTCAGCCAATTAGGCGACAAATGCTGCACAGTGCAGAACTTAATCCATTTTCCAAGGAGGCTTGCAGACATAATAACATCATAAAAGCACACACAGCAAAAGCCCATTAAAACAAAAGCTTGCTGTCATTAAAAAAGTCCTTTATGGAAGAAAGTGGCATGCAACAATTTGGTCTTTGCTGCCATCATTCATGTCTATTTACAGTTCCCATACTGTTCAGTAAGTGTAGGAAGCCTAATCATATATTCAGGAAAGAGGGAAAAGATGAATGTTACTGCTAAATGTCAAAATCCTGTTTATTTCATCATATGATTTACATTTGATTGATTTTTTCATTTAGTCATATTAAGAATATATAGGTCTTCCTGTCTTCTTCTTTAGTAAGAGAGGAAGATGAAAATGAGAAGAAAAACTGAATGGTGGCAAAAAGACATGACATCCATTAATATTGTTCAGTGAGGAAAGCAGATTTTTAAAAGAAGGGAAAAAGGCATCTTGGGATACTTGAAAATCATATAGTCTAAAAACTGTTACAATCCATTAAAAGAGAGTGGGAAAGCCCATTATTATTCTTATGGCACAGTGGAAGAGTTTCAACCCCTGCTATGGCCAATCCAGGGGAAGAGCTTTCCAGAAATAAAACTCTGCAGGGAGCCGTAGAGTCACAGCTCTGTGAAATAATCTTCAGGGTAAACCATTCAACAATGCAGAGATTCTGAAAACAACAATATGTGAAATCACCTTTTTAAGTGCAAATAAGGAAGAAAAATATTCATTACTATATACTAATCCCTTGTGACATTGATCCTTTATAGGTTTGAAAGTATACATTACAGAGGTAAATTTATATCAATTTAAAAAAAAAAACTATAAGACAATCTTTCCACCAAATTGTGACTTTTTCACATGACAGGTGATTCTGTTGAGCAGGACTGTTCAGTGAGTTTAACTAAAAAACAAATGTGTGTCGTCTTATGTAGTGAAATACTTTATTGTATTATGTGCTCTTACACGGTGACCTTGTAACCTGTCCATGGTGTAGTCTAGCTGAGACTGGTTCAGCTGCTTGAATATGTATTGTGTTCCTTTTTGTAATAATTGTCTAAAGCTAAACAACTGTGGTGATGCTTCAGCCTAACTAGGCCTAAAAACTGGTATTATAACATGATAAAACAGCTTGATTTTCAGTGGTATTTTTTTAAACTTTTTTGAAGGCAAAGCCAAATGATGTCCTACTGATGGTGGCATATGATCAAACTATATTTCATCTGGGAGAGCATGGACAGGTACCAAATTTTAATGGACTCGGAGACTTGTCTAATGCACATTGACCCATTAATTGTTGAAACACACACTTACACACTGTGTATTACCTTATTTCTATCTCTTCCTCTCGTGGCTGAGATTGGGCTTGTATGTGTAACACTGGTGGTGCAATATTAGTAATGGGCATGTAAGACCTGTTAGTGTTACTTCTTGCCGTCTTTGCCTGTAGTACGGGAAGTATAGTTACTTTTAACCACAGCTCGAGGACAGAAGGGAAATATGGACCAGATCAGACAGGTTCTAGATTCGTAGGAGCCAAGGGTGTATGACAACACAGGACTTGTACACAGTAGGTGTAGAAAACACAATTGCATTTATCAGCAATTATTAAAGTTTAGCAGGTTGTGCACATTTAACAAAAGTAGAGCGCGCTTCTTGAAAACAAAATAAAATAAACCCCACAAATGGTCGACCCAAGGATATATTGTCTTTTGTGTATTTTTTGAAAGTCAATTTCAGTCTTTCAATGTTCACTAGTCACTCAGTGTGTTTGTAACCAGTCGGGTTACAATCTACCAGTTCATCCGGCTCTTTGGGCTGGGCTCGCCATCCAGTACTGGAAAAGGATCCTCGATTCTTCTTAGGTCCTCAAAACCAATCCAATCCAAATAAGCAAAGGGAAAAAACCTGACCATGTGAAGCAACAAATGCTACATGGGGCTTCACAGTGCTCACGCTGGCTCACGGCCTCTGGAATACAGTAGTACTCTTATTATTCTCGCTGAAAAAAGGACTTTCACTATCCAGCTAGCTTCATCGCCGCACGGGTAAACTGATCTTTCACCGTCTGTGTCTCTGGCGTATCTAACTGGCACACGAAGGGATGGGATAGCTAAACGGTAATGACCAGCATTCATGGGGATGACCACAGAATCTTGTTCTGTCAAGGCACTGGTAAAAGTCAGGCTTAGACCTTGAAACAGGGACTGGGCAATGGAAACGAGAGGATTTCCCAACTGACTATATTGCAGTCGTTCTGGTTGGGTTCTTGTTCTCTCTGAGCCCCTGTGACAAAGTGGGTGAGAAGACCATTTGTCTATATTCTTAGTTAACATTCTTGTTTTGATCTAACCATATTTCACATGTAATCTGCAATAGGCAAACATCTACTATCCCGGGTTTGTTTATGTTCTGCACTTTTACAGATTATATAATATAACATCTTGGTTTAAATCAATTCATACAAGTTTAAGTTAACATGTTCCTTATTTCAACTGTTAATTGGTATTGTTTAGAACTTACCTTACCTACCTGTCTTCCAGAAGCAAAAGGAGGAAATGTAGTTTTACTTCCTGCTTTATACCTTCTGGGTTCATTTGAGGTCACAGGAAGAGACCAAGTGCAGAAGGGGAAGAACTCTTATAATTTAATAAAGTTGATTTTAGAGGGTTTATAAAGAAATAGATTTACTGTTGTGATATGTATTGATTACACCACAGAGTTTATGTTGCCAGTCAAGAGGAGTAGTAGAGGATTGAATATAATCATGTTCATCTTACCTACCTACTGAATGGAATAGTCCAGAGGAGAAATTGTTTGATTAAGTGGACTATTTAAGCAGACGAACTCAGGTGTTTTGAGAGAAAGGTTCAGGTCAGTGTAGCTGTGTGCAGTTTGACCTTAATTTCTGTTGATTTAAGTTCAGTTATGTTTATTTGAATTGAGTTAATTATAGAGTTGAGTTTCTTATTTGTTTCTTTGTAAATATTGTTTGGGCCACAAAATGGTGAATAAATCACTTGCTACACTGGACAGCATCAGTCTCCTGCACTTCTTTGACTGCTTAAGTCGAGTCCTACCACATTTGGTGGCAGCAGTGGGATTCCAGGCCAATTAAGGAGTGGAGAAGATGAAAAGACAACTTTTCACCAACTGAATTTTTCAATAATTTTGGTTGGCCTTCATTGAGTCTTCATTGGCTCAGTGGGGATTATAACCGACAACTCTTGCCACATTTGAACATAATAATTAACCTGATACAATGTAGCTGTGCACCAGCTTCATCAAATGAACTGTATGTGTTTTTGTCAAGTTTTTAATCACCATCAGAATCACAGTGGTGACAGATGTATGGCTGTCCTGGAGTGCAGGCCTCATGAGCCCACAGTCAGGCACTTAACCCAAGCTTCTTTTGACTTTGAGTTATTGAAGTTTTCCATGCACACAATACAGAAATTCGCATCAGCATCTGAGAAATCTGTGTTGTCCTGTTCAGTGTTATTCATTTTCTGATTTTTCTTTCGTGATGTGGAAAGCTTGGATTGTTTTAGGTTTGTGGGAGTGGATTTGCCTTGTTTCTGGCACAGCCTCTTCTTTGGAAAACTTATTTTCCTGCTTCTCTGGTCTGCTTCAAGGGCCATCTTAACTGGTGTATCAGTGAGTATTGCTGTTTGTTTCCTTTTTCTTCCCGTTGAAGGGGTTTTTTCTAGGTCCAGCTTTTGGTAAGGGTCGCACATCTTCTGGGTTAAAGCCCAAGGAGGTCTGTGGGTTTTCATCACAGCCTGATGAGGGAGCAGCTTGGAGGTCAGTTGGGAGACTGGAGATGTGAGCATCTGGAGGAGTGGTCATATCGTCAGCTGTAGGACTGGTGAGATGAGCAGCAAGAGGAGCGGACTGTTGGTCAGCTGGAGAAATGTCTATATGGACTGCTGGAGAAGGACGATCTGTGACCTGTGATGGAGCAAAGTCACTGTCCTCAAATATGTTTGGATTGTATGGCCAAATTCCACAGCACTGGAATCCAGCCTGTATATTCTTTGGTGTAGCTGCTGCTGGAAGTGCCGTCCTGACAAGACCTGGTATTTCATATATTGTCATGGTCTTTCCTGGATTCATTCTCATCCAGGAATCACTTGCACTGTTCACCATCTTTTTCAGTGGGCCACAAACACTCCTGTCAAGTCGTTGGAGTTTGTGACTGCAGTGAGGGGGAAATGTGAGCATCACAATTCCATTGCTCTTGCAGAAGTCAATGGCTGCAATTGACAGGTGTGAACTGTGGTTATCCATGAGAAGACTCACTTTTTTTTCATTGCTGACCTTGGTGTGGTTTGCAAAGTGCTCTAGAAAGATGAGGAACTCTGTTTCTTGCATCCATCCTGACTTATTTCCACTGCCAATACGTCCTACTGGCCCATCTCTGACAAAGTGGTCTGCATAATGTATGCGTGGGAACACAAACATTGGAGGAATTGTGTTGCCAATGGCATTAACTGCACATGTAAGGGTGACCAGTGAAACTCTCTCTGCTGATGTCATTGCACCAACTTGTTTAGTGCCACGTTTTGCAATCACTCTGTCTGGGGTTTGCACAGTTGTTATGCCAGTCTCATCAATATTCCATATGTCATTTGCTGTTAAGGTGTGTCTCTTTAGCACTTCATCAAATTTTTTGAAAAACATTGCTACATTGTGTTGATTAAAACTGGTGGCCCGTGCCAGACTTGTAGCCTCAGCACTTCTAATGGACAAAGTTGGGTTTCGTTTCATGTAGGCTGAGAACCAGTCTGGTCCACCCCTTGAGAATTTGTCCCATGACTTTGGATATTTGCATCCATGTTTCACTGCAAGCTGATATGCCAGTTCTTTTACCTGTAATTTTAATCACGAAATATGTTAGTATTTCTGATACTGTATACTATATTTTAAATTGCTACCATTAAAAATTTCTAACTTACCTCCTTTATTGCTTCCTATCTGCTTACCTCACGTGGACATAGTTCATAAAATGCATCTGCAGCTCTCATCAGGTATTCTGTTAATTCCTTCTCTTGTTTATCAGTGAAGACCTTCTTTCCACTATGGTATCCTACACGTGGGAGTTCCATTGATCCCTGCTCTTCCAGCTTCTTCCTCTCTTTACAAAATCGGTGCAAAGTGACATGGCAAATGCCATACAATTTTGCCACAGATCTGGTGGACTTTCCCTGATTTCTAACATCATTTGATGCTCTCTCCAAAATACTGAGAGGCACCCCTCGGTCAGTCTGTCTTTTCCATGACCTAGGCATACTGTAATTCAAAGAAAACAAAAAAATATGAGTTAAAGTAATAGTGGGGTAAGTTGTAACATTTGCATGGTTGTTACAACTAACCCAGGCTGTTGCTGTTACAACTGACCCAGACGCCTATAGCCACGATCTAGCTCGCATTACAGCTAACACCTAAAACATTAGCACTAAAGACATGCACAGAATATATCCCCATAGACATACAAATAACATAATTTAAGTTTGATGAGTTTAACTGCAAAGCAGTTAGTGCTATTAGAAAATGAAATAAAGTCAAAAAACTTACTTTTTGGCATACAAATTAGTTTCTTTCTTCTAAAATTGTCTGTGTTTGTCAAAGGGTGCTGATTTTTCACCAGTGATAGAAGAACTGAATTGCGCATGTACAGAGTGAATCACATGATTTTAAACTTAGCCCTGATTGGAGAAATTAGAAGTGTTACAACTGACCCACGTTACAACTATCCCCGGTCTCCCCTACTCTACGAATAGTACCATGTTGCTCCAGAAACTCAAATACCTCTTTGTCTTTATCTCTATCTGTAACACCGCTAACAATAATGGCATTTCGTACTTTAACGGCATACTTCTTGACAAAATCCATTTTCACAGTATGTGAGCGTCTGATCAAAGGTCAAAGAGGATTCCAATGTTGTCACACAACACTCTAGGCTCCTGGCTGGCTCGCCACTTTTTTACTTATGTAACACTGGTGGTGCAATACTAGTAATGGGCATGTATGACCTGTTAGTGTTACTTCTTGCCGTCTTTGCCTGTAGTACGGGAAGTATAGTTACTTTTAACCACAGCTCGAGGACAGAAGGGAAATATGGACCAGATCAGACAGGTTCTAGATTCGTAGGAGCTAAGGGTGTATGACAACACAGGACTTGTACACAGTAGGTGTAGAAAACACAATTGCATTTATTAGCAATTATTAAAGTTTAGCAGGTTGTGCACATTTAACAAAAGTAGAGCGCGCTTCTTGAAAACAAAATAAAATAAACCCCACAAATGGTCGACCCAAGGATATATTGTCTTTTGTGTATTTTTTGAAAGTCAATTTCAGTCTTTCAATGTTCACTAGTCACTCAGTGTGTTTGTAACCAGTCGGGTTACAATCTACCAGTTCATCCGGCTCTTTGGGCTGGGCTCGCCATCCAGTACTGGAAAAGGATCCTCGATTCTTCTTAGGTCCTCAAAACCAATCCAATCCAAATAAGCAAAGGGAAAAAACCTGACCATGTGAAGCAACAAATGCTACATGGGGCTTCACAGTGCTCACGCTGGCTCACGGCCTCTGGAATACAGTAGTACTCTTATTATTCTCGCCGAAAAAAGGACTTTCACTATCCAGCTAGCTTCATCGCCGCACGGGTAAACTGATCTTTCACCGTCTGTGTCTCTGGCATATCTGACTGGCACACAAAGGCACACACAGGTGTCTGAGCAGCGCACAGACTGGGGGAGGGTCAGACCGGCCAGACCGGACTAAGTCCTGCCCCCACACCATTTATATATTACATATACATATGTACATATTAATTAAACTTATGTTTACATGCTTTTTATCAGTATTTATTATAATTAACTTTGTTTTTATCACTATTTATTCCCATTGTGAGAGTATGAATATTTATACTTTTAATCCTGTTTTTAACACTGGGTTACATATGGTCTTAACCAGTCTCAGTGGTGGGTGTGGCCTATGGAAATCCTGGGCTAGCACACATCTGCAATCACATCTGCAGTCAACATGGCATTTAAGCTGGGTTCTCAGCTTCAGTTGTTGCCAGAGGGTGCATTTTTTCTGTTGGTGATATGGAAGTGAAACGGAGAGGTATAAATTCAAAGAGACAATCCTAGACTTTGTTTGGTGACTTACCCAGGGTTTCATGTGTCAGCTAGTTTCCAGACAGTGATTTACAAAAAGACAGTTCAGAGTGTCTCTTTAAGGTCAAGCTTTGTTTAAGTGCCTCATTGCCAATTCCAGATTTCTGTTTATTAAATCTTCTGAGCCTTTCACTGTATCCTCTACTTGAGTCCTCAGTGGAGAGTGTATATAGTTTTGTTTTTTGAACATGAGTTTGGAAAGGCTTCTATTGTTCCATTGTTAATGGTTCAATGCATCTTTTCTGATTTAATTTAAATTGAATGTAGTTTCTTAACTGGCGCTGGAGTTAAGGGGTTATCAGTCTGACCAATTCAGTGTCCAACCAATTTTCTTTTTTTAAAAATATATCCTTTTTAAACAGCAAAACATAGCAGCATCAGCAGTGCACATTTTGGTTGCCCAAGTGCTGATAACTGCAGGGAGCTAATGTTTACAAGATAACAGCTGGGAAGAACAAGATAGACAGGAAGAATGCAGAAATGTCTTTATTTCCATGGTCTGACATCACAGAATTAGCCTGTTAATAGGTGCTCTGAATCTCTTATTTTCGCTGTAACTATAGATGTCAGTGGCCTGTGTTCTTTGCATCCAAATACCTTGTTAACCGGGCTTTCAGAAAAAGCTGGCCCTTAGCTGTTGTTGTAGTTTGTGTCCTTTTGTTTACTAATGCTACTGCATTTTGCTGTGTCATGCCCAGTATGCCCCAATAAAAACCACAGGAATGCCTTATCATTTGCACTTGCTGATATGTTCAGCTGTTGTTGTAAACAGCCACAGCTACAGTGCTAATTTGAGACACTATCTTTCTCCTTATGCTCTATACATTTTACAAAGATGTTATTTGGGCAGAACAAAGAGATGCATTCTGTTCTTACATGAGTAATGAAATCTACTGCTTTGGTGTGTCTTATGGGAACTAGTTAGTGATCTTTTCTGCTTTTGTCTGCATTGTTTTCAACTATACAAGCTTAAGAAAACTTTAGAAGTTCAGAGCAAATCCTCAAAAGAGCCTCTGATAACATAAAGTAGGATAGGAACAGAACAGAATTTAATGCAACCAAACAAACTAGTTCTATAATGTTAGTAGTTCGATATAAATTATATACCTATAATGCCATCAACTATAATAATTAAACAGTCTTTATAACAAAAGGTAATCTAACTCCAAGACAAATTTAGAGGCCAATATATAAACCAACTTGATCTGGTCTCATTTGTGTTCATTAAAAGAGATGACTATTTTTCCTGACCAACATTAATAATTTGATCTAATTCTCAATTACCTGTGCAGAATATCGATTCTATGTAACAAATACAGCTCCCTTTAGTGCTATTATTACAGATGAGGTCGTCGTGTATCATCAGGGATGGTTGGGCTGGCAAAACAGTGTAACTTAACAGAGCACATATGGCTGTAAAAATTATTTAAAAAGGTCCTCTATTAAATCTAAAGAAATTATTAACAAATATTCTCAATTAAGTCAAAGGCAGAAGTGTCAAAGACAAGCAAATATAATCATTTCTTAAAACTGTTAAACTAACATTCACAGTGGTTGGCCAGCTGTGGTAAGCTGAGAAAGAAGGCAGGGCTTGACTGTCTCTCCATATTTCTTTAATGTGTGCGTCCAAGTTCTAGAATAACGATGTCTTGTAGGAAGGATTGTGGGGAAAGATCCACCGATATCCGCATAATCTAATATCATCCCCTCTACAGGTTAGCCAGCTTCTCTGTCTGCCATCCAGTATGACTGTTGGGAGCAGTAGTAAACACTTGGTTTCTAGTAGAGTAGGTAAATTAAGTTGGGGGACTTGATTGTTTTGTTATTGGACGCTGCTCAACTTTTTCACTACAGGCAGTCTTGCAAGGCTGCTGTTAGAAAAGTTTTCAATATCAGTTAGCAGTCTCGAAGATGTTGTCCTGAAGGGACAGGGGTGGCTGTAGCTCAGGAGGTAGTGCAGGTCTTCTATTGATCGGAAGGTTGGTGGTTCAATCCCTGGCTCTCACTAGTCTGCATCCCAAATATCCTTGAGCAAGCGAATTAACACCAAGTTGCTACTCCGGGAGAGCAGAAAAGCGCTATATAAGAATCAGTTCAAGGTTGGTAGTCATCAGTGCATTAGCTTGAACTGTGGCTGGTGATGGTAGTTCTTGTCTTGGTCCGGGGATCCTCTCCAACCCTAACCTGCACCAAGTGGAAAATCAGTGCAGCTACAATGAGTTCACCTGTTATTGATGGCAACAGGTCTAATCCTAAAACTGTAGGAACCGCCATCATAAGCTGCAAGTCAACTGAGAAATTGCAGCTGATGATGTTCCATGAGGAAGTTTTTTTAATAATTGATTAAAAATATATATAATCTGGTGTACTGTTGAAATCACCCAATTCTTTGAATCTTTGGGCTGAAGGAGGGACAATACTCGGTGTATATATGCTCAATCAACAATCATTTATTTCCATACAATTCAACAGTCAGAGCATTACAACGTCCGGACGGGAGAGATGCTACCAGAGGGTCAGGCACATGTCTCAAAATGGTGACGGGTTGCTCAGCTTTTTATAGTCTCTAGTGGCCCCCAGCTAGTCGTAAAAGCCAAAACATCACATTCTTTCTCTGTTACAGCGCCTAAGTTATGACCTCGGCTCCCTGTCTCTCTGCTCTTCACCAAAGGAATGTGGTCTGTTTCTTCTATTATCTGGACAAGGTCCTCTGCACACAACATTCTCTTCATGATTCAGCAGTATGAAATGTCAAGAAACAGTGTAATACATTCAACAGTGTCGAGTAATACAGGTCAATCCAATAGATCTAATGATTTTCACACTCTTTTAGGTCAGAAGTATAATGCAAACTAAGACTACATACTGATCACACACTCTATGTTAAAGGGTATAATATGATCTACAGCAGTTAACATAATTCAACTATTTTGATTACATATATAAGGTAACATATAATAACAGAATAATCTAACAATTCCCCCTTTTGATCTCTGAAAGAGATCACTTACAACATGCACTCCAGCATTTGCAAGGTCCAGATCTTCTTGATCCTGAGGCCCTCTGTCCCCCTTTAACGGGTGGACCATATGTGGGATGACCTCTGTGTTCACGCAGTTCAGATGCAAGCAAAGTTAGATTTACAACCATAACAGCAGTTACAGATGACTCTCCCATCACTCCCCAATTCTCCCACAGCTTTATTTTGGTGCTCCAGTTTTCCACCCCCTTTTTAATGCCCCCTTATACCTTTCAAATGTACTTAGACTAGAACCTCTGTCTAAGGAGCTTTTAACCTTTATTTTTATTGCTGCAGCTACCAGTGTCTTCCAGTTGGGTGATTCTCAGCTTCTTTCTTCGACCTCCGGGGTTAGACCACCCTTTAGTCATTGCACAGTTCTGGGGATTATTCTGCCCCGATTTCAAACAAGGATCTGTGTGTTTTGGGGTCACCTCCGTGTCCCCCTTTTTGCCAAGAGCCTCTTGAACCTCGTTGGTCTGGTGTTCCTGGTTTTCACCAACCCCTTCATGGTTATTGCTGTGTTTGTGGGATCCATCTTCTCCAGGAGCCCAAACGCCATGACACTTGACCCCAGTTGCTGTCTCGGCAGTCCCTACATCTGTCTCTGCTGTGAAGGGTCCTCACATCTCCGTGTCCCCGTCTGGTGTCTCTTCCTTTCTCTGCAAGAGACAGAAAACCAAAACACCTCTCTCCCTAGCCTTGATAATCTAATATTGTTATCCATTGTTGTTCTAATGATTCAAATTTGGTTTAAAATATTATGTTCAGGACTCTCTGACCCAGGGACTTATTCTAATCATAATCTATGTGTATGTAAAAGAAATCAAAAATTAGTGAACCCTTTCTAAGTCATTATAAGCTTAAGTTTTACCATAGCTAAATTATTAAACACAGAAATAACGTCATAAGATGTTCATAAAACCATTGTTTGATGTTCGGACTCAACTCCCCCTTTTTGACACACTCCCATGTGTCAATTCATTGGAGCTAGACAATTAAAAGAGAAGGTTAGTGACATCATATCTCAGAAAGTATCAGAAATTCTTCTCTCGAGTACCGTTGCTCCAGCCTTGTTTTCCCAGAGGATCCTCAATCCCGGAAATTTCCCTTCTCCTCATGTAATGAAGTCTGTCATCCTTCCATGCCCTGGTAACTGGTCCATCCAGAGCTGTAACATTTTGAAATGTACATACAACAAGCCAAACCACACCTTGGTCACACCAACCCTTTTCCGCCCCGAAGATGTCCAATGCCATCCTAGTATGGACTGTCAAAAGTGGCTTTAACGCTGACTATCCTGACAATCCATTTTATAACGTTTCCTGGTCAGATTTGCCAATCTCTGCACCAGGGTTTTAAACTTTTCGCCATTTCCATTAGTTGTTATTTTTATTTAGTTTCGACTCCAGATTTTCAATTTTTACCAGTTGTAATTAGTTTTTACCAATTCTTTGCTAGTTTAGTGTAGTTTTTATTTTCTGAAAATCCTTAGTTTCAATCTAGTTTTATTTGTGTTTTGCAAAGATTAAGTGTAACAAAATCCCAGTTCCATCATATCAGTCATGCTCTTCTGGTTATCCTTGGGTGTTGAGACTAATAACTATTAACTCTTGCCGCACCGAGTGGTCCTAATTTTGGTTGAAGTGAATTGATAACCTTTTGAAGGCGATTGTTTCACACCTTTATTTAGATGTCCCAGTCCTGTTGTCTCGGGATACATCATGCTGCCTTATCTGGGGTTAGCTGTTTTCTGGGGATGCGGGTTGAGTGGGTGAGCTCTTCAAGGAGGGGGAGTGTGCTCCCCCTGATGAGGTCTTCTAGGTAAGCTAGGTTAACCTTCTTGTGTGAGCTTTTCAAGTGCACTTTAAGGTTAGTGGGACTTTTAGTTTTATAAATGTCCCTCATGACCCCCTGATGACCCAGTATTTCATTTTTGCACACTGTAGTACACATTTTAGTTTTTGCTTGTAGCTCGCATACTCTACTTGCCACTCCTCTAAGTCCTGATGTTTCTTAGAGAGGGCAACAGTACCTTTAAAATTATATCACATGTGTGGGGGTGTGGCCTTGCCAATTGTTTTGCCCACCTTTTCAAAATGGCTGGCGTGCCCACAAGCACATTTCATGGAAAAAGAAAGGTAAGCTTGATATTTACATTTAAAATGTTTTGTTAAACTCAGATTTTTATTTTATTCAAAAAATAAACATCTAGTAAATAATTTGAGGGGTCTTTAAGAATTAGGCTTATTTAGTTTCACAGAGAACATGACTAATTTATTAATGTGTGCTCTACACATTGGGACTTTATATTTATATTTATTTCACTTTTTCCTAATAGACAACTTTTGACAAAGGCGGAGAGATTCAAACATAGATTTTTCAAAATATGAGAGGGTCAGGACCCACTAGAAGCCACACAAAGATTATCGAGATGCAATGGCAGATGTAACAGAGAAAACCACAGGGCCACCTGAAATCTGTCATCCTATCTGGTGCAAAACCAACATGTAGTAGAATCTGGAATTTTGATTTTGAGTTAAAAATAAAATATGGGTAAAATGCAGAAATCTTTTCCAGTAAAGTAAAAAATAAGAGTCGCAATTATAGTCGAATCCATAACACCTAATTGTTTCTACAAGATCACGTCGTTGCTAAAAGTTATCAGTGATCTCAATGTGTGAAAAGAACTCACAGTACCTGGAGTTTAAGCTCCTCTTAGCTGAGAACCCTGGGACAAACATGTGGACAAGACCTGAATAGTACCAGTAATGTAGAGTTCTCTCCAAAGATCAATAAAAGGAAGCCCCCATCTGATGAGAGTCTAGCAAAATATGGTTCACTCCACTTGCCTGAAATGGTTAACAGTCCAAGGCATTTCAGTTATAGAATGGCTGGGTGTAACAATGAAACAGATGTGAGATGAGGGGAGTGCCAAATGTTCCTTTGTGTCTCCAAATAAAATCAGTACTTCCTCAGATATCCTAAATAAATTGACTTTTGTGAAATAGAAAGTTCAGTGCCATCAACTATTCCTGAACCAATAGTTTACAGCCAGTGAAATGTCAGTGACTTCTGGGTTGGTCCCTGATCTTCATCGTTTGAGATTGTTATTTTAATAACACTTGATTTATTCAAAAGAAAAAAGAAAAAAAAAGAAAAAAGAAAAAAGGAAAATATTTTCTCCCTGTTTTTTCTTATTCTCTGGGTCTCAGGAGAACATTATGTGCCTCTCCACTACAAGACTCTTGTTATGTCTACAAAACAGTCATATTAAATCATCCTCAATTCTATTCTGGCGCTGTCTCCCGACTTTTCCTGACCTGATTCTGCGCGTGGACGGAGCAGCCACACAGACGACTCGACTAACGTACTGCCTGAACTTTACTATTGCAGGGCACGCACACATCAATGCAACCAAACACATAAATCTAGTTAATTTTAGTTAGTTTTGTGAACATTCAGTACAGTTTTAGTTAGTATTCCTTTTTGTTTTGATTTCCTTACCGTTAACGCAAATTTTTCCACTTCTAGTTCTCGTTATTTCATTTGTTGTCTTTAATAATAATAATCTTCTCTGCACCCTTGAATAAACATACTTAATATGATCAACATTTTGCTGCTTGTTATTTCACCATCTTATTGAATCAAATACTTCATCCTTATGTGGTTTACGACATTATATTTATCTAAATCTCCACTTTGTCTCTAAATGTTTGAAGAATTTTTCGAGTTCGAGGTCAAATTTTAAGAATTTGACCATAAGTGAAAGTTATGGTGTCATCACCCCCTTCAGGGCTTACCTTTCCCAGTTTTGATGATATTCCTCCCTATTCTTTGCAAATACCCCCTGTTGGTGGCGAGAAACTGTTGGTGTGGTCAAGTGGGTGCTATAGAAACAAAAGCTCAGGACAGAACAGTTATCAGTCATGTACTTCATACAAATTTTGCATATGTTTTATTTCGTATTGATCCTCTGAGCATAATGGTACATTTTAATTTGAATTTATCCAAACTAAACACAATATTTTTCTTTATTTACTTTGCTCTTGTTCTTTTGCAGTACCACATCCTATCAAATGTCCCTGTCGATTATATTCTACATCTAATAACTTACTATTTCAAATGAGAACCTAAATCACGTGGACCAATGTTTATTATTCCATATCTCTATTCTGAACGTGGCAAGCCATTCATAGGTATTGTTAAATTTTGGCGATTTTCCTCTATAAAATTTAATTGACTTTTTACAGTGGCCTGCTATGGTTAATAATAACATATTCCAGTCATAAGTGGTATCAAAAGTCTTCTCCACTGTAGCATTTGGCATTCCCAATAATATAACATGATACCTTAATCAAAACACAGCTAATATAGCACAGTTTTCTTAATGCAAACATCAGTAACTCAGACTCAGCAAACAAAGTGTTAAGTCTGCAGTTCATACTTATGTGAAGCTAGAGTCTCCTCCTCCAGTCTCTCTTATCCTCCTGCTCCTGCAAAAACAAAACAAAGCGAAGCATCCACCCTTCTCTTGCCCGCTGGGTGAATTGTTTATTGGCATTTACTAATCCTAAAGTGGGTGCAGTCATTGTCTCAGTATCAAGTCAGTCAAAACTTGTAGTCGTCAGTCCATCACAGTCCATTCACATGCATACCTCCATACACATTCATACCAGATTTTGCTGATAATGGAGTCTCCCGCGCAACCTATTCGAGCCTCCATCACCAGCAAGATGACGTCATCATTTTAAAGGAAAACAATTCCTTGTTGTTTTTTGGGCCGGATTGACTCGGTGCAATCCTTTTAGACTCAGAACTTCTCAGTGTTCCCTATAAGTGAATTTCTCCCAAGCCAATTACAATCATGGAGAAGCACACTTTGCAACTGTTTTTGTAAGAATATTTCATAGCGCTTTAAATTTCAATCTTTCAGGCCTGGTTTAAAGAGCTGATTGTTAAATCATGAACTCACAAAATATCACCATATCACCACCGGTGGATCACACCTCTCAGATGTTTTTTCTCCAGTGCACTGTAACAAAAACGAAAACAGACGTAACCAACAAAACACTAATAACAATAACATAAACTAGGGCCCGTTGCAGACATGTCCAAGCATAAAACTATCCTCTCTCGCTTACGAGAAAGAGCACAAGCCAAAGCTCACTGATAAAATCAAGCTAGCGCTAAGCAAAACCAAACAATCAACCAGAAATTCACAGGAACATTTTGCTTCCTGCCGGGACAATATTGTGTGGGAACGAGAACCTCAGGTGCCGTAACACCTTTTGTTCCTCCTTGAATCAAATCTCAATTACAGAAAATGCCGTACTCCAACCTAAACTTACACTATTAATTCATCATCTTCACTCTGTGCCACTGTTCCTCATCAGGGCTGTGTGAAGCACAGCAAAGAATTCAGTCAAGGCCTTGAGCTATTATGTTATTCAGAGGAGAGACAACGGGGCCAGGCCCTGTGTCAGCCTTCTCTCCCCCTTTTTTTTGTTTTTTCTCTCCCGATATAATCAACTCCTAACCCACCAAGTTGACAGGACAACATGCACCTGTTAAAATTCTTAAGATCATGTTTAAAAGCCCAAAAGGAAATTTTCTTTCATTCAGTAATCACTTGTATCAATCAATCAGCAGAAAACATGTCACAATTTGAATCTTTTAACCCCTAAATTTGTCATGTCTTCACTGGTTGGTCAGACCAGTGTCTTTTTCTTTGAAGTTAAATTGTTGTCCTGCAACCCAGAGAGTTTATTTGTCAGTAATGTATTTATCCTTTAACAACAGATGTATGTTAAGTTTCGCTGCTTTAGCCTTGCTGGAAAATCTTCACGTGTTCATGAGTGTAAGCTGTTTCTTCATTGCGTGTATGTGCATTTGTAGGCAAGCAGGTTAATTTTATCTTTTTCTCAAACTAGGCGTTACCTTAAAAGGAGCCTTTCTCTCAGATTTCTCTGCTTGTGTGTTTTTGTTTCACCTTTTTGTTGTGATGCTCCGGACGCCTTCCCAACCTCCACAAGTCCGTTGGCCCCAATTTTATGTGTTAAAACTTCTCTTAATTCCTCCTCTAATTCTCTCCTTGCTGCTGTCTGTTTCACAGCTGCTGATTCGTGCTGGGTGTGGTTCCCATTACCTATAATTTTGCTTTGGCCGCTGTGCTTGTGGGGGCAGTTGGTCCAGGTCCGCAGCTTCCTGTATTAACACACTAAGAGATTTATTTAATTTCATTTTCATCACATGTTAAACAGATAAGCAGGCCACACGCCTACCTTGACAGCGTAAACTGTACGCCAGTCTCCCAACACATTCCTCTCTCTACTCCTCCATAATTCTCCACTGCACACCTCTTACTATCTCTCCTTTTTATTTTTATTACACCACAGAGTAATACACCCAATTATGCCCGTCTATCTCTATGTGGCTCCAAATTCCCTCTTTATTTTAATTTCACACTCGTCAGGGGACAGGCACATAACAATTTCAACCACTGAAACGAGGAATTTAACCTTTTTATTTCTTTACTAATCTAGACTCAACCTTTGTTCGCAAAATGTGTCTTGTTCTAGTCCGGAATAAATGTGAACCCGTGATTACGCTGCGGTCCCAGTGTTATTTCCGTAGCTATGCGGGGGCCCTCACCTCCCCAAGTCACCACCTCGGCATCCGGACGCCGCCGGTCCTGGCCGCGCGTCCACGAACAGGAGGGTCGCCATTCCTAGGGCAAAATTATTTCCACAGGTACACTAGGCATCAACCTTTGATCCTAAAATGTGTCTTTGCTCTAATGTCCTCCTAATCAAACACATCAACCGTCACTGTCACTGTGTTCAGACTTCACACACAGAAACACACTCAGCGCGCGCCTCACACACAGCCAGAGCGCGCCTTACACACACAGCGCGTTACACCATCAGTGTGATACACAGAGAGCGCCTCTCATCAGCAGAAATTTGCACAGAAACCTCTGAGCTCAACTATTAGATCTTCTTAAAGCACACTGCACCATAGACCAAAATACCCCTTTCTCTGCGCTTATGACCGCCACAACGGGGCAAAGTCGCATCATAAAAGTGATGCTTGCATCCCCGAAGTTATACCTGACATCATAAACCAGGTTTTGCTCTATGTACTTCTTGGCAAGTAAAATTTTACTTTGTATTATGACCGCAGCCCTTAAAACTCGACTGACGCCACAAACCACCGTCAAACCTCTGTTCAATGTACTAAAATTAGCACCAACCACTACTGCACTCCACGGCCGCACCACCGGAACACGGCCGTATCATAAACCAAACCTACGGATGTGTTTCGCTCTCGCGTTGCCAGCGTTCAACTGCACCGTGAGCCAGCATCTGCTTTTCCTTAAATCAACTTCTATTTCATAGCCGGCAAAAGCCAGGACGTCACTGACACCATAAACAAAATAAACAAACTTCAAACCTCGACTTCAATGTACTGAACTAATGGCCGCGTCTTCAGAAGAAATTCTAATGTATTATTGCTACAGAGGCCAGTATTAGACAAAATTAAATGTGGAAGGTAAAGTGGCTGCAACTAGCTCAACGTAGTATCTTATTAGTTTCTCGGTAGAAGCAGTTTACTGCAACTAGCTCAACGTAGTGTCTTATTAGTTTCTCGGTAGAAGCAGTTTATTTAACACACTGGAATTCAGCCTCAACTTATGTTGTTAGTATCTTGCGCCGAAAACCAGACACCGACAAATTTACTGTGAAAATACATGTGACTCAGCGAACAGATTAATTTGGAAAGCCCAATATGCACATTTGGTATTTATAATACAACAGGCTGTGCTTACCTTTTTATTTTTGGACCGGTCCTCTGTTCACCTCGCCTCACGATCTCACCAAAGGTCAAATCTGCACCTCCTCAGCACACCAAAGATCCGGGTCACACGGCACCAAGTTGTTGAAATCACCCAATTCTTTGAATCTTTGGGCTGAAGGAGGGACAATACTCGGTGTATATATGCTCAATCAACAATCATTTATTTCCATACAATTCAACAGTCAGAGCATTACAACGTCCGGACAGGAGAGATGCTACCAGAGGGTCAGGCACATGTCTCAAAATGGTGACGGGTTGCTCAGCTTTTTATAGTCTCTAGTGGCCCCCAGCTAGTCGTAAAAGCCAAAACATCACATTCTTTCTCTGTTACAGCGCCTAAGTTATGACCTCGGCTCCCTGTCTCTCTGCTCTTCACCAAAGGAATGTGGTCTGTTTCTTCTATTATCTGGACAAGGTCCTCTGCACACAACATTCTCTTCATGATTCAGCAGTATGAAATGTCAAGAAACAGTGTAATACATTCAACAGTGTCGAGTAATACAGGTCAATCCAATAGATCTAATGATTTTCACACTCTTTTAGGTCAGAAGTATAATGCAAACTAAGACTACATACTGATCACACACTCTATGTTAAAGGGTATAATATGATCTACAGCAGTTAACATAATTCAACTATTTTGATTACATATATAAGGTAACATATAATAACAGAATAATCTAACAGTACCTTGAATGTTTCTTCTCCCTACCTCAGTATGAAAACAAATACAGTGAAATTTGGTAGGAAACACAGAGAGGTGTCAGGCATCATGGATGTTTTATTGACAAATGAAGTTACAGAAGTTGTAAAGTGTCCAAGCTTAGGTCCAAATGCAAACATGTCAAAATTTCTGAAACTTTTTACCTGTCAAATGAGGTCTCATAGGCTTATTTTTTTTTATCATTAAAATGGGTGTTCCAAATAGACAAAGCATCTACAAAGAGGCGTGGACATCAACCAAACCTCAACCTTGCCCCAAACCATAGTTGCTTGCAGCTGATGGTTAACATGTTAAAGGCAGCTGAACCAACAAAGTCAAGTTGTTCTTGAAAGGTCCAAACAAAAAACTTCCAAAATCCCATTCCTTACAGGTCGGATGACATCAGCACCCCCACAAACAATAAATCACAGATATTACCACTTCCTCACAAATCAGCACGAATAGATAACCTTAAATCTCAGCTCATTACTCCTTATCTCACCTGCCAACCTACAGGATTAGCTGCAAACACTTTGAAGTGCATTTGTGCAGGAAAATCATTAGATTTACAATTAGTTTTATTGATGGTAACAAGTCTGTCTGCCCACTGGCTACTCATGTCCACTCCCCACCTTTTCTGAGTTCACTTTGTACTAAATTGGGTAGCAATAAGAAGATAACAGCAGTGTCCACGTGTGTGTGTGTGTGTGTGTGTGTGTGTGTGTGTGCGTGTGTGTGTGTGTGTGTGTGTGTAGATTCACAGTTATATAACAGGAAAACTAGCATACATAACTAAGCTCGAGAGCAACAAAGGTGTGTGTGTGTGTGTGTATGTGTGTGTGTGCGTGCGCATGTGTGTTAAAGACACTCATTCATTAAATGACATTATGAAACTAGCTTTTGAGTGTAAGTGGCCCCAGGGTCAATCAACCCTGAACCTATTCTTGCAGTGCCATACGTCACCCATAAATTAGCATCAAACAAAATGCCTTCCCATCCCCATGTATGTGTGAAAACACTGCCAACGTCTGAATAAAATGTCACCCTAAATTCCAGTTGGTCATTTAAAAAATAATACAATGTTTTGCATTAAAATCATTCTTGGGCATTTTCACTTCGCATTCCTTTTAAATAGAACTGTCTTGTAGCATTTGTGTGATCATTCGGTTATGTACCAAACGCACAGCTATTGAGTTGTCACAGTGTTTACTGGAGGATGAGGAAAATTACAGCAGGCCACAAAAAAGTGCAGGAGTATAATGCTGCCTAAAACAACAGAAAATAGCCTGGTTTAGAAAAGTAGGACAATGAACATCATCACTGTATATACTTGTATAACTATGCATGTGACAAATAAAGAACCTTGAACCTGTCCTTACAGCTTCTCCTTCATACTGTCATGTGCAAAGTTACTTAAAACACCCTCTTTCCCATTCTGATGCTCAGTTTGAACCTCAACAGATCACATCAATACATTACGTATTTAAAATACAAAATATGAGTAACTGTATTCCGTTACAGTTACCATTTAAAAAGGTGGTATTCAGAATACAGTTAGTTTGTTGAAGTAAATGGATTACACGGTGGTATTTACCTGTTTTATATTGTGGCAATTCAGAATTATTTGGGTTTTGTTTGACAGCTATGTTCTGTTGTTCCAGGCGGCAGCGTTGCGGTTGCCATGATTACAGGGTGACCCGTGCTCTCTCTGCGACTGTGTGTTTCCTGTGTGAGAGTGCGCCTTTTTGTTGTTGTTGTTGTTGTTGTGCTAAGCCTGGGGTCAGCAACCTTTAACACCCAAAGAGCCATTTCCACACAAAAGAAAACACTGGGAGCCACCAATACTTTTTGACATCTAAAATTAAGATAACACTGTATATATTGTTTTTTACCTTTATACTTTGTGTGAACAACTAAAGTGTGTTGCTTATGAAATCCATGAAGTGCTACAGAGAAAACTACATTTTATTTATGTAATGAACACATTTTGAACTCTTAAAGAAATATAACAAAAAGAAAAATGATCCATGTAGCAAAGAAAACTGTTGTGTGCTGCCACCCTTATATTGCCTTTGGGCTTTTGGAGTGTAGCAGAGCCTTAACCTGAATTGTAAAAAATAATTGGAAAAAAGAACTATGCTACCACGCAACGGGGCGATCGTGGCTTGAGAGCTGGCAGTTCGTCTTGTAATCAGAAGGTTGCCGGTTCGAGCCCCGGCTCGGACAGTCTTGGCCGTTGTGTCCTTGCGCAAGGCACTTCACCCGTTGCCTGCTGGTGGTAGTGAGAGGGCGCCAGTGTCCGGCAGCCTCACCTCTGTGTGTGCTGTGGCTACAATGTACACTGTAAAAAAGATCCGTATATTTAACAGTGAAAGACAGTAGCAATACGACAGGAAAAACCTGTTAACTACAAAACAGTTTAAAACTGTTGATTTGATGTGAAATTGCCGTAAATAAAGAAATGTAGAAAAACCGTAATATGTACATTTTTTTCTCATAAACCTACTGTAAATCACTCTTGGATAGTTTTTTTAACGGAAGATTCCAATAAACTTTCAAACAGGCAAACACAATTTTTTTTTTTACATTTATTTATTGAAAAAAATACAGATTTTAATTGCTGAATGTAAGCATGGTTGTGCTGGTAATGGATACATGCTCTAATATGACTTTGTGATTTTTGCATTAATTTCACATAATAATAATAATGGATTCGATAGCGGTTTTCAAGAAGCCCAAAGCACTTTACATTAAATCCATTCTTGATTCATAGCACATTTAATACAGCATATTCATATAACAGGTACATATGTCCCAAGATCTTTATACTAGAAATGTATTAGGGCAATTTTTGGATGTAGTTTTTGTAAAGAATATGGGATGTAGCTGTTAAATCTACATTCTGTTGAACTCAATGAACCATGAGTTTAAAATGTAAAAGCTAAAAACAACTTGAGAGACCTACAGCTAATGATAGACATACTATATTGTTGAGTGAATTCATATAATCCCAAAAGTGTTAAAACAATAATCTGTTGTCTGTTCTATTTATTCATACTTAATTATTATATGAAGAAAAAATATTTTAAAAGCACCTCCTCCCAAAACTAGGCGTTTTCCCCTGACGTTTAGAGCACCGTTTCACATCAAGGCGCCTGATTTCAAACGGGCCAATCAGCGCACTGCATCAGGCTCCACCGCAGATAACGTCTGTACATCTCCACACAAGTTTTGCTTTGGACTACGGCAGCACGCTATCTTCATTTTCGTGGACTTGTTTCTCATTTTTTTTAATTTAACGTCTACCACAGCTTGTCTTCAGTTACTACGGTAAGAAAATAATCCTACTTGGCTTATTTATCGACAGCATTGTGTTGCAGGCAGTGAAGGCGCAAATGATAAATTTACGTTAGCTTTAGCTCGTTTCTAGCATTAGCGTTAGCTACATCAGGCTGAAAAGAGCCTTGCAAAACCAGCAGTGCGCGTTTTGAGACGTGTTTTGGAGACGGGTGTATTAATGGAAACCGTCTAATTAGTATAGCTATATTTGAATGCTTTGTCTAAATGCTGCCTGGATTTTCCCGCCTTATTTGAAATCCGGCTGAAGCTTTAAGTTAGCTAGCCTCGCAGCTGTGTCATATTGATTATGTATTTTTGCAGCATATGTGGAGAATCGGTTCAGTCCGTGAAAGCTTATGTTTTGCATTGCAGACTGCATCGTAATGAACCCCGGTGTATTTTTAAATGTGTTGAAGTCAGTTGTAAGCAGGTGTTTTCTGGATATGCTGCTTTAAAGTCTCACTTCTACCGCCACCACACTGGTACCGCAACTGTTTCTCAGAATGCTACCTTAATGGGTTTGAATTGCACTGTCTCACTTTGTGAATGCCAATGTGAAGGAACTAAAGCTTTGATTGCTCACTTACAGGAACACATAGAAGAGGGACGGCATGTAACTTGTCCAGTGAGAGGATGCCAAAGTGAGTTCTCTGTAAAATCTACATTTACCTCTCATATGTCTAGAAAACACAAACGTTAGGAAAATGAGATTTGTGGTTTAAACAAAGATACTCAGAGTCCATCTACAAGTGCCACCATACAGGAAGGTGCCAGTGTATCAGATATAGAAGACCCTGGTATGGATGGGTCTAATTTCAGTGACCAGTATCTCAGAAATGTATGTATGTTTTACATTAAACTACAGGGACAGCATCTTCTGCCAGCATCTACCATTCAAACCATTGTTGAAGAAATACAAAATATACATGAATTGGGACAGATGTATACATTGATCAGACTAAGGTCACTTCTAAAAGATATGTCAGTTTCAGATGAAGACATAAAAATCTGTGACACAGTAAAACAATCGGACTTGTTCTCAGCATGTCACACAGGGCCCCTGAGAACTGCTTATTCAAGAGTTCAGTGCTTTAAAGATGTGTTCAAGTATGTTGAACCCAGAAAAGTGTTTTTGGGCAGGGACGAGAACAGGATGGAGAGATTTGCCTATTATGTTCCTCTGCTAAATATTTTGAAGGGTTATGCTAGAATCAAGTTTTTGGCAAGGTCTCATATCAGTGAATCCTAATAATGTTTCAAGACCAGGGCCCTGTTTCAGGAAGCCGGTTTAGAAAACTCAGAGTGAAAAACGATACGCAGGGTTGAGTAACCCCGAACTGTCCAACTCGGAATATTCGGTTTCAGAAAGGCTGATAACAAGTAGTTCAGTCAACGCGGAGTTGCTTTAACCCCAAGTGAAGCGCGCGGACGAGGATACATAAAGCCCTGATCAGTGGAGCACAGATTAAGCGAGTCACCATGGAGACGGAGGGAAAGAAGGCGCGGTCAATGTATTTTACAGCGCTTGAGGCCGAAATTCTGATGGCAGCATATGCCGATAACATGCAAATTCCGCG
This sequence comes from Maylandia zebra, assembly GCF_041146795.1. Classification (NCBI taxonomy): domain Eukaryota; kingdom Metazoa; phylum Chordata; class Actinopteri; order Cichliformes; family Cichlidae; genus Maylandia; species Maylandia zebra. The sequence goes on along the minus strand of NC_135168.1, from coordinate 25,007,134 downwards.
GAAAAAAGTAACACAGCGACAGCTGCAAAAGAAAGTGAGCATGCATGGCAAAACATAGCCGACAGAGTCAATGCGTGAGTGTTAATTTAAACATTGATCTAGGGATTTCCACCCATTTAACACGTTATTTTATCATATGTTATTTTATTTGTTATTTTATACATTTTATTTTGTGACGTGATGTGAGCGCAGGTGCAACCCAACAGGCCCCAAACGTTCCTGGCAGCAAGTAAAAATGAAATATAAAAATATAGTCCAAACAGGTAAGGTGTAATTGTATTATGAGCCATAGTGCTTGGTCTGTTTGTCCGATGTAAATCAATTGCAGTTAGAGGCTACATTAATTTTCTGTCTGTAAGCACTTATTGAAATTATCTGAGCACATTACAAGTACATATTTGCTTACTCTGTATGCTCAAATGTGACCCGTTATAGCCAACAGAAAAAAAGCGGAGGCCCGAAAAACAGGTGGGGGTCCTCCACCACCACCACCACTCACAGAGGCTGAGCAGTTGGCCCTCAGCCAAAACAGTGGGCGCCCTGTGGCCGAAGGCATCTCTGCGGGGACATCCTCTGAGTCAATAACCCCGCAAGACACAAGTGCCTACATAGGGGGTAAATTCAAAATAATACATGATGTGCATACATCCTTTCTTCACAGTCACCTTTGCAGTGCTACTCATTCATTTGATAAACTCTTTACCATAATGGATTATTTTGTAGTGAAGTTATTTTCCTACTGATTTTGCCTTGCCTCAGTCTTGGTTGTCTTTGAGAGCATAATGACAATGAAGTGTAAGGTGATTGGTATGTTTGTTAATTGCCATTTGGTCCCTTGCAAGTTATAAGTGACCTGTATAAACCTCATATTCTATCAGTTGATGGTGATGGTGTACTGCATCTGGTGCAGCCTCCTGTTGAGCCAGACCAACATGCAGTTGTGAGTACTCTTAATACTCCACAGATTATATGAGTTTACAGTAGAACAGCAATGTTGTTTATTTCTTTACTACAGGAAAATAATGAAGAAACATTGACAGCTGTTACAGAGGAGGAAGCAACAGAGACACTTTATGAGGTTTACATCTTTTAATACTTTGTGTACAGGAAATACAGGTGACCAATAAAGCCAGTTGAACAAAAAATCTGTTTATTCTTCTTTCAACATGTTGAGGTGATGGGTCAAAAGAAATGATTGTGACATATGGTGTCTCTGACTGCTCTTCCATCTTGTATGTCTGTGGGAGGGTCAGGATGTTCATGGTTTGGATCACTGCTGTTTGGTTCAGAAGGACAGTGTTCTCCTCTAATTGTGGCAATGTTGTGAAGAATCACACATGCCACAATAATGTCACATGCCCTTTCTGGGGTGACCCTGAGTCTTTGCAGGCACTGGAACCGGGCCTTAAGCATTCCGATAGTCATTTCAACTCTGGCTCTTGTCCTGCAATTAGCCAGATTATATCGCTGCTGTGGGCCCGGTTCAGGGTCAGAGTAAGGGGTAAGCAAATAGGGTAAACATGGATACCCCCTATCACCAAGCAAGTAGCCAGTGAACTCTCCTAAGACAGAAGGATACACTTCAGTTCAAATGTCCCTGAAGCAATTGGTCTTTATATATTTTAAAGTATTTTCAACTCACCATGTCCAAATTTTGTGCTCAGTGTACATTCACGGAATATTTGTGAGTCATGGACAGAGCCTGGCCACTTGGCTTCCACATTTGTGATAATGTTGGCAGCATCACATATGATCTTCACAGTGCAGAGAACACAAATTAGCATCCATTACTATGATGAAATAATTTGTTAGTTTGAAATGCTACAGGGAACTATGTACCTGTACATTAATGCTGTGGAAAGACTTCCTGTTCACATAGTCTCCTTCATTTACTGAAGGAGCAATGATTGGAATGTGAGTGCCATCTATACAGCCAATCACGCCTGGGAACCCTGAAAATAAATGTAAAATTTAAGTAGTAGTTCAAGTATCACCACATCATAAATTAAGTTTTGGTCATCCTGATACCTGCAATTTTGTGGCATCCCTCTTTGATGAATCTTGTGGGTCTATGACCGGGGAACACCACAAACGTGTACAGGAGACGTTTCAGTGCAACTGTAACATTCCTGACTGCCCGACAGACGGTAGCCTTGGAAACGTGCTCAGCGTCACCAATATTATACAGAAAGCTCCCGTTTGCAAAAAACCGAAGTGCAATACAAATAATATGTACAGAACTGAGAGCATGTCCGCGATGTGTCACATGCGTAATATATGGCCTGAGGATGTTATCCAAATAAATTATAGATTGTGCTGAGAAACGGTAACGTTCGCACAGACAATCATCAGGAAATGATAAAATGTCCAAACGCGCTCTGATCACTCTCTCCCGGCGGAGAGCTCTGCGGAGAATTTGGGCTTCACGATCTACTGGCTCTTCAAGGAAGGGACACGCCATGTCTGACACTTCCTACTGTCAGGTTTCCGACAAAGGGGCGGAGACAGTCAGGGTTAGTTGTAGTAAACCTGCTAGGGGGCAGGTTAGCTTCACGGCGTGTGTCGTCATAGTGACTCACTCAGGCTTCAGCTGAACTCGCTTTGTGAAACCGAAAACCCAGAGTTTTCGTTAACTCAGGGTATACTTACTCAGTTTTTCCACTAAACCGGCTTCCTGAAACAGGGCCCAGATGTTCTCAGGGACTGTTGTGATGGTAAAGTGTTTGTGTCAAACAAATTTTTTCAGGAAAATCCACATTGCCTCAAGCTGGTTCTATACCAGGATGCATTTGAAGTAGTGAACCCACTTGGTTCTGCATTTCTAAATTACATTTAGTAATTTGAATAAAATCATGGTTTGTGTATTAAGCTTACAGAGTAGAACACTTAAAAGCACTCTAGTCTAAAAACTGTTACAGAATAAAATTGTATTTTATTATTTTTTGATAGTTAATTTTACAGGGAAAAAATGTTGTTTTCTGGCACAAACTTTATTTTATATGTTATTTTCATGTTAATTCTAGGGAAAAACGTTATTTTTTCTTCAAGTTAAAACATTTTCTTCTACGGTAAAATATTGACCCTAGCACTATTTTTAACCGTAAAATCAACAATAACAATACCTTCTTACCGTTAAAGAAGAAAATGTTTCACCCGTAATTTTACGGTAGATTTCTGGCAACCACAGCTGCCAGCGTTTTACTGTAAATCTACAAGTTTTTTTTTTTTTACAGTGTAGCTTGCCATCACCAGTGTGTGAATGACTGGATGACTGAATGTGTAAAGCGCTTTGGAGTCCGTAGGTACTAGTAAAGCGCTAATACAGGCTATTCACTAAAAAAATAAATATTTGCAAAATTCTGCATAAATATTTATTTACTTATATTTATTTTACCTGGTAAATGTGTGTGGCGGGGTGTGGTCTCCAGTGCCGCTGCATGGGAGTCGCACACACCTGAGCGGCACCCGCAATCACGCCTCGCCGCCTTGAAGTCTGTGCTCTCTCTGCTGTTGTGTTGTTGGGCTTTGAGCTGAAAAGCTACAGCCGGCTGTATGCGTACAGCAACCGTGTGTGAAAAGTGGGCAATAAGTCACTTTCATCTTTACGCAGGACTGTTAGCTGTCATTTGATATACCTTTATTAGTCCCACAAGGGGAAATCTGTGGGGCGTGAGCGGTGTTTGTTTTTAACATAGTTCACGGTGGAGCTGCTGACATAATGTGGATCCGAAGATCCATAATTGGCCTATCTGGGGTTGAAAGTCTCGGTAAATGCACGGCATTTCGGCGAGCATACCGGCTTCCACGAGTGTGACGCTTATTTTGAGCAACAAAAAATAATAAAATATAATTTGATTTTTATATTTCAAAATCACAATAATCTTCCAATTTAGAACTACAAGTTTAAAAAGAACTAACACCAAAAATACACTTCAGCTAAATACTTGTCATTTATTTTCCCAAACCACGCGGAGCCGCAGTATAAGGACTAAAGAGCCGCAGGTTGCCGACCCCTGTGCTAAGCTATGTCGAGCAGTTGGGTTAGCAGCGGTGTGTTTCTGTTGGAAAATAAACGGCTGTGCTCCGTGGCAATTTGGGGAAGCAAGACCAAACAACACCTCTGTCTCCTCCTTGTCTGAGCTCGCCACAATTTACCTAATGACATGTACAAGACCACATTTGAGTTGGATAGTGATCAAACTGTCACAATCCCTGTCTGAGCCAAAAGAGCATCATTGGACAGCAGCAAAACATGTATTACGTTACCTTAAGGGGACACTAAACAAAGACCTGTGCTATAAAAGGACAGAAGGAAACCTAAATCTTATAGCATACAGCGATGCAGATTGGGCCACAGATTTGAGTGACAGGAGAAGTACAACGGGTTATTGTTTTGTACTATCCAAAAATGGGCCAGTGATCTGCTGGCAAACCAGGAAGCAAGCTACAGTAGCTTTGTCAACGTGCGAGGCAGAGTACATGGCGATGGCCGCCACAGTACAAGAAAGCTTATACCTCTCACAGCTACTTAATGGCATGGACATTAAAAGGCAATATTCACCACTTACCATTCTTGCAGACAATCAGGGTGCAATTGCATTGTCCAAAAATCCTATAAACCGTCAAAGATGTAAACACATCGATGTCAAGTATCATTTTATTAGGTCTGCTATAACTGAGAAGGAAGTACAAGTTAAATATTGTGCAACAGAAGACATGGTAGTAGACATCATGACTAAGTCTGTAAGTAAAGTGAAAATAGATAAATTTACGCATATTTTGTTTGGAACATAAATGTTAATATGTGAATATCACGTAAATATTAGGGGTGCAACGATATTCGTATCGATATTGAACCGTTCGATACAGTGCTTTCGGTTCGGTACGCATATGTATCGAACAATACAACATTTGTAATTTATTTTATCAACTTTCCTTCTGACGATGCTGTCTGTGTTGAGCGCTCAGTGAATCTGCGTTCGACTACTCCGCCTAGGCTCGACAGTGCAGCCTAGGCGGAGTAGTCGAACGCAGATTCACTGAGCGCTCAACACAGACAGCATCGTCAGAAGGAAGAGCGCAGGGCAAGCTAGCGAGACAAGTTAAGCTCTCCTTGCAACATGGACCTCCCCCACCCTCATTCAGATCTGGCGTTTGGAATTATTTTGGTTTTCATGTGACGTATGACCCTGAAGGTAAGCGAGTCATGCACTAAAGTAAAACAGTATGTTGGATGTGCCATGCAATGCTCAATTACATGGGTGGGAACTAGTGTGTTAGTGCAGTTAGCTCGTTAACGTGTTGGCCGTCTAGCCCCATGCACGGGGCGATCGGCGGTAGCTCGTTAACGGAGATTTGCCGTGTTGTGGCGTTAAGGTCATTTCAACGAGATTAACCTGAAAGCACTAGTGGGAACACAACGAATATGACTGCACATTTACGCCGACATCATCCTAGTGCAAAGAGAAGTGGAAGCAGAAAAAAAACAAGCAAGCATGCTACTAACTTTAGCCGAGTCATTTAGACAGCTGTTAGCACATGATTCTCCTTATATGTTTAATATGCTGCTGAGAATATAGCCCAGAAGAAGCGGATAGTATAGCTTTTATTTTGGAAAGAGACATTTCTCTGTAATAAACTCTCTTTTCCAAAGATGAGTGATTCCTCAATCAGATACAGGGCTCGCAATATCGCTAGCCCGACGTCCCGGGGCTAGCGATCTTTTCAGTCGGGCTACCAAAATCTATCTCTGCCCTGCCCGTCGGGCTATTGTAGGAAGGAAAAATATATGTCAATGCTTTTGCATTCTTTCAGAAATGTAGCTGGGTAATTATGTCATTGGCATCGGTGAGCCACTGTCAATATGTGACATATTGAAATCGCGTTTGAATTTGCGCTTGTTTTTTTGCTTTCACTTTGCAATGACAGCACTGATCTGTGAGTGATGATAATTTGTGCACCAATTCCTCTGACATCGTCTTATTAATTGGTAGCTTACTATGCAAACATGACAAGTGAAATCTCCCGCAGCAAGCTTAAACATGTGAGAGGTTGATCGCGCAGAGAATCGCTGAGCTTATGTGAGTGCGTGTGTAAAAGCAGCAGGATATATATTTGACTACGATGACCTTCACAGACAGATATATATTTTAGTTCTGCTGAGCCAAATAAGACAGGTCAGGGTGAAGAAGTGACAGCCAAAGAAAAGCTTACCACAAAACGGAGAAGTTATGACAAATCGGACTATAAGGCAAAAAGAAAGTGCAGCTTTATGGTTTCATGGACAAAAGAATTTCTGTGGCTGCAATATGACGAGCTAAATAACCAGGGCTGCACATAAGTGGTCCGCAGGTGCGCATTCGCTGTCAAAATAAAAAACACGCACAAGGGTTAGGGTTAAATTTAAAAACTGTACTTTTGAGTTAAAATATATATTTATAATTTTAATAAATGACAAATTAAAAAGGCATGAACATTTTTTTGTATCGAAAAAATATCGAACCGTGACACCAAAGTATCGAACCGAACCGTGAATTTTGTGTATCGTTGCACCCCTAGTAAATATGTATATCATGTAAATGTGTAATGTACAGTGTTAAGAGCAAGTGGGGGTTTCGAGGAATCAAAATTGTATTGTGGAATAGATGCTTTGATTAAATGTCTTAACTGTAAAAATCTGAAAAAATGTGAATTAGGAAGATTAAAGTTCACCCTCAATTGCTGAAAAGATGGAAAATGTCCGTCAATGTACATATCTTTGAGAGAACAAATCCCTCTTCCCTGACATGTCACAAACGTGATGTCCTCCAGCCCAGGCCTGAAGGCATGATTGTTACATATTGGAGCATCCAAATACATTTTAGGTGCCTTTACTGTGCCCAATAGTTGGTTCCAGACCTTAATTGAATTTTGAATCACAGGATTTCTGCCTTAAAGTGTATTCTTCACTCTTATCGGGCTATTAAGCAGGGCTGGAAGACAAGTCTGTCTAAAAGACAGGTGTTCCATCATCAACCATGAAGGTTGTCCTTCCAAATCAGCACCTGGAGTACACCTTCGCCAAAATGAAAAAGTATTTAAGTGTGAAGCCATATAATATAATCTAAAATTTGGGAGTCCAAGGCCACCACAAGTCTTATGTTTAACAAGATGTTTTTTAGAAATTCTAGGAACCTTACCCGACCACACAAAGGAGGATACAATAGATTCCAGCTTTTTAAAATATGACTGGGGAATGCACACTGGGATTGACTGAAAGATGTACAAAAATCTGGGCAAAACTACCATTTTGATGGCATTAATCCGCCCCACCATGGAAATTGGCAATGTGATCCAAAACTCAATATTCTTCTCCAATTGATTAACCTTTCTATCCCAATTGTGCTATAAAAGTTGTGACACCTTACATGTGACTGTGATACCAAGACATTCAAACTTATCCAGCGCTATTCTAAATGGAGTATTATGCAGATAGGCCAAGTTCACTTTTCGTCCAATTTATCTTATACCCTGAGAGAGAGCCAAATTCGTTAATAAGCTGCAATAGTGGACTGATCGAGGTCTTAGGTTTTGATATGAATAAAACTACGTCATCAGCATAAGCAGAGAACTTATGAGGAATACCCTGATGTATAATCGGTAGTATATCAGAACTTAGCTGTATACGAGCTGCTAAAGGTTCTAGGGCCAGGGCAAAAATAAAAGGAGAAATGGGATCTCCCTGTCGCGTGCCCCTGTGCAATCGAAAAGGGTTTGATACATCATTATTAGTCCTTACCGAGGCCATAGGTCCTTTGTACAAAATTCTAATCCAATTGATAAAAGAATCACCAAATCCAAATTTGGATAATACAGTAAACATATACGGCCACTCGACCTGATCAAAAGCTTTTTCAGCATCCAAAGCTATTACCACAGAATCATCTGAACACCTAGCAGGACTATATATGAGATTAAATAATCTATGCAAATTAAAATAAATGTAGCGGTTAGGGATAAACCCTGTTTGATCTGGATGTATAAGTTTAGCAATATGATCTTTAAGGCGGTTTGATAAAACTTTTGTTAATATCTTGGTCTCAACAGAAAGGAGACCAAGGAAGAGACAGACATAGGATCGCGATCTTTTTTAAGAATCAACGAAATTACACCATGATTCAATGAACTTGGCAAAGAGCCAGACCATTTTGAATAGTTAAACATACGCAAAATCAGGGGGGCTAGTAATGAGGAGTAAGCTTTATAAAACTCTGTTCCAAAACCATCTGGCCTAGGGGCCTTATTATTTGACATCTGTTGAATAGCTGTCTTAATCTCATCTAATTTGAAGTCCGCCTCCAAATCTGTTTCTGCCTCATCATCTAATTTTGGGAGATTACACTTTCCTCAATTAATGACTGACTCGCAGAACTCTTAGAGCTATAAAGATTACGATAAAAATCTTCAAAACACTTGTTTATTTCTTGGGGGTTTCTAGTGGTCCGCCCATGCTTGTTATTGAGTGATAGTATTTTTTGTGATGCTTGTGTTTTTCTAAGCAATCTTGCAAGTGACCTATGAGGCTTATCACCCAATTCAAAAAATGTTTGCTTACACTTAGTGATTTGAAGGCAAACTTGTTTGCTGAGCAGATAATTATACTCACACTTCAATTTAGTAATTTTGCCCAGTAATTCTATTTTGGGAGAGGACTGATAAGTTTGTTCTAGCTGCTGTATATTTGACTCAAGATCCTTCAAAGCCATTTCCTGGGATTTACGTTTAGCTGAAGAGAACGAAATAATGTGGCCTCGAATTACCGCCTTCATACTCTCCCAGAGAATTGCATCGTCAACATCACCTTTATCATTATCATTAATAAAATCTAAAATGTGCTTCTCTAATTTCTTATGAAAGGTCTCATCTTTAAGCAGAGTTGGATCAAAGCGCCAGTTTCTTCTCCGTAAGTTAGCTAAATCTGCAAAATCCAGATCAATGGACACAGGGCTATGGTCAGAAATTAAAATAGGATGGTAGGTAACATCCCTCATAATTGGAATAAGTTTAGAGTCCAGAAGGATATATTCAATACGGGAGTACGACCCATGAACGGAAGAGAAAAAGGAGTAAGCCCTGCCTGTGGGGTAGTCTCCAAGTATCATGTTTTTCAACGCACTCTTCACAACATGACTGGATTTAGACTGTTGGGTATGAGCCGATGCACTTCTATCCAAACGGGTGTCCAGTACCAGATTCATATCCCCAGCTATTATAATATTAGAATTTATCACATTTGGCAACAGCTTAAAAGTCTTTTGAAAAAAAACTCAGGGCAATCAAAGTTAGGACCGTATACGTTTACAAAAGTGATGGGTAAGGAGTTCAAGAGACCTGTAAGAATTAGGTACCTTCCCCTGGATCCACAGTAACTGTGCTTTGACAAAAAGGAATATTCTTCCTGAACAAAATTGCAACCCCTCTTGCTTTAGCTCCAAAATTATCACTGTATGCCTGACCCAACCAATTAGCACGGAGCACAGATTGAACTTTGCGCTTAGCATGCGTCTCCTGTAAAAAAAATAGTTTTTTACAGACCTGTTAGTGCTACTTCTTGCCTTCTTTGCCTGTAGTACGGCAGTATAGTTACCTTTAACCACAGAAAACAAAAGCAGAGCACAGCAAACACCGAAGCCCAAGAAAACAGCCCAAACACAGTGCAGCTCAAGGGGCCGACCATGTGGACGGCAACGGCGGCGGGGAAACAGTTCAGGGGGCCGACCGCGTGGAAGGCAATGGCGGCGGCAAAGGAGACGATGGAGCTGTTCAGGGGGCCGGCCGCGTGGAAGGCAGCGGCGGCAGGACAGATCTGGATGCCGGCCGCGTGGAAGACGGCGGCGACTCTAGAGCATCAGGCGTACTGGCCGAGGCTTGGTGGGCACAGGACCAGGCGAGGCAGGACCAGGCGAGGCAGGACCAGGCGAGGCAGGACCAGACGGCAGCTTAGCAGCCGACGCTGCAGACGAGGGTGAAGACTCGGATGAGGCTGGACCAGACGAGGGTGAGGGTGAAGACTCGGATGAGGCTGGACCAGATGAGGATGAGGCAGCCGAAGCGGAAGCTGGACCAGGCGACGGCGTGGGTAGAGACACGGAGGCCGCAGCTGGCGAGGACGGAGACACGGAGGCCCCAGCTGGCAGCGGCATGGATGACACTGCTGCAAACGTGGATGAGGCTGTTGGCAGAGCAGCTGGTGGCTGGACGGGCCCCTCGGACCCTCCAGCGGAGACAGGAGGCTGGACGGGCCCCTCGGACCCTCCAGCGGAGACAGGAGGCTGGACGGGCTCCAGCCTCCTGAGAAATCAGGACTGACGAGACAAGCAAAGCAGGACGCATTCACATAAGACACGGACCATCAAAGTAAAACAGGAAGTATCACACAGAGACGCGAACTTGACACAGTGGAGACCGCAACTAAGAAACACGGAGACATAAACCGTAAGGCAGAGGTCTAAGAACCAAAAATACACAGAGGGAAGACCAACCATGAGAACATAATGCACAATGCAGAGTGACAAAAAACAAGAAACTCAAACATGCAAAGACACAATTACACAGAACAGAGGGGACACAGAGAGACATGAAGGGCAAGGGATCAAAACTAGAAGCCATAGAATAAATCACACACAAGTACAATAATACAAAAAATCACAAAGAACTAAAAACGCTGGGTCAGGAGACCCAGGACCGTGACAGGAAGTAATAATAGCAATAATACTGACCTAAGCTGTATGAGCCCACATCAACACGCCCATAAGAACAGCAAAAATAAGACTTATGCAGAAAAAACATATACCCGAGAAAGTAAACCGTTGTGTTAAAAAGCCCTACTCATTTGTAACCACGGCCAGTTTCTGGTCCAGGAATCTTTTAGCTGCCTCCGGCTTATCAAAAATCTGTGTGACCCCGTCCAGCATCACCCGAAATCGAGCCGGATGAATAAAGCGTAGCGTAGATTGGCCGCCCTGCACCGTTTGCGGATTTCTTCAAACTTCTTGCGCCGTGCCAGCACCTCCGTGGTCAGATCCGGAAAGATGAAAACTTTCGCCCTGTCATACTGCAGCAGAGCTTTTTGTGCTGCCAGCATCAGGATATGCTAGCGGGTTTGATAGTAGTGCAGCTTTACAATTAAAGGACGAGGCCGGTCCCCGTCAGCTGGCTTGGGGCCCAGGGCACGGTGTGCTCTATCCACCACGACCCTGCCCGTGAAGTTCTCACTCCCCAGGAGCTTAGGAATAAGCTCAGAAGCAAAGTCCAGTGGGTTTCCTTTCTCTGTCCCCTTCGCAACTCCAAGGATCCTGATGTTCTGTCGTCTTGACCGTGACTCGAGGTCATCCAATTTTTTGAGACGTAAATCGTGTCCTTTCTGGAGCGAGTCGCAGAGCGCCTCTAAAACGGCAATCCTCTCGTCATGCCCATTTACAGCTTCCTCAATATCATGTATCCTCCCAGTTACTGTGGAAAGAGTGGCCTCCACAGCGTTCATCGTGGCTGAAATAGCAGATGATTTGCTATCAACCGAAGTCTCCAATCTAGCAATTGCACTCATTATGTCGGCTGACGTCGGGTTAGCTACTTGGGAAGTCACGGGACTAATTGCACTTGGCTCCGCAGCTAGCACGTGCTCGTTAGCCACACTCGCTGGCTCACCTTCATCTTCTCCGATTTTCTCAGTCTTTTCACGGGCTTTTGAAGCTTTAGGTTTCGTCATTGTTATAAAATATATACAAACGTCAGGAGTCAACAGAAAGATGTCAAAAAACAGATGGATATGAGTAAAAAATTATAGGCTAGTGCGGAGCTCTTCCAAGAAACGTCTTTCAAAACTTACATTTTAACTACTGATTTTATCTACTGTTCTGATCTTACCTACTGTTTTTTTAATCAATTTTAAATCATGCTTTTTATTTGTTTTTGTTTTTTAATGTCTCTGTTAAGCACTTTGAATCACCTTGTTGTTGAATTGTGCTATACAAATAAACTTGCCTTGCCTTGCCTATTGCATTTTTAAAATGATTTAATATGAAGGCAATAGACAGAATGCTACAGGCATAGCCCTAAAGAATGTAGCCTCATGGGCAGTGTAGTCCGTGCTGCAGCGAGAATGGACTGCCGTACCCATTATGTGAGCATGAGGAGGGAGAAAAAGGAGAGTGGAAAAGTACGACCCCAGTTGTAAGTAAGCTGTTAAGACTCAACTGTACACTTAATATATTAAGTAATCCATAGTATTCAGAATACGTTACTCTCATTGAGTAACGTAAAGGAATACTTTACAAATTTTTGGGGCATGTATTCTGTAATCTGTAGTGGAATACATTTTAAAAGTAACCTTCCCAACACTGAATATTTGTGTGATTTTATGTACTGTTACAACTATGGATGCTCGTATTAAACAAGTTTAAGTGTCCAAAAAAAAAAAAAAAAGCCAGGCTTTAAGCTGCTCTAAATGCTCAATTGGTTGCTTAAAAAAGAAAAAAAAAAGGGGAGAAAGAAGTATATATACAAGGACCCTGTATTTGAACTATACAGGGAGTGCAGAATTATTAGGCAAGTTGTATTTTTGAGGAATAATTTTATTATTTAACAACAACCATGTTCTCAATGAACCCAAAAAACTCATTAATATCAAAGCTGAATGTTTTTGGAAGTAGTTTTTAGTTTGTTTTTAGTTTTAGCTATTTTAGGGGGATATCTGTGTGTGCAGGTGACTATTACTGTGCATAATTTTTAGGCAACTTAACAAAAAACAAATATATACCCATTTCAATTATTTATTTTTACCAGTGAAACCAATATAACATCTCCACATTCACAAATATACATTTCTGACATTCAAAAACAAAACAAAAACAAATCAGCGACCAATATAGCCACCTTTCTTTGCAAGGACACTCAAAAGCCTGCCATCCATGGATTCTGTCAGTGTTTGGATCTGTTCACCATCAACATTGCGTGCAGCAGCAACCACAGCCTCCCAGACACTGTTCAGAGTGGTGTACTGTTTTCCCTCCTTGTAAATCTCACATTTGATGATGGACCACAGGTTCTCAATGGGGTTCAGATCAGGTGAACAAGGAGGCCACGTCATTAGTTTTTCTTCTTTTATACCCTTTCTTGCCAGCCACGCTGTGGAGTACTTGGACGCGTGTGATGGAGCATTGTCCTGCATGAAAATCATGTTTTTCTTGAAGGATGCAGACTTCTTCCTGTACCACTGCTTGAAGAAGGTGTCTTCCAGAAACTGGCAGTAGGACTGGGAGTTGAGCTTGACTCCATCCTCAACCCGAAAAGGCCCCACAAGCTCATCTTTGATGATACCAGCCCAAACCAGTACTCCACCTCCACCTTGCTGGCGTCTGAGTCGGACTGGAGCTCTCTGCCCTTTACCAATCCAGCCACGGGCCCATCCATCTGGCCCATCAAGACTCACTCTCATTTCATCAGTCCATAAAACCTTAGAAGAATCAGTCTTGAGATATTTCTTGGCCCAGTCTTGACGTTTCAGCTTGTGTGTCTTGTTCAGTGGTGGTCGTCTTTCAGCCTTTCTTACCTTGGCCATGTCTCTGAGTATTGCACACCTTGTGCTTTTGGGCACTCCAGTGATGTTGCAGCTCTGAAATATGGCCAAACTGGTGGCAAGTGGCATCTTGGCAGCTGCACGCTTGACTTTTCTCAGTTCATGGGCAGTTATTTTGCGCCTTGGTTTTTCCACACACTTCTTGCGACCCTGTTGACTATTTTGAATGAAACGCTTGATTGTTCGATGATCACGCTTCAGAAGCTTTGCAATTTTGAGACTGCTGCATCCCTCTGCAAGATATCTCACTATTTTTGACTTTTCTGAGCCTGTCAAGTCCTTCTTTTGACCCATTTTGCCAAAGGAAAGGACGTTGCCTAATAATTATGCACACCTGATATAGGGTGTTGATGTCATTAGACCACACCCCTTCTCATTACAGAGTTGCACATCACCTAATATGCTTAATTGGTAGTAGGCTTTCGAGCCTATACAGCTTGGAGTAAGACAACATGCATGAAGAGGATTATGTGGACAAAATACTCATTTGCCTAATAATTCTGCACTCCCTGTACAGGCTCATTGGTACAGTTCATTTCAAATGTTTTACCAGTGCCAGCAGGTGGTCAGGGACCAGTTACTATGCCTGCGTAACTGGGGCTTTAGGAAATGATTTCACAGCAGCCGCCAGCTACCTACAACAACCACTCACCAGTCAGGGAATACTCATGTTTCCCCCACAACCAGTGATCACTACATGCTCACTGTAGTTCAGTCATTTAGTTATTTTCAACAAAAAATATCTTTATTCACATTTAGATCTTTGATTTAATTTTCATATCTTTTTATAATTTTTTGATGTTTAGTTCATAAATTAAGAAATGGAGTTGGAAATAAGCATAAAAGCTCCTTGTCTCCAGTTGAAGAATGTGATTAATTAGACTGGGGAATGCATACTGTACATCCCACTTTGTTGAGGCTTTTTGAAGCACAACACAGCTATAAAACAGTTTTACAAAGCTTCTGCCACGAAATTATCCAGATACACAACTGGATAAATAATATAATGCTAAAGATCAAAGAAAAACCTGTCATATGGGGAAAACACCTTCTTATATCCCAGTTAACCTTCACTGAGAATGCATAATAGTAGCAGCTTGGGAAAAATTCACATTGTTTAGCCAAGTTTAGCACTGCTTGGGCAAGCAGGGCAAGGCACCGCCCCTTTGCTGAAAGTAAAATACAACACAATAACAGCAACATCCCCATGTTTTGAGGATAAATAGGATCAAGTATAATGGTGCTGAATGAATATTAAACATGTTTATTGAAATTATACAAAAGACCGGAGGCTCCCAAGAAAGGGAGCCCCTGTGGATTTTACTTCTAGTCTGGCTCTGTTGGTACACCAGCTACATTTTCACCCAAAGCTTTTAAAATTCTTTCTCTTACCTAAATGCACACAAATCCACGCATACACAGCTGTGATTTACATTTCAAAGGCTCTTGTGTTGCAAAACTACCTGACTACATGCTGCACAGCTGGGGACAGCGAAACAGAGACACAAAGAGCAAAGGCTTTATCCACCAGATCAAAAAGGAAGACACAGCATCCAACAAAGCTTAAGGCCCCAGTGGTAACGGTAGCAACACTGCTGCCTGCTCAGAGTCTGACAACTGGAACAAATACCTCTGGACATCTGAGATATCTTTTCGACCTCTTGATTGGCCATTTTTATGCTGTTATATTTTTCTTATGTCCTATCATCTTTTTTTCTTGTTGACATAACTTAATCATCCGTAGATCTATTAATTTTATAAACCTGTGAAGCGTGAAATGACTAATGTAAAGCTAAAAAACCCTTCAATTCTGTCATCAATGTTGTGAATACATTCTGTCACCTCCCAGACTGCAGATGCTTTGATGTGCCCAAATTTGTTACAGTCTGTCACACAGTATGACTTATAATCAACATTCAAGATTATAGCATTTCACTGGGTGTAAACATTTAAAGACCTCATAACACTGACACCAAGAATGAGTTTCATCCCATTTTCTAAACCCAAATTTGAACCATGTGGTAAGATGCAGAATGTTTGGAGGAAAATATAACCTCATATTTTGTTTTCCTTGTTTCCTTGTGCTACAGTTGCCGCTCCTATTCTAATGAGGACACACAAGAGCTTTCTTTGACTTTTTAAGTATTAACATAAAACCAACAGCAAAGTTAAAAACAAGCCTAAAGAGCACTTCACAGAGTCACAGAGATTCTTCTATAGAAATAGGTGGGGGTAACAATGGAAGCTACAATTCTACCAGCCTGACTGCTCATCGTTGTCTTAGGCCTGTTGAAGATCAGGCCCTGGCTCCTAGGTTGAGTCAGCATATACTGTTTTTTTTATTGTCACTCAGTATTAGCATATTGTCTGCACACAGGTTTGCAAAGAGGAGTGAAAGAAGTCCACTGTGAATGACCATCTTTGAACAGAGGAGGTGGTTTACGACACCAACTGTCTGCCATCTATAATCCAGTTTTGAGATCCCTTCCCAGATGCTTTAACGCCCACTCACATCCTTGGCCATCTGACCTCAGGAAATCACATGATAGGGTGGGGATAGGTGTCACAATGGGTTCACCCAAAACCTTGGCTGATGGTGACCTACACCAGTTTTCACACCTTGGCTTGTGTGATTAGGATCAATAGGGGGTCCATGACCTTCTTGGGGACACTCCCATAGGGCTTAAAAATTTGGGACTCTCCACCATTTGCTCTTAGAACTGAAGAAGTTTCTTGGATGAGAGGGGAAACTTCTTCAAGGAAACTTAAGGAAGTCCAGACGCTTTTCTTTCCGAGCTCCTTAGACTATTCTCCAAAAGTTGATTCTGTTAATCTGGATGTAGCATGTTCAGTCCTGATGAACAGAATCAACTTTTGGAGATTTACTTACCTGGATGATTGAGAATGCATCAAGACTCCTTAGACTATGATGACCTGGATGACTGTGAACCTTCACAGACATAGTGTTATTATCACAAGGCCTATTTGTAAATGTGTTTATATGACTCTGAATCTTGAAGTTTATGTTGATCTTGAAGTAAATTTTTCACTGAACTCCAAAGGAACATTTTCACAAGTCTTTATTTTTGCATGACATTGTGAATTTTGGTGTTCTGATAAAAGCAAACAATGAAAACTTTGTGTGTGAATTGAAATTTGGATGACTGTGAAACATAGATGTTGTAAATCTGTGAAATCTCCTCAAACTATCCAATCAAACTTTGGTATAAATGTCAAATTTTCATTTTCCTTTTTTTGTTTTGACCATTGGCAGAAGCATTTCAAGGGCTTTTTTTAAATGAGGTCGCACAGATCAAAAAACAAGTCAAGAAAAATAAAACCCCATCAATAATAAAAAATATAAACAACTTGAAATTTGGTTTTAATGTGGATTCTGCGCTGTGGACAAACTTCATAAAAACTAATTATGAGACACTCATATGGCTCATATGAGTCATTTTGAAGGCAAAAACCCAACCAAAAAGCTATTGGGCCAACAAACTGATCCAGTTTCATCAGTAAAACGGTTTTATTTTACCGAGTGCAGGAACCAAAGAACAATGTCTCACATCATCTTTTACTTCAAGTTCACCTTTTCAAAGTTAAGGCATTTGGAAATGGTAAGCAGTGAACCAAAGCAGAGCTCAAATTTGGGCTGAAACTGCGCTATTATGATGGGTTTAATTAAAGTCTCTCCACATTGCCATCACACTTTCAGAATGGCGCACTCAGTATATGTTCTCTATCTGAAACCGTTATGTATTAAATGACAACTTTCATTGTCTCTTGTCATTCAAATCAGTTTACTAAATTATAATCCACATCGTTTGGGTTAATAACAGCTTACCCCACTGTGATGACAAAGCCACTGGAGGAAAGTCTGAAATGACACCAAGAGGCTGGATCCTCTAACACTGGCCATAATTTAGTTTCAATTTTCTGAGCAAAAAGATAGTGGAGAAAATCAAAGAGTGGAAGGGGAAGAGCCAATGCCTGATTGCAGTCATGAAATATGCCTTAAATGCTTTTGTAATCTCCCAGCAGAGAGCAAGAAAGGACATTGTTCTCATTGGGTGCCAAAGTTAGAGACATAATGGGAGAGGGTGAAAGAAAGAAATAGATATCACACAGAGAAAGGCCATCTTTAGTTAAATACAGGCTAAAAGAGTATAATTCTTTCAGCTGTGACTCTAATATATCAAATAAAGAGATGATTAATTACCAGTCATATCTGAAATGATTGAAAACTAGCACTCTTGAGAGTATGATGTCAGACTGAGCACACAGTGTCACATATTCAGAAACAGTACTATGACAAAACGCTGAAGCTTGAAAGTTCTTTAGATTTCTTCCAAATCATTTAAAGATACGGTTTTACATTGTGGGCTTTCTTAATTAGATGTGAAGATTGTCCCTGGCATATACATATGTACCTAGCATTCAGCTAGCCTTGCTTAGCTTTAAGTATGGGAAACAGGGCAGCAGCCAGCAAAGCTCTATCGAAATGTAACTAAATCTCTCTACGATATGACAATAACCCATTTCAGGTGCTTTTTTTCCAGGACTCCTTGTTGTCTGTCTCTGTTTTTAAATATTTGTATTTGCTAGTTTCCTGCTTTCCTATTGTATTTTTGTATATAGTCACCAACATGTTTCATATTTGAGAAGGTAGGACTAGAAAACTTGAATCACTTTGGTGGATCATGGAAACCAGTTTTGGCAACCAGGTGTGGACTGCCAAGTTCTGTTTGACCGCAACAAAACACACAAAAATACATACCGTACCTCTACAGACCCAAGTGCAGGTAGTGTGAATAGATGACGGTGGTCTCTGGGCTCCATGAGCTGGCCCCCAGACGTGGCCAAAGTTTTTTGACTCCTTTTTCTTTTATGGTTGCTCCAATGTTGTTCTTTTGGGGGCAGAATTGACCATCTTCAGATGAAGCAGTTGACTATCAATCTGTCAGCTTGCTAAACTATCAGCTTAGCAATCAGTATGTTTGAATTCTAAAAGTTAGTCTAAATGTATTCTGTTGTTTGTACACCACCATTTTTGTGACAGTTTACAAAGCATTTATCCTAAAACTTGGCAAAAAGCACTGTGATGAACCACCTATCTAAAGAAAGTTAGAAGTCCTAGTAACTTTTTCTGCATAAACTGAAAGACTGCCTGGAGTGTACATCTACAACCTGTGGTATGCGCTGAATAATAGCTGACTCCAATGCATTCATAATTTCCTGTAAATGGGTTTAAGCATTCAAACTCACCACTAGTGTCTGTTAATGGCCCTGAGCAAATGCACATAAAAGTGACTTTACTAAGCTGACGGATATGCTGACTGCAGTGCTCTTGTTGACTTTGAGTGACAAGGCTTTAACATGACACTTGAAGAGATGGAAAATCTGTTCTCACTGAAGATTAACAGAACATGACAATGACCTCATTAATGTTAAGTGGCTCTACAAAAAGAAAAAGCTTCTCAGTCTCGATTTATGAGTCATCATCTGTGTTAGTGGTAAATGTGAAAGAGTTTGTGTGCTTTCATCGGTGTTTTGAACAAACCATCATTTCTGTCACCTGTCTGTAAGTAAAGGAAGTACTTTATCATTTACCTTCTTGCTATTCCACATCTGCTTATCTGCAACTAGGTCAATCTTATAAACTTTGTTCTTGGTGTTCTTTACTTTTCTTACATTGCATTTTCTGCTTCATAGCACCCTATATGCATTTTCTGGTCTGAATCTGTTGCAGTTATTTACATTTTGCACAATGTCCCAACTTTTTTAGAGTAGGGCTTGTATGTATCCTGGTGGCAATCCTGTGTTCTGTGCTCTTTGATCCTGTGGGTCATGATCTCTGGTGACTCAGTGTTGACAGTGTATGTGGAAGGATTGTCGGAGGCATGATGAATTAGCACAAAGATATGCAATGCCATCACATGAGAGAGGAGATGTCACCCTCTACCCATATGAGAGAGGAGATTAGATGAGTTGAGGGAGTGGCAACACCCCTAGCTGGAGCAAGAGAGAAAACTGAAGTGACACCAAAGAAAAATGTCTCCCCACAGCCAGAGGAAGAGAGAAGGGAGTCAAAGAGAGTAGCTAAGAGACAGCAAAAGGCAGAGGGGAAGTTGCCCACAGCTAGGGGGGGAAGCGGAGCTTTGAGAAGGCAGCATAAGGTCAGAGTGACTTCATCAATCACAGCAGTGACAGTTCAGCTAGGAATTTGGGGCACCCTCTGATCACTTCTGTTACAGCACTGCATTGTTTTGCTCTTGTGTAGCACCACAGGCAGTTCCTGTGTTCAGGCTGGTGATCAGTCAAGCTGCTTTTGCACAGCAGAGCTTCTGTTTTAGAGTTGCCAATGAGTATTGCAGGTAAAATGGATTTATCATTTCATAAAATAATTAAGTAATATAAGAAATGTGTAATACAATGCTTTTTGTGAGTGGTCTCTACTGATGGTTCATCTCTTTGTCTGTTTGAGAAATGTCTAATTCTTTAATAAGAATCGTTATTTAATCCCAGACATCCTTGTTGACTTGATTTTTTTAGCCTTGTAGTTCCAGCTCCCTTTACTCTCATATGAGGGCTGTTGATTTGTGTAAAAATTCTGGCGAGCATTTAAATTTCCCTTAAATGTATTATGGTATTGCAAAAGTTGTCCCATGTGAATATGATTCCTACAAGAATAAAAAATATTGATTAGTGACTGATAAGTGGGCACTTTGAAACACAGTAACCTTTTGAGAGATTTATATTTCTTCAGTTGAGCACTGTCAGATCATGAAGGCAAACTGACAGCTTCCCTGAAAGGTTTTCACACAGTCTTTGTTCTTAGAGAAAACACCTTGTTAATCACTTATTGTACAGATTCATAAAGTTCTTATACTCTTGAAACATACAAACGTAAATGCCAAGTGGAGGTTGGTTTTAGGCTTACATTTAATAACTGTGACATTTTCAAATCCACACATCCCCAGGCAGTCTGGTTTAACAGCTTGGAGTGCAAGTGCTAAAAGCTGCCTCACCTGAGATTGCCTTTGTCTTGTAGAGCTAAAAGCCAAAAGGACCTGAGGAGACTTTTCACATTGGTATATTAAAAGCGCTTGGGCTGGTTGTGAATGTTAAATCAATGCCAAAACCAGGTGAGATGCGACCCCTTCCTTATGGTCTTTGTCAGGAAAGTTCTAAAATTCAATGATAACTTTTTTTGAGGGGTTGATAATAAAGAGACATTGCAGTCATATGCTTTCTGTTTATCCATGCTATTGCTATTATTATTAATTATCTGTAGGTGGCGTCGAGCATGTGATCTCCTTGACTTGACTCGCTGTAAATTCTCACTGGCTGATAGATGAGTGCACAACACTTGGGCTCTCACACACACCTAAAAGCAATCTGTTCATCCTTTAAACCTCTCCCTCTCTCTCTCCACCTCTTTGTTTATATCACAGTCTCTGTCTCTCAGTGTCTTCCCTCTCCCTCCTCCCTTGCTGTCATTGTGTTTCTTTCTCAATTTTCGTCTGCCTTTCTTGACCTCAGGGTGACTCTTACTTTGACTGAGAATCATTTTCATTCATCTTCCCCCCAAAGCCAGCAGCAGGAGTGTACTTGGTTAGGGGTCGTTGAAAGAAAAGTGTTAAAATATCAGATTCTTAACTTTCATTGGTCAGATTAAGTTTGACATCTTGATTTACTGGCGTAGAATTAAGTTAAGTAAAAACATAGCAACCCTGTTTCCAGTTTCCATTTTTGCCACCATGACCTTGTGAGTCCTGAAAAGGACCTACTGCTTTTAGTCTCCTGAATATTGTATTAGACATAAAGAGTGCTAAGAAAAAGCTAGAGAGACACAGGAAGCCAAAGAACAGCACATTTCTTTATGTGTAGCACATCTTCAAGCTCAATTTTTAAAACCTTACAAGTATTTAAAACCTTGCTGGTATTTATTTTTGTCTTTGTTTAAACACAAAACTGTAGCAGTGCTATTTTTTTTTTAATAACCACTCCAGTCAGAACATGGTTAAATATCTTTATATATGAACTATAGCTAACAAACTACTAACCTCTAACTATGCTAAATCTCATACGTTGTCATTTACATGCCTGACTTTAACACTGATTAATTAATTCAT
Organism: Maylandia zebra; assembly: GCF_041146795.1. Taxonomy (NCBI): domain Eukaryota; kingdom Metazoa; phylum Chordata; class Actinopteri; order Cichliformes; family Cichlidae; genus Maylandia; species Maylandia zebra. The sequence continues at coordinate 24,985,381 of NC_135168.1, read as the reverse complement.
GCTTAAATAATTTGGATTATCTGGGCTGATTTTATTCTCTCATGGTGCCTTAAAGTTTCTTTCCTGAAAAGAGGATGAAAAGTGAAAGAGGATTTGGACCTGGATATGATGTAAGACACAAAAAGCGTAGTGTGTTGTAAAGTAAACCTCTGAGAGCTAAACAATATTTTCTGCATCTCTTACTTGACACTAAGTGTACCACCTCCCACTTCAGGTCACCAAACCACAGATAATTGTTTGTTTTTCCTTTCTTTCTGCTCTCACCTCTGGGCACCTGCTCTGAGGTGAGGAGGCTGCTCTTTTCACCCCAGAGACAGAAGTCTGCTCTGCACGTTCACCTCTTCAAACTCTCCACTGTGTGCTCAGTAGTGAACACACTCAAACATCTAATTGTAGCAAAGTGAGAGCCTGCTGATGATTCCTGGTTACCAGAGTCAACACCACTAACCAAATAAATAGTTTTCAGTTAGGATTAGTAGCTACTTCAACAAGAGCAATGCAGCAAGTTTGCACATGGAAGATAGTGTGAAAGGGTTTTTTGGTTCAAATGGTTTTAACCTGGTACAAATATTTGACACAATCATAGTGTTAAATTTTAAGTTTAACATCAAGATACATGGATTGAAGGTTCAACATTCCCTCCTGAGCCATGGTCTTTGGCTCTGACTCAGAAGATTAGGAACACAACAAAGAGAGAGAGACAGATTCTTACAGGCACACATCAGACAGGTGCACACATTCATTCTGTTTTTAATGCACAGATACTCCTTCGCATATCTTTAAATAACTTTTTTTTACTATTTTAATTATCAAATTATTATTATATTGCTGTTGTCATTAGTTTCATTTGAGAAATTATTATAAAATATTTGAAATGTAGACCAAGTTAACTGATTTTTCTATTTCTTCTTCTGTATGGTGACTTTCCTGACTTTATTCATTGGTAAAAAATACAATATAGCTATAAAAAAGTTCTTTATCACAATTTCAGCTACATTACGTTCAATATATATATTCTTCCACATTGTCATTTCAATGTAAATATAACTTGGATGATTATGTTAGTCATTATTGTTATCTGAAATCTTAAATGTATGGGGATTCTAAGCCAAGTTAGAAAGTGTTCAGTTCCTGCCTGATTACCCTATTGCACATTATATCGTACTTTTGAAAAGGCTCTTTTAAAGTCAGAATAGGTTTGAAAGATTGATGATAACCATAAGCATCATAAAATGTTAGGACACATTGCTTAAGCTATGAATAAGCTAATGAATGACTGAATGGATGGACATATTTGTTGGTATTCAACAATTTGACTTAAGCCACAGAGGTGGACTTAAAAATATCTACAATATCTACTTCATGTCATGAAGCAATAGAAAAAAAAATCTAGACCCAGGACCCGAGAGATGAGATGATGAGATGAGATGAGAAAGCCTTTATTTGTCAGTTGCAGGTCTTTTGCCCACAACCGAGATGACAGACCTTGCCGACCGTACATACAATACACAAACATCACATTGGGGAGACAGGTCAGGCTAGGTAGTGAGGAAAAACTACACATGTTTCTTTTCCAGCTATTTATTTATGAGTGACTTATGTATGTATGTATATATATATGTATATATTGTACTATTCTTAGTTAGCATATTGTCTGTCTTGTCTTAATGTTGGTTTATAATGGAGCACTGTAACAAAAAATAATTTCCCCGAGGGATCAATAAAGTATTCTGATTCTGATTCTGATTCTGAAAAAACATCGAAATGTGTGACACAAAAGGATAATACAGGAATGCACAGATATCAACACACCATAGCACAATAAACAAAGACAAGCAACATGGGAAAGAGTTCCAGTGTGTACATCTGATCTGGGACCGCTGCAATCTTTCGACTGCGGCTCCAACTGACCCGATGTCCACATCAGAGGGGAGGTAAGCGTTGGAGGTGGCGTTGGATCCAGGGTAGGGAGGGTGATGCGTCGGTGAGTGCTTATCAGTATCAGTATATGTATGTGTGTGCGTGTCCATAGTTCAGCTGAGACAGTGTCCTTTGCCCTGCCAGGCTAAGTAAACAGTCTTCCAGCCAACCCAGGTGGCCTTGCATGGAATGGGAAGGAACAGACTAAACACAGTCGTTATCAGGGTGTTGTTCAGCTCCGGCCTTGCAGATGGCGCCAAAAGGGTATGCCGGCCCTTCAGTTAATCCGGCCACTTTTCTATCAAGCCTCATCACAAAAGGTCTCAGTGGAAGTGTGGCTGCCAAGAAACCATTCATAGGAAAAGTAAACAGGCAGAAAAGACTGAGATATACCAAACTTCATAGGAACTGGACTGAAAATCAGTGGTAACAGGCCTCATGGAGTGGTGAATGCAATGATCTGAGGAGCAGCTTGAGCGAGGAGTTAATTCAATTCAATTCAATTTTATTTATATAGCGCCAAATCACAACAAAAGTCGCCTCAAGGCGACTTTTAAGTGAGGCTTGGTTCAAGAAGTAAGCACTGTGAACAGTGCCCAGGCAGGTGCAGTTAAAATATTGACTTTTAGCTTTAATTCAATGGGTCGAACAAAAAGATTGCATAAAAATGTGAGGAACATTTTTAACACAGTCCCTTCATTTCAGTGTCTCAAAAGCAATTGGACAAATTAAATAACTGAAAATAAAATGTTCATTTCTAATACTTTGTTGAAAACTCTTTGATGATGCCCATGAGTTCAAGATCTAAGGCTGTCATTGCCAGCAGATGTTGGGTTTTCTCCTTTTTAATTCTCTGCCAGGCCTTTACTGCAGCAGCTTTCAGATGCTGTTTGTTTGTGGCCTTTCTGTCCGAAGTTTAGTCTTCAACAAATGAAGTGCATACTCAACTGGGTTAAGATCAGGTGACTGACTTGGCTCCACTTCATTGCTTTAATGAACTCCTGGGTTAGGCATTAGGCTGGATTTGAGCAGACAGTATATCTCTGAACACCTCAAATTCCTGCTTCTGTCCTGTGTCACATCAAAACAGTAGTGTCCCAGTGCTGCTGGGAGACATGCACACCCAAGCCAATACTGCCTCTGCCACCTTTTACAGATGATGTGGTATGGTTTGGATCATGAGCTGTTCCACGCCTTGTCCATACTTGTTTCTTGCCATCATCCTGGTAGGGGTTGATCTTGGTTTCATCAGTCCAATGAATGTGTTTTGTGTTTTTAGAAGTTTTTCAGTAAGCAATCTAGCCTTTCTATTCTTGAGGCTTATGAGTTGCTTGTACCTTGCAGTGAACCCTTTGTATTCACTTTCATGCAGTTTTCTTTGTGTGGTAGACATGGATACTGATATGCCTACCTCCTGAAGAGTATTGTTCACTTGGTTGGCTGTTGTGAAGGGGCTTCACTTCACCATGGAAATAATTCTGTAATCATCCACCACTGTTGTGTTTCGTTGACGTTCAGGTATCTTTTCATTGATGGGTTACTGGTCACTGCTTTCTTTCTCAGGATGTACCAAACTTTTGATTTTGCAAATCCTAATACTGAAGCAATTTCTCGGGTGGGTTTTTCTGTTTTCGCAGCTTAAGGATGGTTTGATTCACCTGGAAAGCTCCTTTTACTGCATGTTGTCTGTTCACAGCAGAATCTTTCAAATACAAGCACCCCACATCTAATCAACTCCAGGCCTTTTATCTGCTTAATTGACAATGACTTCATGAAGAAATTGCCCAACACCTGCGCATGAAACAGCTTTTGAGTCCAATTACTTTTGGTCCCTTCAAAAAGAAGCTGAAACTCAGAAATCCTTCATCCAATTTGAATGTGGATACCCTTAAAGGTTCAAGGTTCAAGGTTCAAGGTTCTTTATTTGTCACATGCATAGTTATACAAGTATAACACACAGTGAAATGTAGCCTGACACGCTCCTCGACATGTGCAAAAATTGGGGGGGGGTGTAGAGGAAGAACATTATATATATCTACATATAGTATATACACTGGGTGAATGTGCAGTAGTAGCAGCAAGCAGGTGAATGAAAGCTGAGAGTCTACACATTATGTCCAGTATTATATAACTATAAATGGAATATGTTTCAGTAGTCAGATAAAACAAACAAAACTTATGTAATTGTACAAATATACATTGACTTAACAGTTCTGAGAAATAATGACAAGCAGGTTCAGGACAAGCAAATGTAAGTACTGTTGGAGACTAAGAACAGAAGACTTCTTACCTTCAGATTAAAATAGTGGTGGTGAGGCTGTCCACACACCTTCATTTAGACCCTTGTGGTTTTATTAAGGGCTTTAATTGGAAGTTCTCTGAAAAGGTCAGCAGTGACTGCAACAAAGAGGTCAGCCATCTTAAACCACAATCCAAAGTAAAACACAGCAAGTCTACAGCAAGTTGAAACATTTCTGTAGTTCAAATTGAAGACACTTTGATTTAAGCCCTGCACACTGAAAAAAAGGCGATGTTGGATCTACTTGATTCAATAGTAGACATTGGTTGCTCACAAATGTCTTGCTTTGGCAGAAACTTAAACAAATGAGTTAAATCAACACAACTTATTCATATTCAATAAAACTTTACATTTTGTGTTCAGAAAACGCAATTGAAACATGTTTAGATGAAGTAAATTGAGCTCTTGGAATATTTTAATCCTTCACAATTTTGTCATTTTATTTCAACACTATTCAATAACTTTTGTCCCAGTACAACTTGGTCACTTAAATACTACATGTTGTCTTCATGTCAACGTTTTGTGTTTATTATGATTATTTTCCTCTGTTCTAGTTATTCTGATTTTGGTATAGGGCTTTGGAGCGTGATGTCACGGGGGTGGGCATGGAAAGGATTTTGGCCTGATCTGCCATTTTGGGGGTCTAGCACAAGTGAAAAGGGAGCGAAGGCACACACAACAGCCATGGTTCGTATTTGCTGTGTGGTCGGCTGCAATGTTCAATCACACGACCGGCAAGAGAATAAGCTTGAAAATGGTTTATCTTTTCATTCTTTCCCAACCTGGAAGCAACATGAGGCAGCTCGTGTATCAGATGTTACCAAACGAAGGTGTCTAGCCTGGATAGCAGCTGTGAGACGAGCTGACGTGCAGTTCTCTTCAATCTCCAGATATCTGTTGGTGCTCCAGACATTTTCATTCCGGTAAGTTCTAAATATGTTCATATCACTATTTATAGCCTATTAGTTTTATTTTCTGTGCGCTCTGAGCTCATAGCAAATTAGAACAAACATCCTACTGAGTGATTTTACAGAACTACCTTCTATTTATAGACTTGCTAATTATTTGGCATTATATATATATATATATATATATATATATATATATATATATATACATATATATATATATATATATATATTTCATAGTTCAGCAATACTGATCAATCTAATAAACTTAAACCTACACCATCCTCCCTATTCTGGTATTTTAAAGAGTACTTAGCGTAAATATTAACTCATTCACTGCCATTGACGTCTATAGCCGTCAATTGCAGTGAATGAGTCAATGGGTTTAACTCATTCACTGCCAATGGCTGGCAGTGAATGAGTTAACAGTTACTATATACAGTAATGGACTTCTATACATTTTACATCAAATTAAAACTTTGGGTGTCAGATAATTATTTATTAAAAGCTAGACATTTTAAATGAGAATAAGAAAGAAAAGTATGTCTTTGTGCCCCCTTTTCCCTGTTAATGCCCTATCGGCCCCCTGGCTAAACTTTGCTAGATCCACCCCTGCACAGTTACAGCCGTCAGCTACGTAGACGAAGATCCTGGTGTAGAAAGTAATATTAAATAAATTCTGACAACAGCTTATCAAGCTTAAACGTGCTGCTGTTGTTCAGCCGCTGGTTTCCTCTTTCTGGTGCAAAGTGGGCCAAAAACAAAGAAGAGAGATGGAGTCGCGACAGAAAAGCCGATCAGCTGATCATTGATCAGTTTCATGATTGAAGTAGCAGCAAGAAGAGGCAGTCGCTTGTTAAGCTTAACGCAGGAATGCTTTACAAACATTCAGAGATGGACTTACACACTTGCTTTACTTCTCTCGGGGATAACTTTGTCGGAGATGAAATGCCGGGTTGCTAGCGAAGCTCCAAATGCTATCCAGACCACCACAGGTCCCGCATGCCACAGCCGCTCTATCACGTGATGCATACTGCTCCGACGTGCTAACGTTCTGAGGTGAGTTACGGCGTGTTGCAAGTTTTGTGAGGTGCTTTCGAGATATTTAATGGATCGGATTACATTTTTTATTTTTCTCCGATATCCGATCCACTAATTTAGGTCAGTATCGGACTGATAACGATACGTAATATCGGATCGGTCCATCTCTATTATTTACACGGCAGTGCACTTCAGGCATGAATCTAGACCCCTAGATAAAACATTATGGGTCATTCCCACAACCCACAGCTTCACTGTGTTCCAGCAAAGTATCCAATAGCAGTGACAACTCCTCCAAAGTAGCAGGTGGGATTTTTCTTTTTTGGGGATGGCTCCTTTTACCTGTCAATACGGATGGTCTGTTTATGTTTTGATCAAGAGCCTTTTTTTGGGCAGCTGAAGAGGAGAAGTCTATCTTATGGCCAACCTCTGGCTGTATCTTGGTCATATTACCCAGCAAAACCCAGTATGCAGGTTCATCTGTAACAGTCCTTGTGCCACAGATCTGCACTGTTGCTTCTACATTAAACAGAAGAGCAGCGACATGGGTGCAGGTCTCTGCGACTCCGGCCATACAGGTGCTGTGGGCGGCTTCAACCTTCCCTGTGATGCTCACGGTGACCCATGGCTGCAATGCTGGTTCATTCAGTTTTTGAGAGTGCAGTACCTGAAACACACACAGACAAAGTTCATTTAAAGACAAGAACTAATGAGCCAGGGCCGACGTAAATGTGTTTTATCTACTTTATCATAAATGTAACAAAGTGTTTAGAAAGTTAGCACATACATGTAATTTTTCATTTTTTTATGTGCCCATCTATAGAACGCTGCATGTTATATTCTAAATCTGCCTGTTCTCTGTCAGAAACCTGCCTGCAGAAAATGAACCTAAAGTATGTAATGCAAGGATGTAATCACTTTCAAGATGGAGAAAGCATAAAGTGACAATTATGAATCACTTAATATGATAAGGAGATTCTGCAGGTCATTAATCAATGTATAAAGCTAAAATAAAATGCATTTTTAGTGACACAGGATACAAACATGGAAGCAAGATGTATAATTAGGATTATTTATAATAAATATGAATAATTTAGTGCAATTTCTTTAACCATAAAGAATAACTAAATCCTTCAGGACAATGTCACATCAATGCACTGAACTCACTGTGTTATCCACCTAACAGCCTCCACGTGTTCTCACTGTAATTTCTCCCTCATGAATGAATTTATGCTGCATTAATCTGAATGTTTGCAGGGAAATCAAACGCATTTCACACGCAGTACTCAAGCTGATTTACCTTTGTTTGAATGACGACTTGTACGCGCTGACTCCACAGACAAGGTACGAAAATATGTCAGGCTACGTCAATAGCGGTTGGTCTTCAGGGTTTCTACTCCACGGCCGTATTTCATACGGGTCCACATTTCCAATGCACGCTATTTTCTGCAAGTACCGCTGCTTCGCCTCTGGACGCAATCGGTTTCTATACAGTTCATTCTCTTTTGAGCTGCTTTTAAGCATCTTTCTTGTAGTCGTCGTTCCAACACAGTGTGTTTGTTTTGATTCGTAGACCCCGAAAATGGCGCTGCGCTCCCACAATGCATTGCGGCGTGATGTCAACTCCAAAGCCCTATTCTGTGTCCCCCCCATTGTGTCCGGTTGGTGTTCTAGATTTCCTGTTTTATTCTGAAGGTCTCTGTTTGTTGTCATTGTGTTCAACCTGCGTCCTCCAGTCATCATGTGTATTAGGATCAGCTGTTCTTCCCTCCTGTGTGTGATTACCCGATTACCTTGTGTGTGTGTGTGTGTGTGTGTGTGTGTGTGTGTATATTTAGTGGGTGTCGGTCTGTATTCGTTGTCAGCTCGTCTGTGTTTCTTGGTGTCCTATTCGTTGGTCTGCGTCTCTCTGCCTTTCACCCCGTTTCCTGAGGATTTCAAGTTAGCTCTTTAGTTTTTCCCAGTTTAGGTTTCCATTAGTATTTCTCATTCTTTGTTGTCTGTTTCTGCCACTTCCACTTGTAAATAAACGTCACACTCTTCATCAGTCAGCTGCCTGCATTTTGGGTCCTTTTCATTCCACAACACGACTGCTGCCTCAGCCGTGACAGTACGAGCCGACCAAACATGGACCCAGCAGCATCTGCACCTTCCCAGGAGTTTCGGGAGGAATTAATTGACTCTGTTTTGAGGTTGGTTAACCTGTGGCTCGAACGTGAGGGAGAGGAATTTCACCGTGCTGTAGAAGCCAGGCTACAGCAATTAATCTCTACTCACCCCTGGCTACTGGACTCTCTTCATCCGCTTGCACAGAATTTCATTCTTAACGAACTTCACCTCCACCCTCCAGCCACTACCGCTTCCCAACCCAGTCCGGCGGTGAAGGTTTTGCACGGCCCGCCGGATGTGGAATTGTCCGGCTGATCGGAGCCGTCATTAAAAGGGAAACGGCGATCATGCCGCCGACGTCCATCACCACAGCCGGACCCCGAGACTTCTGAGTTGCCGGCTGTGGTGAGTAAAAGAGACAATAATCACGAGCTTTCCAATTTAAGGACTGTTTATTCTGGGGCCGTTTTCTGTGCAGCCAGTGAGGATAATGGTGTTTTCCCTGGCTCGCCTGCAACGTTTATAAGAATGTGTTTCCTGAGACCGTAGCTGCCCAGCCTGAAGCCCAGTTAGCCGCCCGGCCTGAAGCCCAGTTAGCCGCCCGGCCTGAAGCCCAGTTAGCCGCCCGGCCTGAAGCCCAGTTAGCTGCCCAGCCTGAGGCCCAGTTAGCCGCCCGGCCTGAAGCTCAGTTAGCCCCCCAGTCTGAAGCCCATTCGCCACCTCCACCACATTCAGCCTTACTACCCATAGCTCAGTCACTATCACAGCCAGACTTACTACAAACTATGTTACAATCCATAGCCCAGTCAATAGCTCAGTTGGTAGAAGAATCATCAGCTCAGTCTCCAACTTTACCACCATTATTGTTCCAACCTTTACTTCAGTTGCCCTCAGCTCAGCCACCTATTCAGCCGTCATCTTCACCTACTCCTGTACAACAAGCTAAGTCAATCCACCCGAAAAAAACTGTTCCTCTAATTCTAAGCAGAGAGACAAACCAATAAATATTATAATCAGTCCTCAAAAGCTGGCCATTTCAGAGACTGTGATGCACTTCAGGGCCTCCCCAGAGGCTGGGTTTCAACCCTCAGCCCACTCTGGACCCCTGGAGGCTAAGAACCCAGCTGAGGACCGCGCCCGGCTGTCGCTGCCTGAGCAGGGTCAGTGCTCCATGCAGCTGCAGTCTGTTCTGTCTCTGCCAGAGGTCCCCGCACCTGCTGGTTCTGTCCTGTGTGTCCCAGGGGCCCCTGTGCCCACTGGTCCTGTGACTGGTCCTGTGACTGCCCCTGCTGGAGGGCCCGAGGAGCCCATCCAGCTTCTTGCCTTGTTAGCTGGGGGTCTTGGAGGACCCAGCCAGCACATCCTCATGTCTGCTGACGGTTCCGGGGAGACCGTTCAGCCACCACCTGCTTCACCACCTGCGGCTCCTATGCCATCGCCTGCAGCCGCAGCTTCATCCGCGCCGCCTGCAGCCGCGCCGCCTGCAGCCGCGCCGCCTGCAGCCGCAGCTTCATCCGCGCCGCCTGGTCCAGCCTCAGCTTCGCCGTCGCCTGGTCCAGCTTCAGCTTCATCTTCATCCTCGCCTGCAGCAGCCTCCGAGCCTTCATCCTCGCCTGCAGCAGCCTCGTCTGGTCCTGCCTCGTCTGGTCCTGCGGTAGCAACACTGCCAGCACTGACCTTTTTTATATACGCGTGAAACAGTTTTCTATACGAGATCGCTGCAAAAAGTGCAGCCTTACCTAATGTCATTTTATATTAAGATTTAAAAATCTAGTCAGTATTGGTATGGTGAGTAACATTCAGTAAAGTAATAATTCACACAACAATATTACATTCATGTAGTTGTAAAAAGCGCGATAATATAGTAAGTAATCCAAAGTATTCAGAATACGTTACTCTCTTTGAGTAACGTAACGGAATGTGTTAGAAAATACATTTTGGGGCATGTATTCTGTAATCTGTAGTGGAATACATTTTAAAAGTAACCTTCCCAACCTTGGCTTCTGGTTTCATAAAGATGTCAGATTTTATAGAAGTCTCTGCGAAAAGAACCTATTGCAGTTAAAGCTACATCACATATTTCCAAAGTACAGAGACAAGTACTATTCGAGGAGTTACCATGTTGTTATTATTATTATTATCACCTTGATGTTACGTAATGTTTCATTTGGTAAAGGTATGCATTTCATTTCACACAGCTATATGGCATGAAGTGAAGAGAGACTCCAAATTTTGACCCAGTGTGATGTCTTGCTGTAATGACTCTTTGATAAATTAACAGTTGTTAAATCAGAATATTGCTCACTGTTTCATTCAACAGTGTATTGTATTACTCAACAAGTGAGCTGTGCATCAAGTCAAAACCACAGATGTACACTAAATCACAAGCCGCCTGAGATTTCATTGCTGTAATACTCATTGCCCAACAGTAACATGATCAAAGAGCTCATTTGCTGAAGAGTCATTTGCTGAAATTACTTGGTGCTTCTGGGGCATTTGTTCAAGCAGGCAGAGGGGAGTCATGTGTTTTGATCCTTGTGGCGATGAGACCTATTCATGGACTTAATAATCAGCTTTCATCAAGTGTTAGTTTCAAACTTGCCGGGAGAGGTTCAGGCATGAAAGAGCATTGTTGTTGGTGTTTGCAGAGTCCTTATTCTGGCAGAATACCTTAAATATCAGTAATATTGCAGATACTGGATGCACGTACAGTTTTCAAAGTTATTCTGTAAGTGTTTGAATACAGTTGAAGCACTGAAGCAGGTAGGAGGTACATATTTTACATTCCCAGAAGGAACTTGGGTAAATATTAGGTAACCTAACTATGTACCTTCTATTTTTGGATGGAAATCTCTTGATGAGAAAAGCCAAGCAAAACACACTGTAACATATGTTTTCAGGCCAAATGGGATAAGACCTCTTTATGACTTTGAACGTAGACTCATTATCAAATTAGCCGGAGGTGCTTGGAAGCAGGAAAATCTTTCTAAAAGGGCATCACCCATAAAACACCTTGAACTATATGTTTTTACTGTACAACCCCCAGGTGATTTTAATTAACCCATAGATATTCCAAGGCTGCATCTAGGATATGGAAAGGAGACTTGCACTTTGAAGAAGATACCCAATACAGTATAAACAGAACAAAATACACAGGAATTTGAATTTTGCAAAAGCTCATACCAAGTAAATGTAAAAAGAATATTCTGAAATATGTCATTCAGGATCATGTCTTTACTACTTATCTACTGATGTCATGCAAGTAAAAAAGGTACTTTATCTTTTGCAAACTATATATCTTTAAAAATGACGCAAAAAAAATCTATGTTTTAATTGAACTTGGTGATGCAAAAATTACTTGTCAAATTCAAAGCTTTTACACTTAAGACTAGGTATTAACGAAGTAGGTATGGAACTGAAGTTAAAATACTTTTTCTTGACACACAATACAACCCTGAGTGCTTTAGCCCCATCATATCTTAAAGACATCATAGTGTCACTTTATCCCACAGGGGCATTTGCCTTCAGGTGATCTAAGCTGTCCTTTAGTTATGCTGTTATAGGCTCAAGTGGCTGGGGCATTTACTTTCGACTAGTCTTTTCATTCCCCATGCATTTATATGTTACTGCTGCATGTACCTATCTACTATCTTCTGAAATTTATGGTTTGATCTCTGTGTTGTTCTTGATCTCTGTGTGCTCATCCCTCAGCCTGGGTTGGATGGAGGTACTTTTCTGTTAAAAGGGAGTTTGTCCCCCCTCTACCACTGGCACTGAGTCTCATTGTCAGATTTATCTTTCTAACACTGTAGACTTCTTCATTTACAATATAAATCATCTGACCTGGTGATAGGGTACAGGATATCTCTTCTTCCAGATATTCCAGGTATTCAGATTTTTCAGGTTGTTTACTTTGGTTTCACAGCTGTGAAATATCTGCAAACATCTAATACTTTGCCTCACTTTGAGGTGATGATGAGTTGTTGTTGCTCATCAACAAAAACAACAGAAAGAATCATCTTAAGTCATTTCAGTTGATATCAAGAGTTTGCTATCTTACCTTCTCAACTAAAAACACATGGAAATATTCAAAATACTCCGCTCCCAAAATTAAAGTGATTGTGACTCAAGAATAAAACTCTCAACAGATCAGTTTTGAAATCCTGTGGCGTTTGACAGAAAGCCAGCAATAATATATATCACTATTTAAACAGTATTCCTAACACGATAAAGACTTAAAAATACGGTAGTTGGGTAGTTAGTGACATGTATAATCAAGCAGTGGTTTATATTTTTCCTGCTTTCAATAAGAGGATATAATTAGCTTGTAAAGTTGGCATGAGTGTCAAAGTGCAACTTATATTTACACAATGACAGATCCCACTGATCATTTTATGTTCTACATACCAAACAACAGTTATTATACATGACAACAAAACACACAGTGCCATTTGACTGTCAAACTCATTTGAATCTGGGTCCATTCCTACCTGCAGAGTCTTAGGGCTCAATCACTCTCTCAGCACCTGTCGCTTTGGCGGACCCTAAATGAGTCATTAGTGGGCTATTAATGCATGGAACAGCTTTATCCATTCTTTTCTAATATTGTCAGGACCTAAGGAAAGAATCAGTGATTCTCTCGGACATAAATCCCTCTTGGCATTTCAAGAAATGTTAGTAGTTTTTTATAGGAGAGGGCCTTGTAATGGTCACTTTACTCACTCACTGATTCATCTGGCTTTTGAGAAGAAAATGGCTAAAACATTTTTTGAATCATGGGTTTTTTCTATTAAATAAACCAAGTTTTGCTGAATCAACCTTGAATTAATTTTTCCTTTAATTTTGCACTCTGCTGTTTTTTTAAGATCCTTATTTATCTTATAGCCTAGCCTTCAGTTCATCCACTGTCTGACACAAACTCTTCTGATTGGCTGACGATTAAAAGTCTGAACAGCAGGTGGGTGAGATTTCTGTGCTAATCTGAGTACCAGTGCTTGTGGTTGGTGGGAACATAGGGACATTTGCTATCACTGACATAATCCTTTTTATGGTCTATGTTCACTCACCCACCTGTTATGTACAGCTTGCAAAAACTGGGTTAGATCCCCCTTTACCTTGAAAACTCCCTTAATTCTTAGTGTTATAGGTTAAGCAAGGTTCTGGAAACAGTCTTTTGGGCTACAGTAAAATGATAGCGTCGCTCCATTGCAGTAGATTTGTCAGTTGCACATCCCTGGTGCAAATCTCCCAGTCCACCATATTCCTAAAGTGCTCTATTGGATGGAGAACTGGTGACCACAGTAACAAAGTAACTGTGGACTCATTGTCATGTTCAAGAATGGATCGATTCTTAAACATGACAATAAAATAATGGGTGCATTTTCTGGCTTGATACAACAGAATAATGCATAAAAGCCGGCCATAAAAAATGGAAAAACTGTGTTCATAAAGGAATGTATGCAGTCAGGAACAAGACCCAGGCAGATTGTGACACTCAAATGATGCAGGGGCCTAAAGTGTCCAAAAAAAATCCCTTCACCTATACAAGCCAGAATTGATCCACGATTTCATGTTGTTTACTCCAAATTCTGGCCCCTGAGTCTCGATTTCTGGTGCTGAAGGTTCCATCACTTTTTCTTTTTCAGACAATTTTCGGTAAACCGTAGAAATGATTGTGTGGGAAAAAACCCAGTAGAACAGCAGTTTCCGAAATAATCAGACTAGCCTGTCTGACACCAATAAATATGGCACATTCAAACTCACTTAAATCTGCTTTCTTCCCCATTCTGAAGCTCAGTTTGAATTTGAAGCTGTCTTGACAGCATCTACATGCCTGAAGCTTAGTTTCCGCCTTCATAAGAACTAGTGAAGGAATATTTTTTATAACACACCTGTTTGGCTATTTCAGAATCAGAATCAGAATCAGAATACTTTATTGATCCCTGGGGGAAATTATTTTTTGTTACAGTGCTCCATTTTAAACCAACATTAAGACAAGACAGACAATACGCTAACTAAGAATAGTACAATATATACATATATATACATACATACATACATAAGTCACTTATAAATAAATATTTGGAAAAGAAACATGTGTAGTTGTAGCAGCAAACAGTGTGTTAAGTGGATGCGTTGTACAGGGAGATGGCCACAGGCAGGAATGATTTCCTGTGTCGTTCAGTGGTGCTTTTCGGTAATCTCAGTCTCTCACTGAACGAGCTCCTGTGACTGACCAACATGTCATGGAGTGGGTGGGAGGTGTTATCCAACATTGTCTTTATCTTGGACAGCATCCGCCTCTCCGACACCACCTTGAGGGAGTCCAGCTCCATCCCCACAACATTGCTGGCCTTACGGATCAGTTTATTAAGTCTGTTGGCATCTGCGACCCTCAGCCTGCTCCCCCAGCATGCAACAGCATAGAGGATCGCACTGGCCACCACAGACTCATAGAAAATCCTCAGCATTTTCTGGCAGATGTTGAAGGACCTCAGTCGCCTCAAAAAATAGAGACGACTCTGGCCCTTCCTGTAAAGTGCTGTGGTGTTTTTAGCCCAGTCCAGTTTATTGTCAATGTGTACTCCAAGGTATTTATAGTCCTCCACAATGTCAACACTGACCCCCTGGATTGAAACAGGGGTCAAGTGTTTCCTGGTCTTCCTGAAGTCCACGATCAGTTCCTTGGTCTTTGCCACGTTGAGCTGCAGATGATTCTGCTCACACCACGTGACAAAGGAGTCGACCACAGCCCGGTACTCTGTCTCATCATCCCTGCTGATGCATCCAACCACCGCAGAGTCATCAGAAAACTTCTGAAGATGGCAGGTCTCTGTGCAGTGGCTGAAGTCTGTGGTGTAGAGGGTGAAGAGGAAGGGGGAGAGGACAGTCCCCTGTGGTGCCCCTGTGTTGCTAATCACCTTGTCAGACACACACTGTGGGAGACGTACATATTGTGGTCTTCCTGTCAGGTAATCAACAATCCAGGACACCAGAGAAGCATCCACCTGCATCGCTGCTAACTTATCACCCAGGAGGGTCGGCCTGATGGTATTGAAAGCACTGGAAAAGTCAAAAAATATGACCCTCACAGTGCTCGCCGGCTGGTCCAGATGGGTGTAGACACGATTGAGCAGGTAGATGATGGCGTCCTCTGTTCCGAGACGAGGCTGATAAGCGAACTGAAGGGGATCCAGATGTGGTCTTACTATGGGTCGCAGCTGGTCCAGGATGAGCCTTTCCAGGGTCTTCATGATGTGGGAGGTCAGTGCCACGGGCCTGTAATCCTGGGGGCCACTGGGACGAGGCGTCTTTGGTACAGGGATGAGGCATGATGTCTTCCACATCACCGGGACCCTCTGCAGACTCAGACTCAGCATAAACAGTTTATGAAAGACTCCACACAGCTGGGGGGCACAGGCCTTGAGGACAAGGGGACTCACTCCGTCTGGTCCAGCAGACTTGCCTGAGTGAAGTCTCCTCATTTGCATCTCAACCTGGTATTGAGTGAAGGTGATGGGTGGGGGAGGGGTGTCAGGAATCTCACAGGAGGCAACATGTGAAGAGAGAGGCTGGCACAGTGGTGTGGCTCTGGATTCCAGGCTGACTGCAGGTGAGGTTGTGGGGGTGGGAGCAGACACTGTGGTGTCGAATCTATTGAAAAACAGATTCAACTCATCGGCTCTATTTTCACCTCCCTCAGCTCCCCTGCTGTTGGTTGGCCTGAATCCAGTGATGGTCTTCATGCCCCTCCACACCTCTCTCATGCTGTTCTGCTGGAGTTTCCACTCCAGCTTCCTCCTGTAATTGTCCTTAGCCTCTCTGATCTTGTCCTTTAGTAACACCTGGACCTTCCTCACCTCCTCTTTGTTGCCCCCTCTGAAAGCCCTCTTCTTGTTGTTGAGGAGGGCTTTGATGTCCTTAGTCACCCACGACTTGTTATTTGGGTAACAATGAACAGTCTGAGCTGGAACAAGGGAGTCGGTGCAGAAAGTTATGTAGTCTGTGATACACTCAGTAAGCCCATTGATGTCCTCGGCGTGAGGCTCACAGAGTGTTTCCCAGTCGGTCACCTCGAAACAGCCCTGTAGTTCCGCTATTGCCTCCTCTGACCACCTCCTAACAGTCCTGGTGGTCACAGGTTCCCTCCTCACAATTGGCACATAGCGGGGGGTGAGGTGAATCAGGTTATGATCTGACCTACCAAGTGGGGGGAGGGAGGAGGAGCTGTATGCATCCTTGACGTCCTTGACGGAGTCCCTGAACTAGTTCTATCCACCTAGTTTGTAGTGTTTGTGCTACCCAGTGGATTTAGGTTTCAATTTTGACAAGAGGAATTCAGGTATTTCATTAGTGTGTTAATATACTGGGTTACTTTGTAACTGTGGTTTGTACCTGTAACTGTGATGAATGTAGCTTACTAACCAAAACTGTTAGCATTGATAATGAAATAATATTCACTTATATTTTATTAATAAGGACTCGGTACTGAAGCCTGCATTTAGCCACAGGTATAGAAGATAGCAAATATTATTCCTTTTTGAAGAATTCAGTTCTTTCAGATGTAAATCGCCATCTGATAAATGTGTTACTAGTATTACGCAAGGTAAACTGGAAAAAGTAGTATTTGAATAACCTGCATCCTTAAAACTTTGCTTATTCGACCCATACAGCACTGAAGCAAAGGCCAGATGGCAAAATTGGCTAGAGAGGCAAAGACGAACTATAAATATAGCTCCTGACATGGTCAAACCAAAGAATGCTAAACCACTAAAGCCTTATGCCACCCTTGGAAGTAAGAACTGCAATCAAATATGTGCCATAACTAGAGTCTTTTAAATGGCTGTGGAAGAAATTAGGCTCACACTTTCCAGAATTGTTTTGATTCAGCCACATGGTTTCAGCCACGGTTTTCCAAGAATGAATGAATGAGAGTGCATTTTAGTCTGGAATTTGGTTAGGCCACTCTAAAATGGGTGGACTTGCTAGTGCGTTTTTGATCATTGTCCTGCTGCATGACATAAGTGTGGTTGGACTTCAGGGCAGAACGTGATGTTTGGATATTTTCTTTCAGGATTTTTATGTAGAGAGCAGAACTTATAGTTCCATCAATTATGAAAGTCGCCCAAGTCCTGAAGTAGCAAAGCAGCTTCAGACCACCTGCTGTGAGACTTGTATAATGTTGGTATAATGTCCTTTTTTTATTAAATGCTGTTTTTTTTTTTGCCAGATGTAACAGAATTTAAATTTGTGTCATCGCTCTACAGAATATTACGTCTTTGGTGCCATCAGGATTGGTTTTTTTCTGGAGGGTTTTTTGTCAAATTTGAGATGAGCATTTGTGTTCTTTTTGGCCAGCAGTGGGTGGAACTCTCCCATGGATTCCATTCTTGCTCCTTCTTATTGTTGAATTATGAACTCTGACCTTAACGGAGACAAGTGAGCCCTGAAGTTCTTTAGATGCTGTTCTGTGTGGGGTTTTTTTTTATTGTTTTGTTTTGTTTTTTGTGACCTCCTGGATGAGTTATCAATGCACTCTTGGAGTAATTTTGTTAGGTCAGGTACTCCTGCCAAGTATCAGCGTTCTTCAAAGTTTTCTCCATTTGTGGATAATGGCTCTCACTGTGTTTCACCGGAGGGATGTATTATGTACACAGATAGAAGCTTTAGAAAAATATTACAACCAAAGTAATTTGAATAACAAGTATTAAGATTATTTTTCTAATCAACAGTGTGAAATATCTTTAATATTTAAGCTAATGTTGAAGTCTCTTAACCACTGATGTAATACAGCAAGTGTGGCATAATGCACACATAAACACACAAACAGCCCCATCTGCTAAAGATATCACTGTGTTTACTCATAGTGTGAATCATCCTATCTACCACATCCATCAAGCTCTCTATTGGATTTTTGTGTACTGGAGCCCTCATGAAACCATTTTCAAATGACTTTCCCTTTTTGACATGGTTCATTATCCTGGTAGAAGAAGAAATTATAAGACTGTAATCTGTGGTGGCCATAAACAGATAAACATGGTGAGTACACTTATGCTGTGGTATTCAAATGATGATTCACTGGTGTTAAGGAGCCTAAAGTCACTTTATTTTGGTAGTAAATCACCAGGACAAGTCTCTGTTTGCACCCCAAACAGTATGCGTATGCTGTCTCAGACCCATAGCAGCAACAGAAATGGTTCAGACCTGGATATTATTTACCAGTCTTCAGCTGCTCAGTACTGGAAAGCCTGTGCTTGCTGCATCCTCAGACTTTTGTTCTTGGCTGACACGACTGAAGGACTGATATGGATTTTCTCTGGTGTCCATCTGCCTCATGGTTGGCTGCATTGTTCATTCTGAGCTGTTTCTCTGCTCAGCACAGTTGCACAAATGTGTTATCTGGGTTACCTTGTGCCTACCTCTCAGGTCTGATCATCATAGGTAAATTATCCAAAGTTAAAATTGTTAAGATGAGAGCAGCAGTTATTGGTAAAGCAGCACGTCTTGCACAAAGATTAATACACAATCATACAAACCGACAGATCACCTTTTCCCCATTGTGTTTATTATGAACATTACCAAATTTCATAATATGTTACTGCACAACTTTATGCATAAAACTCCTGTGCAGGTGTTTTACAAAGTAACTGTGCATGTCTCATGCTTTATCATCTGCATTGATTATGTGTATGCTCTTTAATAAACATTAAGAAGTGTACCAATCAGTGAGTTCTCATATTCTATTAACTCTTGCTGCCTGTGATATTGCACCTTAAAATTCAGAAGAAACTGTCAGGGACTGGGTCTGTGACCCAGCGATTTGAATTATTTTGTATTGTTAATTTCTTATGTGAATATTATGTTAAAATCATATGCTATTCTTAAGTTGAGGGTAGAGTTAAGTTATTTGGGACATGAACAGGGACAAGCTTGCATGTCCCAGTTCATGTCTCTCCGTGTTTCCTACTTTATTTTGAAAGTCTTGTTTCTATTTTCATTGCATTTAGTAAATGAAAAGTCTCGGCTTGTTTTGTCTTGCCTTCTTTTTCTGTTTAGGATTCCAGCTAATAAACGGCTCAATTTTGGTAAAAAAATTCAGTTCATCTCCCTGGTGTCTTTGGGTCGATTCACACAGCGGACCCTGCCGTGACAGAAACTGTGCAAATATGGTCCTTTCATTGCTACATATATCTACCTATTTGGCTCCCACGTGATTTCTTTAAGTCCAGTACTTAGCCCCAAGGCATAAATTAATGTTGATTGCACCTGTAGGTACAGAAGCTAATTTCTACACTACCCCTATTTGTGAGAATATAACATGATCCATATACACAACTCATACAAGGTGGTAATTTATTTATTTTTTTCCAGACTGCAACTTACTATCACCCAGCAAAGCAATCCAAACATGTTCTAATAATATATTTACTTTGCAGGATGTGTTGGTGAAACTGTATAAGACAGCAGTGACTAAGAGGCTGCCAGACTCTTCGTCTCTTTCCTTCATCAAACAGCAACTACTGTAAACCTTTTGGTTCTTTCTGAAAGACCAAACTATATCCACATATTCTCTGTTTGTGTTTTAGATGAGTAAAGGCCTTTGGCTGTTTATTATGTACTAAACCTACAGTATGAATAGCCTTGTTTGATAATTTTCAGGTGGTGTTAAATTATTTGAAGAGGAATCTTTCTACTTCACTTCATATAGTTGTTTGCTTCTTTACACCCTTGAGGTGTACTTCTCTTTCTTTGATAGAGGTTCTAAGCTGTGGTCTTTATGTGGTTCTGACCTGATAATTTGAATTGATTCACTGTGACACTTTTGACATTTCCAAGCTACTGATCCTCTCTGAACCATGCTGATCTGTTGTCAGTGAAAAAGCAGATGGGAGAGCAGTGAGTCTGGTAATTCTCGGCGTGAAAATACCAGTTTCTCTCTGAAGTCAGACCTTGGCAAAATCGATCTGTTTCTCAGCATGGATGGCACTGCAGCAGTGTGTTCCCCAATCTCATATTCATTATTTAATTTAACCTGACTTAAAGACATTTCCTGACATTTTACTCTGATCCATGTCATTATCTGGCTTTTTTCACATGGTGGTTAAAAAAAAAGGTCATTAGAATTCAGTGTATAATTTCAGTGTTGAGTCTCACCACTGAAGAAATAATATATGACATTACAGGTTTTACTGAAGGTTATAATTTATGAGCTGATACAGTTTATCAGTGCCCTCAAGATTTGAAGATACCAGTCTAATTTCCTGTGCCTCTGCTGGCTAATTATATTATATAATTATATCCTACTTTTGCATCGCTATCTAGGGAAATTAAAGCAGTTATGTACATAAAGTTTAAATTACTCATGCAAACTCTAAAGTTAAACTTTACTCTGTCAAGGTATCAGAAGACAGGAAAGGCAAGCTGACACCAAGAGGGGCAGGGATAGCTCAGTAGGTAGAGTGGTTGCCTATGATCGGAAGGTCGGGGGTTTGAGTCCACTGAACGGCTACCCTGATAACCCCTGAGCAAGTTACCGTCCCTACACAGTGCTCCCCGGGTGCTGCATTGGTGGCTTCCCACTGCTTTACTGGGTGAATGGGTTAAATGCAGAGTAGTAATTTCCCTATGGGGACTAGCACATACACATTATTATTAAGAGTAACAACTTTTACATACTTACACATCTTCCATAACTACTAGTACTCAGGTTTCTATCTACTGACCCACTTCATCAAAGTGAAAGCCTGTTTGACCTGATTATCTGAAAGTAATCTAAACAGAGCTTTGTTTTGCTTCCACCAAGTGGACAACCCCACATGTTCTAGTTGCAGGCTGTCAAACAATGGAGTTTTGCTAAAGCCACTGGATGTAAGTTTTCAGTCTCTAAGCCCGACGAACTCATTTTTTTAGGCTGAATGATAAATAGACTAATGCTTAGTGTTCTACACTAGAACACTCAAAGCGCTTTATACAACTCGCCTAAATCATCCATTCATCTTCCTTTTCTTAGCCTAAGTGCTTGTCTGTCAGTCAGTCAGTCAGTCAGGGCTCAAAATACCAACCTTCTGATTAGACGATGACCTGCTCTACCTCCTGAGTTACAGCCAGCCCTGTTGCACAGGCCTAGAGACAAAAATGTGTGTTCACTAGTTGGTTGCTGGTTTGCCTGTGCAGTGGTTTGCTGGCTGTCACTTAGCGACAGCAAGCAACGTCCTGCAACCATTTACGAACCAGCAAGGGAGACCAGTGGTTACCATGGGCTTAGCAACTGATTTAACAGAGACTGCCAGCAGCCTATATCAACCAGGTATCAAGCAGATGATAGGTTCAGAATACTAACTTTTCCCACCCTAACCAAGTATGTTTTAGTGCTTAAAAATAACCAGAACCTTTTAATGCCTAAACCTAACCAGGTGAATTTCCATGCATAAACCGAACCAGAGAGTCAAAGTGAATCTAAAATCTAGAAAAGAAATTGCAGTGCAGGTGGTTAAAAAAAACAAACAAACCAAGTGTAGCACAGGTTCAAATGGGACAAGAACCAATGTCTTCCAGCTGGTAACCTTTCATGACTGCCCTGTCTGTGACTACTTAAAGAGGAATCTGTAGGGTTCCATGTCCAGTTTTGCCGTCAATAATCTTTTCAATATGAGAACAAACTTCTACAACCTCTACATCCTCATCTGCCATAAACAGAGTCTACAGGAAGATAGTGATGAGCCCCAGGCGTTAGTTTAGTACGCTGAGTGTCACCACCAGTCAATCTGGGCGTTTTTATTTTTGTTTTATCTCATGTAGTCCAGACATGCCATGTGTCATAGCTCTCACAGCAAAAGGAGGAAGTGTGAGAGCAGTTTCTGTCCATCTTATAAACAGGAGAGCACCAAGAAATGGAGTGATGCTCTTTCTCTCTCAGCCACTGCTTAATAGTACTTGAAACTGCTCAGTGACCAGTTTGGAGGCTCCCAGCTGCAACTGAGCTGCTGCAAATCTACAAATGTCAAGCACAGCATGGCTCACCCACATGCCAAAAACAAGTAAATAAAATAAACCCTCCCTTTACCACTGAAGTTTAAATGAGCATTTTAGGGAAGCAGTTTACTGTACAAAAATGTTTAAAATTGTTAAAATTTCCACTTCAGGAAGTGAAAAACTATGTTTAGAGCCTGTTACAAAAATCATTTTTAATAACTTCATTTTGAAGTTTATTGAAACTATCTGAAAAATGGTTTGCTGTCTGATATAAACCACTGCATAGGTTTATGCTTCAGTTATTTTGGGTTAAATTCAAAGCATGTTATTAATCTGGTGCTCAGGATTAACTCAACTGTGTCTGTCTCAGGTTATAAATGCAGCTTGCTAATCAACTTTGCTGTCTGATAATTGAGCATGTGCTCATCCAAATATGGTTGCTTTAGTCTCAAAAACATCAACATAGTGGTGGCCAAAACATCAGTGGGGAGGCATTGTCAGGCGTTGTGTGGAGGCGAGGAAGAAGGAACCCAAACGCAGGACTGGCAGGTAGGTGAAGGTTTATTATAGGGAGTGGGTGAACGGACACTGACTGGCTAGACAACTGAACGGCTGACTGAACTGAGGGAACACACGGGAAGGACAACGTAACATCAGACGTACATCAATGACACGACAAAGAACTGGTGAAACCGAGGAACTAAATACACAGGTTGAATGATGACAGTGATTGGAAACAGGCGAGTACAGGGCTGAACATAATCTGACTAATGACACGGGGGACAAGCTGACACGGGGAAAAGACAGGAAGTGAGAACATTAATGTGGCGAACTAAACTGAACATGAACAAACTGAAATCACTGGGTCAACGACCCAGGAACCCTGACAGTACCCCCCCCCCCCTCCAAAGGCCGGCACCCGACGGCCGAAAGAAAGAAAAACCAGACCAGGGCGGGCGGAGACAGTTCAGGCGGGCGGCCACGTGGACACAGTTCGGGAGGCCGGCCGTGCGGAAGGCAACGGCGGCCACTCAGGCGAAGGCGGTCCGGGGGCCGGCCGTGCGGAAGGCAACGGCGGCCACTCAGGCAAAGGCGGTCCGGGGGCCGGCCGCGCGGAAGGCAGCGGCGGCGGCGAAGGAGACGACAGAGCAGTTCAGGGGGCCGGCCGCGCGGAAGGCAGCGGCGGCGGCGAAGGCGAAGGCGAAGGAGACGGAGCAGTTCAGGGGGCCGGCCGCGCGGAAGGCAGCGGCGGCGAAGGAGACGACGGAGCAGTTCAGGGGGCCGGCCGCGCAGAAGGCGGCGGCGGCAAAGGAGACGGAGCAGTTCAGGGGGCCGGCCGCGCGGAAGGCAGCGGCGGCGGCGAAGGAGACGACGGAGCAGTTCAGGGGGCCGGCCGTGCGGAAGGCAGCGGCGGCGGCGGCGAAGGAGACGACGGAGCAGTTCAGGGGGCCGGCCGCGCGGAAGGCAACGGCGGCTCTCTTAAAAAAACAACAACTCTAAAATGACATCCTGTACTTGTGTACAACTTAGGCGTGCCAGCCATGGCCCGGTGGGCGCAGGACCAGACGGGGCAGGACCAGACGAGGCAGGACCAGACGAGGCAGGACCAGACGATGGCGATGCGGGGGCCGGACCAGGCGTCGCTGCAGAGGCTGAGGCTGGACCAGGCGACGGCGAAGCAGGAGCTGAGGCTGAGGCCGGACCGGGCGAAGCAGAGGCCGACGCCGGACCCCGCAGAGTGAGCTAGTGAAGGGGACAACAGTGCAGCCTGGGCTAATAAAGCTGGTGCCTGAGCAGGGGACACCTCAGCTAGCCTAACCAGTGATACTGCGAGGGCGTGAAAAGCTGGATCAGGAGGTGGATGAAGGGGTGAAGTAGTAGGTGGACCGGTTAGCTCTTCTGTGCCTCCAGAGCGTGAGGGCACTGGCTGGAGAGCCTCAGCTGAGTCTCTAGGGGGGTCAGGCTGGATCCTGGCTGTCCTCAGCCTAGGCGCTGGGACAGGCACGGGAGGTGGCTGGACACCAGTCACCCCCACTCGAGAAACAGAAGCGGGTGTGGCGGTAGATTGGGTCGCAGCTGCCCTCCTCCTGGGAGCTGGCACTGGTGTGGGGGTAGACTGACTGACGGGAGTGGAGATAATGACTGGGTGTGTGATGTTAGCAGGTTTATTGGGGATTGTTCTGGTTTTCCTGCCACCACTATTTACAGTCTTTGGGAGAGCAGAGCAGAACAAATCTTCCCAGTCCACAGAATCCTCCAGGAGGGAAACATCCCACGAATCAGAGATGGGGTTATTGTGCGTTTTGAGTGAATAATCAGATGGTGAGTGCGAAAAACAGTCACTGGAGCTCACCATCGGGAGTGGCTGAAAGTAGTCCGTTCTATGGCGGCGTGTGCGCCGCTTTCCCCGGGAAGAGGAAGCGGCCGGGGTAAACAGCAGAGCCTCTGGCGCGGTAGCCCCCATTGAGCCAAGGTGGGAGGCGTAGGCGTTGTGCCGTAGCGATGGTGGAGGTCCGGCGAATGAGGCGGCTGGCGGGCGAGCGAGGAGCGGAGCGGCGGGAGAGCGAGCGGCCGAAGCTTGGCCTGTGACGCCCACTCTCCGCAGCGAATGTTCCGATGCAGGTGAGGCAGCAGGTGGACCGCGGCGTCTCCGAGGCCCGCCCAGAGCCAGGCGAGTCCCCTCAAAGACGTGCTCCCTCTCTGAGAAGAGCCGCTGTTTCCCCCTGAGCTTCTCCGCCCAAACGGAGAGCGCTACCTCCTGCCGCTCGTAGAGGTCCGAGTCCGCTGGGTTCCGATCGTGTCTTCGTGGCACGGGTCGTGTCATTCTGTCAGGCGTTGTGTGGAGGCGAGGAAGAAGGAACCCAAACGCAGGACTGGCAGGTAGGTGAAGGTTTATTATAGGGAGTGGGTGAACAGACACTGACTGGCTAGACAACTGAACGGCTGACTGAACTGAGGGAACACACGGGAAGGACAACGTAACATCAGACGTACATCAATGACACGACAAAGAACTGGTGAAACCGAGGAACTAAATACACAGGTTGAATGATGACAGTGATTGGAAACAGGCGAGTACAGGGCTGAACATAATCTGACTAATGACACGGGGGACAAGCTGACACGGGGAAAAGACAGGAAGTGAGAACATTAATGTGGCAAACTAAACTGAACATGAACAAACTGAAATCACTGGGTCAACGACCCAGGAACCCTGACAGGCATCAAAAGTCATGGCTGACCTTACTGTGACTACATCCATCTTTCACAAACACTGTATAATATATGCTTAGTATTTAATACACAGTTATCTGTTCAATAAGAAAGATCACTTGGGAGAACTGAACATGATTTATTAAGATAAAGAAATTAATGTATTTGGCAATTAGACTCTGAGGACACTGTTCTAAATCTAATCATACTGTTCTACCATGATGGGTCATCAGTCTAGATGCTGGTGGTGGTAAAGATGAAGACTGGGGTGTCTGAGAGTTGGAGATAAGTTTAAGGAAGGTTACACGAATGAGAGTGTGAAAGGGAAAATGATGGAGAGCACAGATTTAAACTACAGAAAGTGGAAGTTGATTGGCTCAAAGACGGAGGGCAAGAAGATGATTGGACTAGAGTAATGGAGTCAGTATTGAGACTGACAGTGTGGGAAAGCAGTAGTGATGTAAAGAACAGGCAAACAGTCTAACACCCAGGAAAGCAGACAGATGACTGATTACAGATCTTCCTTATTGAACTTACACATAAGCTTCATATCTTTGCTGTTTATATTCAACAAGGTAAATGGTAAATGGACTGGTTCTTATATAGCGCTTTTCTACTCTTCTGAGCACTCAAAGCGCTTTACACAACTTGTGCATTCACCCATTCGCACAAGCACATTGTTCTAAGTGCTTTCTAAGTAACATTCACACACATTCACTACTCTAGCAATTTGGGGTTAATATCTTGCCCAAGGATATTTGGCATGCAGACTACAGGAAGCCAGAAATCAAACCACCAACCTTCCGATCAGTAGATGACCTGCTCTACCGCCTGAGCTACAGCCACCCCGGTACTGGAAACATTCCTTAGACATTTTAGTCCACTAACATGATGACTTTAAGCATTTGCTTCAACTTGCTCTTGCACTTGCAACCTGTTTAAGAAACCACTCTGAGATGATTTGCGATTTGTGACATGGTGTACTGTAATTGTCGGGCTATAAGCCGCTACTTTTTGCACAAGCTTTGAACCCTGCGGCTTTTAGTCAGGTGCGGCTTTTCTATTGATTGTCCATGATTTTTGTCATATCGTAAGACGATTTGTTTTGTTTGTTCCGCTGTTGTACGGCACTACGTTGCCTGGCGGAAGGGCATGTGATCAGACACACAGTATCGGGGTTCAAGAGTGGTATGTTGGTCACATGGCCATCCGCCAGGCAACATAGTGCCGTACAAGTAGCGCGAAAAACAAACTTCAAAGTAGCGCTACATGTTCAGCCGGAGGCGTGGATGACAAGCGGCAATAAACTTGCGAAAAGCAAGTTATGCTCAACTCCACCGGTGGAATCTGACAGCGTGGAAAAGTGTGAAAACATCCACGATCACCAACGGATTTCGAAGGGCTGGACTGCTGCATGATGGAGAGGAGGACACCGCCACGGCCCTTCTGAGGGTGTTCGACTCTGACACTGACAACGAGGATCTGTTTGGTTTTGAAAGTGACAACGAAGGAAAGAAGCTGAGAGTGGATGACGAAGCCATCCTGAGCCTGTTCGTTTCCGACACTGGAGAAGAGGACTTTGGTGGTTTTAGTGCGCAGAAAGATGGTGGTGAATGATTGACTTTTCTTCTTGTTAAAGCCGTGTCACTGCACCTGAGCCTAAAAGGTAGTCTGAATCTATTTTTCTGGTGTGCTATAGGTTACTGTTATGTACTACATGTGCAAATATGTACCCATAACTTGTTTTTCAAAATATTAATAAAAGGGGTGTGTCTCCAAACAGCCATCTCTTTCCTGACAATTCCCTTTGTGCATATTCTCTTACATATGATAAGTCAACATTGAAACACCTGCGGCTTTTAGTCAGGTGCGGCTAATGTATGTACAAAACAGGATTTTCCCCTGATTTTAGCTTGTGCGGCTAATATTCAGGTGCGCTTTGTAGTCCGGGAAATACGGTATTTTCCAGCTGGAAGGAAAAATATACATAATGTGTACCATGAAACTGGATGATTTGATATTTGTCCATAAAGAAGTGGTAGATGAGTGTATATATTTAATACAAAAATAGTGTATATACGTATTGTCCATCTAAATTGTCTTCTTAAATTGGATAAGCCTTTATGAAATGGATTGATACACAAATGTGCAAAATATACTGCTGTGCAAAACTAAGTACACCCCATGAATCATTAGTAGACTGAGGTTTGGACCATTTGTAGTACAGATCTCTGGGCACATTGCAGAATCAAAGTAAGTTTCCAGGTCTAGCTACAAGTGCATTGAAAGTAAAGGCAGCAGAGTGGCTGATTTTACAAAGGGAGATAAAACTATAATATGGGAAACATATGATGAGGTTAGTTGGTCAGTAAGGCTGAACAAGATCTAATAATAAAGTTCAACCTATCTGAAGCCAGGAAAGAAGCTGATAAAAATCCCAGCTGTGCACGTTAATAGACCTATTGCAGCTTGATCCATTGAATACATGCTTTTATTGAGCATTTTCCTCATTTATTAGATGGCATAGTGAAGGCTGTACAGGAAAGCAGGGAGAGAGAGTGGGGTCAGACACACAACAAAGAGCCTGAGGTCAGACTCAAACCCAGGCCACTACATGTAACCTTGTGGCATATCGCCTACTGCGTGTCAGTGAGCTAAAAGTGCATGCCTGAATTAATGTTGAAAAGATGCTTTAAGTTATTATTTTTCTAGCTTGAGCCCTGGTGATGTTTAAGAGTCTCAGAGCAAGTAATGAATAAATATAAAAACAGAATAATCTATATGCAAATTTAAAATAAGGTCAGCAAGTACAAATAGGTGCTGCTTTAGTAAAAGTGTTGTAAAAGTGTTTGCACCATACAGGAAGAAAAATTAAAGGAATCTAATTCAATATGTTTCAGGTTTATTTATAGAGAACCAAATTACAACAAAGTTTTATAAGCTTTATACCCCTATAAGTGGTATATAAACACATGGGGAGTCAAAAGTGAATCACTATCGCATGAAGCCCCGAAGCAGCCTGAATCTATAGCAGTATAACTAAGGAATGGTTCAAGGTAACCTGATGCAGCCCCAACTATAAGCCTTATCATTAAGGAAAGTTAACAGGCCGTGTCTGTCTCCCAAATCCAAACTGAAAGCTAAAGGCTATGCCTCCAATTCTACTTTTAGTAGGGCAACCATAAGTAAGCCTGCAGTTTGTGCCTGAAGTCCTCTTGAAGTGCCTTGATACAACTTTGTTTTGAATAAAATGGAATTGTTTCAAATTGAACTGAACTATTGTGATCATATAATCATTTGAGGTCCATGCATCCATTTTCTTCCATGGATTCAGGGTGGGCAGGAACTATCTCAGCTGCCAAAGAGCAAGATACAGGGTACACCTTGGAAAGGTCACCAGTCTGTCACAGGGCTAACATAGAGATACAGACAACCATTCACCTCTATGGCCAATTTGGAATCACCAGTTAACCCAATTCCGCTATTTGCATGTCTCTGGACTTTGCATGTTCTCTCTAGGTACTCCAGCTTTATTCCAAACTCCACACAGAAAGTCCCAATGACGGATCCTTGCTGTGAGGCCACAGTGCTAACCATGTGTCAGTGCACTGCCTGATATGAGGTCTATGTGGTTTTGTAGGACAAGAATCTATATTTCTTACTGATCCTGATCCAGGATACGCCCAAACACTTGAAGATGCTATTAAGAGAATTTGTCTCTAATATCTGCACACAGAGGTCTGCAGGATCTTCCATGAATGGTGATGTTATTCTCTGTAGAATTGATTGATCTGTAGGTGCTGACTTTATACCTAATCCAGAACATGCTAAGGAATAGGTTAGGTTTTAGGTTACCATAGTGATGTAAGAAATGAACTACCTTTGTAATATAGAAAACCTCGCTAAACCTGAACTCACTGTACCTGGATAAGATGGAATCCTTGCTCTGGCCCTGTGGCTGCTAAACAAGCTCAAATCATCACCTCACACAGTTAGTATGAGATGTTTGTGCTAATATGCCATATTTAGTTTCCACAAAATCTGCCCTTGTGCATTATAGGCTAACACCTTCACTTTGGTATCATCTGTGCAAAGGACCAGTCTTATGATGTGTTCAGATGCATGCAAAACCATACTGACATGTTTCTTTTTAGTAAGAAGAGCCTTTCATCTAGCAACTTAATTTTTGTTCAGTCTTTTTTTTAAATTTTATTGTCATGGATTTTAACATTTAACTTGCTGAGGCCTGTAGAGTCTGAAATGTAGCTGTTGGGAAAACAAAAGTGACGTTATCCATGATATAGTGAATCTGGAGTCAGCTGCATGTGTTTCTGTTTCTGTGTCTCAAATTAACAAAATATTGTCTTTGGCTCTCTTTGCATCACCTGAAGGCTTGCATGAATAATTGAAATCACCCACAACAGGACCAGTCAATGGACAGTGTTGGTGCTAAGCAGTATTTAGGCTCTGTAAGACTAGATTTCAAGCATCTCTTTCACTCAGCTCTGCAACATCATATTTCTTTTTAAACCAACATCACAATAAGAGTACCAAGTTAGTGCATTTTTGCAAGCAAAACATGTCAGGGAAGGCAGGGTGCTTTACACACACAGAGCTAATTAGGAATGAAGCTGCAGAATGTCTGTAAGCACTCAAGCTGAACTAAAGTAAATACGTCTAGTTATGCCCCAGTTCTATACTACATAACGATAATGAATGATGATGATGGGACATGAGTGCGGGGTGCACCAAGATGTTGGCATGTGCACTTAATTTGCATGATTTTTGAGTGAACTTTTGATGGATACATTGGTTACATAGTGTGAATTGATGATGATGATGATGATGAGATAGCCTTTATTTGTCAGTTGCAGTTGCCCACAACTGAGATGACAGACCTTGCCAACCGTACATACAATACACAAACATCACATTGGGGAGACAGGTCAGGCTAGGTAGCAAGGGGGAAAAAAAAACATCGAAATGTGTAACACAAGGGATAATACAGGAAGCACATAAATGTCCACAGCACAACATTATGGCGCACGTGACAAGCAACTGGGGAGGGGATGAGGAGTAATGCGAAGCAAACACAGCAGCCATCCTGCACTGCAGCTATTTTTCCAGCACTGGGCCCAGACCCGCCGTGTTCTCCAGGAGGGAACAAGCATCGAAGGCGTTTGGGAAGGGAGGGGGGATGAGTGTGTATCAGTGCATGTGTATGTGTGTGTGTGTCCAGGAGTGTGTGTCGAGGAGCTGCTCACAGCCAGAAAAACATTTAAATTCATTTTGGATGGTGTCCAGTAGGTCCCAGAGTGATCTCAGAAAATAAGGTACTAAATGTGTTATAAATGTATGCAATGGAATAAGTCTTAAACTCACATCGATGCATCTTTGAGAAGGCTCTGTAATTTCCTAAATAAAGTTATTTTTATACATCTGTGAAGAGCAGGAGACATCACTCAAATCATTCATGAGGAGATTATCATTTTTCACTAGTGGATTAATCAATATTTGGTAGTAGCATTTATTGAAGGAGTGTCATGTACGTGAATCTAGGTCAAAACAACAGTTTCATGAAAGAAAAAGTAATTTAATGCATCCCTGTGTCTTATTGTCATGTTTTTAATTTTTTTTAGCCAATAATGGAGTTTTGTGGCTGAGAGAAATTACATTTTCAGCCTTTGTGTATTGTGTTTTCCTCATCTTTAATTAAGGCAGCTTGTATATCTTTGGATAGTGGATGAAAAAATGACTTGATTTCACTTGAATGTGTGAAAAATATAATGAAAATACATCAGTCCTGTATTTTTGTTTTTAATTTTAATATATTTACAGTAATTTAAAGCAGTCTTTTAACTTTCACTTTGGAATTTAATCCATTTTGGAATAAGGCTGTAACATGACAAAATGTGGAGCAAGCGAAGCACTGAGAACACTTTCTGGATCCACTGTATATTGCTAAATTGTACAGCTAATTAGCAAATTACAGCAAATTACACCCAGAGGTGTGTTAGGTTTTTAGGCATATTTGGAAAAGTTGTGCCGTCAATTCAATATCAAGTGTGAAAAAAATAAGAGATCCCTTTTTTTATTTTACATTAAATATTGGTGCAATTAGCAGTAAGTTATAAATATTTTCCTCCCTATATTTTGCACCTTGAAGAGGAACTTCAAGAAATGCAACAGGGTCCATTGCAAACACCTTTGTAAATGCAGACAGTACTTTTTGTGCTAATCCAAAAATGTTACCCTTTCTAAAAATGAATTCCCACTCGATATATTCCACAGTGTATAGTCCTTAACTGTTTTACAAAAGTGACTTTAAAACAAAGGATTAGTTAGACATTGGTTAAAACTAGAGAGGAAGTAAAGAACAAAGTTCATGTTATTATACTCTTTACATCATGATTGTACTTCAATATTGTGAGGAGACAACTACATATCAATGGAAAAGGTATTTACCCACTTAAACAGTTTAGTATATATTTATACCCAACATATCTTAGACCTCACAAAGTAAGAGAGAAAAGGTTAGGGACGAGAGACAAGACAACACAGCTGACTTTCCAATGTGAAGCAAAAGTGACAAAAATAATATTGCTGAAAGCCCTAAAACCCAGTATTGTATGCACAGGGAACACAGATCTTCCTTAATGAACTTATGGAGGTGTCATTTTAAAAGTTTTGAGCTAGTCTGACAGGTCCAATATTTGACGAGTCACTGTCTGTGTGCACAACAAAAGCTGGAGGAGAAACGAGCTGACGACCTGTGAAAATCTCAGCAGGGGTGATTAACACCTCGGGACTTGCACCAGAAAATAAAAAAGCCAGTAATTCTAGGGGGTGTTGGGTTTAGGGAAGTTACGCACATTTGCGCAGGTTAGTAAACCTAGTGTTAAAGCCAGTGAGTTTTATTTGTTTGAACACTAAAACGCTAATCTTTTTCCCTTTGTCCTTTTTTTACACTCTCTTTTTTTTTCCTTTGCTTCCTCCTTTTCTTCCTATGTCGCAATGAGTGGTGTTTTACTCATAGTAAACACACAACTCTCTGCAAATGTGTGTGTGTTTGTGTGTCATTTACAGTATGTTACCGCAACATGTCTGGGCTGCAGAAAATCCACAGGGCTGTTTTGAGTGGCACATGAAAAGGGAAAACTGTCAACCCCTGTGTTACCTGCTACTGCTTTGAAGGTGGAAATCCTGGGAGATGAAAAAACTCTTACAAACACACACACAACTGCCCATATAACACAACCACTGTAGTAAAAAAGCTTGTGTTGAACAAGATTTGAACATGCAGCTGTCATATGCAATTAATTAGCATCCACAAAAATATAGAAGTATCTAATGTGTTCAAACAGATATATAAAATCATTCAGTCACTCACTCATATGACATGCATGCAAAATAAGAGATCAGTAATCAAATACATCTGCACCATTGGGTTTGACTTGATTTCTCAAATGCCATTCCCATTTTTCCATAGCTTGTAACAGTACTGGTTTTCTTAGTTTCAATTTTCTCCAGAATCATCTTGTACAGTTTGTTGATTGGGTTCAGCAATTTTATTATCAGTTTTATTATTTCAATGTTATCAGCTTCAAGGAAGTGGTTTAACCTATTTTGCAGGATGGCCACGTGCATAGTCTTGCATAGAAATTGCTGGCTGATTGGAAGCTGAAGACAGGGAATAAAATGTGCATTGGTGAAGGAGCTTTTGATGAACATTAGTATTCACCTTGGCTTCAGAAGAGATTCCTAATAGCAATATCCATTCCCTGACTTGAAACATAATTTTCTGAGAAATCTAAATGAACCTTGCTCCCAACACTTAAAGTAAAGTTTGAACCATTTGTCGTCTGTCCACATACATATCTGAACAGATTGAAGTCTCTTCTGTTGATAATATGCTTACAGTATGCCAACAAAGAACTTCAAAAATCAATTGTTAATCCATTCATACTGTTTAGATTTCTTTTTTTCCTTTGCATTTGTTTTATATGGGTTAGTAGTGTTCTGAGGGGTACTTGAAATAGTATCACTGTGAATCTTAAGTATTCTAAGAATTACATACTTTAACCACCCAACTTTTCTTAGAGTTGCTCAGACAGCCAATATCAACAGCAAGTTTACTGCATTATGAAATGTTTGTTGCTGGTAAGATTTAAAGGTGCCAGATAAACACTAACAACTGTGGATTATTTAGTATTCTCTAATCTTGATCACAGTTCACTTTCTTTTTGCTATATTATTATAGGTATGAAGTACACATCTGCTCCACCCCTTTTTACATTATAATCACTTTATATGGGAAGAAGTACTGATTTGAAATTTCTAACACTTATATTCTACCACTTATTCTTATCAGGGTTCAGACCAGCTGGAGTCTATCCCAGTTACCAAAGAACAAGAGGTGTGGTACACACCGGACAGGTCACCAATCTAAAAGTAAATTTGATCTCTACTGTAAATTTGTATAGTATATACAAGTATACTTGCTGGGAATACAGCTACAATTCTAGCAGAAGCACAGCACCACACACATTTAGTTTCATACCTGAACACAGCATCTGTTAAGTCACCGAGGGGAAAACGTTCATAAATAAATTAAGACAGTTGTTGGTATCTCCACCCTGATTGCAATGATATGAGGCATACATACATATTGAGCTCTTGTCACTGTGCGATTCTAAAGGAAACAGACAAATAAAGTGAAGTTAGTTAATTAGTTAGAAGTGTAGTGCCTTCGCTACAGCACTGCACTCAAGGAAACACTTTCAGCACTTTAAGACAGTGATCGTGGGAGATATTCAAAGACTTAAATTCACGTTTGCTATTTCAATTTGCAAGCTGTCTTTAAATGACTTTGTTTTAAGATGCTTTCATTAGTGGATGATAAATGAAAAGTACTTCTGTAACAATTATGTTTAGAAGTTATTTCAGTCAGAGTTTTAATGAATTAATGCATGTAAATGCTACAAGTGCACTTTCATACAGAAGACCTTTTTACTGATGATGCTCTTTATGTAGAAATGTCACTAAACACCAGAGACACCGCATAGCCATCATCTCACTGTCAAAAGTAACTCCGCTGCCTGTAAAACAACACTTCATATGGTTCTGGTATTGGGATTCTTCTCCTTCCTCCATTCCTCGGCTTATTTCATTTAAATTTTTGTTTCTAGTATCATGCCAGGAGTAGAATTATTTAAGGCTTCATTCTAAACATGCAGTTTAAAAACTCAGTGAAGTTTAGATACTACAGTCACAGCTTTCAACCATCTACCTTCACCTATTCCAAATAGGTGAACCCCCCAACTGGCAACTATCACGGTAATATCAGTTGCAAAATAAGATTAGCTCTGTTAAATTTAGTACTATTTTCAGTAAATTGTGTCTCTGTCATGTCTGTGTGTTTAATTTAAATACTCACGATTTTTTGCTCTTTGAAAAGGAAACTCCTAACAGTACATGTGCAGTAAGGCCTGCTACGAAAAGGATTTCTTTCAGTTTAATAACTCGTAGTCTTTAGTTAATACCAACAGTGGGTTTTGAGCATAAAAAACGGATTTACAGTGATGCAGAATGTTAGCAAAGCTTTAGTATTCAGATTTCCCAGTCACAGTGTCAAGTCCACTTCTTAGTATGTGCCTCACGTTTCCTGTTTTACTTTGACAGTCTCACGTCCCATGCTAGTGTATTTAGTTTTTCTTTCTCCCCGTCTCATTTCTCTGATTGTCTCCAGCTGTGTTTCCATCCTGTTTCCCATTCCCATTCTCCTGCAGTCTTGTTGCACTGCCACATTGCTCTTTCCTGTGTGCTCCATGTTACTCCTAGTTCTTGGTTCAAGTCTTAGTTTCCCAGTTTCTTAAATTTAGTTTCTAGTTTTTGGTTTTGTTTCCTGGAATTTAGTGTTTGTGTTTTTGTTCAGCCAATAAAGCTGCCTCCACACAGCGCTACATAAGAGAAAACTTTTAAGGCAAGTTTAAGTCAATATCAAGATCATTATAAAGGTCCAAGTCACAACTCAAGTGTTAGCAGGTCATCTGCTGATTGGAAGGTTAGTGGTTTGATTCCTGGCTCCCACAGTCTGCATGCCAAATATCCTTGGGCAAGATACTAAACCCACCTTGCTCTCTGATGCATCCATTGGAGTATGAATGTGTGTGAATGGTACACAGAAAATTCAAAAGTGTTAAAGACAGAGCGTGGCAGAACACCACCTGACATTATGTTAAAGGCAGTCAGGCAGGTAAAGATGCAGAACAAATCAATCAGAAGTACAGCAAAGGATTTTGACATAAATTACCGTACTCTAACTCGGTATTGTCAAAAGATTACCAGAGAAGAAATTGAAAGTCAGACAGCCATGCCAACAACAATGGTTGGTTATACAACGCCAAGGAAGATTTTTTCCCCTGATTTTGAAAAGCAGCTTGTTGAGTATATTACTAGGTCAGCTGACATTTATTTTGGTCTGTCACCAAGTGAGGTCAGAAAGCTTGCCTACCAGTTTGCTGTGGCACACGAACTGAAGTTTGTGCCTTTGTGGGCAGAAAAAGAAAAGGCCAGCAAAGAGTGGTTTACAGGCTTTTTAAAGCGGCATACAACATTGTCACTGAGAAAGCCAGAAGCAACTAGCCTTGCCAGGGCAAGTAGCTTCAACAGAGAGAATGTCAATGCTTTCTTTGACAACTTAGAGAAAGTGTTATGCAAATATGAGTTTGGACCAGGAGACATTTGGAATGTTGATGAAACTGGGGTCACCACTGTACATAAACCAGACAAAGTGTTGGCCAGACGTGGATTCAAGCAAGTAGGGTCATTGACCTCTGCTGAAAGGGGAACCCTTGTCACACTGGCCTGTGCTGTCTCAGCCATAGGGAATAATTTACCTCCATACTTTATTTTCCCGCGTGTCCACTTCTGTGACCATTTCCTGATCAACGGGCCACCCGGCAGCAAAGGAGGGGCAAATTCCTCTGGATGGATGAAAGACACACACTTTGTTGACTTCCTGCAACATTTCAATGAACATACAAAGTGTTCAAAGGAGAAGCCCTGTTTACTCCTTTTGGACAACCACGAGTCTCATCTGTCCATTGATGGACTCAATTATGCCAAAGAAAATGGCATAATCATGCTGTCATTCCCACCCCACTGCTCGCATCGGCTCCAACCATTAGACAGGTCTGTCTACGGGCCACTAAAGAGGCACATCAACAGCACGTGTGATGCCTGGATGAGGAACAACCCTGGGAAGACAATGTCTATTTATGACATTCCTGGGATTGTGGCAATTGCATATCCTCTGGCTGCAACCCCATTGAACATTCAGGCTGGTTTTAGGGTGGCTGGGATTCAACCTTACAACAGAAATGTATTTCTGGAAGCCGAGTTTGCACCATCCTACGCCACAGATCGCCCTATTCTGGACCCTGCCCTGCCAGAACCCAGCACCAACTCTGCACTGCCAGGCCCCAGCACCAACTCTGCACTGCCAGGCCCCAGCACTACCTCTGCACTGCCAGGCCCCAGCACCAACTCTGACCTGCCAGGCCCCAGCACTACCTCTGCACTGCCAGGCCCCAGCACCAACTCTGCACTAACAAGCTCCAGCACCATCTCTATCACGAGCTCACCCTTACCCAGCACTGCAATTACTGACAGCGGACTACCAACTCCAGAGGACATCCAGCCATATCCAAAAGCTGGCCGCCGAAAACCATCCAGCAAAGGAAGAAAACGACGCAAATCAGCAATTCTAACCGACACACCAGTGAAGCAGCAACTAGAAAAAGAAAAGAATAAGGCTGAATCTAGCAAAAAGCTGTTTCAAAAGAGAGGGACGCGAGGGGGGAAAACATCTGGACCTATGAAGAACAACGCAGCTAAAAGAAGAAAAATAATTCAAGAGTCATCATCAGATGATGAAGAGTGCTTCTGCCTTGTCTGTGTGGAGCCATTTTCAAACAGTCGTCCAAAAGAGACCTGGGTAAAATGCGTAAAATGCAACAAATGGGCCCATGATGCTTGCACCTCAGGTCAGGCAATTTATGTGTGCCAGAATTGTGACTATGAAGTTGAGTCTGATTAATCAGAAATAGGGCATCTGTTTTGTTCAGAGGATAAACACGTTAAGTAAAGCAAGTTATTTGCAGCATTCCATTCAGTTATGATGGATTTATGTGCAAGCCAGAGAACATTTGAGTTTAAAGTTCAAACTAAAGTTTTCTTTCTACTTAATGTTTTGATTAAAATGTGTATTGGATTGAAATAATTGTTTTTTTCCAAATTCTCTTGGCATAATTGTTCAAATTTCCAGTTTTGGTTTGAATTTAACAATTAAAATCAATAATCATAATTAAGTATTTGTGTTCATATTTTAAGATAATCTAGTGTGTTTTTTTTAAAAAGGTTCCTTCATGTAATGATCTGCTAGAGGGTGTGGGGGGGCCACAGCCCCGTCCTCCAGGGCATGAAGCAGGTATGGAGGAGATCAAAACTCCAGACATCCAGAGGCCCCCAGAACACAAGAGACCAAGGAAGACCAACAGAGGGGCAGCCGCGCCACTGTCCCAGAAAGAGCTGAGGAGAGTCCCAGATGAGGGCTCACTCAGCAGCCGCGGAGCAGAAGCCAGGGGGAGTTGCAGTGACGCGCCCGTGAGCTCCGCCGGCAGCCGTGCCTGAGTGACCGAGCCCCAGGCCGAGAGGCCGGGGGCACCCCACCTCCGAAGTGGCCCGAGCGAGCCCCAGGCTCCAGGCCCCGATAAGCGGCCGCCAAGGAGTGAGCCGGTGTGTACCTGGACGCCCATCCCCGGACACAAAGAACCACCAACGCACCGATGTCTGAGGGAGTCCGCCACTGGCAGGGAAGTGGTGGTAGGGGGAGATAGGCCTCCAAACCTTGGAGGGCCTAAGATGTCCCCAGAGAGGTGGCGCCTGACACCCAACCTGACATATAGACACAGAAATACAGGCACACACATATACAAACATCCATTCCCACCCTCATGCTCTCATATGCACTTACTCCACACTCAACCAACGTGGAGACAGACATAAAGAGACGCTGTACACACGATCACACTCCCCAAGCGTACTCTACACACCGGGTCTAGGTACCCTTGCCCCTGGAGGGGGGAACTGCACCCAGACCCAGGTGGTGTTACCCTTTTCCCTGCGGTGGGGGGAGGCAGACCGCCCCGACTCCGCAGCAGCAGGAAGGCCCCACACTCCAGACCGCAGTCGGACGGCCAACTCCTCCTCCTAGCCCCCCCGCTCCAGCAGGTCGCAGAGAACGGGGGTGAGAGAAGACTCCAAACCTCCCTCCACCCGCTCATTGTAGTGTTGATGCATGTGTGTTCTAAGGTGCATTTAAAACCCAGGAGGGCATGGAGCTACCTGCCAGAAAGCAGCAGGTAAGCGCATGGTCCCTCCTGCTAGCCCTCAATGTCTACGTGTATTTAACATTGAGAGGTGGGCAACGACGCCAGGGGTGAGGTGTACACCCTGATGGTACTTTGGATTCCGTGTATCGTGCCCACCCCCAAGATCCTATATGTATGTGTAATGAGAGTGTGAGTAATGTGAATGTCTAAGTTGTGGGATAAAATTGAGGCAGAGGCAGCCAGAAGGGGACGGGGGGGGGTAGCCTCCTCTGCACCCTGGTGACATACCCCTACTCCAAGGTCCTGCATGTGTGGGTGGTTGTGGTGGAGCGGGAAGAGGGAGGCAGCTGGAGATGGGGAGGGAAGGAAGGGAGGGGCAAGTGACCCCTCCCTGGGGCCAGCTCCCCCGCTGACCCCAGTAGGCACCCCCATACTCCGCGACCCGCCAGGGAAAGGGGGCCCAGGCCCATCCAGACCGGGGCCCAGTGCAGCAGCGCCTCCCGGCCCCACAGAGCCCGGGACAGTCCACCCAACCCCACCACAGAGAAAACTGCACCCACCCCACCATCCACTCTTCTTCCAGACTACATAAGACAATAAACACCCAGGCTGAGATCTTCTTCCACCTCTCCTGTATCTCCCCCTCCTGCAGAGAGAGCCCCTGAGGAGAGGAAAGCTCCTGCAAGATGTGACAATCTTCCCCACCAGTTGAAGAGCCCCCCAGGTGGCTCGATGCACCGGCGGCACCCTGCTCCAGGGCTGGGCCCCCATGCACCCACCCGCCCACAACCCCGGCAACACACCAACCAGGACCCAAGCCCCCGAGGCCCGGTCCGGGTCCCAGCCCAGAGACGGAGCGCCCCCAGAACCTCACGCCCATCCCGGACCCACCCAGGGGCAGCCAGGCTACCAGGTCAGTAACCCACGTCCGTCAGCACAGACCCTCCCCTAGCCCCGCTGCACGCAGCCGCGAGGAAACAGTCACCTGAGAGCCAACAGAGCCCCTAACCGGACATGACCGCTACCCCGGGTTGAGCCCCCCAAGGAAGATGCCTCCGGGGAACCCCCCGACGTCCTAAGCCTGTCTCTACCCCCACACCAATCACAACAGTGAAGGCGGTACCATGTTTGAGCTGATAAATGGTAGGTCTGAGATCTCTAGATTATTGCAAAGTGCTGGTTCTACATCTAGCCAAGGTTCATCTAAGAGGGTATGTTTTAGCCATCCTGAGATAAACTGAAGCCTGTTGGCTAAGAAGTAGTGCTGAAAGTTAGGCAGTTCTAGTCCTCCTTTATCCTTGGTCTTTTGTAGTGTTTTTAAGCTTATACGTGGGGGTTTATTTTTCCAAAGGAATTTGGACATACATGAATCTAGAGATCTGAACCAATCTTGTGGCGGTTTAGTTGGGATCATTGAGAATAAATAATTTATTTTTGGTAAGACCATCATTTTTATAGCGGCAACCCTTCCCATGAGTGATATGGGTAGACATTTCCATCTAGCCAGATCATCTTCTACCTTCTTTAAAAGTGGGATATGGTTTAATTTAGTTAGATCTGCAAGCTTGGGAGAAACATTAATACCTAAATATTTTATATTTCCCGATTGCAGTGGTGTAGAAGAGGAATTATGGAGGGAGCAATTAATCGGTAGAACTGTAGATTTTGACCAGTTAATTGAGTAATCTGATATTCTTGCAAAAGAGTTTATCAATTCAATCACCCCAGAGATATTGGTTTGTGAATTTTGGAGAAAGAGTAACACATCATCCGCATAAAGGCTGATTTTATGTTCCACGTTCTTGCATTTTATGCCCTTAATTACTGAATTCTGTCTAATTGCTGCTGCTAGTGGTTCAATAAAAATTGCAAACAGTGAAGGGGAGAGTGGGCATCCCTGCCTGGTGCCCCTCAAGAGACAGAAGCTGGAGGATGTCTGGTCATTTGTTCTAACACAAGCTGTTGGGGAATTATATAATATTTTTAACCAGTTTATGAAAGAAGATCCAAAACCAAATTTGTGTAAAGTTGCAAATAGAAATTTCCAGTTAACTCTGTCGAATGCTTTTTCTGCGTCTAAAGAGAATATTGTAGTTTCTAGGTTTTTACTGTAGGAGTAGTCTATCAAATTAAGTAATCTACGTGTATTTGTTGATGAGTGCCTACCTTTTATGAAACCAGTTTGGTCAGGATGAATTAAGAGGGGGGTTATTTTCTCCAGTCTCTTTGAGAGAGCTTTGCAGATTATTTTAAGGTCTACATTTATAAGGGATATTGGACGATAGCTTGAGGGATATACAGGGTCTTTGCCTGGTTTTAGCAGGAGATTAATGTTTGCAGAATTCATATTTGATGGAAGTCTGCCCTTTTCTTTAATTTCCAGCAACGTTCTGTAGAAAACTGGTGCTAGAATCGACCAGAATTCTTTGTAGAATTCTGCAGGAAAGCCATCTGGACCTGGAGCCTTATTATTGGGCATACTTATCAGGGCTTCCTGGAGTTCACCTGGTGTCAGTGGTGAATCCAGTGCCATTGCTTGAGTGTCCAATAATTTTGGAAGAGTTATGTTGTCCAAAAACTGATCAGTTTCTTTTTTAGATGGGTTTATTTGTGTTGAATACAACGTTTTATAGAAATCCCTGAAAATGTTGTTTATTTGTATCGGTTCATATATTGTGTTCCCAGATGAATCTTGAACAGCACATATAGTTGTTTTTTCTTTATTTATTTTTAGCTGGTTTGCTAGAAATTGACCGGATTTATTACCATGTTCATAATTTTGTAGGCGTAGTCTTTGTACTAAGAATTTTGTTTTTTTATCAATTATCTCATTTAATTCTAGTTTTGTTTTGCGTATTTTGTTCAATGTTTCCTGATCTTGGTGGGACGCGTAGGCTTCTTCTAGTGATTTGATGTTTTTTTCTAATTCCTGAATATTTTTGTTTTCTTTTTTCTTTTTATGTGATGAGAAAGAAATTATTTTACCTCTCATCACAGCTTTCCCTGCTTCCCATAGAACAGAAGCTGATGTTTCGGGAGTGTCATTATAGTCCAAATATGAAGTCCACTCTTTTTTAAAATATTTAATAAAGTTTTCATCTTTAAGTAGTGATATATTAAATCTCCAGTTTTTTCTTGGCGTAGTATTATTCTTGTGCATTAGTGTTAAAGATACAGGACCATGATCGCTGACAGCTATAGGATGAATCTCAGTGTCTGAAATGTCGTTCAGCAGTGAGCTGCTGACCAAAAAATAATCCAGACGAGAGTAGGAGTGATGGACATGTGAGTAAAAAGTATATTCCTTACTGGTGGGGTGAAGGGAGCGCCATGCATCGC
Source organism: Maylandia zebra (assembly GCF_041146795.1). NCBI lineage: Eukaryota > Metazoa > Chordata > Actinopteri > Cichliformes > Cichlidae > Maylandia > Maylandia zebra. The sequence continues at coordinate 24,943,187 of NC_135168.1, read as the reverse complement.
AAAGACCAAAGTCGCTCATATACTGTTTGATTATATTTATGGACTGCAAATTACGCTGAGTTCCCGCTGTATTGAGCCTATCCATGTCTTCATTTAGTCCAAGGTTGAGGTCGCCTCCAAGAACAAGTGTGCCATCTAAGTGTTCAGAGAGTGCACTGAAAAAACCGTGAAAGAATGAGGGATCATCAACATTTGGACCATATACACTTGCAATACATTAAAAGAATGTGACTCTACTTAGAGTAAAATTAACTCTACTTTTGCAAGAAGACTATTAACACCAAAACATTTAACACTTTTGAATTTTCTGTGTATGTCAGACCTTTTGATAAACAAAATTCTAATGAAAGTGAGAACATGTATACTGTTACATCTTTCAGAAAATGTTTTGAAATTGTGGTGCACAGTTCAGAATAAATGTTTTTCAAAAACAATTGCGTCTTTTTGGTAAATGTTTATTTCCAAAAGAAATTTCTAGAAGTTCAGAACAGTAAAATTCCCGCTTTTTAGAATGAATTAAAAGATAACTCTTACGCAGTTAAACTAAAATACTCTTTGAGAGTTAATATATAAACTCTTAACACCTTGTTAGCATTAGTAAGTGTTAAATTATCAACTCCAGACAGATTTGGTGTTTAAAACTAAATCAAAGTTAACTTACCAACTCTCCAAAAAGAGTTAAATTAACACTCTCTGGTGTGGACCCATATAGACACTTTAATAGTATTGAAATCAAATCTGACAGTGTTAATTTGGACATGCTGGATTTGCTGTGTAGTTACTAAGCACTTAAAAACATATACAGTGCTTGGGTGAATGAGGCATGTTGTATAAAGCGCTTTGAGTGCTCCAGGAAAGTAGAAAAGTGCTATATGAGAATCAGTTCATTTACTAATATTAACATTACAAATTTTCCATAACTAAACACACAAGTTTGTTGTTTGTTGTTTTAAGTGTTTGATGACTTTGAAGACAGTGATATATTAATAACTTTAGCTCTTTGATGACACAGGAGCTGCCGTGGCAAGGAAAAAGCTCTTCATATTTGCTTGCTCTTTTTTGTAACAATACTAAGATTTACTGCTGACCTTATCCATAGTTGGTGAATTTTCTATAGTATATGTTGTATAAGTACATCATACAAACTCCACCTGTTAAGAAGGTGAATTGCAAACTAAATAATAACAAACTAATGTAGAGTCCAGAGGGGAGGATAACAAGCATTTTTATTTTGATTGAGCCCTGGCTTTTAAAATCAGTGAATTATAAAATATCTTCTCATATGCACCCAGAACATAAACATGGGACTTATGTAACACAGAAGCATATGTTGAGCTTGCATAGAGATGTGCTACTACCACCTACTGAGTTGTTGAAAAACAGAAGTTTGAATTTCTTGAATTTCTTAATTCAGTAGATTCTTTTTCAACCATGCCTACTTGAAGAGATACATCAGTAACAGAGGCAACCTGAAAATAAAGAGTTTATTTCTTTTGCTGTCACCACCTGCTTAACCTGTTAACATCCACCAAGTGATCTGTCTTGGAATAGGGTCGTGTTTTATTTGGCCACATCCTAAATAGACACATTTTTAAAAACAAGCAGATTCTTACACATTTTTACATTATAGATGGTCTGTTAGAATACCTTAAACAGGTATTCCAAACAAGGAAAATTCATTTAAAATGGCTTCATGTTAACCAAACACAGATTGCTGATTGCCATGAGTCTGAAGCACAATAAAAAAAAACAATAACATTTTAACATCCTGTTAGCACAGTGTCAAGATTTTGGATGGTTATGTGCACTGATACTAAAAACAGTGAGTGCAAAGACTGCAGAACCAAAATTATTATGATTGTGTGCATTGAACTTGTGAGCTTGTTGCCTTTCTAATGGTTGCTTTGAAGACAAGGACCAGATTGGTATCAGCCTGCTATCAGTTTGCAAATACACGGGATCAAGAGGATAATCAACTGCAGGCTTATTGTGATAATCAGCACCAATCACAGATCTATTCTCATCTACATGTAACACAGAAATTCTAATTAAATACTGGCTTTCAGAGTCCAGTCAGAACTTACAGATCTGAAACAGAAATTCCTCCACAAATAGTATGGTATAGTGGACATTAATTTAACTGCAAATTGTAGCCACTTGACAACCAGCTGAGTCAAGTCCTCTGTTTCAAAGAGCTTTATTACAGATGAGTTGCACTCACCGGTGCAGGCTGAATCAGATTAATTACAATGTGCAATCTGCCTGTATTTGTGACTGCAATTAATTTGCATTCATAAATGCAAAATGAAATATTTGCAAACCTTTGGCAGTCTCAGTGACTGCAGTTAGTTAATTGTTAGGATAATGGCTGCCTCCCACCAGATGACCTGCAAAGTCACCTTGTAATCAAAAGTGGTTGCTCCCAGCAACTTGCAATCGGTCATCAAATGCAAAAACCCCCAAAACAAAACAGTGCAATCCTGGAAGCGCCAATTTTTCCTAGTTGCAAGGAAGTGAGATTTGTAGTGAGACTGAGCCATTAAGAAGATAAATGTAATTATTCATGTTTTCAGTGGATTAGAGTGCATGTTTCTACAGAAGAGTTTACTCACAGTCTCAGCCTTGACTAATACTGCTAACAGCCATCCCACACACCTCACATAACAACCTTATACTCTCAAGGACAGAAAACAAAATCTGTGATGCTAGAAATGATCATTAATGCAAGCTGTAAATGTTCCAAAAGCTCACCAGCTGCAACTGTGTTCTGCTTTCAGTACAAACTGATAGGCAGTCTCATTAATACTGGAAATTCCATCAACAAGTGAAATAACTTGTTTCTCATTAAGAGTCTCTTATACAAAAAGGCCTTTTCTAATACAGTTTGAATGTTTTTCTTGTTCAAAAAAAAAAAAAATGTCTCTGTAGAGAAAAACAATCTTTGTGTAGAGACATCACTTTTGTGTTAGTATTTTATATTTCATCACCTTTTGTGTGAAATGAATAAAACTCTCTCAGCTTTGCTTTGTTTAACTTTCATCTAACCTCATTTAACCTCGTGTCCCTTAAACATTTATCCTGAGCTTTTTTTAAAAGTCTCATTTTCAGAATTATTTTAAGATAGCCGCTGCATCATAAATGATGAGGTCTTAGACCTCAGTGGGCTCACAAAATTTGCAGCAGCAGTATGAAAGCATAAAAAGTCACATTTGGAGAGGTTGTAGAGCAGATTGTCCACAAATAAAACGGGTGACAGTTTAACCACAGGCTGTGTCACACGCTAAAGTGTACTTGAGCAAACATTGAATCCCATATTGTCTATGCAAATGGGTGAATGGTTAATATTTTGACTCACAATATGGTTATGGTGCAACATAATTGCAGACAGTTTCACAAAGAAGCCAATTTAAGCAACTATGACCACAGGTTGCTTTCTGGTATAAAGTTAAATTACGACCTCTATCTAAGGAGCTTAAAAACAAATCTGCACTGGAAATGCAGGAAAATATATTCTATACACTGAAACAATGATCAGAATGATGAACAATATCAGTTCAGTACTAACAATAAGGTAAAGTGAAAGTAACTGGTTGAGTTTAAACCTTGTTCTTGCATCTTTATAAAGTTTCAGTGAACATTAGTTACATTAGCCTAACAATTAAGATGACTTATTTTAAGGTTATATGCTTTTACACTTCTAAAAATACTGGTAGCTACCAGTGCTAACACTCAGCTTCCTAGCAGACACACCTATGGTATAAATTAGAAAATCCTAGGTGATTTTCAGAAAAGTTGATCTCTGACATTGACCTCTGACTCTCAGACTTATTAGATGCACTTATGGAATATATTTGAAAATCCAACATTGTCTCATTCCTGAGGTATAGTTTTCACAGGATTTTTAGAAAACTTGACCTCTGACCTCATCATTGAGATTCAAACTCAGCCAAAATTTTTAGTAGATGCATTCAGGAATTGATTTTAAAAGTCCCAAATCACCTTGTTCTCGAGTTATTGCAATTACAAACTTGGGTCCACGTTAGCCATCCACCTGGTGAGCTGACGACAATAACCCATCAGGCTTTTATGTCTGAGCGGTAAAAACACCCTGAAAGGATTAGTGGAACTATAAATGTTTTAAAGATTAAAAAACAAACAGGAAAAAACAACTTCATGATATTTGGCTATTCTATTTAAACCACCTGTTGTTCAGCTAATAAATAAACACTCATTTTCATTAATTAGTGCTCCATTTGAATTAAGATTTCTTCGCTTCATAAGATTGAGGTTGACTGTGAATTTCTGGCTCTCCAGCTGGAGTCTGGCTTGTTCCAATAACAACACAGCCCTAATGAAGCACTCCCACAATGTGATCACCCTGGAACCACCCCGACTGAAATAACACTTTGGAAGGAAACTTATTTTCATGATGCCATTGAACATTGCCCTTTCAGTTGTAACACTTTACACCCTTTTTATGATTGCTGGATGGTGTAGTGGGTAGCACTGTCTTATAATGAGAAGGAGATAGTTTTAGTTCTGTGATCCTTCCTGGTTGCCTGTTCTCCCTGGTTGTACGTGACTCCCTCTCACAGTCAAAGTAGTAGACTTGTTGCCTGCCCAAGCTTTTTTTGTAAGCCTATGCAACATTCTTCTTCTTCATCTTCCACTACCTTAATCCTGTATATCTGCCTTTTTTTGCTTCCTCTTCTTAATTCCATTAATTTCCATCCTACACACTACCATCTAACTACATTCTACACCTTGCTCCACCCTTGTACTTAAACAGATGGAGGAATATAGACTAAAGTATATGTTCACCACAGCCGATTCTATCCTTTTTTGCCAAATCCACTACCATCAGTCCTTATGCACTTCTCTCCTTACCTACCCAACACCTCATGATCACTTCTGTTCCCTTCACCTACATGTCCACTAAAGTCCCCTCCAATCACCACATTCTCCTTAAGGGGAACACTCTTGACCACTTCATGCAACTTGCTCCCGAATTCCTCTTTCTCTTCGAACTGACATCCAACCTGTGGGACCCATACACACCAATGCGCTACATTCTACATCAACCCTTCGATTCCCAGCTTCAAAATCATGGTCCTGTGTGACACTTTCACCTCCACAATATTCAAAAACTCTTCCTTCAAGATTACCCCTGCTCCATTTGTCTTCATACAGAAACGAAGCTTGAAATCACTTCCAATATTCCTGGCCCTGCTTCCCTTTCTACCTCCTACAAACATAATATATAAACAATGTAGACACAATGTGGCATGGAATAAGATCTGAAAAGCTTAGAATGCACTGATACAATACACAGAATGTCCCTGTACCTGCTACTTGGTAGCATATAATAAATATTTGAGAGTATATATTCAAAATTTAGATTCAAACTTTGTCAATCAGCACAGTGTAAATTCATTCCAAAATTAGTTTTGGTGAGTGAAATATCACTGGTGTATATTTCATAATATGCAGACTAGTAAGTTATTATTATAAGTTATTTCAGTTCAAGAGATTTATGAAACACGAGTTCTGCCCTGCGTGGTTTTTGTAACTGGATTTGCATGTAGTTATTTGCTTTGATGACAACTTTCTAATGATATGGACTTGTTCCTGTATCATAAGTTAGAGTGAAATCAATATGCTGCATGTGTGTGCCTGTGTTAGGAGCAAATCTTTGTCAATGATTTGTTGGAGTGTGTTTGAGGTTTGCCTGCAGGTACAAGCTGAAGCAAATCACTGGTGCGACAAAATCTGATAATTGGGTATCTAAGAAAACCAGACACATAAATAATAAATGTACAAGAACTGTACAAAACTGTACAAATAGTTCCATTCCTAAGTATGGTGTGGGTTCAACACTAAAAGACTAAAGGTGGAGTATTTTCCTAAACATTACAGGAACATTATTGGAAGTTATTTTACCTTTATCTAAATCATTAGTGAAACTAATGGAACCTCTCACAATTATCTTAAATTCTTAGTTTGTCAAATCTTAATTAAAAATAAAAAGTCAGATGAAATTAATAATAATAATGGATTCCATTTACATAGCGCTTTTCTAGGTACCCAAAGCGCTGTACAATACCACTATTCATTCACTCTCACATTCACACACTGGTGGAGGCAGCTACAGTTGTAGCCACAGCTGCCCTGGGGCAGACTGACAGAAGTGAGGCTGCCATATTGCACCATCAGCCCCTCTGGCCAACACCAGCAGGCGGTAGGTGAAGTGTCTTGCCCAAGGACACAACAACCAGGACAAAGAGAGCAGGGGGATTGAACCGGCAACCTTCCGGTTACAGATGAGCTTCCCAATCCCCTGAAGGTCGTCCCTTTAACAACTTTTTTTTTCTGATACCAATAGCTATCAAGTTAATCATATGGGCTGTGAACACCTCCACATACTTCTCCCAACTTTGGGATTCCAGCTCCAGTTCAAGGGAAACAAATCAGGTAAGTGGTCTGGTGCTATGAATGTTTCCCCTTGAGAAATTCCCAGTCAAAAAGTTTAATCCTAGTGAGATGAATTCACAATGCACAATGTTTATGATTATGCTGCTGATTTCTTTCCTCACCTGTCACGTCCTCAGGGTTTAAAGTTGTGGACTCTATAAATGAAAACTTCAATCAGAGATGGAGACCTGTTGTGATTACTGGCAGTCATCCACCACATGAAGCTGATGTTTGCTGCTCTTTCTGTAGATTTGAGGCCGATTTTATTGCAATCACAAAGCAAACTGTGTAAATAGTGAGAACAGAACTCACAGGAAGTGACTAAAATAGGAGCTGTACATGGGCAAGAAGATGATCTTGAATGTGAGCAAAATTAATATAAGGTGATTTAAATCATAGCAACATTACTGATATCACATATACAGTATAGAGAAAGAAAATGTTAACTGCTTTACTACAGACAGCTGTCACTGCTATTTTCACAGTAACAATGTACCACACGACAATATATGTGAAAGAAATCCACTTCATAAGAAGTTGCAGCTTTTGTTTATTTTTACTACTCTCATGAGTTTCTTTTCCCTAGAATATTAATATATGAAGCTGTTTCCACAAAACCAAAGTTCTATGCAGTGAAGAAATATGTTACCAAGTACCACAGTGGAGCACATTGTTTACAATTTTGACAACACAAGAGAAGAACAGAGCAAATTGGGATCAGTGGCGGATCTAGAGAAATTTTCTTAGGGTGGCATGAGGGTGGCAAAGAAATCAAATGTAGCTTGAACCTATTCGCTGGAACATTGAGGACAATATAATTACACAGCAAGCAAGACCCGAAGTAGGCAAAGTTCTTCATGTTAATCATGCATGAGGGAGACCTGCCTGGAGCCAAGTGTCGTTCCACCACTTGACCTCCGTCAGACTCTCAGCCAGGTCCCCCATAGCACTCCTTTTATTGTGGTCACATGAATATGCATAGGGTCATTAACATATAACATCTTACATAGGTATACATGTGAACAAAGAATACTGTGTATGTGTGTGTGTGTATGTGTGTGTGTGTGATTTGTGTGAGGTCAAGATGTGACCCTGTGAAGAGTCTAGCGGGTCCATCTGAACAAAAGGCTCTTATACTTAAACAGATATACGTGTGTTTGCTATGCCATATATCAACAAGAGAAGATACGGATCTATGACAGAACACTCTGTAGAGGAGTGAACGCACTCCCCTCTTCATGCTACACAGAGTTGTTACAGACCTCCTAGGATGAGACATTCTTTCAATCTACAAATGATTATATACTTCTAAGCATATATGAGTAAATATTTCGAAGCATAAATGACAATGAACAATACAAAACCTAACAGGTGGCAAAATCAAAGCCTTTTTTTTTTTTCCAAAAACACATGCAGGTGGTTACATATGGTAAAAATGATTCAAATGCAGTAAATATACACACTCTTTATATAAATATCATCTATAACTTAATTATTTTCTGTAGCCCACATAATCAAACACTTTAGTTACATAAAACATGTGAGTTTTGATCTTATGTACTGTACAGCCTGTATAATAAATAAATACTGTACGTAGCCGAAAAGGTATAAAATCCAGAAAGCTACACAACATGGGGCGGTTCGTCTACAAACACAAGTCTAACTGAAGTTTCACACTGTTTTTTTGTTAGAAAATAATCAAATTGTTACATGCTTAAATTACACAAAATGTCAGAAATCTGTACTGTCATGAACAAAAATTTAAACCTAATTTTTCATGATTTGTTAGATTAACCCTCTGAAGTCCAAAATATCATTTTGACTACCTTTGATTTTACCTTTGTATTTCACCCTCAAATTATTACATTTTATTTTTTCCCCTTGCCTTGTTTGGTATCATTCTTTTCACCTCAGCCTCACGTGTCTGAATTTTGCTGTTTTTTTGTTGACATACTAAACTAACACAACCGATCGGAAATCACACAAACTTAAAATCCTAGTAGTAGTTTTTTTTAATTTTTATAACTTGAGATTTTGAAAACTTGTCCATAAATTTTGTAAACATATACAAGCAGGGGCGATTTTAACCTATTTTTGGGGGTGCTTCAGCAAAATGAATCAAAGCACCCCCAAAGAATTCTTACTTTTTTTGACAATATTTCCTGTTTGTGGGACACACTACTAAAAATATAAAAAGCATACAGTACGTAATTGAGATGGAACATTTTAACAACAAAAGTATAGATACCCCCCCCCCCCCCCCAAAAAAAATGGTTTGTTCCAGCTCACCTCTCCCCTACTCTGACTCTAGCGCTGTTGCTGCCAGAGCTATAGTGGCTGAGACGCAGCGGAGCAGAGGTGGAAGTGCCTGGCTTAAAACAGGACATATTAGCTGCATTTAACCTTCAGTTACTCTTTATATAGTTAGGTAGGAGTCACACCATGTTTCTTTTTAGCTGAAAAGCATTACAAACCAGGTTACCTGCAGTGTTGAAAACATGTTTTCCGACTATGTTTGCTACTCTACAATCCGTCCTGCTCTGTAGTAAAATCAGCGACAACTGACCGTCCTGTTGCTCCCATTGAAATGTATGCAGCCTTTTTAAAATCTAAAACTTAACATTGTCCGTAGCCTGCTGTTGTTACCACCGTCCTGTTTGAAATGTAATGAGAGAAACTGGTTATTTTGTCATATGTGCTGATATTGAACCCAAGGTACTAACTAGCTAACTGACTGGATGCCCATTAACCTTATAACTCCTGTTGTCTGTGTGTGTGTGTGTGTGTGTGTGTGTGTGTGTGTGTGTGTGTGTGTGTGTGTGCCAGGTTCATAATGGATATGAGGTAAAATTCAGGTAAAAGTGTAAAATCAAATGATCCATCAATAAAGGATAATGTTGGATCAGTGTTTCAATATTTATATCCTTTATTAGATGTACATGTGGTTTGGTTATTTGCCTTTTGGTCGAAAGTAAACTGAGATAGGACTTTTTTTGTTAGTGATCTTAATAGTATTTTTTAATCTAATTGAATACAATCAATTTGTGTATGATTGTCAGTCCAAAGAGGGAGAGAGGAAAGAGGAGAACATGAGGAGAAAGTACAAGGTCAGGAAGAACCAGGTAAGAAAACAGACAGGGAGTACTAACAGGCACAACAGAAACTGTTAAACTGGCAAAGAAAAAACAAACAAACAAACAACTAACTAATCTGCAAAACAAACTGGGTTGTCAGCCCAGTTAGCTGGCACTGCATTACCATATTGAAATTCAGTCAGAGCAAGTCACGGTTGCCAAAAACTTTTTGAAGCTCAAGAGTGAGGCTGGTGCCATCCCAGATATGTTAACATTGTACAATCTTCTGGATAATCAGATCTTCCCCGAACTGAAAACTGTTATTCAGGTTGCCCTAACAAACCCAGTTTGCAGCTGGAGCTGTGAAAGGTCTTTTAGTGTCTTGAGTCAGCTCCATACCTGGCTGAGAAGGACCATGGGTCAAAGCAGACTCCAGCACCTGTTGTGATGTCAGTTGAGAAAGAGATGCTTGAGAGACTTGAACACCAAAATGTGATAGACAGATTTGCCAACCTCAAGCTGAGGCGACAGAGGATAAAAGAAAAGATCTGCAGAGCCATAGTAGTATCTGCAGTAAAGATCTTTTCATACATTGCATACATTGTACCAGAGGCTAAGGTGTCTCAGTTTTTTAAATTTTTTAATAACATTTTGTACATTTCAAGGACTCTTCTATTTTTGGAGTGTATTTTTTATGCATCTGTATTGTATTATACATACACTAAAAGTGAATCTCTGCTCAAAAATTGCACTCAGTTTACTTTTTACTCACTATGAGCATCATTCATTATTCTCCCGTAGTAATTAAGGTTAGGATATGTATTTTTTTTTTTAAATTCCAATCCATTCTTCTTTTGCAGCATTTAAATTAACCTTGATCAGATTTGATGGTTTTGTTACAGACTTTTCAAAAAAGTGTTTTGCTTTTCTTTCACAAATGTGGGGATTAAATTGTGTTAAAATGTACAAAACAGTGATGTCATGTTTTGTGACGAGGACCCAGGCACAGAAAGACTTGATGAATTTAAAAATTTGCAGACTTGCACAGAGAGGGTAAAATTATGATGACTGATAATGGAGATGAAGACAACAGAGGACGAGGACAGGGAGGACCAGGGGTTTAAATGCACCAAGGAGACAGTCTCAGGGAACTCGGGACAACTGGAGACATTTAAGGATGCAGGGACTGACAGAGACAGGGAAGAAGTCTCATCGTGATGAGTAAAATTTACCTTGCCTGGATGGGCAGCTCTCTGGGTGCTCAGCACCCCCAAAGCTCTGATCCTAGAATTGCCCCTGTATACAACTATTTATCTAAAAATGCAATCAATACACTGCCGTATTTTGTACAACCATTGAAAAATATTACCATAACCAAAATTAGAGAACAATTAGGTGTCGCAATAAGATGCCCCACAAATTATGTGTGCCAGCAAAAAAAAAATTAAAAAAATTGTTTGTCCAGAGGAGAAGACCTCAGGGAGAAACCTGCAGGCCTGACAGCAGGATGTGTATCACTCCGCTGGTTTTCTACTTAATGACAGTGTTTACATTGCAAATGTGCCTTTCATTAGTGCCCTCACTGACACACAAAACAAAACAACGACTACACAACAGACTAACTACACAAAACAACACGACACACTAACTACACACGTCACAAATCTCCCACATCGAAAAACTCGCTCTCTCTCCCACTCGCTCACTCTGTCCCAATGCCGTTACCATCGCTCCCAAAACTTTCCCTCACCCTAAACAACCAAATCCTACATGTTGACTCTTTTTAAAAAAAACTGGTCGACATGGTACATTTTTCCACCAATAGAAAAGAGGTGGCTTTACCCCCCCCTCCCCCCCCTTTCTCTACTGTTTTCGCGCTGTCCTTAGAAAAAACGTGACAAAAGTATGTAGAAAAAAGCATGGCTTATATATATATGTATGACCTGCAATTAAAATTTAAAAAACAATGTATACTTTGAAGTCCTCAGACTAGTCCGCTGGCACTACTCTGGGGCCCCAAGCATCTGTGTTGAAGTCCAATCTTGTAACAGGGCCTGAAAGACTCAGCTTGGCTGCAGCTTGTTGCTATGTCAGCTTAAATCAGTCATGTGATTTGGAGATGCAGCGTGTCAGTGGACCCCAGAGGGTTAATAAAACTCAGCTTCATTCCATTTCCAGAGCGCAACAACCAACCACCTGTGTGAAATCTGAAATTCCCATGGTGTTGTTCAAAATGTGCTCTGGCACAATCATAAGCATGGCTTGCAACTGAAAACAAGAAAAAAGCCGGTCTGCACTATGGGCTGAACCATTTGTTACTGGTGGAGGGGCGTAACACTATGTCTGTGAAGGTTCTCAGTCATCCAGGTCATCGTAGTCAAAGGAGCTTGCAAAGAAAAGCGTCTGGACTTCTTTAAGTTGCTAGAAGACGTTTCACCTCTCATCCGAGAAGCTTCTTCAGTTCTAAGGTCAAATGGTGGAGAGTCCCAGATATAAACCTAGTGGGAGAAACCCCCCACAGAGGGACAAAAGGACCCCCTGATGATCCTCTAATCGCCTGAGCCAAGGTGTGTAACTGGGTGTGGGTCCCAATCAGCCAGAGTTTCGGGTGTGTTCATTGTGAAACCTGGCCCCACCTTATCATGCGAATTCCTGAGGGCAGATGGCCCAGGATGTGAGTGGGCGTTAAGGCGTCTGGGAAGGGATCTCAAAACTGGATTATAGATGGCAGAGAGTTGGTGTCGTAAACCCCCGCCTCTGTTCAAAGATGGTCGCTCACAGTGGACATAGATGGCTTCTTTCACTCCTCTTTCAAACCATCTGTCCTCTCTGTCCAAAATGTGAACATTGGCATCCTCGAAAGAGTGTCCTTTATCCTTAAGATGCAGATGGACTGCTGAGTCTTGTCCTCTGGAGGTGGCTCTTCTGTGTTGTGCCATGCGCTTGTGAAGTGGCTGTTTGGTCTTTCCAATGTAGAGGTCTGAGCATTCCTCGCTGCACTGTACGGCATACACCACATTGTTAAGTCTGTGTTTTGGCGTTTTGTCTTTCGGGTGAACCAGTTTCTGTCTGAGCATGTTGCTGGGTCTGAAATTCACTGGGATGTCGTGCTTGGAGAAAACTCTCCTGAGTTTTTCTGATACACCGGCTACATAGGGGATGACAATGTTGTTGCGTCTGTCCTTCTTATCCTCCCTCGCTGGTGTCTGGTCTTCTTTTCTGTGCCTCTTTGCTGACTTTAAGAACGCCCATTTAGGATAGCCGCAAGTTTTTAGTGCTTCCTTTACATGTGTGTGTTCCTTCTTTTTTCCTTCAGGCTTAGAGGGAACATGTTCTGCCTGGTGGTGTAGGGTCCTAATTACTCCAAGTTTGTGTTCCAAAGGGTGGAACACAAACTTGGAACACAAACTTGGAGTAATTAGGACCCTACACCAATAAACAACACCGTCATATGCAAAACTAGGGTGGCACTTGGGGTGGCAAGAGATGATTTTAAGGTGGCACTTGCCACCCCATGCCACCCTTCTAGATCCGCCCCTGATTGGGATTTAAATAACAGTGGAAATGGAAACTGTAAACTCAAGCATCCAGAAATAGCACCTTGGGATGCAGCAACATTTTTTTGTTTCATTTTTCAAATCTGAAACAGATGTCTGTGTTGAGGCTGAGATGGATTGGCATGTCTGAATTTGATTCCACCAGACAAATTATGTCTGTTATAATAAGTTGCATATAATTATATGTATGTGGAATTCTAAATTCAGTGTGTATGAAATGGAGGTATAAATGTACACAGATGTTCAAAGGCGACAAACGTTTTATTAAAAAAAAAGTTCAGTGTTAATATAAAAAGAGAAAATCATTGTTTCTTTGTGTAATATGTAAATCCATCCAATTTCTGTTATGGTCAGTTTAACATGAATCCTTTGCTCCTGTCTTTTATTTTTTAATTTCAGAGTAAACATGTAAAAAGCACATCTTATTCCCAGAATGAGTGCCTTGAATTTTACATTGAAAAAAGTTCTATACACAAGCTGTAAAAACTTTTGTACACATCTAATTGCATATTTGGAACAAGGTAGGAACTTTGAAACAAACTCTGAAAAGGACTTTTGGAACAGCTGAATTTTTATTCCAGTTACATTACAAATTATGGGCTTTTGATTAAAAAATAAATATATTTACAACTACAGTCAGACAAATCAGATTTGTAATGATTTATTAAAGAAACAGAATTGAATTGGCTTCTGCACTGAGAAAATTGGTGGATCCCCCTGGATCCTACAGGTGAATGCTGGTGGAATAAATAAAGGAATAAAGTAAGGCAGCAGTGGCGCTGACATGTTTGAAGGACCGATTGTCACGGTTTAACAGGTAAACCGTGTGGAGATGAGTGATGTGGACCCAAACGCATACACAGGGAGATGAGGAGGTATAAACAAAAAGTGAGCCTTTATTGGTGGCTGAACAAATATGCTACAAGCAACTAATGAAGGGAGAACTGAAAACACTAACAAAACCTAAACTGGGAGAAGCTAACAAAAGAAGATGAGGAATATAGAAAATATTACAAAAACCTGAACACCACAAACAATGACCCTGAGACATGAAACACCAAGGAGGAAACACAAAGGAAACACGGGGGACGACAAGCAGGAGAAAACACAGAAAAATGAACAGAGAGGAAGCAAAACAGACTACACTGAAACAGGACACAGATTGCCAAAGTAAAACAGGAAATATGTGAACATAGAATCCAGGACACTAGACGTAACACGAGGTATGCACAATGACAAAACCCAAGGGCTGAAAAATCTCTAAAGTACTAAAGAATAGCTAAGGCAGTGGTTCCCAAAGTGGGGGGTGTGCCCCACATAATGGACAGGTTTTTGACAGGCTCCCACACCAACGCAGAGCAGAAAATGAAGCATCGCCAAATATGCTTCCAAGCCAACTTCCAAAGACTTCCAACTTCCAAAGCCAAAGATTAGAAAATATGATGAAGCATATGCCAAGGTAGGTATCCTCAACAGAATTTGTTTTCCCTGCTTTGAGAGCACACACTGGGCTGTCCGGATCACGGACAAACAGTATCCCACATTCTTGATTTTTAGTTCACAAACACTTCTTATAATGACTAACTACTCTTGAAACTTTTGAGATGTTAGCTCTTTATACAGTAAACTTACAGTGGGATACAAATAATATCAGTCTGATCCTGCCACAATTTGTTCCCCCTGTCCAAATCACGGACAAACAGTATCCTAGTTTATGTTTTTAAACCTATTTTGCACTGAGAGGCATTTTTTGAAAACTGTATTGATAGCAATGTTGAATATTATTACACAGTAAAAAAAAAAGCAAAAAAAAAAAAACAATTATATATTGGGGGAGTGAAGATTTTCTTGTAAAACAAAGGGGGGGCCCAAAAAAAAGTTTGGGAACCACTGAACTAAGGAAACTTCTGTCATAGAACAATAAGAAAACAAAACATAAACATGGAGTCACCAGACTGTGAACCATGACTTTGATGGAAACGTCCAGTTTATAAAACACCAAATTTGGACGGTGTGTTTAATGTGTGTTTTTAGATTAGGTCGGAGGCACTTGTGTATATATTATATTTTGAACAGAACCAGGCTGCCCGTTTCTCCTATATTTTCTCCATCCCCATAAATATATAAACTCCAACTCTCACAGACATATGCACACTTTCAACTGAGGCCACCTTCTGCAATTTGCGTGTGCTTACTGTTAATCTATTGAAGTAATTCTGCGTGGCACTTGGCTCCTGTCCCATGTAATAAAATAGGGATTGGCTCAACTACGGGCAAATGCTCTAAAGCTCAATGTCATATCCATGCCCATTGTCCCATCTGTTGCCACGGTGATTAACGATCCAGTACCATTTAGACCAGGAGCCAAGGAGTGTCTCCTTCACTTCACGAGCCATTAATCTAAAGCAGCACTTTAGCAGAACTTTCTCATTCTGTTTTACTCTCCCTCATTTTTCCTTTTGTTTTATTATTCATCACTTTTTCCCTTCTTGTTTATCTATTTTTCTAATCCCACTATGTCCTCATCACTCCACTTTCATCTATTCTTATTGCTGTGTTTCTCTTTCTGATGTATTGAGGGGATAGGACTAGGCAAATTAATAATTCTGACAAGTACTTTCTGTAATGTACATATCTTTCATAGACTGCAGGGCTTTATAAAGCTAAAGAACTCCTCATAGATTTAGGCCTTAACAAACAGGCATGCTACGTACTACAATTTATTTATTTATAATATTGATTTTTGTTGTTGTTACTATGGTATATTTTGCACAGTGAAAAAAAATAATGCACACCTGCATGTTGTTCTTGTAAATTTAGAGAAAGTCTCCCCTTTTCTGTGTATCCACACTGAAAGAACTAGAAATAATCACCATTCTGAGGCCTGTGTTTGCCTGGCCTTTTTACTCTTTAAGTTAAATACTCTCCATGACAAGAGAAACTTTAAGAGTACCATGAAGTTGAAGTAATTATGCAGTCATTGCTGCTACAGATTTACATAAAAAATTTAAATATGACCTGAAATGTTTTAAAAGAACTTAAAAAGTGAAATGAGTTGTTAATTGATGATTTCCTTTATTACAGGAAAAATGTCGCATTTAAAAAACAAATTGCCCCCTAATTATAACAACTGGTTGTGCCACCCTTGACAGCAAGAACTGCAACGTTTTTCACATCACTGAGAAGAAATTTTGGCCGGTTGTTCTTTTCAAAATTGATTTAATTTAACCACATCAAATCAAATCAAATCACTTTTATTGTCACATCACATGTGAAGGCACACTGGCACAGCACATGCGAGTGAAATTCTTGTGTGCGAGCCCCACAAGCAACAGAGATGTGCAAACACAACAACACAAACGAGCAAAATACAAGAATGGCCAACCTGAAACTAATAAATATATGTACAATATATAATAGTGTATGCATTTCTGGATGTGTATACTAAATATTTTCCTACGTGTGTGTGTGTGTGTGTGTGTGTGTGTGTGTGTGTATACACATTTTTACAAATTAAATAGTAAAAAAATAATAATAATAAAAATAATAATAATAATAATAATAATAATAATAATAATAATAATAATAATAAAAAAATATATAAAATATACAGAGTTGAATATGTGCAAAACAAGTGGCATTTATATACAGTGTGGAGTGCATAATGTTGAAGTTCCAGTAGTGAAGCTGAGGTGTCTATGACGTGTTCAGCAGTCTGATGGCCTGATGGAAAAAGCTGTCTCTCAGTCTGCTGGTACGGGACCGGATGCTGCAGAACCTCCTTCCTGATGGAAGCAGTCTGAACAGTTTATGGCTGGGGTGACTGGAGTCCTTGATGATCCTCCCCGCTTTCCTCAGGCAGCGCTTCCTGTAGATGTCTTGGAGGGAGGGAAGCTCACCTCCAATTATCCGTTCAGAGCACCGCACTACTCGCTGGAGAGCTTTGCAGTTGTAGGCGGTGCTGTTGCCATACCAGGTGGTGATGCATCCAGTGAGGATGCTCTCAATGGCACAGTGATAGAAGGTCCTGAGGATGCGGGGGCTCATGCCGAATCTTTTCAGTCTCCTGAGAAAGAAGAGGCGCTGCTGCGCCTTCTTCACTGTTTTGTTTGTGTGTACTGACCACGTAAGATCCTCAGCCAGATGTACTCCAAGGAACCGGAAGCTGCTCACTCTCTCCACAGCAGCGCCGTTGATGGTGATGGGGGTGTGTACTTCTCTGCACCTCCGGAAGTCCACTATCAACTCCTTTGTCTTTGCGACGTTGAGGGTGAGATGGTTGTCTTGACACCAGTGGGTCAGGGCGCTGACCTCCTCCCTGTAAGCCGTCTCATCACCGTTGGTGATAAGACCCACCACTGTAGTGTCGTCCGCAAACTTCACAATGATGTTGGAGCTGTTAGTGGCTGTGCAGTCGTAGGTGTAGAGTGAGTACAGGAGAGGGCTCAGTACACACCCCTGTGGAGCACCAGTGTTCAGTGTGATGGGGGATGAGGTGATGTTGCCCAGTCTGACCACCTGGCGTCTGTCAGACAGGAAGCTAAGGATCCAGCTGCAGAGGGAGCTGCTCAGTCCTAGATCCTGCAGTTTCCTGTCCAGCTTCGAGGGAACGATGGTATTGAATGCTGAGCTGTAATCTACAAACAGCATTCTCACATACGTGTCTCTCTTCTCCAGGTGTGACAGGGCAGTGTGTAGTGTCAGGGCTATGGCATCATCAGTGGACCTGTTGTGGCGGTATGCAAACTGTAGAGGGTCCAGTGAGTCGGGTAGTGCAGAGCAGATGAAGTCCCTGACCAGCTTCTCGAAGCATTTGCTTACGATGGGGGTCAGGGCTACAGGTCGCCAGTCGTTCAGTGAGGAGATGGTGGAGGATTTGGGTACAGGGACGATGGTGGCCATTTTGAAGCAGGCTGGGACTACAGACAGAGAGAGGGAAAGGTTGAAGATGTGTGTGAACACTCCAGCCAGCTGAGCCGCGCATGACTTGAGGACGCGGCCGGGAATCCCGTCCGGACCAGTAGCTTTGCGCGCGTTCACCTTCCTGAAGCACTTCCACACATCCTCCTCAGACACAGTGTGCGCACTGACGTCATCCGCGGTGCGCACACTGTCCGGTCTCATGGTGTTCGCTGCGTCGAATCTAGCGTAGAATACGTTTAGATCCTCACACAGAGAGGCCGTGGTCTGCGGTGTGCTGGTTTTCCCTCTAAAGTCTGTGATCGTGTTTAGTCCCTGCCACATACTCCGAGGGTTGTCAAACTGTTGCTCCACCCTGTCCCTGTACTCACATTAGAGGCTTTGAAGGATGAATGGCCTATTTAATGTCATGCCAAAGTATCTCAATTTGATTTCAGGCGGGAGTTTGATTAGGTTACATCCAAGCTTAATTTTTTATTTTTATTTTTTTAAGACATTCAGAAGTAGACTTGCTGGTATGTTTTAAGGAATGAACTGAAGGCCGGACATTCTCCTTCAGGATAAGCTCTCCTCATGGTTTGCTGGCGTGCCAAAGCCTTAGAAATTGTTTTTTAGGTCTTTCCAGAGTGATAGATGTCTACAACTGTTTCATACCTGTTTCCTTATACTAGACTTGTAGTCAAGACCACCTAAACCAAGACCAAGACAAAACCAAGACCAGAGGGTATCGAGACCAAGACAAGACCAAGACAGACCGAATCAAAACCAAGAAAAATTTGAGACGAGACCAAGACCGAGACAAAAGTCTTTCAACTGCAGCCAGATGCTGCTTTGTTTATGGGTGTCAGGTATATTTATATGTTTTTGCGATGCACTCGCACAGCCCTCCTCATTGCTGTCTACTGTCTCACTCGCTTACTGAGAGGACAGACGCACGCTCCACTTGACTGTCGCATCTCTCTCCCTTTCTGTTGTTCACATAATGATATTATCCTATATCCTCACATGTGATTGGCCACAATATGGAGGGATTGGAGCATAGTTGAGCCACTGTGTGAGAGCTGAGCAGCTGAGACAGCAAGACCGACACAGCGAGACCAAGACAAGACCAAGACCAAACTCCGTCGAGACCAAGACAAGACCAAGACCACGTAAAAGTGGTCTCGAGAAGACCGGTCTCGAGACATCCAACTCTACCTTATACCATAGTATGATGTATTGCTTTCTCAGATTGGTTAACCTACTTCACTTTGTCAGACAGTTTCTAGCGATTTCTTGATTCAACGGGTCAAAACATTTGGAAAAGCATTCTGTGGACTGACAAGAAAAATGTCTAGCTCTTTGGAAGGTTTGAGTCTCATTAAATCTGATGTAAAACACACAGAATATCATTTTTTTAAAAGAGCATACCAACAGTCAAACATGGCAGCACTATCGGGATGCTTTCCTGCTTTGGGACCAGAATGACTTGCCATAACTGGTGGAACAATGAATTCTGGTCTCCACCAGAAAGATTTACATGGCCAAGGTGTTCCTGTAGGTGTAATGTGTAGATTGCTCAGTACTTTTGCAGTGTTAATGTAATGTAACACTACATTACATAACAACAGGTGCTTTCAACCAAATCTTCTTTCAAGTGCTTTTGTGATCATGATACCTATAGCACCTAAAAAACAGAAAGCTAGGTAGTTCCAAACAGTTTGGTCCAGAAGTGCTTAATATCCACACCTCTGGCTAAAGGTGGGTCATCAATTTATCAGAAGATTTATGTTTCAGTCCCTGGGCCCTCTGGTCAAAAATCGAATTATCTTAAGTGTTATCAAAGTGTGCTGATAGTGTTAGTGCAGCTGTCCCTTTAATAGTTCTGATACCTGGTGACATCACAGGAAGCAGGAATTAGTAAGGTTTAGTGAAGTTTGCACATGGCCAAGGAGACTGCCATGAATCCACATGCATCTGCCCTCAATCCTTTGTCTTTTGGAGCATCGTCTGCATGTATATTGTTTATTTGATACTTATCTGTAGTTCTGTGGTTGTATTTTGTGACATGAGGGAAGTTTAATGTGTAACTTTGATACGTTGTTGAAGCCACATGTTTAGAGCACGGCTAATGCTTATTCTTGCAGCTAAAGTGCTACGCTACGTTGATTTAGATTATTGTAGACTTGTAGGTACTGTGCATATGTAAGATTTAAAGAACATACTGTAATTGTAAATGTGTTATGTTTGTTTCAGTTTCACACTTTCTACATCATTAAACCTGTGGACAAAGAGTAATGGTCTTCAGAGTCTTGATGGAAGAAAAGTGTTGAACCTTGCTGCCGGTTCCTCTTCTGTGCAGTGTGAAGAGGGAAAGACAGTACACAAAGAATACTTATTATAATATAATATAATATAATATAACAGTGTTTTCCTAAAAATTTTTTTTCGTAAATCTCCCCTTCAAATGGCACAATTTCATTTTAAAACTATATGAACATCCACCCAAGGAATCTAAATATTTCAATAGAATAAAATGGGAGATCAAAAGAGAAGATAAGTGGTCACATTAAAATACAATGACACATGTAGAAAGTGTTACATACTTTAGGTATTTATAGCAAAAAGACTGAAAATGGTGTGCATGAGGTACACTACATGACAGAGGCAGAGAAGAACTTTCAAAGGAAGATCAATGAAGACAAATGTAGCAGGACAAAGACAGAAAAGAGGGATGAGGATGAGGTCAAATGGCAGAGATACGTTTAAGATTGGGAATAGATTGAAGATGAGGGAACAGAGATCAACAATGAATTAGCAGAAAAGCAGGAGGGGAGAGTTGAAGCAGGTTCAACAAGGCTGACTGACAGAATGGTGATTAGTTTTAACATGAAGACTCTGGACACCCCACCCTCGTCTACCACTGCTAACGCTCACTGGCATGCATACACACAACTATGAAAACAATAAGGATGGAAGGAAATGAAATTATTTTAAATAGAGTAGATAAAGCCTCATTACAGCCTATCATTTTATGGTCATCATTGCATGTCATCTCATTGCATTTACATGAAAACAATAGGATTCAAAATAATATTATTCAATAACATTGTTCGAAGTGTATTCCATATATGTGTTTTTTTTCTTATGCTAATTTGAGTAGTTAAACCTGACCATATTTATGGTTATTATTATATGTATGGTATTGGTGCCTTTTGAAACATTTTAATAAAACTGAAAAATAATTTGACTTTATGTGGTAAAACTATCAAAGAAGTTTGTGTTTTAGTTTGGATTCATTAAATAGTGGTATTTTATTAATTTGTTATACTAAGTTGGACTTAGCTTGCTTAATCAATTCCTCAACTTTTCCTGGTTTAGGAAATGGGTAAAGGCATGTTAGGAGGTAGTGAGAGAGAAGGAAGGGATAGGGGCTAGAAAGCGAGAATAGGGACTCTAAATCTGGGGACTATGACTGGTAAAGGGATAGAGCTGGTTGATCCAAAGGCAAGAAGGAAGGTAGACACATTGTGTATACAGGTGGTAAGGAAGCAAGGACAGAAGCATTGGAGGTGGATTCAAGCTGTTCTACCATGGTGCAGATAGGAAGAGAAATGGAGTGGGCAAAATCTTGATGGAAGAGTACATGAATAGTGTTGTGAAGGTGAAGAGAGTGTGTTGTGCTTCATGGCATATATGTTGTGTGTCATGATGTTGGAAGTTGGAAATTGAAGGGTTGACATTAAATGTATTCAGTGTCTATGCCCCACAGGTTGGATGTCAGAAGAGAGGAAGGAAATTTGCAGTAAGTTGGATGAAGTGGGAAAGAGGGGTGATTGGAGCAGACTTCAGGGGACATGTAGGTGAAGGGAAAAGAAGTTATAAGTTGGGTAGAGGTTAGGTCGGTATGGTGTTAGGGAGAGAAGTGTTTTGTTTTGTTTTTTTTTCTTCTCGGTTTTTTTTTTCCTCTCTCTCCCCCCCCTCTTGGTTTTATGCTGCTCACCCCTGTCCTTGGTTTCTTTCTTTATTCCTTTCACTGCCTCGATCACCTGCTTCGACACTCATCCACAAACATCCTTTATTTCGACACATACGCACCATGCGCTCAACGGCAGCACATTTACTTCAGTCGTTTAGGATACACACACTTAAGCCAAGCCTACTCATATTAGTAATTATGCATACACAAAGTCAGACTCAGGGAGCATCTCGCCACACATTTTTTCTCTCTCTCCTTCTCTTTATTTATGAACAAGTGACGTATTCTCTCCACCTGTCTAAGCGACGCACACAGCATACATCCCTAGTTATACACAAACATCTATGGGTACACTGAGGTTCATTACATGGAATATAAATGGAGCTGGCTCCAGAGTAAAGAGGTTAAAAATATTTAACCAACTCAAAAAACTACAGGCAGATGTTGTCCTATTACAAGAGACCCACAGACGTCTTAGAGGTTCGAATGAACTTAAAACACCTGAGTTTCCTAATGTGTTCTCAGCTTGTTATAATTCTAGACAAAGGGGAGTAGCAATTTTAATACATAAAAATATTAATTTCACAGTACTCGATACAAATATAGATCCAGAGGGCAGATTCTTAATCATTAAACTATCTATACTTGATAAAAAGCTATGTATTGCAAGTGTATATGGTCCAAATGTTGATGATCCCTCATTCTTTCACGGTTTTTTCAGTGCACTCTCTGAACACTTAGATGGCACACTTGTTCTTGGAGGCGACCTCAACCTTGGACTAAATGAAGACATGGATAGGCTCAATACAGCGGGAACTCAGCGTAATTGGCAGTCCACAAATATAATCAAACAGTATATGAGCGACTTTGGTCTTTGCGATGCATGGCGCTCCCTTCACCCCACCAGTAAGGAATATACTTTTTTCTCACATGTCCATCACTCCTACTCTCATCTGGATTATTTTTTGGTCAGCAGCTCACTGCTGAACGACATTTCAGACACTGAGATTCACCCTATAGCTGTCAGCGATCATGGTCCTGTATCTTTAACACTAATGCACAAGAATAATACTACGCCAAGAAAAAACTGGAGATTTAATATATCACTACTTAAAGATGAAGACTTTATTAAATATTTTAAAAAAGAGTGGACTTCATATTTGAACTATAATGACACTCCCGAAACATCAGCTTCTGTTCTATGGGAAGCAGGGAAAGCTGTGATGAGAGGTAAAATAATTTCTTTCTCATCACATAAAAAGAAAAAAGAAAACAAAAATATTCAGGAATTAGAAAAAAACATCAAATCACTAGAAGAAGCCTACGCGTCCCACCAAGATCAGGAAACATTGAACAAAATACGCAAAACAAAACTAGAATTAAATGAGATAATTGATAAAAAAACAAAATTCTTAGTACAAAGACTACGCCTACAAAATTATGAACATGGTAATAAATCCGGTCAATTTCTAGCAAACCAGCTAAAAATAAATAAAGAAAAAACAACTATATGTGCTGTTCAAGATTCATCTGGGAACACAATATATGAACCGATACAAATAAACAACATTTTCAGGGATTTCTATAAAACGTTGTATTCAACACAAATAAACCCATCTAAAAAAGAAACTGATCAGTTTTTGGACAACATAACTCTTCCAAAATTATTGGACACTCAAGCAATGGCACTGGATTCACCACTGACACCAGGTGAACTCCAGGAAGCCCTGATAAGTATGCCCAATAATAAGGCTCCAGGTCCAGACGGCTTTCCTGCAGAATTCTACAAAGAATTCTGGTCGATTCTAGCACCAGTTTTCTACAGAACGTTGCTGGAAATTAAAGAAAAGGGCAGACTTCCATCAAATATGAATTCTGCAAACATTAATCTCCTGCTAAAACCAGGCAAAGACCCTGTATATCCCTCAAGCTATCGTCCAATATCCCTTATAAATGTAGACCTTAAAATAATCTGCAAAGCTCTCTCAAAGAGACTGGAGAAAATAACCCCCCTCTTAATTCATCCTGACCAAACTGGTTTCATAAAAGGTAGGCACTCATCAACAAATACACGTAGATTACTTAATTTGATAGACTACTCCTACAGTAAAAACCTAGAAACTACAATATTCTCTTTAGACGCAGAAAAAGCATTCGACAGAGTTAACTGGAAATTTCTATTTGCAACTTTACACAAATTTGGTTTTGGATCTTCTTTCATAAACTGGTTAAAAATATTATATAATTCCCCAACAGCTTGTGTTAGAACAAATGACCAGACATCCTCCAGCTTCTGTCTCTTGAGGGGCACCAGGCAGGGATGCCCACTCTCCCCTTCACTGTTTGCAATTTTTATTGAACCACTAGCAGCAGCAATTAGACAGAATTCAGTAATTAAGGGCATAAAATGCAAGAACGTGGAACATAAAATCAGCCTTTATGCGGATGATGTGTTACTCTTTCTCCAAAATTCACAAACCAATATCTCTGGGGTGATTGAATTGATAAACTATTTTGCAAGAATATCAGATTACTCAATTAACTGGTCAAAATCTACAGTTCTACCGATTAATTGCTCCCTCCATAATTCCTCTTCTACACCACTGCAATCGGGAAATATAAAATATTTAGGTATTAATGTTTCTCCCAAGCTTGCAGATCTAACTAAATTAAACCATATCCCACTTTTAAAGAAGGTAGAAGATGATCTGGCTAGATGGAAATGTCTACCCATATCACTCATGGGAAGGGTTGCCGCTATAAAAATGATGGTCTTACCAAAAATAAATTATTTATTCTCAATGATCCCAACTAAACCGCCACAAGATTGGTTCAGATCTCTAGATTCATGTATGTCCAAATTCCTTTGGAAAAATAAACCCCCACGTATAAGCTTAAAAACACTACAAAAGACCAAGGATAAAGGAGGACTAGAACTGCCTAACTTTCAGCACTACTTCTTAGCCAACAGGCTTCAGTTTATCTCAGGATGGCTAAAACATACCCTCTTAGATGAACCTTGGCTAGATGTAGAACAAGCACTTTGCAATAATCTAGAGATCTCAGACCTACCATTTATCAGCTCAAACATGGTACCGCCTTCACTGTTGTGATTGGTGTGGGGGTAGAGACAGGCTTAGGACGTCGGGGGGTTCCCCGGAGGCATCTTCCTTGGGGGGCTCAACCCGGGGTAGCGGTCATGTCCGGTTAGGGGCTCTGTTGGCTCTCAGGTGACTGTTTCCTCGCGGCTGCGTGCATCGGGGCTAGGGGAGGGTCTGTGCTGACGGACGTGGGTTACTGACCTGGTAGCCTGGCTGCCCCTGGGTGGGTCCGGGATGGGCGTGAGGTTCTGGGGGCGCTCCGTCTCTGGGCTGGGACCCGGACCGGGCCTCGGGGGCTTGGGTCCTGGTTGGTGTGTTGCCGGGGTTGTGGGCGGGTGGGTGCATGGGGGCCCAGCCCTGGAGCAGGGTGCCGCCGGTGCATCGAGCCACCTGGGGGGCTCTTCAACTGGTGGGGGAGATTGTCACATCTTGCAGGAGCTTTCCTCTCCTCAGGAGCTGGTGGAGGAAGATCTCAGCCTGGGTGTTTATTGTCTTATGTAGTCTGGAAGATGAGTGGATGGTGGGGTGGGTGCAGTTTTCTCTGTGGTGTGGTTGGGTGGGGCCGGGAGGCGCTGCTGCACTGGGCCCCGGTCTGGATGGGCCTGGGCCCCCTTTCCCTGGCGGGTCGCGGAGTATGGGGGTGCCTACTGGGGTCAGCGGGGGAGCTGGCCCCAGGGAGGGGTCACTTGCCCCTCCCTTCCTTCCCTCCCCATCTCCAGCTGCCTCCCTCTTCCCGCTCCACCACAACCACCCACACATGCAGGACCTTGGAGTAGGGGTATGTCACCAGGGTGCAGAGGAGGCTACCCCCCCCCCCCCCCGTCCCCTTCTGGCTGCCTCTGCCTCAATTTTATCCCACAACTTAGACATTCACATTACTCACACTCTCATTACACATACATATAGGATCTTGGGGGTGGGCACGATACACGGAATCCAAAGTACCATCAGGGTGTACACCCCACCCCTGGCGTCGTTGCCCACCTCTCAATTTTAAATACACGTAGACATTGAGGGCTAGCAGGAGGGACCATGCGCTTACCTGCTGCTCTCTGGCAGGTAGCTCCATGCCCTCCTGGGTTTTAAATGCACCTTAGAACACACATGCATCAACACTACAATGAGCGGGTGGAGGGAGGTTTGGAGTCTTCTCTCACCCCCGTTCTCTGCGACCTGCTGGAGCGGGGGGGCTAGGAGGAGGAGTTGGCCGTCCGACTGCGGTCTGGAGTGTGGGGCCTTCCTGCTGCTGCGGAGTCGGGGCGGTCTGCCTCCCCCCACCGCAGGGAAAAGGGTAACACCACCTGGGTCTGGGTGCAGTTCCCCCCTCCAGGGGCAAGGGTACCTAGACCCGGTTTGTAGAGTACGCTTGGGGAGTGTGATCGTGTGTACAGCGTCTCTTTATGTCTGTCTCCACGTTGGTTGAGTGTGGAGTAAGTGCATATGAGAGCATGAGGGTGGGAATGGATGTTTGTATCTGTGTGTGCCTGTATGTCTGTGTCTATATGTCAGGTTGGGTGTCAGGCGCCACCTCTCTGGGGACATCTCAGGCCCTCCAAGGTTTGGAGGCCTATCTCCCCCTACCACCACTTCCCCTGCCAGTGGCGGACCCCCTCAGACATCGGTGCGTTGGTGGTTCTTTGTGTCCGGGGATGGGCGTCCAGGTACACACCGGCTCACTCCTTGGCGGCCGCTTATCGGGGCCTGGAGCCTGGGGCTCGCTCGGGCCACTTCGGAGGTGGGGTGCCCCCGGCCTCTCGGCCTGGGGCTCGGTCACTCAGGCGCGGCTGGCTGCCGGCGGAGCTCACGGGCGCGTCACTGCAACTCCCCCTGGCTTCTGCTCCGCGGCTGCTGAGTGAGCCCTCATCTGGGACTCTCCTCAGCTCTTTCCGGGACAGTGGCGCGGCTGCCCCTCTGTTGGTCTTCCTTGGTCTCTTGTGTTCTGGGGGCCTCTGGATGTCTGGAGTTTTGATCTCCTCCATACCTGCTTCATGCCCTGGAGGACGGGGCTGTGGCCCCCCCCACACCCTCTAGCAGATTATTACAAGAAGGAACCTTTTAAAAAAAAAAAACAAGCGCGTCCATGCTCACAGGTGTACACACGGGTGATCACACCCACAAACTGCACCCTTTTTGGCTCCTACCTCAGGGCACACTGTGTTCTGTTGGTCTTGTGTGCTGCACAGTGGTGTTTAGTGTTTGGTATTTGCTGTCGTATTCCCATGTATCATTGTGGTGTTGTTTGTTCTGTTGCTCTTGTTCTCTTCTGCTTGTTTTCTTTTTTCTTTCTCAGCAGGTGATAAAAAAAAAAAAAAAAGGGAGAGAAATGTTTAAGGACAGATAGTGGTGGATTTAGCAAAAAGGATGGAAGTGACTGTGATGAAAATGTACTTAAGAAGAGGGAGAACGACAGAGGGATGTACAAGAGTGAAGGAAGCTGCACACTGGTAACCTATATCTTGCTGGAGAAATGTAAGTCAGAAGATGAGAACAGTTATCTTTTTAAGCAATTATATTAAAAAGCAAATAGCACGATTATAAGAAAGAAATATTATTTAGTCAGTTTCTACAGATGCATTCCAAGAATAGCACTATTTTTTCTCAAAGTGGCATAAAACTCCAAAAGTGAAACTTTGTCAAAGAAAAATTAAGCCTTATTATTAATATTGACAGGATATTAATTGAATAAATTAGTCTGGAACATATGGAGCTAAATATGTCTAAGTTTGAATACCCAAACACTAAATGAAAAGCTTACGCCCAGCCAAAATACACTTCACAAAAATGTAATATTTCAGCATGACATTGATCTCAAAAACTAAGACCTGCTTAGGTATGTCTAAGGTTACCTTTGAAACCAACAACCAAGTGCAGCTAAAAAAAATCTTAGAGAGACAAGACATCTGAACCCACAAAGTGAAAATAGAGAGAAGACTCAAAAATAGGAGGATCCATTTTATCTCTGAAGGGTGGATTCATGTAAAATGGAAAGTTTTCAGGGTAACTTTAGAAGTAGAATCCAAACTTGGTGCTGGCCCCAAAGAAGATGTGCCTGATAACTGAAAGCTGTATCCCCCTTGTCTTGGTCCCAGACTGGTCTTGGGGTTTATCTTTGTTTTTTTTTTGTTGTTTTTTTTGACTCATCTGTTGCTTCCTGGAAGTGTTAGGCAGATCCTGTCTGGCCCAGACAACAGGTGCTTCAACCTCTACACCTGTAACTCACCTGCTTGTCGGCTTGTCAGTATATAAGGACCAGCTCAAGCCAGTACTTTCAGCAAAGTTGTTGTATTTGATTGTGTTATGCTCTTAGAAGTGTACCTGTCCTAAAATCCCTGTTTCTGTCTAGAAGCCACTCTGGACTGTTTTGAAGTGCTGTCATTCGATGTAGAAAACTTACCTGTTGTCCTTCAGCTGGTCCATCTTTTTTTCAGACGCTCAAAACTCTCCTGTTAAATGTACCTGTCTGTCAGCAACCCTCCACCAATGCTCTCTGTCCAAGGAAGATTGACCAGTCACTCCATTACACGTGTCTTAAATTGCCCAAGTAAGCATCAAATCCTATACATATTCAGGTTCTTATCCGCAGCTTTGTTAGAGCACTGCCTACCCCCCTTTGAAATAAAAGTTCTAGGTTAATAGGGTTAGGCTATATATGACAAGGAGCTCATCAGATACTGTATAGGTTCTTTAAGTCATATGTTTGCAACTCATTGCCTTAGAAAAACTTGTCTCTGCCATTGACACAGCAGACATTGGTGAACATGGCATCTCCATAGCTTTCCTAATTAAACTATTTCTGACAAAGGGCCCCAGTTGATGTCACAGTTTTGAAAAGCTTCTTGTCAGCTCTAGGAACTAAAGTAGACCTAAGCTGAAGCTTCCCTCCACAGCCCTTTAATACTTGCCAGGTCAGAAAGTTTGACTTTCTACTAGAAACATTCCTCTAAAATCTGTTTTAGGAAATTGACCCCTAGATACATCGGCCCTAATGAGCTTGAGAGTCTTCTTAGTCAATGGGCAGTGTGTCTGAAGTTACCTGCTTCTGTGAAAGTCCACTCTACCTTTGATGTCTCCAAAATAAATCAGTTGACTCTAATCCAGAAATTAGGTCATCGTGCCACCTCAGAATCACCAAGACATAAGGAAGCTCATCAGGAATTTTTATTGATAAAGGGTAGTAGTGCCAACCTCAGCACAATGTGCTGGCAATGTACACAATCAAAAACGAAATGACTCTTATTAGAAGGTTTTGATAGCTTTTCATAGAATTTAAATAACTAAAGAAATGATGCTCCAATAGCCTCAGGCCTGTACCGGTAGGAACACAAATGGACAAATGCTGACTAGGAAGTAAAATATAGCATCACTTTTAATTTTATTCATATTATTCATATTATTATTATTATTATTAGTAGTAGTATTATTATTATACTTTTGCATCATTATTTTGAAACAAATACAAATCTTGGCTTACACTTACCTCGCAATTGTATTTTTCCTTCCAAATTAGAAGGACCTTGTTGGGGAGTCTGGTCAGCAGAACCTCTGCCCTCGACCACAGACAACTCCGACTCCCAGTGTCCCCCTTGCCGCCTTTTATCGAAATGCATACAATTT
Organism: Maylandia zebra; assembly: GCF_041146795.1. NCBI lineage: Eukaryota > Metazoa > Chordata > Actinopteri > Cichliformes > Cichlidae > Maylandia > Maylandia zebra. The sequence goes on along the minus strand of NC_135168.1, from coordinate 24,913,492 downwards.
ACACAAGCACCATGCATCATAAAACTAAGGCAGTGTGTGTGTGTGTGTGTGTGTGTGTGTGTGTGTGTGTACGTGACTTCCTGGTAACAACAGTTTTAACCACCTCCTTGATCATAAAAAAGGGTCATCTCCCCTCACCCTGTATATGGCTTAACCCCTCTAACGGTCTAACCATACACAAGCATAGGTGAGGCCATAAAGGGTAAGAAGTAAACATCCTCACTAAATAAGGACAGAGAACCTTCACATAGGATGTGCCTGTAGTTAAACACTATAACTAATTGCCTCCCCCACATCCTAGATGTATAGGGGAGGAACAGAAGAAGATCTAACCATGCAGATAAAGGCAAGGTTTACAAATTTGAGTACAACAATGGCAATATTTAACAATTTACTCTATCAGACCTTTCTGAGAATCACCACCTAAAACTCCTTTCTGCACTGTGTACGTGCACCAGTCAAAATGAAATAGAACATAGTCCCTAATTGCCTGCAATTGAGCTCCAGACAAACAACTTATCTAGCTGATGGTACCTTTGATAACAACATCACCCTCTGCATCAATATAATAATTGCCTTTATTTGTTTTATATTGTTATTTGAATTCTCTTTTCCAAAGAGATTTGAATCAATTTTATAGCATTTAACTGGATTTCCATGTTGATATGACACTAATTTAAGAGTAAAATGTAAAACCCGTTGTAAAAGACTGATTCAGAAAAGGTCAGCTTGCAGTGAGGGCCATTATGCTTTGTAACGCTTGTTTGTTTGAGTGCTATTCCGTCACTGGTCTTCCAAGGAATACTGGTCCCAGTAAAAAGTCATTTACGGGCATTAAAAGCCTGGTTTCATAAAATGATATTTGAATAGCAAAGCTGGCAAATTGTTTTGCTTGTTTGTGTTTTTTACAATGTGTTTATTTTCTTTCATCCTTTGATAGTGTCTAATAATTTACATTGAGAAACAATAACCCTTAATTAAATCCATAACCTGCTAACCATCAATTTAACCAGCCAACCATGCAGCACACCATATTTTTTCATGGCGCAAGTCGATTAGGACCAAATATTGTTAAACGGCAGGTACTTAATCATGAGATTGAAACTTGTTACCAGTGTTGGGCAAGTTACTTTGAAAAAGTAATTCATTATAGTTACTAGTTACTTCTTCAAAAAAGTAACTGAGTTACAAGATTCTAAAAGTAATTAATTACTTGAAAAGTAACTATTGCGTTACTTAAAAAAAAAAAAGTTTAACCCTCTGGGGACCAGGGTATAATTGGCCATTTTTTACTACTTCTGATGTTACCTCTACATTTCACCTTTAAAAGTTATTTACTTTGTTTGGTATCATTCTTTTCAGCACAACCTCATGTGCCTGAATTTACAGTTATGTTTTCATTTTGACATACTGTATTAACACAATCTAAAATCAGACAGAAAATCAGTGTAGAAAAAGTTATCTTTTTTACTGCAACAACCACAAACATGTTTATTGAATCATATTTCATATTTCATAACGTTGAATGCAACTAAATGCAATTGTCAATTTTAAAATCCTATGCACAAGTTTTGCAAACAACAGAGTTATGTGCAGTCATTTACCTCTTACCTTTTTTTTCTTTTTAAATAACCATTTCAAACTATTAACATAACAGTCAGCTGTTCTGCATTCAATAAGATGCAACACACATTATTTGTGCCACTCCAAAAAATAATTTCTGTCCACTATGAAGGAGAACATCACAGCCTGATAACTGCAGGTCTGACAGCAGCAGGTGTATCACTCATCCTGTTTTTTACCTGAAGACAGCAGTCGCCTCAATGTTCTGACACACAGCACAAAACTATCTATAACACCACACACCAACTACACAAGACAATACATTAACTACACACTCCAAACATGCTAAATGTCACAAATCTCTCACGTCTCAAAACTCTCTTTTTCTGTTGTCTTTCTTTCTTTCTCTCTTTCTCGCCGTCACTCCTAAAACTTCCCCCTCTTCCTAAACAACCAAATGTCATGTTGCCATATCATTTTTGCATGGTACACTTTTCCACTAACACGCACGGACTGTTTTTTGTTTGGTCATAAGCAGAGAGTGCTTGCTAGCTCTGTCCTTAGTCCAATAAATGTGACGAAACTATTGAGGAAAAAACGCTGCGTATATATTGTTTATCATGACTCTGGTTTTACGTGGCCTATCAACACAATTTAAAAACTGGTATATTTCACATTGTTGCTTTGTCATCTTGAAGAGGTCATGTGATTGGCTTACCACGACTACTTTATTCTTCCTCAGTCAAACAGCAGCACTCATGCGATTCTTTTGCCCCTTAGCTCCAGGTGTTGTGTCAAAAAGTGATCGTCTGCAAGAAAGTTATTGCCATCTGCGGGAGCGCGCACAGCTGCTTAAAGCTGTAGTGCCCAGATTACTTACATAGACCACTACTTCTGTGCAACTGATATAAGCTGCGGTAACCTGAACACAGCTTCAACCGTCTGTTTGTTGAAATGTAGTAAAGCGGCTGCGCCGCATTTTCTTGTTAGTAACGGTAATGGCTTTGTAACGATAGGAATAGTTATTAGTTAGATTACTCGTTACTGAAAAAAGTAACACCATTAGTAACCCCGTTACTTGTAACACCATTATTCCCATCATTGCTTGTTACAAAGCCTTTGGTGATATGATGAGACCCTTGTCATCAGAGCTGCCCAGCTGTGAACAGGCATTTAGGTTGGGTTCTATGAAAGCAAGACAACAGGCAACAACAAGGGACATGTAGCCATGGCTAGCTCAAACTCAAAATATAGTGAAGGGTGGATTGCATCTCATCAGGATTTCTGTTGAGCTCCTTGCAACAGTTTTTTTTCCTACTCATCCATTAAAGATTCCTGAGGCAGCGCTAGATTAAGCTTCCAAGACCAGGTTTCATATAACTTGGGAAACCCTAACCCTGAGATCTGTCAGATAGTGATGGAAAATACTCCTGGTGACAGGAATGTCTGGACTTCCTTAACTTGCTCTCTCTGTGACCCAACTTCAAAAGAAAAGCAGAAAATGCTCTAGGTAGGTTTCAATTACCTGTGTTCCAGATGAGCAAACTGACATGTTTTTTGTTTTTTAATTAGTGATACTCTAACAACCAGTGCTTCCCACAAAGACACAAATAAAACACAAAGCAGACAAAGGAGGTGGTGGAATAAAGACAGATGTAGGAAAATAAGGCTTGAAACGAGAGTAAATGTTGGAAAATGTTGAGTACGTTTTCACCTATTTCTCTCTGAAGTTGAGTCCTGCTCAACAATTGCCTTCAGGTGGAAGGCAGAAAAGATAGAGAGTGATGTGACTGAGCAGCAAGCAAAATAACAGGGAAGAGGGACACAGAGTAAGCATAAGAATAAAAGGGGAAAAAAACTTTCTGATTACACAAGGTATATTTATAGAGATACTCTTAATCGGTATGCTAGAAAACAACTATACATATATATATGCAAGACCTCAAATTGTTTTTATGAACAGGGCCTGTTCTTAAATGCCGTCCCTGCTGTCAATTGTGCAGTGTCTCAGACCATTAGCCTGCCAAACAAAAGCAGAGCTGTCACTGAAGATTGGCTTCCTGTTGAGTATGATCTAAACTAAACTTATTTCTCTGCCATCTGGAAGACAGTTAACAAGCCCAACATTACAACAAACAGAACCTGGCAAAGTACACAAAAAGGCCGGGAATCAGCAATGATGACAAACTTGCACAAAATATTTATAGTGATGATTCTGGCAAGCACCAACAAAAAAATTGTTCTTAGAGAGTTGATTCATTAACTTGGCCAAGTTAAATTTAGACATTATACAGTCATACGTGGTGCCAGTGTGACACATGCAAGTCCTTACATAATACAAATGTACCAAATATATTATTCATAACTGGCCCAAACAAGAAATTAATTGTAGTTCAGGCTTTTTTGTAATTTATTGTTAAATTAATAAGTAAAAATACACCTTCAAATAATTCTGTACTTTTTGGAAGACTTTTCATATTTTTGATGCAATTTGTGTTTATTTCCAGTGTGTGATTCAGCAGGGATTTTCCCATTTATGCAATGCATCAGTAAATGGACTGCAGTGAGTTTTATTCAGCACCATATGGAATCCAAATGTACATTATTTATCTTGGAAATCCATTTATAAATCAAAGCCCTCTGTGAAAGTGTGTGTGTGTGTGACAGAGAGAGAGGGGGGGGGGGAGGGGGGGGGAGCGTGACAGACAGATGGACAGAGTGAAAGTGCAATCACAAAGAACAAATGAGGGCAGGGGAACTGAGAGTAAAGTGGCCAACTGCTGTGAGAACTGTGAATTGGTGCAGGTACAGAACGTGGGAAGTATGTATGTATGGGTGTGTGTGTACGTGAACAATGTGTGAAATCTTCCCAACCAAGCATCCAGTGGTGTATGAAGTGATATCCTACTGCTAACGTGTGTGTGTGTGTGTGGTTATATGATGGTGCAAAGACTGTCCTTTCAACAATATGTAGTTTATTTCACTGAAGTTTCCAGCTGTTGTATATTGCTATAGCTGTTGCACTCCAGGAGTTGTATATATGTGTGTCTATGGTTTTGACACAGTAATTAGTTGTTCTCCTTTAATGCTGGTGGTTTTTGAAAAACGTATGTTAGGTTTTTCAAAATGTCCCTACGAAGTATATGAAACGATAGATTTTTTCATCCTTCAACAATATACACTACATTGAAGCAAACAAATCCTACAAAGTCCAAAGAAGTTAACTGTACTGTATATTAAAGAAAACCAGTGACACATGTTATTATATTACAGGACATTATATTAAATAAAACATAATGCATAAAACTGTCTCACTGCGAACTTCCTTGGCATCCCAAGGAAGGGTTTGAGAATTGAGGTTTGCGTCTAGTGAATCTAGTGAGTCCATTGATATATCAGAATGGGTGACAAGTGTCACTACCCAGCTCTGGTTTTAATGGTTCTACAAGGACTGAAGGGCTTGTAACAGTGGGCCAGACACCCCATAACCAAACTGTCCTTTCCAGCACCTTCTCTGGGAGGCCTGGGAGTGTAATCCACCTATAGTTGGAGCACTCTCATCTAGTCCCTCTTCTTAAACATGGGAAGTGCCACACCAGTCTGCCAATAAAGAGGCAGTGCCCCAGATTTCCATACTCTGTTGCAGTGGCGGACTATTTGTGCAGACTAATTTTAGCTATTTGATCAAATACAATTAAGGAAGACAACCACTGGCCTCTTAGTACATCAAATATTTTCCAAATGCGGTAAAGAGGAATATTCCCAGTTTCTTTCTATCCCCTTCCTCCCCTCACAGCCAAGAAATTTCACAATTTACACTTAGAAAAGGACAAAACTAAACTTTTTTTCTTACACTCTCAATATTTCATTATAACTTTTCTTGTTTATTTTAACAGCTTTAAAAAAAGCACAAACCACAACATCTGGTAAACCTTGTCCTTGCACAGAACTTTGAGGACATAATTTGTGAGAACATATGGCTCCAGATATTAGAACATTTTTCTTATGCATGTGTGTGTGCATGTGCGTTAACCTGGAGTTGGGAGTCTGTTGGCTATGTGTTGCTCCTCTAGCCCTCACACTTGCTTGGTTATGTGCGGATGTAGCTTCAGCATCCTAGTGTGAGGGTCTTGAGGGGTGTTTCATTACCTCTAACAGCAGTGGAAGGAATCTGTACAGTCTGCACAGCACCTGATGGAGGGGTTTAAAATTATTGGTTATTGAAGATAACTGTAAGACAAATAGCAAATACTATTCAATAAAAAAGTTTTTTAAAACCAACAACTATTTTTGTTGCCAACCCAAGCATATGCTAGGTATCATTTCTGCCATAAATGAAGCTGGCAGCCACCAGCTGGCCAGGGAGCTGCTCATTTGTAGTGATCCCTGGAGAGTGATTGGCCCACTCTGCCTAGACCAGCCAATAGACACATGCCAATCAACTTTGAACTGGCCAATAGATGGAGGCTTGACACCTGAAAGATAAAAGAACACAAAAGCAAAGCCACATCTCTTGGCACGTAACATGTGTTTCTTTTGCTGTTGTCTTGTTTTGTTTGTTTGTTTGTTTGTTTGTTTGTTTGTTTGTTTGTTTCTGCTGGGGGTCAGTAGTAAATGTAATTTAGAGTAAACTCACAGATTCAGTCATGCTGTTGGCTGACATTTTTCCCAGTGTATGACATGTGTGCAGATATAGCTTAAAGAATTATTCCACAAATTCATAGGATGAATATATTAAAATGAAGGTTCTTTTTAACTAACTAAAAATAATTATTTGTCAGACTAAATAGATTAAATAAACAGTATAAGTATATTTGCCACTGATGCTCATACAGTTCTGTATTATTGGTCTTACTGGTACTCTTTCTAGTTCTAGTTTTCCTTACTGGAAGAATTCTGAGGTCCCAAATCAAAGCTACTATGTTACAACACAAAAATTGCTGCATAACTGAACATGACTGAACTGCACTACTTTAATACAAGCCAAAGTCACACTGCTCATGTCAATAGTAGCTGCAGAGCAGTTACCATTTTACACCCCTTTAGAGGAAATTGCTCTCTACAAAAGGTGAAGTGATCTATTAAAATGGCAAATAGAATGGGTGAAGAGGTACAGTCCCTGCTGTACCACTAGTAATGAGAAAACTAACCCTGGGAATAAACCAGGTTTGTGTCCTTCTATGGCATCTGTAATGCAGTTTTGTTTTGTTCTTTGCGTGGCTTTAAGCCACAGCAGTAGTGTTTCAGAAGCAGAGTTTAGTCTGTATTGGTGATTTCATTACAATACTGACCTTTATAAAACTTTCTATGCTGTCCACCTACTATGTGAAGCTTAATACAGCTAAAAACAACCCAGTATTCTATTAAGAGATATGGGGCAGATATCCACTTCTGCTACACTCTACTCTTCTCCATAGATTGCAAATTGTTCAGAATGCGGCTGCTCGTCTCCTTACTGATAGTGGGCGGCGTGTCTCTATCACCCCTGTCCTTCCTGACCTGCATTGGCTTCCCGTTAAGTTTCGCATTCAATTCAAAATCCTGCTGCTCACCTTCCAAATGACTAACAATATAGCGCCAAGCTACCTCATTGAGCTGCTTACATTATACACTCCTACTAGAGCACAAAGATCATCTTCCCAGTCACTTTTGGTACAGCCGAGATCCCGGCTGAGGACTAGAGGTGACCGAGCGTTTGCCTTGGCTACACCTGATCTATGGAATAACCTCACCATCGCTATCCGTGAATCTGATTCTATTCAATCCTTCAAATCGCGGTTAAAAACCCACCTATTTAGCCTCACCTTTTCTACCAGTTAATGATTGTTTGTTAGTTAGTTCAATGCTTATTTCTATCATCGGTCTATTCTTGTAAACAGTTTTATAATTTTTGACTGTTTTATCCTTTATATATATTGTTCTTTTATGCTTTTATATGCATTTCTTTTGCCTCTATGTTTTTAACATGCTACCATGCTGGGACTTTGCCATAGCCTTCATCCTCCCTGTTACTTTACCTTACTCTTTGAGTAAGTACTTTGGTACAGCACTGGTTTTTAAATGTGCTATATAAATAACGTTTGTTGTTGTCGTTGTTGTTCTCAAATGCTCTTCAAATAGCTAATCACCACTATACTGGTCTTACTGGTACTCTTTCTAGTTCTAGTTTTCCTTACTGGAAGAATTCTGAGGTCCCAAATCAAAGCTACTATGTTACAACACAAAAATTGCTGCATAACTGAACATGACTGAACTGCACTACTTTAATACAAGCCAAAGTCACACTGCTCATGTCAATAGTAGCTGCAGAGCAGTTACCATTTTACACCCCTTTAGAGGAAATTGCTCTCTACAAAAGGTGAAGTGATCTATTAAAATGGCAAATAGAATGGGTGAAGAGGTACAGTCCCTGCTGTACCACTAGTCAGCTTGCAAACTGGGCCTGTCATTTTTAAATGGCACCATTTTTTACTATGGGGCGTGCAATGCTTGTTTGAAAAAACAAAGCATTATGAAAAAAACAAGAAGATTATTTTGTTCAGAGTAAAATAAAAGGTAGGATTTAAAAGTTGTCTCTACCATGAAAAGTTGGACAGCACCAGGTCCTGGCAGCACAAATAGAATAGATAGATAGAATAATCCTTTAATTGTCCCACAAGGGGAAATTTGGTTGTGACAGCAGCCAAAAAGACACATATACAACAAACAGTACACAGGACACAAAACAGAAACATATACAATTTTTCTTACATATTTACATTAAGGACAATGGTTACTATGAACAGAGTACTATACAGTTATTAAATGAAATAAAATTAACTACAGATAAAAGGCAAATCAGGTTGTAGTGTGAATCGGTTGATTAAATTATTGCAGTTACAGCGCAGATGTAAACATCTGTTTGTTGGGAGCAGTTCTGATTGTACAGTCTGACAGGTGCAGGGAGGAAAGACCTGCGGAAACGCTCCTTCATGCATCTAGGATGCAGCAGTTGCTAATGGATAAGACAGGCCTTGAATGGCCAGCCAAAGGCCGGACAGTCTTGATCCCCAAGCATCCCCAGAAGGGACCAATCCCATCCAACTACTGGTCAAAAACCTGCCTCAACACCACCTGGAAGCATCTGTCAAGCATTATAGCAGCTAAGATGAACAACCACATGGCCCAATACATGAACAGGGCCAAGAAAGGAATTGGCAGAAAGACCAGAGGAGAAAAAGTATCAGCTACTGGTAGACAGAGCAGTCACTCTAGATCAGATTGACCACACCTTTCCCCCATTGAATTGACTATAAGAAAGACTACAACTTAGTGCTTCACACATAGATCCTAGGATTCCTAGAACTGAACAAGGTCAACAGTACCCTGAAAGCCTTCATCAGGAATTAAACTAGGGTGTGGCGAACAACACTAGAGGACAACTACAAGCTAATAGTACCAGTTGCCACTGAATTCAGGATTTTCCAAGGAGATGCTCTTTCCCCATTGCTGTTCTGCAAAGGCCTGAACCACCTCACTGGCTACGGATATCAACCACAGAATCATCAGCCATTTCCACTACAGGGATCACATCAGGCTATATGCTGGAAGTGAACAAAACATTCCACAATCCCACAGGCAAATGAGAAACATGAGAAGGCAGCAGGGGGCAGCAGCCTAAGCAAAGAGGCCCAGACCTCCCTCTCCCCAGCCACCTCCTCCAGCTTATCCGGGGGAATACCAAGGCGTTCCCAGGCCAGCCGAGAGATATAATCTCTCCAGCGTGTCCTGGGTCTGCCCCGGGGCCTCCTCCCGGTGGGACATGCCTGGAACACCTCACCCAGGAGGCGCCCAGGGGGCATCCTTGTCAGATGCCCAAACCACCTCAGCTGGCTCCTTTCGATGTGGAGCAGCAGCTGCTCTACTCTGAGCCCCTCCCGGATGGCCGAACTTCTCACCCTATCTCTAAGGGAGAGGCCAGCCACCCTTCGGAGGAAGCTCATTTCTGCCGCTTGTATCCGCGATCTCGTTCTTTCGGTCACTACCCACAGCTCGTGGCCATAGGTGAGGGTAGGGACGTAGATCGACCGGTAAATTGAGAGCTTCGCTTTTACACTCAGCTCCCTCTTCACCACGACGGACCGGTGCAGCGTCTGCATTACTGCAGCTGCAGCCCCAATCCATCTGTCGATCTCCGGCTCCCTTCTCCCATCACTCGCGAACAAGACCCCGAGATACTTGAACTCCTCCACTTGGGGCAGGAACTCATCCCCGACCCGGAGTGGGCACTCCACCCTTTTCCGGCTGAGAACCATGGCCTCAGATTTGGAGGTGCTGATCCTCATTCTCGCTGCTTCACACTCAGCTGCGAACCGTTCCAGGGCGAGCTGGAGGCCCTCACCCGATGAAGCCAACAGAACCACATCATCCGCAAAAATCAGAGATGAGATTCTGAGGCCACCAAAGCGAAAGCCCTCCGCCACTTGGCTGCGCCTCGAATTCCTGTCCATAAAAATTATGAACAGAACCGGAGACAAAGGGCAGCCCTGGCGGAGCCCATCACCCACCGGTAATGAGTCCGACTTATTGCCGGCAATGCGAACCAAGCTCTTGCAACGGTTGTATAGGGATCAAATGGCCCGTAGCAATGGGCCAGACACCCCATACTCCCGCAACACCTCCCACAGGACACCCCAAGGGACACGGTCGAATGCCTTCTGCAAGTCCACAAAACACATGTACACTGGTTGGGCAAACTCCCATGCACCCTCAAGTATCCTGGAGAGGATAAAGAGCTGGTCCAGTGTTCCACGACCAGGACGAAAACCGCATTGTTCCTCCTGTATCCGAGGTTCTACTAGCGGACGAACTCTCCTTTCCAGCACCCTGGCATAGACTTTCCCAGGGAGGCTGAGGAGTGTGATCCCCCTGTAGTTGGAACACACCCTCCGGTCCCCCTTCTTAAAGATGGGGACCACCACCCCGGTCTGCCAGTCCACAGGTACTGCCCCTGATCTCCACGCAACATTGCAGAGGCATGTCAACCAGGACAGCCCTACAACGTCCAGAGCCTTCAGGAACTCGGGGCGGACCTCATCAACACCAGGGGCTCTGCCACCAAGGAGTTGTTTAACTGCCTCAGTGACCTTGCCCCTGGAAATTGGTGGGTCATTCCCCTCATCCCCAGACTCTGCTTCCTCCTCGGAAGACGTGTCAGTGGGATTAAGGAGGTCCTCGAAGTATTCCTTCCACCGCCTGACAATTTTCTCAGTCGACGTCAGCAGCGCTCCGCCAGCACTATACACAGTGCAGGTAGAGCACCGCTTTCCCCTCCTGAGACGCCTGACGGTTTGCCAGAATCTCTTCGAGGCAGTCCGAAAGTCTTTTTCCATGGCCTCTCCGAACTCCTCCCACACCCGAGTTTTTGCTTCAACCACTGCCCGAGCCGCATTCCGCTTGGCCTGTCGATACCTGTCGGCTGCCTCCGGAGTCCCACAGGCTAACCAAGCCCGATAGGACTCCTTCTTCAGCCTGGTGGCTCCCTTCACCTCTGGTGTCCACCATTTGGTTCGGGGATTACCACCACGACAGGCACCAACCACCTTTCGGCCGCAGCTCAATGCAGCAGCTTCGGCAATGGAGACGCTGAACATGGTCGAATTCGGACTCAATGTCCCCAGTCTCCCTCGGAATGCTGTTGAAGCTCTGCCGGAGGTGTGCGTTGAAGATCTCGCGGACTGGGGCCTCTGCTAGATGTTCCCAGCACACCCTCACTACGCGTTTAGGTGCACCAGGTCTGTCCAGCGTCCTCCCCCGCCACCTGATCCAACTCGCCACCAGGTGGTGATCAGTTGACAGTTCAGCCCCTCTCTTTTCTTTTCTAGGTGCAGGAAATGCAAAACATGTCACTGAGAAAATTCATCATGTAATAGCAGGGTGTAAAATGCTAGCAGGCAGGGTATACATGGAATGCTATTACCAAGTGTTTGACATGGTATACAGGAACATCTGTGCCGAGTATGGGATACACTCCCCAGAGTTGTTAAGAATGACCGAGCTAAGATCTTATGGGACTTTCAGATACAGACAGACAAACTGGAGATGGAAAACCAAGCGGACATAATAGCAACATCAGGAAGACGGAACATGAGAAGGCTGAGAAATACCAAGGAGCTCAGGGAGATGTGGAGGGTTACAGCAACATAATCTCTGTGGTAATTGGAGCACTCAGGCCAGTGGCCTCTATACTGGGCTTGTGGCTTTAACAGATCCCAGGAATGACATCCAAGATTTCTGTCCAGAAGACAAATCTTTCACATATCACTTGCTTAACAACATGCCAGGGCTGGTATCTGGTATCTGAAGCTGAGTTTGGACAATGACAATTTTTGTAACTTTAACCTTCTTTCTGTACACTACCACAGTAAATATGAAATGAAACAAATTAAGATGTGACTGAACTGAAGACTTTAAGCTGTAATTCACTCGGGTTGTTTCCTCAAGAGTCAGCTTTGATTAGCTTTTGAGGAAGGTTAAACCGAAAGATTCAAGAAACGTTGAATCTAAAGCAACCCCCCCCCAAAAAGACTCTACTCTTTTGATTCACAACAAGTTTTCTAACTTACATCTAACCTACCAAAACAAAGTGATTTGGTTTAGTATCATAGTGATTCAGCTGTTTGCAGAAAATGATGTATGGGATGTCATTTTATGGAAGCGGATTTAAAACCATGAGCCATTGGTTACACATTTTAATCAATCCAAACATTTGTGTTTCATTTATTCTTTGTTGTGTGTTATGTGTGATTTCATGTGTATTATGGAGAAGACAAATTAGAGAGCAAAGTGCAGCAGAGAAAAAGAAGAAGTAAGAAAAAAATGTTTAGAGAGAGTAGGACAGGAAATGAAAAGGCTAAGGCGAGGTCAGGAAAGGTTGCTCAATCCTGGTAATTTGACAACAGGTTGTACGCTCTCATAGTCCCACCATGTGAAATGAAGTAAGGGAGGAAGGAAGGTGATAAAGAGAGGGAGCAGAGAGGGTGTGAACTAGTCGTTATTTCACATTTACACCAGCTGACAGAGAGCGGCTCTCATTTTTGACAGGAAATGGCTTCTCAGCTTTCGGATGGACATGAAACAGAAGAAGGAGCACCCTGCAGATTGTTTTTCAAACATATGCAACTAGGTTCTATAAGTAACCAAAAACAGAAGATTGCACTTGTTTCAGAGTAAATCCAAGGTGGGAGTTTAATCTGGCCATCTTGGTGAGGTGGAAAAAATATTTTCCTTAGGTACCTGGCACTGACCCTTGGAACAAAGTTGAAATTGCTGGGTCAGCTACCTGTGTTACAGGTGCCCTGATTTATGCGATCTGACACATGCCTCCTGTTCACAGGTGTTCCTTGAGTGCCATTCCCAAAATAGTTGTCTTCAAGCAGTGCCAAAACTAGCACTTGTTAGTCAGCCAGATAAATATACACTGCTCAAAACAATTAGAGGAACTCTTTAAAAACACATCATATCTCAATGGAAAAAAAAATCCTTGCTGAAAACTATACTAATATTGCCAGTGTAAAGTGTTAGGGGTGAAGGGATGCCTTTGTATCCAGCCCTCCATCAATCAAAGTGGAAACTTTTGTGGTGAGTCAGATTTGATAAAATGTTATAGCAGCAACTAGCATCTAGTTTGTGTGGCTCCCACATGCTTGTGACATGCTTCTTTTTTTTTTTTCTTTGGTTTGGTTCTTTTGCCATCAGAATTATTGTCTAAAGGCCTGGAAAGATGCCCATCGGATTTCCTTTACCAAACTGACCATCCCAGCCTTGCCGTAATGGTCCATTTGATTCACCTTTTATTGTTTATTTTATTTTCACTTACTGAATACGGGACAGACTTGACTGGGGGAAAGAAGGGGAGAAAGAAAGAGGGAAAGAGAAACAGCTGAGAAGAGGGACGGGGGAGAAGGGCAAAAGACAAAAACCAACAGAACGGGCAGAGAAAAAAAAATGCATATATCAATCACCTGGATCACCTGCTGAGAAAGAAAAAAGAAAGCAAGCAGAAGAGAACAAGAGTAATAGAATAAACAACACCACAATGATATATGGGAATATGACAGTAAATACTAAATGTTAAACATTATTGTGCAGCACATAAGATCAACAGAACACAGTGTGCTTTGAGGTAGGAGCCAAAAAGGGTGTAGTTTGTGGGTGTGATCACCCGTGTGTACACCTGTGAGCATGGACGCGCTTGTTTTTTGTTTTTTTAAAAGGTTCCTTCATGTAATAATCTGCTAGAGGGTGTGGGGGGGCCACAGCCCCGTCCTCCAGGGCGTGAAGCAGGTGTGGAGGAGATCAAAACTCCAGACATCCAGAGGCCCCCAGAACACAAGAGACCAAGGAAGACCAACAGAGGGGCAGCTGCGCCACTGTCCCGGAAAGAGCTGAGGAGAGTCCCAGATGAGGGCTCACTCAGCAGCCGCGGAGCAGAAGCCAGGGGGAGTTGCAGTGACGCGCCCGTGAGCTCCGCCGGCAGCCAGCTGCGCCTGAGTGACCGAGCCCCAGGCCGAGAGGCCAGGGGCACCCCACCTCCGAAGTGGCCCGAGCGAGCCCCAGGCTCCAGGCCCCGATAAGCGGCCACCAAGGAGTGAGCCGGTGTGTACCTGGACGCCCATCCCCGGACACAAAGAACCACCAACGCACCGATGTCTGAGGGGGTCCGCCACTGGCAGGGGAAGTGGTGGTAGGGGGAGATAGGCCTCCAAACCTTGGAGGGCCTGAGATGTCCCCAGAGAGGTGGCGCCTGACACCCAACCTGACATATAGACACAGACATACAGGCACACACAGATACAAACATCCATTCCCACCCTCATGCTCTCATATGCACTTACTCCACACTCAACCAATGTGGAGACAGACATAAAGAGACGTTGTACACACGATCACACTCCCCAAGCGTACTCTACAAACCGGGTCTAGGTGCCCCCGCCCCTGGAGGGGGGAACTGCACCCAGACCCAGGTGGTGTTTCCCTTTTCCCTGCGGTGGGGGGAGGCAGACCGCCCCGACTCCGCAGCAGCAGGAAGGCTCCACACTCCAGACCGCAGTCGGACGGCCAACTCCTCCTCCTAGTCCTAGGCCCCCTGCTCCAGCAGGTCGCAGAGAACGGGGGTGAGAGAAGACTCCGAACCTCCCTCCACCCGCTCATTGTAATGTTGATGCATGTGTGTTCTAAGGTGCATTTAAAACCCAGGAGGGCTTGGAGCTACCTGCCAGAGAGCAGCAGGTAAGCGCATGGTCCCTCCTGCTAGCCCTCAATGTCTACGTGTATTTAAAATTGAGAGGTGGGCAACGATGCCAGGGGTCGGGTGTACACCCTGATGGTACTTTGGACTCCGTGTATCGTGCCCACCCCCAAGATCCTATATGTATGTGTAATGAGAGTGTGAGTAATGTGAATGTCTAAGTTGTGGGATAAAATTGAGGCAGAGGCAGCCAGAAGGGGACAGAGGGGGGGGTAGCCTCCTCTGCACCCTGGTGACATACCCCTACTCCAAGGCCCTGCATGTGTGGGTGGTTGTGGTGGAGCGGGAAGAGGGAGGCAGCTGGAGATGGGGAGGGAAGGAAGGGAGGGGCAAGTGACCCCTCCCTGGGGCCAGCTCCCCCGCTGACCCCAGTAGGCACCCCCATACTCCGCGACCCGCCAGGGAAAGGGGGCCCAGGCCCATCCAGACCGGGCCCAGTGCAGCAGCGCCGCCCAGCCCCACAGAGCCCGGGACAGTCCACCCAACCCCACCACAGAGAAAACTGCACCCACCACCATCCACTCATCTTCCAGACTACATAAGACAATAAACACCCAGGCTGAGATCTTCCTCCACCTCTCCTGTATCTCCCCCTCCTGCAGAGGCAGCTCCTGAGGAGAGGAAAGCTCCTGCAAGATGTGACAATCTCCCCCACCAGTTGAAGAGCCCCCCAGGTGGCTCGACGCACCGGCGGCACCCTGCTCCAGGGCTGGGCCCCCATGCACCCACCCGCCCACAACCCCGGCAACACACCAACCAGGACCCAAGCCCCCGAGGCCCGGTCCGGGTCCCAGCCCAGAGACGGAGCGCCCCCAGAACCTCACGCCCATCCCGGACCCACCCAGGGGCAGCCAGGCTACCAGGTCAGTAACCCACGTCCGTCAGCACAGACCCTCCCCTAGCCCCGCTGCACGCAGCCGCGAGGAAACAGTCACCGGAGAGCCAACAGAGCCCCTAACCGGACATGACCGCTACCCCGGGTTGAGCCCCCCAAGGAAGATGCCTCCGGGGAACCCCCCGACGCCCTAAGCCTGTCCCTACCCCCACACCAATCACAACAGTGAAGGCGGGACCAAACTATGACCCCCCACCCCCACTAGGTGATGGAGCTGATCAAAGGAGCCCAGAGCAATTGATCTGATGTGGTGGCAGAGGCTGTATCAAGACTAATGTAATCTAATAGATAATTTCTATATTGGTTAGAATTAAGATTATTTTTATTTTTCCAGTTCATGAGGACTGTTTTCTTGGCTATGCATAGGGCAGTGAAAACCATATGGGCGATATTCTTTTCTGAAGTGACATTATCTAAGCTGCCCAACAAACACACTGAGGGGGAAGTTGGAATGTTACATTTCAGACACTTCGATAAGTCTTCACATATCTCGCGCCAAAACTTCTGAACTGGTGGACAGAACCAAAGAGCGTGGATATAATTGTCCGGTGAATTGGTTTGGCAGTGTGAGCAGTTGTTGGTAGACGTAAAGCCCATCTTGAACATCCGATGACCTGTATAGTGCACTCTATGTAATATTTTGTATTGAATTAATTGAAGACTGGGATTTCTAATTAGATGAAAGGTTTTTAAGCAAATCTGAGACCAGAAGTTTAGGTCTAAGTTAACTGATAAATCCGCTTCCCATTTTGCAATAGGAAGTGATATTGATTCATCTGTTTTAGAAAGCATTCTGTATATTTTGGATAGTAATTTGGGGGGTTTAAGAGTAAGAAATTGAACCACACTTGGTGGTGTTTGTAGTTCAACTTGACCCGGTTTAAATTTCTTTTTTACTATGGATTTAATTTGTTGATATTCTAAAAATCTTTTCTTGTTGATCCCATATCGTGTAACTAGTCTGTCAAATGAAATAAATTCTGTTCCTTCTAGTATATGTTCTAAATATTTGATTCCTTTATCACTCCAATCTGAAAAGTTTATCATATTATTGTTTTGTAATATGTCAGGGTTGTTCCAGATAGGTGTACGTTTGCATGGGATTAATGAAGACGCCGTCAATTTTAGAAACTCCCACCATGCTGTCAGAGAAGAGCTGATGTTGATGCTTTTAAAGCATTCATGTCGTTGGATGTTTGAGCTGATAAATGGTAGGTCTGAGATCTCTAGATTATTGCAGAGTGCTTGTTCTACATCTAGCCAAGGTTCATCTAAGAGGGTGTGTTTTAGCCATCCTGAGATAAACTGAAGCCTGTTGGCTAAGAAGTAGTGCTGAAAGTTAGGCAGTTCTAGTCCTCCTTTATCCTTGGTCTTTTGTAGTGTTTTTAAGCTTATACGTGGGGGTTTATTTTTCCAAAGGAATTTGGACATACATGAATCTAGAGATCTGAACCAATCTTGTGGCGGTTTAGTTGGGATCATTGAGAATAAATAATTTATTTTTGGTAAGACCATCATTTTTATAGCGGCAACCCTTCCCATGAGTGATATGGGTAGACATTTCCATCTAGCCAGATCATCTTCTACCTTCTTTAAAAGTGGGATATGGTTTAATTTAGTTAGATCTGCAAGCTTGGGAGAAACATTAATACCTAAATATTTTATATTTCCCGATTGCAGTGGTGTAGAAGAGGAATTATGGAAGGAGCAATTAATCGGTAGGACTGTAGATTTTGACCAGTTAATTGAGTAATCTGATATTCTTGCAAAAGAGTTTATCAATTCAATCACCCCAGAGATATTGGTTTGTGAATTTTGGAGAAAGAGTAACACATCATCCGCATAAAGGCTGATTTTATGTTCCACGTTCTTGCATTTTATGCCCTTAATTACTGAATTCTGTCTAATTGCTGCTGCTAGTGGTTCAATAAAAATTGCAAATAGTGAAGGGGAGAGTGGGCATCCCTGCCTGGTGCCCCTCAAGAGACAGAAGCTGGAGGATGTCTGGTCATTTGTTCTAACACAAGCTGTTGGGGAATTATATAATATTTTTAACCAGTTTATGAAAGAGGATCCAAAACCAAATTTGTGTAAAGTTGCAAATAGAAATTTCCAGTTAACTCTGTCAAATGCTTTTTCTGCGTCTAAAGAGAATATTGTAGTTTCTAGGTTTTTACTGTATGAGTAGTCTATCAAATTAAGTAATCTACGTGTATTTGTTGATGAGTGCCTACCTTTTATGAAACCAGTTTGGTCAGGATGAATTAAGAGGGGGGTTATTTTCTCCAGTCTCTTTGAGAGAGCTTTGCAGATTATTTTAAGGTCTACATTTATAAGGGATATTGGACGATAGCTTGAGGGATATACAGGGTCTTTGCCTGGTTTTAGCAGGAGATTAATGTTTGCAGAATTCATATTTGATGGAAGTCTGCCCTTTTCTTTAATTTCCAACAACGTTCTGTAGAAAACTGGTGCTAAAATCGACCAGAATTCTTTGTAGAATTCTGCAGGAAAGCCATCTGGACCTGGAGCCTTATTATTGTGCATACTTATCAGGGCTTCCTGGAGTTCACCTGGTGTCAGTGGTGAATCCAGTGCCATTGCTTGAGTGTCCAATAATTTTGGAAGAGTTATGTTGTCCAAAAACTGATCAATTTCTTTTTTAGATGGGTTTATTTGTGGTGAATACAACGTTTTATAGAAATCCCTGAAAATGTTGTTTATTTGTATCGGATCATATATTGTGTTCCCAGATGAATCTTGAACAGCACATATAGTTGTTTTTTCTTTATTTATTTTTAGCTGGTTTGCTAGAAATTGACCGGATTTATTACCATGTTCATAATTTTGTAGGCGTAGTCTTTGTACTAAGAATTTTGTTTTTTTATCAATTATCTCATTTAATTCTAGTTTTGTTTTGCGTATTTTGTTCAATGTTTCCTGATCTTGGTGGGACGCGTAGGCTTCTTCTAGTGATTTGATGTTTTTTTCTAATTCCTGAATATTTTTGTTTTCTTTTTTCTTTTTATGTGATGAGAAAGAAATTATTTTACCTCTCATCACAGCTTTCCCTGCTTCCCATAGAACAGAAGCTGATGTTTCGGGAGTGTCATTATAGTTCAAATATGAAGTCCACTCTTTTTTAAAATATTTAATAAAGTCTTCATCTTTAAGTAGTGATATATTAAATCTCCAGTTTTTTCTTGGCGTAGTATTATTCTTGTGCATTAGTGTTAAAGATACAGGACCATGATCGCTGACAGCTATAGGGTGAATCTCAGTGTCTGAAATGTCGTTCAGCAGTGAGCTGCTGACCAAAAAATAATCCAGACGAGAGTAGGAGTGATGGACATGTGAGAAAAAAGTATATTCCTTACTGGTGGGGTGAAGGGAGCGCCATGCATCGCAAAGACCAAAGTCGCTCATATACTGTTTGATTATATTTGTGGACTGCCAATTACGCTGAGTTCCCGCTGTATTGAGCCTATCCATGTCTTCATTTAGTCCAAGGTTGAGGTCACCTCCAAGAACAAGTGTGCCATCTAAGTGTTCAGAGAGTGCACTGAAAAAACCGTGAAAGAATGAGGGATCATCAACATTTGGACCATATACACTTGCAATACATAACTTGTTATCACGTATAGATAGTTTAATGATTAAGAATCTGCCCTCTGGATCTATAACTGTATCGAGTACTGTGAAATTAATATTTTTATGTATTAAAATTGCTGCTCCCCTTTGTCTAGAATTATAACAAGCTGAGAACACATTAGGAAACTCAGGTGTTTTAAGTTCATTCGAACCTCTAAGAGGTCTGTGGGTCTCTTGTAATAGGACAACATCTGCCTGTAGTTTTTTGAGTTGGTTAAATATTTTTAGCCTCTTTTCTCTGGAGCCAGCTCCATTTATATTCCATGTAATGAACCTCAGTGTACCCATAGATGTTTGTGTATAACTAGGGATGTATGCTGTGTGCGTTGCTTAGACAGGTGGAGAGAATACGTCACTTGTTCATAAATAAAGAGAAGGAGAGAGAGAAAAAATGTGTGGCGAGATGCTCCCTGAGTCTGACTTTGTGTATGCATAGTTACTAATATGAGTAGGCTTGGCTTAAGTGTGTGTGTATCTTATATGACTGTGTGCGCTGTCTGACTGATGTAAATGTGCTGCCGTTGAGCGCATGGTGCGTATGTGTCGAAATAAAGGATGTTTGTGGATGAGTGTCGAAGCAGGTGATCGAGGCAGTGAAAGGAATAAAGAAAGAAACCAAGGACAGGGGTGAGCAGCATAAAACCAAGAGGGGGAAAAGAGAGGAGGAAAAAAAAAAAAAAAAAAACGAGAAGAAAAAAAAAAACAGAAACAAAACGTAAACATTCCAATTAAATCACTGACGGAGAGTGACGGTGTTAATTCTGCTATGAAATCACACTTTAAGATGCGATTTGATACTGGTAAGTTAAACAGATGTTAATGCAAGTTAGTGTGAGTGGATAGGGAAATGGTGTAGCTGATTCTTATCTGGTGTGAGGTTAATACAGCCACGGAGTGATGTTGGGGTCACGGTGGAGCTGTCCGTCCACGTACAGCCGGTCCACAGCGATGACAGCGCGGGAGCCCTTCTGGATGAAGCCGCGTCGGATTGGGAAGAGGACCCTGCGTCGTTCCAAGATCTCTTTGGGGAACTGGTCGTTCACGCTGAAGTCCGTTCCTTTTAATTCCCTGCCGCGGCTTTTCACATGTTGCTTTTGTTTGAAGTGGCCGAATTTGGCCACGATAGGACGTGGTCTCCCGGCCGTAGCCCGAATGGGGCCGAGGCGATGTACCCGATCGAAGACGATGTTCTTCACAGTGTCCTCCGGCAGCTTCAGGTGGGTTTTGATGAAGCTTTTTACCGTGGTCTCCGCGTCCTCTCCAGCGGCTTCTGGAATACCAGAAAATACCAGATTATCACGCATGCTACGAGCTTGTAGATTGATAACTGTTTCTTTTATTTTTTTATTTTCTCTATTGAGCTGGGTAACATTATCTGTGAGACATTTCACCGACTCCCTTAGCGTGGCATTTTCAGCAGCAAGCGTTTCCACCTGCTGCTGGCTGTACTCCAGGGATTCTCGCAAGCATTTAAATTCTCGGTGAAGAATCTCCACCAAGGACAGCCTTGCGTCGAAACTGGACAATCGCTTGTCGATTGACTCCAATATGTCGGCAATATCTTTGCCGGCTGGCGATGTTGAGCCGGGGGAATCTGCCGGGCGTTGTCTTTTCGACGACGGCGTCTCAGCTTTGGCCGGGGAAGCTGCACACGGGGTCTTCTTCATCACGAGATCCTGAAAGCACTGATCGATGTAATCTTGGAGAGTCTCTAAACTCTCCTCGTTGTTCTCCAGGGTGTTGGAGATTATTTAGACAAATAGTGTTAGTTATAAGACAATTGATAAGTGTATTTGGTAATGCTGAAGCTTAAATGAATTTGTTCAAATCTAAACTACCATTTGCTTTAATTTTCCGCCAAAATCTCCGGCGTCTGACGTCAGTTACAACATGAGTCGCTTACCTTGTCCGTCACTTCCGTCACTTACTCACCTGCCCGTCACTTACTCACCTCTGGATTTCCTTTTCTAAAAATATATCATACATTTAACAGGGCAGCGGCAGAAATGAGCTTCCTCCGAAGGGTGGCTGGCCTCTCCCTTAGAGATAGGGTGGGAAGTTCGGCCATCCGGGAGGGGCTCAGAGTAGAGCAGCTGCTGCTCCACATCGAAAGGAGCCAGCTGAGGTGGTTCGGGCATCTGACAAGGATGCCCCCTGGGCGCCTCCTGGGTGAGGTGTTCCAGGCATGTCCCACCGGGAGGAGGCCCCGGAGCTGCCCCGCGACCCGGCCTCGGATAAAGCGGATGAAGATGGATGGATGGATGGATGGATTTAACAGGGCCCGTCTATACTGAGAGGTTAACCTTTGACCCACCAACAGAGCCAACCAAGGGGACCAAGTTTTACCTCACACTAGGAAGCTCAATTATGTGGGTTTTTTTTTCTTCCCTGAGGCACATTTCTTATTTCTAAACTTTAATGTTAATATTTAATCATTTCAAAATCAGTTTGTTAAATGTTATCTAAAGATAACATCTAAAGAATTAGAAAAGAAATTAAGAATTATAAAACACATTTTCTACGAATTGTGCCCTAAAACAACAAAAATGAGACATTTGAGAGCTCAACAAGTTAAAAACTAGGATTAGAAGTTTCTTGAGTAAAAAGAACTTATAAACCAGAGTAAATAGAAAATATAGTTTAAGGACTGAGATAGTTAATGATAATTAAATGATTAACTTTTTTCCAAGTTGAATCTGACCTCTGCAGGTAAAATATAAATTGAATGCCCCAAACTAAAGAACAGAATTAGACTCACTTACCAATAATCTGAAGAATAATGAATGTCTATGCTCAGTGTGTGGTACAAATTGCTCAATGGCCTTCTTTTATTGGAATCTTTGAAATTGGACACTGAGTAATAATAAAATACCACCCTCGTGGAAAGAAGCAGCAATACCTCTGATCCCAAAAGAAGGCAAGAACAGGGAAAATTGTGAGTCTTATCGGCCAATCTCAATATTAAATGTAGATTATAAAATATTTACTTCTATAATTTGGTAAAAGATTGAACAATTCCTAGTTGATCTCATGGATGAGAATCAAACAGTATTCATTAAAAAAGTGACAAGAGTGAAAAAGCACTTAGTTGGGTCAGCTGGCCTTTTCTGTTTTGAATGTTGGAAAGGCTGGGATTTAATAATCAATTTATTACATGTATACAAGCTTTATAAATTTAACCAACTGCATGATTAAGGATTAATTGGCATCAAAGTTTTAGATTCTGTAGAGGCGCATCCCAGGGATGCTGCCTTAGCCCAACCCCCTTTTTTTTCTAGCTTATAGGGCCGTTGGCGCAAAATATCAGAGAGAAGAGTGATTTAAAAAGCATGACTGTAGCAGAGGGACAATATAAAATAAGCCTTTTCACAGACAATGTAATTATCTGGCTTCAAAATCCTGATGAATCTTTGGAAAGGTATCATGCAATAAATTAAATATCAGAAAAACAAAGGTACTCTGTATTAATTATATAATGTCTAGACACATTACGGGAAATATAAAAAATAAAAACTAAAGTGCAGAGTCTATAAAATATCTGGGAAAATATATAACATATCTTGATCCAGATGCTTTGATATGATTTGCAACGTTTTAAACAAGCTTTAAAAATAATTAACAAAATGGTTAACAAGAGTTGGTTAACAGAGCACTTCAGATCTAGAATAGAGGTGATAAAGATGAATGTTTCGCCAAGGCTGTTATATCGTTTTCTTACATCACCTGATACAATTTCAGAGTCACAGTTCTCTTCATGAGATAGACAGATATCATGGCTCATTTTGGCAGGATAAAATGCATAACTATTGGGAAGCAAAAAGGAGGTCTGGCCAACCTAAAAGAATATTATGCTGCTTAGATGCAGTGCATGGTATATTGGTATACTGCCGGGTATCAAGTCAAAAGGAAACATATGGAATAAAATCTAGCTAAAATCCAACATCCAACTCCAAGCTAGACTCAGGGATAGTTCAGGGGGATAGTTCTATCTTAGGAATAACTATGAAAATATGAAACTATGAAATATTATGAAATAATGAAGAAATACAAACAAGAAGGTGGCAGCAGACTTTCAGCATAGCCCTCACAGTCTCCCATGTTTGAACCAGCAAAGACAGGTAATACATTTTCAATATTATGTGGGAAGAGGATGACAGCTATTTGTATTTGAGGAAAACAAACTTTAAATATTTCAACTAAAATAAAAAAGGAATTTAAATAATAAAATAATGAACTTTTCTTTACTTACAATTTATAGATTTTATGATCAGGAAATGCTCTTAAAGGTTGTTGTCATGGTCCAGATGAGTGTGATGTTTTTCCATAGAACAGGGCTCCAACTCTGGGCAGAGTCTCCATTCTCCATCTCACCTGTCTGCGATCAGTCTACGGTATTTAAGACCAGCACACTCAACATTTCTCCGCCAGATCTACAGCTAACCAGTTTTAGTGTTAGGCTGCCAAGCTCACTTGTGATTTCCTCAGTATTTTCGCTTATTGTGTTTTCTCTGTTTTAGTAACCTGCCTGGTTATCACGTTGCTCTTTTGGACAATACTCACCTTCATTTTGGACGCTTCCTGCAATCACGCAGTCTGGTTACTCTCACTTCCTTTCTGCACTCCACCTGCCTGCCTCCCTGCCACAGCTTCTGGAGCAGTACATTGTACATCTTGGATTCACCCAGGACTGAAACCTCACCCGGACCTTTGGACTGCCCTCCTTCCACGCCATACTTCACCTGCAACGTGTAAGCCATTAGGAACATTTCCCATCATACTTACCGTTAACCACGGGAACCCAGCTGACTCCCTGTCTCCTCTCATTCTAGTGACTCTGCACTTCTCCGCCCGCGCCACAGCCCCCTTTACCCCCCTTGGACCAGTTTCATGGACTTTTGAATTTAACATTAGTTCACAGATTAGGCTTCTCGTTTCAGGTTTAGTCTCATAGTTCACAGTTTATAGTTGTCACCTTAAAGTCTTGTTTCACGCTGTAAATCAAGCACTGTTTTCACATCTACTTGTGAGTCCGTCTGTGTCTGCACTTTGAGTGCTTGCACCTGGTCTGACCTCTCGGTCGTGACAGTTGTTTCAAGGCTATAGGCCTGTTTTCACAATAGCGATTTTATATTCATTGTCAAACAGAATTACACACCAAACTATCAAAGTGGTTGGTAATCCAAGTACGCAACACAACAAACATCTATTAATTCTACAAGCTGTCAGACATTTGGTTGAAAAAAAAACCTTATTCGGTTTGTTTTCCCCTTATGTATTAAAAATAAACTATTTGGGTCACAAGGACACTACTAGAGAATGTGTGGAGACATGGTTGCTGACCACTTCCACATGTTTTGTGCTTGTGCAAAGATTCACCCATTTTTGGGATATAGTTATTCATGCATTAGAGACTACTCTATAGTAAAAAAAAAAAAAAAAAAAAAAAGACAAAATAAAAAAAAAGGTGGGTTGATGTACCTGGAACTGACACCAGTTGAAATATTTCAAAAGTAAGATATCTATCTTTCTGGCATGTAAGAAGGACATTGCAAGGAAATGGTCAAGCTTTGACTACCCCAATACCAAACCAATGGACATGCATTGATTTGCTCCTGATTTAAAACATATAATATATTATTGCCTCAGTTTTATTTTCCCTTTTTTTAAGCAGTTCAATGAGAAACATGCAGATATTTGTGTGTGTGTGTGTGTGTGTGTGTGTGTGTGTTGTGTGTATGTGCTTTAATACATTGAAAGTCTGCTGTAAATTTCCTACCCCTCTATTTAATCTTCCATTTTTCTTTATAGTCGCACACACCACATGTAGCCCGATCACTGCAGTGATCATGAATTTTTAACCAAAACAATGTCACTTGAGAGTCAGCTTGCCAATATACAGAATGTTAATGTGGTCGAACAATATTCGCAAGGTAGAAGTACTCAGTCTGCTCTCTAAGACTGGTCCATGAATTGAGCTGGGGAACTCCAGAGCCTTTAAGCAACTCATTTGGTATTCTTCATTGCACAGCCAACAGTTTGGCAAGTGCTGGAAGTGTCACCAAGTCTGCAGAAGACTTGGTAACTGTCATGGTCCGGGGCCCGGCGTCCGAGGTGCTGATGGGATGCCCACTCCCGTGGGCGTGGCTGCTAACTCCACACCTGCATCCCATCCCGGGCGATCACCAGGTGGACTATTTAATCCTGCCCAGCCTGCTGCTCCACGCCAGTCCGTAGTCGTCCTTCTGCGATCACAGCTCGGCGTGTTTGAGCCACCAGCCTGTCCACCTGCCTGTCCGGAATTTGGATCAAAATCAGCCCCAGCCGCCTCGACCTTTCTGAAGCTTCTCCTCACGGACCCTCACCCCTCCCTCCGGTTCCCTCGGCCCCGCTATCATCGTAAGACGCGTACTCTACTTCCCTTCGTATGCTGCCGTTTTCCCACACCCCAATAATCCTTTTTTCCTTTTTCTGTTTCAGCCTCCCACAGTCCCGCTCTCGGCGTTCCTGCGCGATTCACCTCCCGGTCCCTCGGTTTTTCTGGTTCCGTGCGTTTTTTCCCTTCTACCCTCCCGGGACACCCTCAGTTATAATAAAGTTTATTTTTTGTTCTCTCATACCGCTGTGTGTGTGTGTTCTGCTCCTGGGTCCAGCTTGTGCGTGGAACTTCGGTTCATGACAGTACGGACTGGCCAGTATGGACCCAGCAGATCCACTCCGCTCCGCTATTAATAAATAGGGCGCTATTCTTGGTCGCCACGATCAGCAGCTCCAATCGCTCCAGGAACAGCTGCGAACCAAGCCGCCCGACCCCGTGCTCCGCAGCATTTCGCCCCCGCCTTTGGAGCCCTTCCACGGGGAGTTAGACCTGTGTGGGGGGTTCCTCTTTCAATGCTCCTTGTTCTTCAGCCGCATGCCACACGCCTTCCCCACGGATGCAGCTAAGATCTCCTATTTCGTGGGTTTGTTACGGGGACGCGCTTTAGCGTGGGCTGAGGCCTACTTAACCTCTCACCCCATTCGTGATTGCGATTACGATGATTTCCTGGCGGAGTTCCGGGCTACGTTCTCCCCTCCGGTCTCAGAGGATGACGCCCCCTCCGTGGGGTTTTTTTACGGTCACTAACCGACCAGATGAAGGACCAACTAGCTTTTCACGAGGAAACTAAATCCTTCGAAGAATTGGCTTCCCTCGCCCGTAGGATCGATAGACGCCTGCGGGAGAGGGATGCCGAGCGGCGGCTTAAGCCTATGGGCTCCGTATTGCGCCCCGGGATCCGTGTTTCTCCGCCCCCACCCACGGCTGCGTGTGCGCGCTCTCCGTCGCCTCCCCCGCCCGAACCCATGCAGATCGGCCGCTCTCGGCTTTCTCCGGAGGAGAGGGAACGCCGATTCCGGGCTGGGGAATGCCTGTACTGTGGGAGGCCCGGTCACCGCATCGCTGTTTGCCCGGTCCGCCCAAACGACCCGGCCCACCGGTAAGTCCGGGGATACGGGTGGGCAGCACTTTAAACACTACTAGACCCCGATTATTACTGTCCGTTACCCTCGTGACTAATAACCAGACCTTTACATGCTCCGCGCTGGTGGACTCCGGGGCGGAACAGAACCTTATGGATGAGAGACTGGCTAAAAAGTTAGCGGTGTCTCTTACTCCACTCGAGCCGCCCATCCCTGCGTCCACATTGAATAATCAAGTGTTTGCTTATATCACCCACCAAACCGCACCAGTACAGTTAGTCGCATCAGGAAATCACCAGGAGCAGCTTTCCTTTTTCACTTTTCCCGCTCCTGACACCCCGCTTATCTTAGGTTACCCCTGGCTACAGAAACATAACTCTCACATTGATTGGGCCGGAAAGAGAATCGCGAGCTGGAGTGTGTTCTGTCTGGCGAACTGTTTGGGGGCTGCCGTTCCCCCCGCCTCAACGAAACGGAACTCAGCCCCGCCACCCGCACCAGACCTCTCTTCCGTGCCCCCCGAATATCACGATCTTCGGCAGGTGTTCAGTAAGGACGAGGCGCTCTCACTACCTCCTCACCGTCCATATGACTGTGCCATTGATTTACTCCCGGGAGCTTCGCTGCCCTCTAGCAGACTGTATAACCTGTCTCGCCCCGAAAGAGAAACCATGGAGAATTACATCCAGGAATCGCTAGCGGCAGGACGTATCAGGCCGTCGTCCTCCCCCGTCGCTGCGGGTTTTTTCTTTGTGGGAAAAAAGGACGGGACGCTTCGCCCCTGCATCGATTACCGGGGTCTAAACGACATCACCGTCAAGAATAAATATCCCCTCCCGCTAATTAATTCTATTTTTGACTCACTCCAGGAAGCCACAGTCTTCACCAAGCTGGATCTGCGGAACGCCTATCACCTGGTTCGGATACGCGAGGGTGACGAGTGGAAGACCGCCTTCAACACCCCACTGGGGCATTTCGAATATCTGGTGATGCCGTTTGGGCTAACTAACGCCCCGGCGGTTTTTCAAGCTCTAGTCAACGACGTGTTACGGGACTTCCTAAATGTGTTTGTTTTCGTATACCTAGATGACATTCTGGTCTTTTCCAAAACACCCGAGGAACATCACGTCCATGTGAGGAGCGTGCTACAACGGCTGCTCGAAAACAGGTTGTACGTCAAGGCGGAGAAATGTGAGTTCCACGTTTCATCTATCTCCTTCTTGGGCTACATCCTAGCAGGTGGGCAGGTGAAGACCGACCCGGTGAAAGTCAAGGCAGTGTTGGAATGGCCAGTTCCGTAGTCACGGAAGAAGCTTCAGAGCTTCCTGGGGTTTGCGAACTTTTACCGCCGCTTCATTCAGAACTACAGCCAGGTGGCCGCGCCTCTCACCCACCTCACCTCACCCAAAGTGCCCTTCACCTGGTCCCCTGAGGCCCACGCAGCCTTCGCTAAGTTAAAACGATTATTTACGTCCACACCCATCCTAACCCACCCAGACGCTTCTAAGCAATTTATTGTAGAAGTTCACGCGTCTGATGCGGGAGTGGGAGCGATTCTCTCCCAACGGTCTGGGCCTCTAAATAAGCTCCGGCCGTGCGCCTTCTTCTCGCGCCGACTCACCCCCGCGGAGAAGAATTATGACATCGGCGACAGGGAACTGCTAGCTGTTAAACTCGCTTTAGAGGAATGGCGCCACTGGCTGGAGGGGGCCGAACAGCCCTTCCTCATATGGACGGACCATAAAAACCTCCTGTACCTGAGAACCGCCAAGAGGTTGAATCCACGCCAAGCTCGCTGGTCTCTGTTCTTCCACTGGATCCACACAGCACGATTCATGTGCCACCCGGGCGTGAGCAGAACGACGCACCTCCTCAAAAGACATTTTTGGTGGAAGACGCTAACAAGGGACGTGAGAGACTATGTGTCCGCCTGTGCCGTCTGCGCCCGTAATAAGTCATCCACCAAGCGCCCCGCAGGTCAGCTCCACCCGCTCACTACACCCCACCGGCCCTGATCTCACATCTCCCTCGACTTTGTTACCGGTCTCCCTACCTCTTCCGGAAAGTGTGTCATCCTCACCGTTGTAGATCGATTTTCTAAGGCCGCTCACTTCATCCCACTAGCCAAGCTGCCCTCGGCCGCGGAGACTGCCCAAACGTTGATTACTGATGTGTTCAGGCTCCACGGAATCCCCTTGGAGATTGTCTCCGATCGAGGTCCCCAGTTCACCTCACAGGTGTGGAAGACCTTCTGCTCCACTCTCGGCGCCAAGGTCAACCTAAGCTCCGGCTTCCACCCACAATCCAACGGACAGACTGAACGTCTCAATCAGGAGCTGGAGACTATGCTGAGGTGCGTGGCTAGTCAAAACCCCTCCTCTTGGGTTACCTACCTGCCCTGGGTGGAGTACGCCCATAACACTTTAACCTCGTCCACCACCGGTCTTTCTCCTTTCGAAGCGTCCCTCGGATATCAGCCTCCACTCTTCCCTGAAGAGGACTTAACTCTCTCCGTCCCGTCAGCTCCACATCACCTTCGGCGCTGCCAACGTGTATGGCGCAGCGTTCGCAGCGCCCTCCTGCGCGCGAAGGAACGACATGCGCACTACGCCGATCGGCGCCGTGCCCCAGCCCCTGACTACCAGAAGGTTTGGTTGGCTGCTGGGAATATCCCGCTCCGAGGCACGTCCCGCAAACTGGCTCCCCGTTTCATCGGGCCGTACGTGGTGGACCGGGTCATCAACCTGGTGGCGGTCAGGCTCCGGCTTCCAGCCTCCCGGCGAGTGCACCCCACGTTCCATGTGTCTCAGCTTAAACCAGTCCGCCTCAGCCCCCTGTGCCCTCCTTCCGAGCCCCCTCCTCCCGCCCGGCTCATCGGCGGCCATCCGGCCTATGCGGTCCGGCGGATCCTGGATGCGCGCCGATGCGGGCGCGGCTGGCAATATCTCGTGGATTGGGAGGGGTACAGCCCCGAGGACCGCCTCTGGGTCCCGCGCTCCTTCGTTCTGGACCCTTGTCTCATCTCTGCTTTCCATGCTTCTCTCCGCAGGCGGGGTCCCGGCCAGTCGCCTGGGGGCGACTCTTGAGGGGGGGGTACTGTCATGGTCCGCGGCGTCCGAGGTGCTGATGGGATGCCCACTCCCGTGGGCGTGGCTGCTAACTCCACACCTGCATCCCATCCCGGGCGATCACCAGGTGGACTATTTAATCCTGCCCAGCCTGCTGCTCCACGCCAGTCCGTAGTCATCCTTCTGCGATCACAGCTCGGCGTGTTTGAGCCACCAGCCTGTCCACCTGCCTGTCCGGAATTTGGATCAAAATCAGCCCCAGCCGCCTCGACCTTTCTGAAGCTTCTCCTCACGGACCCTCACCCCTCCCTCCGGTTCCCTCGGCCCCGCTATCATCGTAAGACGCGTACTCTACTTCCCTTCGTATGCTGCCGTTTTCCCAAACCCCAATAATCCTTTTTTCCTTTTTCTGTTTCAGCCTCCCACAGTCCCGCTCTTGGCGTTCCTGCGCGATTCACCTCCCGGTCCCTCGGTTTTTCTGGTTCCGTGCGTTTTTTCCCTTCTACCCTCCCGGGACACCCTCAGTTATAATAAAGTTTATTTTTTGTTCTCTCATACCGCTCTGTGTGTGTGTTCTGCTCCTGGGTCCAGCTTGTGCGTGGAACTTCGGTTCATGACAGTAACTGCATGAAATAAAGTACACAGAGTCTTAGTACTGAGTGGTCTTAGTAGTGAGTGCAGAGTCAGTCACAATTTGTTCTGCTTAAAGTTAACCCTTTTCACAAAGTATATAGTGGGTTTGTGTCACTGACATGATTAACACGGCAATACTTCTTTTTTGACACCCTGACAATTACAGAACCCTCCAAACATATGCTAATCGCAGTAAATTTGTTTTTGGCTTTTTTACATTAACTGAAAGCCTACGAAATTTATGTTTTTTACTATTTTTGTGACTGTCTGGGTGGCTTCAGCCTTCTTTCATGTGTGCCAAAGCCTGTTAACGATCAGCAAGTGTAGCTTGTTTCCCACGTGTCAAAGGCAGGTGGGTGTCCAGCCATCATTTTTATGTCTCGTTAAGATCTCAGCTAAGATTGCCATTAGACTGAAAAAGCAACATGCAGATCAAAGAACTTACTGACAGAAAAACAGCTCAAACGAAAAAGTCATATGAACTAGATATAAGAAGTGCAGCAGCTTGGGAAGTAAACGATTGTGTGACTTTATGATAAACAGAGGACAAGCTGCCAGTTAACCTTAAACAAAAGATTGTTATTAAAGCTTTGAAGGACTTTAAAACAACAGCCAGCAACATCATTGCCATTCTATACCACACAGGAATGAAGATTTAACATTCCACCGCAGGAGCATTAAATATGCTGTACTGCAACACTGAAGGACTGGACTGTGGTTTGCTAGAAAAATTCATACATAAGCAGAATGTTTCTGAGCCAAGAAGACGAAAAGAAACCTCTGCTAAACTAATGGAACTAAAGCAGAAGTCAAAGTAAAATTTTATTATAAAATAGCACCTTTCATGATAAACATCATGGAGTGCTTTTGCTACACAATAAGAACATAAAAAGAGCAAACCAAATGCAAGTCGTGTGGAAAAAAACAGGAAATGGCTAAAGTTTTCAAACTCTTCGAAGTCTTTATGCAAACCTCCTATCAAGTCAAAGTCATAGCACAATAATGGCAGCACCTGCATATGTCACATTGTGATGGATTGGGTATCTCTTTACATTATTTCAACAGAGTTCAGTACAGTGGTGGCTGTAGCTTTTGTTTCTATCCCTGGCTGACCAGTCTGTATGCCAAATATCCCTGGCACAGAAACTTTAACCCCAAGTTGCTCTACGATGCATCCACTGGATAGTGAATGTGTGTGAATGTCAGATAGAAAGCACTTAAGCACAGAAGAAAGTGGTTGTGGGATTGAAGCATGCTATATAAAGCACTTTAAGTGCTCATGTACAGTAGAAAAGCACTATATAAGAATCATTTACAAGTCCCTCATTTACATTTACAAGAATCATTTACAAGCTCAGGAGCCAGAGTTCACAGATGTGTAACCCAATGTGGGAGATGCTTTCTACAGATGCGGGCTTGGTGACGACACAATTTGCTTTGGTACCTATGAAGGTCATGTTACATTTGGTACCAAGTTTGAAACCTATTTGTTGGTTATTTGCACCGCTAAAACAATAATGTATTTGGAATATTGTTTATGAATGTCAGTTGTAAGGATGTTGTATTCAAAAGAGCAGAAAATGGAAAAGAGGAAAAGGCAAGAGTGAAGTTGTGTGCAGGCTGCTCTCCTTCTCCTTAGCAGCATATGACAGAGCACACAGTAGGAGCAGCCAGGTTGATCAAACCTGACAACTGAACATCTGGTACATTTCATCGCAAAAAAAGGTGACTCATGTGGCCATCTTCTTCCCTGGACTGTGTCCCACTCGTCTTTTCCTGCTGCCTTCTGCAGGAGGATGGTCCCTCTGTTCAGTCTTGTCTTGCAGCATCTCATTTGAGCCTCGTCCCTCTGTGCCACGGTAATGTGCTGTCTTCCCCTCTGTACTCTATCCCTTCTTTCCCCTACCACTTACACAATTACACACAAACCTGTACACAGTATTGTATGTCTGTGTTTGGTGATTAAAGATGGTGCCATTCTTGTCACAGTATGCCACCATTTCCTTCTGTAACCTGTCTGCCTCTAATAGATGGTGTCACATGTGGGTGTTTGAGTGTACATGTTTGTTAGGGACAGGGAATGAGTGGCCCATTTGTGTCATGGTATGTGTGTGTATTTGTGTCTGTGTCTGTGTAAATGGCCGTGCTTCACTGAGTGTGTATGTAACATGCTGTAATGAGAGTAGCGTCAAGGGTATGACAAAGTCACTGACCTGTACTGTGTCTAAAACACTAATCCATCTGGTGGTATGCTCAGCAGAATAAATCAGAAGCTGTTAAATCTACCAATCTCAGCTGGAAAATGGAAAAAAGGACCCTGAAGGAACTCAGGGAAACCTCACAAAATTATTGTTATGCAAGGTTATTTTGTATCTGTTATGTGTTTGTATCTCTATCTAAAGCTACAAAAAACTAACTAAAGGAATCCCACCAATACCCTGCTGATTTTGACAATAGTTTTTCTAAATTTGTGCCACATAGGCTTGATCAGATAAAACTGGCTAACATTAGGTAACATTTAGCTAATGAGCTAACATTGATAGCAATAGCTGATAGCTAGTTAACCTTATCTTGCTTTTTTGCTAACTTTGAGATTTGCAAGATCCTATCCAAGACACATCTTTTTCTTTTTCTATATTTATTTTAAGTTTGTTTTTGAGTCTTTGTAGTGCAGGCATACGTTTCTTTTGTTGATAAGCAGCTGTTAGCCAGTTTTGCTTTTGACACTGCGAGTAAAACATAGACACAACACTGGGAACAAATGAAGAGTCATACCCTTTAGATATTTTCCCCAAAAAACTATGCCAAACTCTTAAAATCATTGATTTTATTAATTACTTACAAAAAGGAAAAAAAGAAAATGCACACACTTAAAATGCCCTGGTGAGAGATTCCTCACCAATTCATATTTGAAGGTGTTCTAAAGGCACAAATGGTTCCGAAACAATATTACCAAAGCATCAAATTATATTCATACAAATACTTGGGCAGTACACAATGACAGTGCTATGAATATTAACATAACAATCTCTCATCCAATCTCTCACTCTGCACAGATCAAGCAGACAGACAGTGCTTTCAAATTCAAAGTACAGCAGCTGCCAACAAGAGAGGGAAAGTGAATGACAATGATCCAGCATAATCAAAGACATGCACTCCAATCAGACCTCAGGCATTTTTTCTCATATCTTCCTCCCATCCTCTTTCCTTTGTATCATTATATTACTGTCCTTGAGCCTACATGTTTTATCAAATCCAGATTTATTCATCACATTCCAATTATGCATTAGCCATTTCCTTTTTTTTTAAAATAAATGATGCTTTTTTCATGTTTTTGATCTGCCATTGAATCTAAAATTCAGACAGGTTAAAGAACTTTTTGCTTCATGCAAGACTCCATGAAGATTTCCCTCTCATAATTTCTTAGTAACTGTAAACAATTTTTCTGTCACTAATATTTTTCTCAACTATAGCATACCATCATCTGATGTCTTCTAAAACTACAGCAGATTCTCTGTTTGTATGGGTTATCCTTGTGCTTAATTTTGCCTGTGCTTATTCAAATCATATAATCATTCCTAGTGACAGGATCAATTAGTGCTTACAGATAGATTAAAACAGGTCAATGTGGCAGACACCTTTGGTTAATAAACACGTGGCAGTTTCATACACAATAATGTCAAGTGATTTCATTTTTCATGTGTTGCAGACTGGGATTCCAGCCAGCTGTATTTATTTTTCTTATTATTAAAGGAACTCTGCATAACTTCTACAAAACTGGCAAGGACACATGCCACTGACTGTATACAATAACTATTGAGAACATGAGCCATGTGACTCCACTTCATCCCACTGTACAAAAGTCAAGCCAAATTTCTAGGAGCTGTGATCCCCCAACCTACCCACTGAATATGACTGCAAACACATCATATTGGACTTTCAGACTTTATATGTAGCCTGGCTGCTCCAGTTTTAACAGTCTGTGCTGATGGTTATTGTGACTGATGACTGAATCTGAGGGTCGCGCTTGTAATCACAAAGAGAAAACAATCATCAAAAACTTGAATGTGAAGATTATCCCCTAAACTTGAAATCTGATCCACGACTCTAAAGTCCCTCCAGTCTCACATACAACTCACCATAACCCTTTGCTTATGCCACCTCTCCCTTTGCTATACAACCAACCTCTCATTACTCTTATTTACTTTCTTGATCTCCCTGACTATCCCAATTTTTCTTTGCTTTAAATACTTTCCTTCATTCTATCTGGGGCGATCGTGGCTCAAGAGTTGGGAGTTCGCCTTGTAATTGGAAGGTTGCCGGTTCGAGCCCCGGCTAGGACATTCTCAGTCTTTGTGTCCTTGGGCAAGACACTTCACCTGTTGCCTACTGGTGGTGGTCTGAGGGCCTGGTGGCGCCAGTGTCCGGCAGCCTCGCCTCTGTCAGTGCGCCCCAGGGTGACTGTGGTTACAATGTAGCTTGCCATCACCAGTGTGTGAATGGGTGGATGACTGGATATGTAAAGCGCTTTGGGGTCCTTAGGGACTAGTAAAGCGCTATATAAATACAGGCCATTTACCATTCTAAAACCAAGTCTGCTTGCACTCTCTCCTCTGTCCAGAGGATCCACAAAAAAACTTCTTGGCAGTTTCCCTCAGTACTACCTTTCCAGTGATTTGGTAATCCTTCCCTCTCATCCAGAGCCTATCTCAACTCCTCCCTGAACTCTGTTCAAAAGTCTTCCCTCTTCAGCTTCCACCATTGAATCATTGGCTATGCCTTCACTCAGAGTCATTCTGCAGACTACTATCCAA
This sequence comes from Maylandia zebra, assembly GCF_041146795.1. Classification (NCBI taxonomy): domain Eukaryota; kingdom Metazoa; phylum Chordata; class Actinopteri; order Cichliformes; family Cichlidae; genus Maylandia; species Maylandia zebra. Next base: position 24,878,122 of record NC_135168.1, on the reverse strand, counting down.
TGCTGCCTCGCTGCATTCTCCCCTGACATGTACTCTCCTATCTCCTTCTGGATAAGATGTAGTCCACCCGTGTGCACCTTCCTTTACCGTCTATTGAAATATGCGTTCACCACAATCATTCCCATCGTTCTCATAAAATACGCTACCATTTGTCTTTTTGCATTTGTCTTTTTAACAATATACATGACCAATACTTGCTAATCACCTCTGTTTCCTTCACCTACATATCTACTGAAGTCTGTCCAATCACTACTGTCTCTTCCCTGGGAACACTCTGTATCACTTTATTCAATTTACTCCAGAGTTCCTCTTTCTCTTCTGACATCCAACCTGTAGGGCCTACGCCTGAAAACATTCAACATCACCCCTTCGATTTCCAGCTTCAAACTCATGATTCTGTCTGATATGCTTCTCACCTCCCCTATACACATACTTTTCCTTTAGGATGATGTCTGTTTCATTTCTAATCCCATTTACACTTAAGTAGAACAGTTTGAATCTACTCCAATGCTCTTGGCCTTGCTTCCCCACCACGAAGTTGCCTGCACACACGTTCCTTATCTCCATCATATCCTCTCGCTCTTTCAGTTCATCAGCCATACTCTCTACATTTAACCACCACACTCATGCCTTACCTTCTATCCATTACTTCTTCAATTCTTCTGTATGAGATAAACTCTGATTTTTTTCTGTTGGCCAGCCGCTTGAGGAGGTACACCAGAGAGATAGAAGGCAGGAGAATAAACCAGCTGTTCTCCACAGAACCAGCAAAGGTGTACTCTCAGTGGCAAGGGAACAATAATAATAAGAGAACAGCACCACCAAGGCTGGAGATGGAGCAATACTGGAAGAGCATATGGGAGAAGGACGCAACCCATAACGGCAATGCTCAGTGGCTAGTGGATCTGAGGGCAGACCACAGCGACCTCCCTGAACAGGGTCCAGTAACCATCACAGTGGCAGATATCCAAGAAAGGGTCTCCAGTATGAAGAGTTGGACAGCAACAGGGCCCGACATGGTTCACGCCTACTGGCTAAAGAAGCTGACTGCACTCCACGAGCGTCTGGCAGCACAAATGAACCAGCTGCTAGTTAACGAGAGACACCCGGAATGGCTAACCGAAGGCCGGACGGTCCTGATCCCCAAGGACCCCAAGAAGGGACCGGTCCCCTCCAACTACCGACCAATAACCTGCCTCAGTACTACATGGAAGCTCCTGTCAGGCATCATATCGGCTAAGATGAACAGGCACATGGGTCAATACATGAGCGGGACACAGAAAGGAATTGGCAAGAATACCAGAGGCGCAAAACACCAGCTACTGGTAGACAGAACAATCAGCCGAGACTGCAAGACCAGACTGACCAACCTGTGCACTGCCTGGATTGATTACAAGAAGGCCTATGACTCAATGCCCCACAGCTGGATACTGGAATGCCTAGAATTGTACAAGATCAATGGGACCCTAAGAGCCTTCATCAGGAACTCAATGGGGATGTGGCGTACAACACTAGAGGCCAACTCCAAGCCCATAGCACAAGTCACCATCAAGTGCGGGATCTACCAAGGAGATGCTCTGTCCCCACTGCTGTTCTGCATAGGCCTGAACCCCCTCAGTGAGATCATTAACAAGACTGGCTACGGATACCGACTACGGAACGGAGCAGTTGTCAGCCACCTCCTGTACATGGATGACATCAAGCTGTATGCCAAGAGTGAACGAGACATTGATTCACTGATCCACACTACCAGGCTATACAGCAATGACATTGGAATGTCGTTCGGACTAGAGAAGTGTAGTCGGATGGTAACAAAGAGAGGGAAGGTAGTCAGAACAGAGGGGATTGAACTACCAGAAGGCAACATTGCAGACATAGAGGACAGTTACAAGTACCTGGGGATCCCGCAGGCGAATGGGAACCATGAAGAGGCCGCTAGAAAAGCTGCAACCACCATGTACCTGCAGAGGGTCAGGCAAGTCCTGAGGAGTCAGCTGAATGGTAAGAACAAGATCCGGGCCATCAACACGTACGCCCTGCCCGTGATCAGGTACCCTGCTGGGGTAATAGGCTGGCCAAAGGAGGAGATAGAAGCCACTGACATAAAGACAAGAAAGCTCCTTACCATGCATGGAGGGTTTCACCCCAAGTCCAGCACCCTGAGGCTGTACGCTAAGCGGAAGGAAGGGGGCCGGGGACTGCTGAGTGTCAGCACCACAGTCCAGGATGAGACAACGAACATCCAAGAATACATTGGGAAGATGGCCCCAACTGACCGAGTGCTCAGTGAATACCTCAGGCAGCAGAAACCCAAGAAAGAGGAGGGAGACGAGGAACCATCATGGAAGGACAGGCCCCTGCACGGTATGTACCACCGGCAGATAGAGGAGGTGGCTGATATCCAGAAATCCTACCAGTGGCTGGACAAAGCTGGACTGAAAGACAGCACAGAGGCACTAATCATGGCAGCACAAGAACAAGCTCTTAGTACAACATCCATAGAGGCTAGGGTCTATCACACCAGGCAAGACCCCAGGTGCAGGCTGTGTAAAGATGCCCCAGAGACAATCCAGCACATAACAGCAGGGTGCAAGATGCTAGCAGGCAAGGCATACATGGAACGCCATAACCAAGTGGCCGGCATAGTGTACAGGAACATCTGTGCCGAGTATAATCTGGAAGTCCCGAGGTCAAAATGGGAGATGCCCCCAAGGGTGGTGGAGAATGACCGAGCTAAGATCCTGTGGGACTTCCAGATACAGACGGACAAAATGGTGGTGGCTAACCAACCGGACATAGTGGTGGTAGACAAACAGAAGAAGACGGCCGTAGTGATCGATGTAGCGGTTCCGAATGACAGCAATATCAGGAAGAAGGAACACGAGAAGCTGGAGAAATACCAAGGGCTCAGAGAAGAGCTCGAGAGGATGTGGAGGGTGAAGGTAACGGTGGTCCCCGTGGTAATCGGAGCACTAGGTGCGGTGACTCCCAAGCTAGGCGAGTGGCTCCAGCAGATCCCGGGAATAACATCGGAGATCTCTGTCCAGAAGAGCGCAGTCCTGGGAACAGCTAAGATACTGCGCAGGACCCTCAAGCTCCCAGGCCTCTGGTAGAGGACCCGAGCTTGAAGGATAAACCGCCCGCAGGGGCGTGCTGGGTGTTTTTATATATATATATATATATATATATATATATATATATATATATATATACATACATACATACAGTGGGGCAAAAAAGTATTTAGTCAGCCCCCGATTGTGCAAGTTCCCCCACTTAAAATGATGACAGAGGTCAGTAATTTGCACCAGAGGTACACTTCAACTGTGAGAGACAGAATGTGAAAAAAAAATCCATGAATCCACATGGTAGGATTTGTAAAGAATTTATTCGTAAATCAGGGTGGAAAATAAGTATTTGGTCAATAACAAAAATACAACTCAATACTTTGTAACATAACCTTTGTTGGCAATAACAGAGGTCAAACGTTTACTATACGTCTTTACCAGGTTTGCACACACAGTAGCTGGTATCTTGGCCCATTCCTCCATGCAGATCTTCTCGAGAGCAGTGATGTTTTGGGGCTGTCGCCGAGCAACACGGACTTTCAACTCCCGCCACAGATTTTCTATGGGGTTGAGGTCTGGAGACTGGCTAGGCCACTCCAGGACTTTCAAATGCTTCTTACGGAGCCACTCCTTTGTTGCCCGGGCGGTGTGTTTTGGATCATTGTCATGTTGGAAGACCCAGCCTCGTTTCATCTTCAAAGTTCTCACTGATGGAAGGAGGTTTTGGCTCAAAATCTCATGATACATGGCCCCATTCATTCTGTCCTCAACACGGATCAGTCGCCCTGTCCCCTTGGCAGAAAAACAGCCCCATAGCATGATGTTTCCACCCCCATGCTTCACAGTAGGTATGGTGTTCTTGGGATGCAACTCAGTATTCTTCTTCCTCCAAACACGACGAGTTGAGTTTATACCAAAAAGTTCTACTTTGGTTTCATCTGGCCACATGACATTCTCCCAATCCTCTGCTGTATCATTCATGTGCTCTCTGGCAAACTTCAGACGGGCCTGGACATGCACTGGCTTCAGCAGCGGAACACGTCTGGCACTGCGGGATTTGATTCCCTGCCGTTGTAGTGTGTTACTGATGGTGACCTTTGTTACTTTGGTCCCAGCTCTCTGCAGGTCATTCACCAGGTCCCCCCGTGTGGTTCTGGGATCTTTGCTCACCGTTCTCATGATCATTTTGACCCCACGGGATGAGATCTTGCGTGGAGCCCCAGATCAAGGGAGATTATCAGTGGTCTTGTATGTCTTCCATTTTCTGATGATTGCTCCCACAATTGATTTTTTCACACCAAGCTGCTTGCCTATTGTAGATTCACTCTTCCCAGTCTGGTGCAGGTCTACAATACTTTTCCTGGTGTCCTTCGAAAGCTCTTTGGTCTTGGCCATGGCGGCGTTTGGAGTCTGACTGTTTGAGGCTGTGGACAGGTGTCTTTTATACAGATGATGAGTTCAAACAGGTGCCATTCATACAGGTAACGAGTGGGGGACAGAAAAGCTTCTTACAGAAGACGTTACAGGTCTGTGAGAGCCAGAGATTTTCCTTGTTTGAGGTGACCAAATACTTATTTTCCACCCTAATTTACGAATAAATTCTTTACAAATCCTACCATGTGAATTTATGGATTTTTTTTTCACATTCTGTCTCTCACAGTTGAAGTGTACCTCTGGTGCAAATTACTGACCTCTGTCATCATTTTAAGTGGGGGAACTTGCACAATCGGTGGCTGACTAAATACTTTTTTGCCCCACTGTATATATATATATATATATAATTCAAATCTTTTTATATGTCGTCACTGCAAATCACCAAAATCAGTCTTAGTGGTTTGACTAATGCAAGTGAATAATTATATTTGAATACATAATTGTAATACCAGCTTTATCCAATGAGGAAAATTAAGAACAGTTTCATGACTCGCTTTGTCGAAGCTCTTGTAAACCCAGCTACTTTAAAACATTGTAAAACCCATTTTTAACATGTAGTTGATGTTGTCCTCTGCTTTAGAGAGTTCTGGGTTTTGAAGATGAAGCATTTGAGTGTAAAAAGTTTGACAGGAATCCTATTTCCTTCAGACGAAAATAGAGTGATTTCATTTTGAGCTTTGCATTCCCTCTGTTCCTCCAATATGCTGAAGTCAATTATGCTCAATGTTATTTTTTATAAACTCTATTTTATAACTTTTATAAAATATTTGTATTTTCTAAAGCTCTGTTGGTAAAAGTAGATATTACAATTAATTATCATATCATATGTGAAACAGCCATAGTAAAATCACAACATTTTATTATGTTTAATCAACATTCTCCCAAATATTTGTAAACAAAATGCACACATTTTCACACAAATACTTTATACAAAATGCAATTGCTATTTCAGTTATAGTTTAGCTGAGACGTTCAGCTGATGTTGGCATTTGAGTAAGAATTTTCCTCTCCTATCGCCTTGAAAGAAACTGCAACTTTCTCATGAAATCCTTTCCCAGGCTGTACGTTTCATGTGTAAGTAGGCCTTGCAGTTACAAAAAGATTGTTCTTCCAGTTTGCATCTGAGAGCTCTGGAATGTCATTGTCATTTCTCACCAAACTCTCAAATTCATGCTCTCAAGTCCCATACTCTTTTTAGCACTTTTCCCAAGTTGAGCCACCTGACAGCTGTTTGCCTATGTCACCATGCTCCTTTAAAAGTACAACAAACAGTGTTTTGTTGAAGTTAACTATTTACTTACAACATCAACAATACAGCAATATGTTAGGACTGACTTAACCAAAAGTTCCTGGCGTATAATACAATACAAAATACGAATTCCAGTTCAGGGTTAATTTCAATCACCTTATATTGCATCTGATTCAGAAATCCAATATTTTTCCCTTCAATAGCCATCGGTTAGATAGTCATTCAAGCATGCATCTTTTTTTTCAACTGAAGTTCCAGATTTTGTGCAATATCCTCAGTCTAACTTCTTACGTTTTGCCTAGAGAGGGACACATTCTCAAATACATTTTTTTCTCATGGTCTATTAGCATCTTTAGAGTCAACCAGAATGGTTTTGTGTTTTGTTGCAATTTTGTAGGAAATCACTGGTCTTGACTACTCCACGTAAAGCTTGTAAAAAGTCTGTTTTGCTTTTGCAGCTTTGCTAGCTTTGGGTTATCACTCTGCATCAAGTTCTTGTTTTTCTGTGCGTTCAGCATCCTTTTGGCAATTCAATTACTAGAGCAATTTGTTTTCCATAAACTAAGTAAAACACATTGCGGTACTTCTGACTTCAGTAAATGCACTTTGATTTTTTTTTTTTAATCAAGACATGAACTTCAAACTTTTTTATTAATCTTTTTTTTTAATATAAGTTGACATCTTTTATCAACCAAAGGCCAGATGTGGCCCAGGAGTCATAGAATCTGCTACTTGTTTTTCCTTGTTATTAAAATAATTTATTTTTAACAGTTGTGGATGGATGTGGCTGTTGTGTTGTTTTGTTTGTGAGATTTTACTATATAGGCCATGATATGTATGAGAAGAGATTAGATAAATAATCAATAAATAAATGACTATGACTAGATAAATAAAGGATATGAGTATTGGTTTGGTTTATCTGTTACACTGGAATTAAATTTACTGAAATGAAATGGAATGGACTATAACCTTGGACTTGTTTCCTTAATTTGTTCACAAAGTAGCATGGCTCACAGTTAATTACTAAATTCAAAAGTGAAATTTAACCACCTTGCAATGTGGTTCCACTGTTTGTTTGTTTTTTACAATTTTGCTTTTAGATTTGCATAAATAACATATTACACATTTTTTCAGTATTGAGATAAATCTATAAAATAAAGATTTATGCAGAAATAAACCCAAAATGGATCTACAGATCTGTCAATATATCATTTACAAAAGTACAATATATTTGTTAATAAAACATATTTCATTAATAATAATAATAATAATAATCTTTCTTTGGATAGCTACAATTACTTATTTTAACCACGTTTATATGCCCAGTATGGAATGTATCATTACTCCTGAAAAAAGTCAAGATCACTGCTGAAAAAAAAAAATTTTGCATTATTTGCCCAGATATTTTGGTATCAAATGTAAACCAAGACACCAGAACAAATGAGCACATTACACCAGTATAACCAACTGGCTTTCAGAGGCTTAGCTCTGGGACTAGGTTTTCATTGTTATAGTATTGTTATAGGTATAGTATAAGTATAGTATAGTATAGTATAAGAAAGCATGTCTCTTGCAGTATTGTTCCTTGTTTAGTGGCATCATTCATAATTTGCGTTGTTCCTGTGTTTTGGTTTATAATGACCTGCAAAACCGACATTTTCATCAGGTTAACCTGCTTGTGCTCAGAATGTTGCAGAACTGCTACATTTATGATGCTGAATTAACATTTACGTTAGTTCTTTATTTCTTATTGCCACTTCTTCAATAAAAATCATAGCTATTGTTGTATAAAATTAGATGAAGGTTTTAAATAATTTGCTTAAACACAATTTAAATTTTACATCTCCAACACTCTACTCACACCACAGCTGGACTCCTACCATATTGTAGTCATTACACCTGCCTGGTATCATTTTTTGGTTATACTATTTCTAAATATTTTGGAATGTTTTCATCATATCCTTATTCCCAACTAACAACAAACCTTTTATAATGAGAATCTTTTCATCACAGAACATCTGTCATTGAGGCTCAAGCTCTTAATCCCTATTAGACTTTACACCTCTCTGCAAGGCCAACCTAAATACATCTGGAAAGAGAACTTTTCATCACTTTCAGTAACGCTGTAGACATGAGACATAAGCTTTATTTTTGTCTGTTTCATCATTTGATGCCTTTCATTAAAGTTTTTAACAAGCCTGTTTTAATGAACTCACAATGCTTGATAGTGAAGTAGCTTTGACAGTTTAGTGTCTGTAGTTCTGTAGAGCTCTCTCGCGCGCGCTCTGTACTTATGCAGAGTATTCTGATCAAGCTGTTGTGTCGACTTCATTAACTTTACATTTTTATCTCCATTTCTTTCTTCTTTTTACAGAAACACTTGTGTAACCATCCCAGTTAGAGTTTGCACTGGGTTTTGTGTTCTGTCATTTTGATGGACAGGGTCATTCATCATGTGACTTTAATGTTACTTTTTATTGTTAAAACGATTAGAAAGAAGAGATTTAATTGCTTTACATTTCTAGAACCGCTGGATCATATGCAATTTGATATTATTCTGAAGGTGGAATCCTCCCTCTGCTGTGACACTGGACTCCAAAATTACTAGCTTTGTTTCAGCAAGAACATTAATATAATCAGTCTCTGAATATGGGACTTGTTGATCCTAAAAACACTCCCATCATTGAGAAATAGCGGAGGATTCTACAATACCGTTTAATATTATGAAAGTTAAAACATCTGCCAGATCCACCATCAGTGTTATTGTCAAAATACCAGACTTCAAATATTTAAATCATTGTTGGAATATCACTGATTGAACCCCTTTGTTCACATAACCTGTGATCTCAGTGTGTTTGTATACCATATATACTATATGTATGTATATGTTCATTGTTTAGTTTGTGAGCCATGTGTATGATGAAACATAAAAGTTGTTAAACCCAGTCTTTTAACTCTTGTGGTATCACTGGTCTTCTGATGGGTTTAAAAGCTCTTTGTAGGAGCTTCGGAATCAAAATGCCACTTAGTTATCCAATCGATTACAGCCACTCTGTCTGCAAATGAAAAAACAAGAAAACAAAAATATTTCACAACATTAAAATTCACAAGAGTTTTGTTTTTCCCTTTATGAACATACTTTGTTCGTCGGGTGAGAACGTTACATGGTTACTAGGGGTGCAATGATACACAAAATTCACGGTTCAGTTCGGTTCGATACTTTGGTGTCACGGTTCGATATTTTTTCGATACAAAAAAAATGTTCATGCCTTTTTAATTTGTCATTTATTAAAATTATAAATATATATTTTAACTCAAAAGTACAGTTTTTAAATTTAATGTTGCGCACCAGATAAGAATTTGCAACGCGCGTTTGCGTCCATATAAAAGGCACTGTTTTTGTCCGCTAGAGTGGGATTTTCACGGCACATTCCGCACCACATCTCTGTGCGTTCATCATTTGTTTGAAGCCAGCTCACCTGCTGCAACCACTTTTCCGAGAATACGTGCTTCTTTTGTGGTTCGGACTCCTTCTGACATTTGTTTGGAGGTGGAGGGAAACAAAAGTAATTGCTTAAAGGAGCTTCTTCGACATCTTTAAGAGTTCTAAAAAAATGTCTGTCCTCCTCCTGAAAATGTTATGTACGCAAACACGCGTTGCAACTTCTTATCTTGTGCGCGTTTTTTATTTTGACAGCGAATGCGCACCTGCGGACCACTTATGTGCACCCCTGGTTATTTAGCTCGTCATATTGCAGCCACAGAAATTCTTTTGTCCATGAAACCATAAAGCTGCACTTTCTTTTTGCCTTATAGTCTGATTTGTCATAACTTTTCCGTTTTGTGGTAAGCTTTTCTTTGGCTGTCACTTCTTCACCCTGACCTGTCTTATTTGGCTCAGCAGAACTAAAATATAAATCCTGCTGCTTTTACACTCGCACTCACATAAGCTCAGCGATTCTCTGCGTGATCAACCTCTCACATGTTTAAGCTTGCTGCGGGAGATTTCACTTGTCTTGTTTGCATAGTAAGCTAACGATTGATAAGACTATGTCAGAGGAATTGGTGCACAAATTATCATCACTCACAGATCAGTGCTGTCACTCTCTATACACCGTTCGCGCGATTGCAAAGTGAAAGCAAAAAACAAGCGCAAATTCAAACGCGATTTCAATATGTCACATATTGACAGTGGCTCACCGATGCCAATGACATAATTACGCAGCTACATTTCCGAAAGAATGCAAAAGCATTGACATATATTTTTCCTTCTTACGATAGGCCGACGGGCAGGGAAGAGATAGATTTTGGTAGCCCGACTGGAAAAATCGCTAGGACATCGGGCTAGCGATTTTGCTGTATCTGATTGAGGAATCACTCATCTTTGGAAAAGAGAGTTTATTACAGAGAAATGGCTCTTTCCAAAATAAAAGCTATACTATACGCTTCTTCTGGGCTATATTCTCAGCAGCATATTAAACATATCAGGTCCCCATAAGGAGAATCATGTGCCAACGGCTGTCTAAATGACTCGGGTAAAGTTTGCAGCATGCGTGCTTGTTGTTTTTGTCTGCTTCCACTTGTCTTTGCACTAGGATGCTGTCGGAGTAAATGTGCAGTCATATTCGTTGTGTTCCCACTATTGCTGTCAGCGTTAATCTCGTTGAAATGACGTTAACGCCACAACACGGCAAATCTCCGTTAACGAGCTACCGCGGATCGCCCCGTGCGTGGGGCTGGACAGCCAACACCTTAACGAGCTAACTGCGCTAACACACTAGTTCCCACCCATGTAATTGAGCATTGCGTGGCACATCCACCATACTGTTTTACTTTAGTCCATGACGCGCTTACCTTCAGGGTCATACGTCACATGAAAACCATGCACTGTCGAGCGCAGATCCACTGAGCGCTCAACACAGACAGCATCGTCGGAAGGAAAGTTGATAAAATAAATTAAAAATTTTGTATTGTTCGATACATATGTGTACCGAACCGAAAGCACTGTATCGAACGGTTCAATATCGATACGAGTATCCTTGCACCCCTAATGGTTACATGTCTTGTCTACAATATCCTGATCATAACTTGAACCTGGTATTCAATACCAACTGCACATCTCACTGTACTGTAATTGCACATGATCACTTTGTATTGTCTCTTTTCCTGTATTTGTTTATGGCACATACATATGGTTAGTAGTAGTATCTTTTTATCTTTTTAATTTTACTCAAATTTAGTGTTGTTATTTATTTGTAATTTCCAGTTTTATATGTCTTGCCGATATATTTTTGATAGTCTTATAAATGGGCTTGGGGTTCGATACACTGTATAATGTGTATATTGTTGTATTGACAATAAAGAGCTTGAATCTTGAATCTTTTATTTTTCTCAGTTGGCCAATTGGTTGACTAGTGAACCACACTTCATTTATCCTTGCATGGCTGACATTAAATTTATTGCATTCATAGTACTGATGTATAAGAACATCCACAGTGAAGATTTTTACACTCCCGTTTAAAAGTTAAAATATTAAAGTTTGCGTGTGTGTGGAGGATGATTTTATGAATCTTCCATATCCTCCCTGTTATCTGATTGTGGTTAGATGCTGCACAGCTGAGCGGCTGCATTTACCACCCAGCAGGTGATAACAGTAAGTTGCCAGTTGCCCTATCAAACATTCACTGAAAGACAAGTAGTAACAGGATTCACTTTTGATTAAATATACATATGGTCTTTCTTTATTGTTCACATATGCCTCAAGCCCTCCATATAAATCTCCAGGGTGGTGGCACTGAGAGGCTAGCAGACTAATGACACTGTGGGGCAGTGCAGCTCTAAATGAATCTTCCACCTCTCCTGAGAGTTCTTCCTCCCTCTGTTCCTTCTCTCTTTCCTGTGCTCTTGCTTTCAGCCATTTTTGTCCCCTGAAATGAGACACACAAACTGGATATCATCAAATCTGATGTTCTCATCTCACTTTCTGCTGTTAGGCACCCAGCTGTTTATGTAGAAAAGCTAGTTAACAGCTATTTATGCATTTATGTGTCACCACCTCTTACTATTTGCAAAAAGCCAAGGCATGACTTTAAGTACACAGGGGTACCTCTGGCCATGCATTGTGCCGGCATATTCTATTCGGCAAAGATGGAGTGCAGTCACAGCTTGTAGACATCTGTGATAAGGCAAATAAAACATTGTTCTATGGAAAGGTAAACTGCCTGACACCTAGTAGTAATCATCTAGCTGACATCGTTGGGCTTTAATGCAACTGCTTTAGTTTTCCCCAATAGTTAAAAAACAACAACAACACAAACAAATCAAACAAAAAAAAACACAAATAAAATTCTAATATTTGGCCTTCAAAACATCATGAACATAAATTGTACAATACACATCTCAGAAAATAATCTTCAGCATCCATGCCGTTTTTTCTGAGGACACCAAGCACTAGGTTTTAGTATGCCTCTTACAGTAACTGGTTTTAAACAATATAATAATGCTGGGAAGGAGACAGCAACACTAAAGTGGACATTCTATGCTTTAGAGAATCAGGAAAAGTGCTCATACTGCAGAAAAATGTTTCAGCATCATATGGATCCATATTACTGCCACAGTGTTTAAGTTGGAGCTCAGTTTAAATACTTTACATTCTGTTTACTCTCCAGGAACACCTTTTCTATATGATCATGTTTGTAGCTGCCTGTCTTTTGAGGGCTACATACAAAAAACTGTTTTAACAGAGCTTAAAAACAGGCCTACACCTTCATTTTAAAATCATATTAAAATATATTAATATAATAGTGAAAGAATCGCGGCTGAATATATGACATAATATGACAAATATGACATAATTAACTGGGATGTGGTAAATTTAACCTGCTGTACTGTTGAATACACCACCTTGAATTTTCCATTAATGTTTTTAATCACTCTGTAGGTATTGACAAAAAAAACAAGTGGTTTCACTTTTGTACTACTCTGAAAATGCCTGATGGAGCAGCACCAGTTGAACTTTACCATTTTGCCAGACTAGACATGGTGGGAGGTAATGTTCCTTATTTATGATTTGACACTTCTATGTGAAGGATTTGACTTACACATTAAACAAGTTATTAACAGTTTTTTCCACACTACACTCATCTATATCTCATCAGACAAGCTGGTTAATGAGAAAATACATGTGTTAAGTTGATAAATCACAAAGAAATCTGCTTATTTGCATGATACTACTCCATCTGCTTTCACAAAAACCTGCATCAGAGTGTAATGCAGTGTGTTTTTATGATAATTAATCACTAAAAAAAGAGCTTCTTTCAGTGTCTAATATTGCCATGCGCTGTATGAAAGAGCGACATAAAAGAGTGACATCAAAGGACACCCTGTGCATGTGTGGCATCTCACTGAATGGCAGAATCCAGTTCCATAGTATAAGAAAGCATTGGAACAACGTGTAGACAGTCAAAGCAGCTGTGTGCAGCTCAGCTAATGAATGATGATCATGAATCACAAATGAAATATGAAATCAAATCGAGTCTTTTCCCAGTTCTGCTCTGCTAACTCAATTTGACAATCTGTTAATCATGCAAAGCCACAGTCTCTTTAAAAAGGTAAATAACTTGTTAAAAACAAACAGATAAATGCATTGAAGCATTCTGACGCCTATTTTAATAGACAGATACAATAGACTTTTGACTTTTGTTTTAAGTGAGATGCTTAGCTTCCATTTAGGGTCTGGCCCTTAACCTGATATTCAGGAGCAGAATTAAAGGCTTTCCTGTAACTAACCACAAAGAGGCAGCTGAGATGCACTGATACAGCCCATGCTTAATAAGATTACCAGCTGTAGCAGCCTTACAGGTACCAGCCATCAAGTGTTTCAAAGATGAAGCCGCATAGTGTTTAAATATTCATGTTAATCTCAAATGAGTATCATGTCGGAAATGCTTCTTTTAGCTCAGACCTTCCCAAAGTGTGGGAGCCATGGCGGGAGAGAGGGGGGGGGATGAAAAGGAAATGGTAAATGGCCTGTATTTGTATAGCGCTTTTACTAGTCCCACCTAGGGACCCCAAAGCGCTTTACACACCCAGTCATCCACCCATTCACACACTGGTGGAGGCAAGCTGCAGTTGTAGCCACAGCTGCCCTGGGGCAGACTGACAAAAGCAAGGCCCTTCTGGCCAACACCAGTAGGTAGTAGGTGAAGTGTCTTGGCCAAGGACACAACGACTGAGACTGTCCGAGCCGGGGCTCAAACCAGCAACCTTCTGATTACAAGGCGAATTCCCAACTCTTGAGCCACGGTCGCCACGGAAAAAAAACAAAACGCTTGGACACTGCTATCACGGGGCGCCCACAGAAATGCAAAGCAGGAGATGAAGCATTGCTGAATATGTTTCCAAAACCAACTTCATTCTAAGCCAAAGACTAGAAAATATGGTGACGCATATCTTCCCTTTGGCTTCACCTGCACAAGTGCCGAGGTAGGTCTCCCCTGCAGGATTGGTTTTCCCTTCGTTGGGAGCAGCGCTGGGCTATTTAAATCACGGACAAACAGTATTCCACATTCTTGATTTTTAGTTCACAAACACTTGTTGTAATGACTAACTACTCCTGACGTTTTGGAGATGTTAGCTCTTTATACAGTAAAGTTACAACGGGATAACATCAGGCTGATCCTACCACGATTTGTTCCCCCGGTTCAAGTCACAAACAGTATCCCACAGCTGTTTATTTTTTTAAACCCATTTTGCACAGAGAGGCATTTTTTGAAAAATGTATTGATAGCAACGTTGAATATTATTACACAGAAAAAAAACAACTACAGTAAAATAATTACACCGTGACACCTCTGACTTTCTAAATGGAGGGACAGTAACTGCATGTGTATATGTAAGCGTGTAAAAACTGCAGATAGTCAGATTAACAGTAACAGTATTTTCTCTCTATCTGCCATTCTGCAATTCATCTCATGTAAACAATAATGTGGCGCATAGCATGAGGTGAAAAAAGGCACATACCTTTGATGTTGCGTGACGAACTCTGCATTCCTCGTCTACACCATTGACTGTAGAAAACGTGGACGACGCGACAGCTCCCCAATAATGAAACCAAAATGTCTCTATCGCCCCCTGGTGTCAGGCTGCAGGTCATAAACCCCGCCTCCTCCATGTTAGTGGATGGGACTGGGGTCAGACTAAAATTTATTAATTCTCCTTAGATAATTTTTTTAAATAAGATAAGATTCTTTCTTTTGTTATCAATAGTTATCAATAAAAGGGGTCTCCTCTCCCATAAGTTTGATTCTAATTCCTACCGCGGTGGTGTTAAATTGGGGTGAAACGTCATCATAACAGCTTTGACTGGCAGCTGCAGTCACAGAGAAACTTGCGTATCTCTGTTCGGGAATAGCAGATAGAGCATAGGCTCTGAGAGGAGGGCCAGCGTTTACGCTACGAAAACACGACCGAGTGTTTTAACCTGACAGCTTGTACTTACAGTACAAGTAACAGTAACTCCTCATTAATCAGGAAGTATGGATTAAAGTACTGTAGTGTACTGTAATACTGAAAAAAATGTAAGAGAAGAACTTCAGATCCTGAGTGTGTGAGGACAGAAGAATCAGCTTTATTTCAATTTTGAGGGATAAAATTTATATCTGAGTTTGATGGTTCTGTTGTCCTTGTGATTACAGGAGCTGCCCTCAGATTCAGACCTCAGCACCACCCAGTGACAGCAGACAAATCATCCAACATGTCACATGTTAACTGCAAAATGAACTGATGAAAACAGTACAAAGGTTAAAGTACCACATGTGCTGTAGTGAAAGCTGCAGCTGTTTTATTGATAAAGTTAAAGACAAAAAAACAAAAGGATTAATCACTCATGTAACTGTGTCACTATACATCAGCATTAACAGGACCTCAGTTTGGTGTTTCACAAAGCTGCTGATCTCAGACCTGCACAGCTTCCATTTTAAACATTTGATGTACTCAGCTGCATGAAGAGCACATGAGATTTTCTCTAACACAATTAAATAAAACCTGATGAATTTCAAAGGTCGTCACTTGTATGTTGAAGTACAAACTTGTCATCTGGAATTCTTTCACAGTTTTTTGCAGATAGTGTGTTATTTACCATAAAGTAATTCAGAGTTATTCATACCAGAGTAACCAGAGAGGATCATATATTTTTAAATATAGAACTTTCTACAGGACTGAATATAATATGTTTATGTAAAAGTCCAGAGCCTCTGGGGAGTATCTGAGTATTTATAACATTACACAAACCAAAGGTCTCCATCACAGTGTTCATGAAATGCTGGGCTTATCCATCTTCTGGGGCGGGTCTACAGAGGAGTGCTGAAGATTTCCCTGTGAGGGAGCTGCTGGTGAAGATGATGAGTCCCGCTTGATCAATGCGATGAGCTTCAGTGTTCCTGGTGTTTCTTAAATGAAGCCTCTCTCAGAGGGTCAACAGAACTTCTGGCACAGGACAGCTGTAATGAAAGAAAGGAAAGAAGTTTCTCCAAACCTCTGGACCCAGGAACCCCAGCTTGGTCCTGATGGTCTCCCTCACTAGTTTCTCTCCAGGGTGAATGTAGCTGTTGATATAATATGGACTCTATTATTAAATGAAAAGAACAAATTAGACTACACTACTGAAACGTTCTGCTGCTGTTTTTAAAGTTTCCATGTTACCAGGCTGTAGAGGGCTCTGAAGATTTAAACAGTTTTAGATCCATTACACTCACAGTCTTATGTCTTATGTTAAAATCTCAAAGGACAGCATTATATTTTTGATATTAATAGTAACTCTGGGCTTCTGTGGAGTGTGCAGCTGATCTCATCGCTGTCTAAAAACAGGTGTGTAGCATCGCTAACTAGCTAGCAACAAGCCTCCAACACAGTGTGTATGCTAGCGGCTAATCTAGCAAAGGATTAACAACAGAGTGATTTTAGAACTATAAGCTGATAAGCTGTGTTTATTTTTTTAATAACAGTGACATGGTTGTATTTACCTTAATTAAACGAGTCATCAGTCGCGGTAAACCAGCAAAAAAACTCGAGCAGCCGGGCTATGTAAAAAGTGTAGGGGGGTGTGTTTGCGGTCACGTCCAGCGGGTGTGTGGGCGGGAGCGTTACACAGTCGCTCCACCTCAAGTCACTACTGCGCAGACTCTGGCTTCAAATTTGCAAGATGGAACCCTCCACAAGTGGGATATTTTGGCTTCATTTTTGCACAATGGTAAGAGGCGCTGTCGCATCGTCCATCTTTTCTACAGTCAATGGTCCACATGTAAACGCAAAAAAAGGGTTTTAAAAATTCTCCGTTTTCGGTGATTCAAAACGCCGTTTACATGTGGAATACCCGTGTAGGTGCGGACGTAGCATAAAAGAGTTAGTAGTTTATTTTATTACTACCTGTCATTTATTGCAGATTACTTGTATTTGCTTAATTGTTTACTAAATGATTGAGGTGTGAAATAAACCGCAATGGAGCAAAATATGGGTGTGTGTGGTTGGAGGATGTGTTAGTGCGTGTGCATGCGCGCGTGCAGGCGCGGGGGGTGGGGGGGGCGTGAACATTTTTCATGTAAAATAAAGGGGGGCCCAGCAAAAAAAGTTTGGGAACCACTGTTTTAGCTTAACTGTATTAAAATTAAATAACCTCAAATACTTCTCAGAAGGATAATGGATTAAAAATGTTTCTTTTAACTTTAAATCTCTGATTTCTCTGACATGTGCAAGAAAAGCAGTCATTAAAATGTACAAAACTGTCTGCTTTATTGCACTAAACTGTAAAAATAACATTAGGTTACTTCAGAACCTAATTACTATCTCTCCCTTCCTGCTGTATACTGAGTATTTCTCCTCTGACTTTTACTTCTTTCCTGTGATGCATAAACAACGAGTCTTACAGCCTGTTACAGAGTTGCCTTTGGTGGGAAAATCATCTGATTGCATAAATTTCCTTCTTCTTCTGTCCTTAATTGGATTTCTTCCTCTCTTTTTAGATTGCCATGTCTTTCATCTCACTCTTCTTCCTCCTCCTGCCCTTTAATTTTTCCATCCGTCGGTGGATCAGAGGAGCAAAGGAGGATGGGAAGATTGAAGCGGAAGAGTATAGAGTTCAGGCCAGTTGCTGGTCTCTTATGTGCTGTCTCTGGAGCGCATCACATTTGTAGGTGCATGCAAAAATCCAGCTAATTGACTCACCAGTGCATACAAGCCAGAATAGCAGACCTCTCTCTTAGAGTTTATGGTATGTTATAAGATCCACAGATCCCAAGCATGGAATGCAATTTTGATACCACAAAATTACTTGACTCCAGTTTCTACAGCCACAGTTTACTCATAATGACACAATATAAATGTGAGAAAATGGTTTTCCTTCCAGGGTTCCAGGGTTTATCAAAAAAATAATAATAATCAAGTGGGGATTTACCTGCTGTCAGTCAGGGTATATGTAGATGACTGATGTGATAAACATAAACTTAAATAAAAATAAAATCAACGATTAATAACATGATGCTTAATTCACCATGTGCAGATAAACTTTTTTGTTTGAATTATAAAACAGAGTGACTGCAGAGATTTGAAAGATTCATTCTGTCAAAGAAGGCGAGAGGTCTGTACCAGAACTGGACTCAAGTGCAGGATTGAAGTGCGGAGGCAAAACAGTTTAACTTAAAAGAAGTTTAACTTAAAAGAACAGTTTAACTTAAAAGAAGCTTCATTTACAATAACTCAGGATTGCACTGATATGGCAAAACAAAACCTAAACACTTGGCGTGGCTTCATACACAATATAATACTTGATAGGGAATTCTTAGAATAGCGGCCTGAGGTACAGTACATTACATAAGGGGCGACTGGTGGTGTGGTGCTCACAGGCGCACTGAAGAGAGAGAGAAAGCGTTAGTGGGTGCACTGATTGTCCCAGAGATTACAAGTACGAGAGTTAGTGATTTCATTTGTTCCTTTGTGATGTGCTGGCTATCAAATATCATACCATCATCATTTTGCATCACCTTCCTTTAATCTTGCACAGTGGAGGAAAGGAAACATTTATCTTTGTTAAGCAACTAATGAATTCATATTGATTCATGCTTATAAACTGGATGCCTATGATGTATTGGCATCCAGAATATATATATTTTTTAATTCCCCTCTCAGCCCTGCAGGCGGTCTTTATCCTTCAAGCTCGGGTCCTCTACCAGAGGCCTGGGAGCTTGAGGGTCCTGCGCAGTATCTTTGTTGTTCCTAGGAATGCACTCTTCTGAACAGAGATGGCAGATGTTGATCTGCTGGAGACACTTGTCTAGCTTGGTCACTGCACCAAGCGCTCCAATTACCCCTGGGTACTGTTACCTTCACATCTTCTTGAGCTCTTCTCTGAGCCCTTGGTACTTCTCCAGCTTCTCGTGTTTCTTCCTCCTGATGTTAATGTCATTTGGTATCGCTACGTCTATCACTACAGCTGTCTTCTTCTGCTTGTCTACAACTACTATGTCCGGTTGGTTATCAATCACCATTTTGTCTGTCTGTATCTGGCAGTCCCACACGATCTTAGCCCAATCATTCTCGACCACCCTAGGGGGCGTCTCCCACTTTGACCTCGGGACTCCCAGGCTATACTCGGCAGAGATGTTTCTGTATACTATGCCAGCCACTTGGTTATGTATGCCCTGCCTGCTAGCATCTTGCCCCTTGCTGTTATGTGCTGGATTGTCACAGGGACATCTTTACACAGCCTGCACCTGGGGTCTTGCCTGGTGTGATAGATATCTATGGATCTTGTACTTAGAGCTTGTTCTTGTGCTGCCATGATTAGTGCCTCTGTGCTGTCTTTCAGTCCAGCTTTGTCCAGCCACTGGTAAGATTTCTGAATGTCAGCCACCTCCTATATCTGCCAGTGGTACATATCATGGAGGGGCCTGTCCTTCCATGATGGTTCCTCCTCTTGCTCCTCTATCTTGGGTTTCTACTGCCTGAGGTATTCACTGAGCAAGTCTTTCCATCTTTTCTGATGTACTTCTGGATGTTTGTTGTCTCATCCTTGACTGTGTTACTGACACTCACTAGTCCCTGCGCTCCTTCCTTCCACTTAGTGTACAATCTCAGGGTGTTGGACCCTCCATGCATGGTCAGGAACTTCCTCGTCTGACTGTTCAGCTGAATCCTCAGGACTTGCCTGACCCTCTGAAGGTACTTGGTGATTGCAGCGTTCCTAGCAGCCTCTTTGTGGTTCCCATTTGCCTGTGGTATTCCCAGGTACTTGTAGCTGTCCTCAGTGTCTTCAGTGTTACCTCCTGGTAGTCCAGTCCCCTCAGTTGTGACTACTTTCCCTCTTTTCGTTACCGTCCGACTACACTTCTCCAATCTGAATGACATTCCAATGTCGTTGCTGTAAATCTTGGTGGATCAGTTCACTCTTCATGTACAGATTTATGTCATCCATGTAGACAAGGTGGCTGACACTTGGGCCGTTCCACAGTCTGTATCCGCAGTCAGTCTTGTGAATGATCTCACTGAGGGGCTTCAGGCCTATGCAGAACAACAGTGGGCACAACCATGAAAAACCACTCAGAAAGTGGGGCAAACTCTGACAGGAAGAGGTCTGGCAGACCCAAAGCCACAACTGAATCAGAGGACAAGTTTCTAAGGGCTAACAGCTTGTGTGATAAGTGAGTTGCAGCAAGAAAGCCATTGCTAAGATCTCAGAATGAGACAAAGAGGTTTGCCAGGGCCATAAAACACCACCATTAGTTTACTGAGGACTGGTATTATGGATTAATGAAACAAAATTTGAAAACTTTGGTTCATTACACAGGATCTTTGTATGCCGTCAAGTAGGCAAAAGGATGGGTCCATGGTTTGTGGCATCAACTGTCAAAAGTGGAGAAGGAAGTGCTCTGATATTCTGAGGCTGTTTTGCTGGATGAATGGTTGGTGACTTGTAGGGCTGCTCGATTATGGCAAAAATGATAATCACGATTATTTTCACTGAAATTGAGATCTCGATTATTTGACGATATTTATTTAACCCTTTAAGACCTCAAGGCCAAGGTAACTTTATTTATACCCAAAGACAAGGTAAATTTGCTTTACAGAAAAATGACAGCATTTGGCATCCCTTTAAAAAACAAAAAAAAACAAAACACACATATCTAGTAAATATATAAAGCTCACTGTGGCACATACAGTGGGGCAAAAAAGTATTTAGTCAGCCACCGATTGTGCAAGTTCCCCCACTTAAAATGATGACAGAGGTCAGTAATTTGCACCAGAGGTACACTTCAACTGTGAGAGACAGAATGTGAAAAAAAATTCATGAGGCGGCCACTAATATTATCAGGACCCTGGCTCTTGTTCACATTGACTGTATGAAAGGCCTTTTTAACATCGCTGAGTTCAATGATAAAGTGCTGAGTATCTCTCAGTTTCAGTTTTAGTTCCAAAATATCCTCGCTAAAATCAGAAGAACTAAAACGAGCATAAAACATGTTTAAAGCATTTGCAAAATCTCTGTCTGAATTAAAACCATCTAAAATGACCTGACTACTGCTCTGGGGATTTTGAAACCCTGCTATGGTTTTCATACAAGTCCAGGCAGACCCAAATTTTTTTGCAGCAAATTTGCTTTTAAGAAGGTTTTTGTAGCTCTGTTTTGCTTTCAAGATCTCAATTTTCATTTCCTTGGTGGCTGTCTGAAAATCGGTAACAGCCCCCTCTTTAAAGGCCCGTCTCTTTTTCCTTAAACAGGATTTGACGCTTTTAGTGACCCATGGCTTATTGTTAGCGTAGACTTTAACGCGCTTACGGGGTATAATCATGTCTGTACAAAATACTGCATAAGAGCTAGTAACATCCACCAAAGCGTCGAGATCATCTCCACAAGACTGAATAAAAACTTCCCAATCTGTACACTTAAAACATTCCTCCAAGATAAGCACAGATTCTTCTGACCATATGTCAACATCCTTAGTCTTTGTCTTCTCTCGTTTTAAGACAGTTTTATAGATGGGCAGAAGATGCACACAGAGGTCCAACATTTTATCCCGTCTGGTAGGACAGGATACATATTGATACAGATTGCCCAAGTTGATTTAAGGGAGACATGGTTAAAGTCCCCCATTATAAAGTTTGGTGCATCAGGAGAAAGCGCCTGCAGCTTCTGCACTACGTCTGAACCAAGTCCGCCAGAGCTTATATTATATTTTTACATGCTGTAGTGCCATTTGTGGGAGCATTTCAAGTTGCTATACATCAATACAACTGTTATAGCCCATATTTTAATAATATTTATGCATTACGTCAGTAATTAATGACATTAATTACATTAGTAATTACATTAGTCAGATGTCTATTCATATTAATGTACAGAATTCACCTGCTTGCTGCTACTACTGCACATTCACCCAGTGTATATACTATATGTGTATATATATATATAATGTTCTTCCTCTACACCCCCCCCCCCCCCCCCCAATTTTTGCACATGTCGAGGAGCGTGTCAGGCTACATTTCACTGTGTGTTATACTTGTATAACTATGCATGTGACAAATAATAAAGAAAAAAAAATTAATTGCAAAAAAAGTGCAATAAACTACAAAAAAATTGAAAATTGTTTTTTTTACATATATTGGGGAAATTTAAGAGGCTTATTCCTCAAAACGTTAAATACAAAAAAGTTGCAAAAAATAGTTTACAACAACAGGAAATTTATTTTGAGTGTCTTCATAGTTTTATTTTGGAGATACAGCATTTTTTATATACTGCAGGAAAAACAAAAAAACAATCCTATGATGCAAATTTGCAAAGAAAACAGCAGGTGCATCAAAATAAACTATTTCCAGCAGTGCAATTCGAGTTCTAAGCATCCCAGAAACTATTCAGAAAAGTCAAACATGACTTATAAAAACACCAGTATAGGCTTTTAAGGCCTACAAGTAAAAAACTACATTTTCCGCGAAAAATGACGTCACTTCCGGTGTCTGTCAGGAAATGGCGGACATGCGATAGTTTGTGTTGACGTCTTTTTCAATGTGGGAAGTGTTACGAACAGCTGATCGGATCGGCAAAGCCTGTTTCTGGAATATTATGTTTTAGTTGCTGCAAGTGCTTTTTATGCAATTTTTGCAAAGCTTTATGTGGAAGGAAACCATGGCCGAGGACAAGCTGATGGCATAAGATGTAAGTACAACTCCTCCGGTTTCATATGCAAAAAAAATTATTGCGCTAGCTTACGCGGTTCCGGTTCTACAGGGATTAAAAGGGTTAACAATAACAATGTATTGAATAATGACTTTAAAAAATAATATAAAATAGTGTGCAAATACTGATAACAGTGCAAATGTTTGCAATATAAAAAATAAATGAAAAATGTAAACATCTATGTTTAGTGAACTTTGCAGTGTTGCTCTGTGGTGCAGCTATGACACCGTAGCAAAGTTTACACACTATGTCTACTTGATCCACGTCTGACTCCGCGAACCCATAATGTTTCCACACCACTGAAGTTTTTTTTTACCTCTCTTTTCAACCAACGGCAGTCACTCTCCTCTCCAAATAACTTCTGCTCAGCTTTCCGAGCTTTCCTCGGGTCCTCTTAATTGTTGTGATGCGTGTTCAAAATGCAGAGAGGTGCGCTCGATTTGCCACACGGAGCAGCGCGAGAGTAAAGCACAAGGGAGGGGCTAATAATCGGCTCAGTCATTTTTAATGATCGTTGAAAGCCCAGATCGTAATCATGATTAAAATTCGATTAATTGAGCAGCCCTAGTGACTTGTAAAGAGTGAGAGGCACCCTGAACCAAAACAGCTACCACAGCATTCTGCAGTGCCATGCAAAACCCTCTGGTATGCGCCTAGTTGGTCAGGGGTTCATTCTACCACAAGATAATGACCCAAAACATAAGTCCAAGCTATGCCAGAACTACCTCAGGGAAATTTAACAAGATGGTAAGCTCAAAAACATGGAGTGGCCAGCACAGTTTCCAGACTTAAACCACATCGAGCTGGCTTGGGTAGTTGGCTACTTTGATTAGTCAAAAGTTCCATAATTTCTTTTTTAACTCCAGTTGCTCATATGTACTATGCTTTCATTTCAGAGCGCAATCAGTCATTAATTTTCAATAAAAACCTGGAAAAATTGGGGTTTTCTGACCGGTAGTGTGTAAACTCAACGCAACTGAGAGATGGCAACTCAAAGAAGAGTGGAGATGGAGATCTACGGTATGTGACAGTTGAGCTGATCAAAAGTCGACATAAAAAACATTAGCCAGTCATTACCCAATCTTATTGTTGTCCTGACTCAGGTACACTAGAGTATTGTAACTGTTTTTTTAAACCTTCTTTTGGGAAAATTAAAACTTTTGAACAAGCTTTCATTAGATTTGACTGGTGGTTTTATACATGTGATTTTAATGTCTTAGTGACACCCCACACCCCAACCACGGCCTATTCTCACTCACCCCCAGGCAGGAGTGATTAAATATGATCAAATACAGATTAATATGGAAATGAAATATATGTTGTGCCATATTAACATCATAGCATCATACAGTTACTGCAAATTTGTTAGCTGCACATTCATGGGGCAAATCTCCTGTTCTACCAAATCCCAGGGCTGCTGGATCAAATTAAGATATGGTGGCCATTTGAATATAGCGAACTCATTGTAACATTTAAGAAATGAGTTTGAGATGTTCTGACCTTTGGATAAGTTTTTTTCTTTTTTTATCCTGCTGGAAGCAGCTATCAGAAGATGGGTACATTGTGGTCATAAATTAATGAGCATAATCAGCAACAATAGGCTTTAGCATACCAAATTCTGACCCTGCCATCTAATTGTTACAGCAGAAATTGAGACTCATCTGACCAGGCAATGTTTTTCCAATGTTCTATTCTTCAGTTTTGCTGAGCCCATGCAAAGGGGTTCCAGTTTCCTGTTCTTAGCGGGCTGGGATGGTAGTTGGTGTGCCTTCTTCACCTTCTTCTGCTGTAGCCCATCTTTGTTTTGTTTTTTGTTTTTTTCTGCAGTGGCACTTTCAGTGTTTTTCAATGATTTGAAAAATACTCTCTTAACCTCTTTTTTGATCTTTGCAAAACTCAAGTGAAAGGTTCTGACAGATTTATCAGTGGGAAAGACTTCAGAAATTGCCATGTCAGTATGAATTAAAATAGAGTTAATAGGCAGGATAAGCACACCTTAATATGATACAAAGCAGAAGACAGATTTGCCACACTGTTTGTTATGCCATTGGGTTATTTTTAATGCCCATTATTGTAATTTTATGACATGAAATTATATAATGAAATGATCAAAATCATTTATAAAACTAATTGAAAATAATTGTAAAAAATTATCCTTAAATACTTTTTTATGGTTTGTTGAAAATTAACAACTACTTCAAGAAATGACATCTTTGCCAGTACTTTGTGTCCAAAGGAATGCTGAAAGCAACTTAAAAGATGTAATGATTAAAAAGGAAAAACACTATTGGACTCACTGCTGGAATTATACTTGCCTAATAATGTGCACTGTAATATGTACTGTTCTGTACAGTGTATAGATCTGGATCACGTGCCAGATGTGCATACACATGGAAATTAGTCACGTGTGCACGCTAGAAAATAGGATTGCGTCCTCTTGTTAGCAAGAAGCAAATTTTTGTTTCATCATGTTTAGTTGGGCAAAAAACAAACGAGTAAGACTAAGGATGCAGATAATAATATATAAACTGTCTCAAAACCATACGGTACATGAAATAAGCATTCCATTTTGTTTTTTCTTACTCAGATTTCAGGGATCATGTAGACTCAGGGATTTTGTTCACAGAGTGCACTTGCAGAAAATGAAACTGAACAAACACACAAACTGAAATTAACTTTGTTTGATGGTTATAGTTTCTGTGGCTTTTGGTAATGAAAAGCTTTCTGATCCTCCCTTGTCACAGAAGGTAGCACTACATGTTTGATTTGGCTGAGTTTTAAAGGACTGCCCTGCCTGACACAACACCAAAGAGGATTTGTGTCCCCTGCTGCATCAAGCTTTTCCTATTAACGCAAATGCACTAAATCACTACACTATGGATCAGTTGCACCTTTTATGAGTAAATAATATAAAAATAATTATATAAACACTGAATCTCACTGACATTGATTTGTGCATTAGCCAGAGGATAAAAACATGGAACATGGAGAACTCTGTGTGTGTGTGTGTGTGTGTGTGTGTGTGTGTGTGTGTGTGTGTGTGTGTGTTGCCATAACCCTGTCAGTATAGACTCAGGAGCATTGACACAATAATAACCCCATTCTACTCCTCAAGGCCCCCAGTCATATTACTATTCACCGGTCCAAATATGGAAATATAGCCGGTGCCTCAGAGATAACAGAAGGTACTGTGTGTGTGTGTGTGTGTTGTTGTGCCAGTCAAACTTTGTAGAGAGGATGGAAAGACATAAAGTAGAAAAAAAAGATGGTTAATTTGGTGTCACTTTCTTTGTAGGTTTTAAAGCAACTTGTGTCAGTTGATGACGTGAGCAACTGGTGACACAATGAAGAAAAAAAAACTGTTGGTGTGTGCTCAGACAGCCCCATGTGTCAGCTAAAGATAACATTTGAAAATAATATTTGTTGAAGGATTCATTAGAGAGAATCTGTAAATAATAATTTCTGTCATATACACTCACCAAACCTCTTTATTCATTGAAGTATCCAGTCATGCGGCAGTGTTATCTCTGAGGTACGTACAATTCAGTATAAAGTATGATCCTGTATATGTACATGAAACCAGGCCAAAGAGTTTATACAAAACATGGGCATGTCTTCTGGGCCTGAAAAGTCAAGCCAGTGTTACCGTGCCTTAAATCTTCTGGTTTCACTCACAAGTCTGGTTGTAAGTCTGTGTCTTTAACCACAGCAACATCCTTTCCTAATCTAAAGTCTATGGACACGGTTTCAATTCTCAAAAAAAAAAAAAGACTTAAAAAAGGCTTGTTTGGGGTTTTTTGTTTCATAGCGTAGGGTATGTTTTGACAATTGATATTTCAGCATCACTGCACGCTATGGTATGAGTGTGCAGTGTCCCTCAGTTCTACAGTCAGTATGGCAGCTTATATTTGGATACTAAAGGTGGGGCCAAGAGCTCATTTACACATTTTCCTGTGCTCACATCTTACCTCACTACCAGGGTAATACTGAGTGGCTTAGTAGTTTAGTGTTATTTTAGCTCTCAATCTGGCAGATCCCATTTGTCAGATAATAATCTTGCATATTACCAGCAGGATATACTGAACCCGCTCTGCATACCTTAGTTCTGCACTGTTAGCTGTAATGGTGTTACAGTTCTGAAACAGAGACCAAAATTGCAATACCAATACCAGCAATTGCAGTTGTCCATGTTGTATGGTATGGTAGTGTCATTTAAAAATCTAATGAGATGTATGTTTGTGCATGTATCCTTGCAACTATGCATAGATTTGAGCTGAAAGTATGAAAAAGAGCTTGATTTATTAAGAGACATACCGTGATGTTACTTACTGTCATCACATAATATGAAGAATTAATAGAGTTCAGGCAGTGATACTCAAATAAGGATATGTGTGCATACATAAGCCATGTGTTCAGGAGTGCACACTACATATGCATCAGTTCATATCCGTGCACCCACTTATTCTTGCATGTCTGCTTGTGTGCATGTGTACATAACAGACTATTTGTCAGGATCGCAAATGACTGGCCTATTAATTAGAAATGATGCTGAAACCATTGGAGACAGCTGGGAGAAAAGTCAGAAGCCAAAAGTTCAAAAAGGCAATGCTTCAATTAAAATATTCATTAAGACTATCCCGTTTACTCCATCATCCGTGACAGATGACTTGCTATTGCTAGTCGGACTTAATTTTCTTCCAACAGACACACACACAAATGAGCACATGTACACAAACTACCTGCGTCACCATGACTTGGAATAAAAGAAGAGCAATCTGTCAAAAAAGAGGTGCGACAGAAATCAGCAGGGACCAATATAAATCTGAAGTGCATGCGTCAGATTGTAAAGTGTCTTAAAGTAGATAAATAAATGACTTGATACAGTTGTCACAACTGCAGACATCCTGTGTGCTTTATTAGGTACTTTGTAACTGTCATTTGCTGGGGGAAAATTGGTTTGTCTGCTCTCAGACAAACTCTTGCTCTGTTGCCTGTGTTCTCACAACGCAAATGATGCCGTCCGTCTCTCTCCCTGGTTGCCTTTCAAAAAGTTGGAGGAAATGAGATGTTAAAGAGTGTCCAATAGAAGGTCCAGGTTCCAATAATGTTCTCAAACGCTGCATTTTCAGAAACAAGGTTCATTGAGCACATTCTGCAAAGGCAGAGATGAGAAACTGGGACAAATCCAAATGTCAATATAGTGTAGAGCCACCACAGTCCACTAGACCACTAGAAACAACTTCATTGTGCTTTGGTAGTAATAAGGTCCTAGAACTCTACTGGAGTGACACATTCTTACCCCCAGCTTACTGACGCTTGGTCAAGAGCCTCTTCTCATCGTATTTTAACAGAAGTGGTAAATAATTTTCCTCACTTCATGAATCAAAGGGATTCTGCTTTACAGGGAGTGCAGAATTATTAGGCAAATGTGTATTTTGTCCACTTCATCCTCTTCATGCATGTTGTCTTACTCCAAGCTGTATAGGCTCAAAAGCCTACTACCAATTAAGCATATTAGGTGATGTGCATCTCTGCAATGAGAAGGGGTGTGGTCTAATGACATCAACACCCTATATCAGGTGTAGAGATGGCACGATACCACTTTTTTATGTCCGATACCGATACCGATATCATAAATTTGGTTATCTGCCGATACCGATATGAATCCGATATAGTGTTTTTTAATCAACAAAACTGTTTTTTTAAATATCTTGCTACATTTTGTATAAGTTCATACTCAAGTTTAAAACAACAACTACACTAAAGCTATTCTGTTATACCTGTATGCAAAAAAAAAAAATTTCATAGTTCAGCAATACTGATCAATCTAATAAACTTAAACCTACACCATCCTCCCTATTCTGGTATTTTAAAGAGTACTTAGCATAAATATTAAGCAACCTAACTAATAGGGTTCCAACTCCCAGCAACAACAAAAATAAATAAATAAAAAATAGGGAACCACCCCTCACACTCCACCTCATGATGCTTAATCGACGTAATCAACCTTAATTTGATTCAGTGTGAAAAAAAATGCACAGAAATCAATTATTTTTCAAGAAATATTAAATAGATTCAACATCTTTCTTCAACAAAATTGCAGACTGCACAGATGGTACCTTTCCAAAGGAAAAAGTACTATAGCTTACTAGGGTATATATATTAGACTTAATAGTCACTATATACTATATACAGTAATTGACTTCTATTCATTTTACATCAAATTAAAACTTTGGGTGTAAGATTCGGATAATTATTTATTAAAAGCTAGACATTTTAAATGAGAATAAGAAAGAAAAGTATGTCTTTGTGCCCCCTTTTCCCTGTTAATGCCCTATCGGCCCCCCTGGCTAAACTTTGCTAGATCCGCCCCTGCACAGTTACCAGCGTCAGCTACGTAGAAAAAGATCCTCGAGTAGAAAGTAATATTAAATAAATTCTAACAACAGCTTATCAAGCTTAAACGTGCTGCTGTTGTTCAGCCACTGGTTTCCTCTTTCTGGTGCAAAGTGGGCCAAAAACAAACCAGAGAGACGGACTCACTCGCGACAGAAAAGCCGATCAGCTGATCATTAAGCAGTTTCATGATTGAAGTAGCAGCAAGAAGAGGCAGTCGCTTGTTAAGCTTAACGCAGGAATGCTTTACATACATTCAGAGATGGACTTACACACTTGCTTTACTTCTCTCGGGGATAACTTTGTCGGAGATGACATGCCGGGTTGGTAGCGAAGCTCCAAATGGTATCCAGACCACCAACAGGTCCCGCATGCCACAGCCGCTCTATCACGTGATGCATACTGCTCCGACGCAAAGCTTCTGAAGCGTGATCATCGAACAATCAAGCGTTTCATTCAAAATAGTCAACAGGGTCGCAAGAAGCGTGGGGAACAACCAAGGCGCCAAATAACTGCCCATGAACTGAGAAAAGTCAAGCGTGCAGCTGCCAAGATGCCACTTGCCACCAGTTTGGCCATATTTCAGAGCTGCAACATCACTGGAGTGCCCAAAAGCACAAGGTGTGCAATACTCAGAGACATGGCCAAGGTAAGAAAGGCTGAAAGACGACCACCACTGAACAAGACACACAAGCTGAAACGTCAAGACTGGGCCAAGAAATATCTCAATACTGGTTTTTCTAAGGTTTTATGGACTGATGAAATGAGAGTGAGTCTTGATGGGCCACATGGATGGGCCCGTGGCTGGATTGGTAAAGGGCAGAGAGCTCCAGTCTGACTCAGACACCAGCAAGGTGGCGGTGGAGTACTGGTTTGGGCTGGTATCATCAAAGATGAGCTTGTGGGGCCTTTTCGGGTTGAGGATGGAGTGAAGCTCAACTCCCAGTCCTACTGCCAGTTTCTGGAAGACACCTTCTTCAAGCAGTGGAATAGGAAGAAGTCTGCATCCTTCAAGAAAACATGATTTTCATGCAGGACAATGCTCCATCACACGCATCCAAGTACTCCACAGCGTGGCTGGCAAGAAAGGGTATAAAAGAAGAAAAACTAATGACATGGCCTCCTTGTTCACCTGATCTGAACCCCATTGAGAACCTGTGGTCCATCATCAAATGTGAGATTTACAAGGAGGGAAAACAGTACACCTCTCTGAACAGTGTCTGGGAGGCTGTGGTTGCTGCTGCACGCAATGTTGACGGTGAACAGATCAAAACACTGACAGAATCCATGGATGGCAGGCTTTTGAGTGTCCTTGCAAAGAAAGGTGGCTATATTGGTCCCTGATTTGTTTTTGTTTTGTTTTTGAATGTCAGAAATGTATATTTGTGAATGTGGAGATGTTATATTGGTTTCACTGGTAAAAATAAATAATTGAAATGGGTATATATTTGTTTTTTGTTAAGTTGCCTAATAATTATGCACAGTAATAGTCACCTGCACACACAGATAACCCCCTAAAATAGCTCAAACTAAAAACAAACTAAAAACTACTTCCAAAAACATTCAGCTTTATTGATGAGTTTTTTGGGTTGATTGAGAACATGGTTGTTGTTCAATAATAAAATTATTCCTCAAAAATACAACTTGCCTAATAATTCTGCACTCCCTGTAGAGTCAATTTTCCATGTGAGTACAAACAAAACATGCAGAAAACCTTATAGAAGTCCACATTAACAGGCACATTAAGTTGTTGATAGCGCAACCATACAATTTCATACCAAAAGGCAGGCATTGGCTTCCTGTGAGGGACTGTTTGAGGGGGGGGGTTTTTTGTTGTTTTTTAATGCTTTGGGTTTACTTTTCATCTCTAACTTTAGGTTCTCTGTTGCTTTCTTGTTTGGTTTATATATGAAATTATGCCATTAGTTTAAAGCACTAAAAGTTCTTGGCAGTAAGACTATGTAGTTAGGTGGAGGGGGTACTTTTAGTGTGGGCTAAAATAAAACCCTTGCTGTTTTAAACAAATAGGAAATTCCACCCATCTGCAACCATCTTTTATAACATTTTCTTGTTAGTACTGTTGCTTGTCAGTACTAACCTGCAGTTAGATGTAGAACAGGTTGACTAGAGAGATACATACAAAAATATTCCATCGATGGTGTTTTGATGATGGTGGTAAAGAGGGATCTTCAACATGTGTTCATTAAGCCATATGGAATGGGACACATCTAGTAACAGACCACTGTAGTCAGGATAGAAATATTTCATGCTAGGATAAAGGTCACTCAGAACAACTTTGTAGTGATTTGCAGTAACCCTTCCATCTAAGTGGAGGAGTGCATCCAAAGTTTCAGCATAACAAAGCCACAGTATTCCCTCACTGTAGGGATAAAATACCTGTCAATGATATTTTTCTAATGGGAACCACATTTAGTGGAACGTGCAGGCTCACTATTGACAGCTATGAGCTGTAAAAAACATATTTTTCTCATAGACAAACTATGAGAAAATGCAGGCAGGAGCCTAACATTTATATAAAATTTCCCACCTCCACTTTAGCTGAACAATTAGATTGTGGAACTCGTCAATCTTGGAAGTCAAAGCATACAAAAGGTAAATTTCCCATTAAAATATTAATTAAAATTAATCCATCTACTCAGTCATCTGTGACAAATTGCTAGCACGAGACTCACTTTAACGTTTCTTTCAAAGTTCCCTGAGTCATCATGTGTTGCAGTATGCAAAGCAGCCTAAGATGTAATCCTGCTTCTCCACATTGGATTATCCATCTGCGTCATGGAGGGAAGTGTCCCTTGGTACATTTTTTACATTTAAGCCTTCACTGCTGTCAAATTTTTAATTTTCTGTGTCTGCATATCTCTAAATGCACATGGAGGAAATTACTTAATAATTTTGTGGACTTTGATACTGTTACACTATGTTCCATTTACAGTAATACTCTGTTCAAATCTGTAATGGGTATTTTAATCATCAATATAAGTGTGAGAAAAAAAACGTGCTGTTTTATATTCCATCGACAGTACCCATCAAAAGTTTGGATTTTCTTCCTCTATTTTATGCATTGTAAAACAAAAATAAAGCTATTACAGCTAAAAAAAATTAAACACGTTAAATTGACGTAGCAAATCGAATATCCTTAAACAATTTGTTTTCTATTTTCCATTGCTCAAAGTAGTCACGATTCACTCATTAGGGTGATACAAAAATATTCTAAATTAAAGATTCTTAACTTACTGCTCTCAACTGATATTTCTGCAGATCCTGAGTTTGAACCAAGGCATACTTGATTTAGGTTTTAAAATGTTTGTTCTCATAGCAGTTCACCAAATATTTTTTTTTGTCTAGTATTAAAAAAAGTATAAAAAATAGACATACCTTCAGGTTCTGAAGTGGAAAATCAATGCAGCAGTGCTTAAAACTTGCCATCTTTTAAAGGCCAGCAAGGGACCATACTACTTGTGGTTGTGAAAAGACTGCTGTCCAAGTGCATTTGGGCACTTCACTTGTTCCACATTTTTTCATGTTTTAACTTCATTTCAAAATGGATTAAATTCAGTTTCACAACTTCCTATGATGTCATCAACTTTTTTGTTTTGTCATTATTGGGTCTTGTGTCAAATTTTGAGGTAAATAACTCATTTAATCAATGTTGGAATAAGGCTAAATCTCGTTTCATTTCATGACCCAAGACTTTGTGGACTGGTGCCAGCTGAACTACCTCCAGATCAACGCCAGTAAAACCAAGGAACTGGTGGTAGACTTCCGCAGGCACAAGCATTCTCCACTGCAACCACTGAACATCCAAGGTATGGACATTGAGGCTGTGGACAGCTACAGGTACCTTGGTGTTCATCTGAACAATAGACTGGACTGGACTCATAACTCAGACGCCCTCTACAGGAAAGGGCAGAGCAGGCTGTACCTGCTGCGGAGACTCAGGTCGTTTGGAGTGGAGGGCCCACTCCTGAAGAAATTCTATGACTCTGTTGTGGCTTCTGCTATCTTTTATGGTGTGGTCTGCTGGGGCGGCAGCATCTCTGCTGGGGACAGGAAGAGACTGAACAGGGTGATCCGAAGGGCCAGCTCTGTTCTAGGATGCCCTCTGGACCCAGTGGAGGTGGTGAGTGACAGGAGAACGGCGGCTAAGCTGTCATCCCTGATGGACAACATCTCCCACCCCATGCAGCAGACTGTGACAGCACTGAGCAGCTCCTTCAGTGGGAGACTGCGGCACCCACGGTGTGGGATGGAGAGATTTCGCAGGTCTTTCCTCCTCACTGCTGTCAGACTCCATAATAAAGACTTTAACTGATCAAGCACACACATCCATACATATGCAATAATACTAAGTGTAATAATCCTTTCTGTCATCGTTGTATTTTTACTCAGTTGTATATAGTATTTGTATTTGTATTCTATTTTTATCTTATTGTATATTTATTTTATTTTATTCTACTGTATATAGTATTTTATTTTATTCTATTCTGTACAGTTGTGTACTGTATTTATTCTTATTGTATTCTAATTTTTGCCTCATAACTTTTGCACTGTCCACTTCCTGCTGTGACAAAACAAATTTCCCACGTGTGGGACTAATAAAGGTTATCTTATCTTATCTTATTTTAATGGATTGAGACAGAATAAAAACCAAAAGTCTAGAAAACCACAATAGATAAAAGTTACAAATGTATTTTCATTGAGTGGAATAAATATGTGTGTTAGCCCTGCGACAGACTGGCGACCTGTCCAGGGTGTACCCCGCCTTTCGCCCTATGACAGCTGGGATAGGCTCCAGCGCCCCCCGCGACCCTGAAAAGGATAAGCGGAAGCGAATGGATGGATGGATGGATGGATGGATGGATGGATGGATGGAATAAATATCAGATGCCCAAGGAAAACATGACTTAGCAATTGGCGGAGAAACCCTTGTTGGCAAGCACTCCGGTAAGACCCTTCTTGCAGTTGGTCAGCTGGTGACCACATCTCAGAGTGTTTGACCCATTCCTCTTTACAGAAACTCTAAATCTTTCAGGTTTCTAGGCTGCCACTTGGCAGCTAAAATCTTCAGCTCCCTCCACAGAATTTCTATAGGATTGATGTCTGGAGACTGTCTAGGCGACTCCCGGAACTTAATATCTTTCTTATTTAGCCCTTCTTTGTTGCCTTGGCAATATGTTTTGGGTCACCTATCAACAACCCATCTTCAGTGCTTTGTGTGAGGGAAGGAGGTTATGGTTATGGTACATCGGCCATTCCATTAGCCCCTCAATTTGGTGATGTCATGCTGTACCCTTAGGAGAAACACAGCCTCAGTGTCTTTCCATGTCTGTGCTTCACAGTGGAAAATGTGTCCTTTGGCATCAACTCGTGTTTGAATGAAGAAAATGCTGAATGTGACCCAAAGAGCTCAAGTTTGGTTCTATCTGACCACAGCACTTTGTCCCAAGCTTTATCCGAATCATTTACTGTTCACTGGAAAACGTAAGACATACCTGACCACGGCGATCTTGCAGGTACTGCAAGATTCCAATCCATCATGGTGTAGTGTGTAGTGTTTTTGGAGACTGTGTTTCCTACTTCCTTCTGAACATTAACAAGTTCCTCCTGTATAGTTCTGGGCTGATCCACTTCATGATCATGCTCGTAACCCAATAGAGCTCAGACGTATTTCTATTGTCAGGAAACTTATGGGAGCCAGTGTTGAAACTTTAACAGGAACTTTCCTAAATCTGTTAAGGGGCGGTGTGGGTTATCTGGGTATGCTCATCGACTAACTACTTGTGATCGTAAATAGTCCAGCTTCATAGATCCATCCCTTGCTTGTCACATTTGGTTTGAAAACATCAAGAAGGCCCAGCTAATTATCTTGAGCCGGTACACCTTTGCAAAAGAGATTTACTTCCTGATTAAATTAAGGTTTAAACTGTTCCTTTCCGAATGCTTTCTCTTTTTGCATTAGTGTTTTATTTCATCATGCCCTGCTGTTTTTTGACTTCGTCATAGAAGCTGCAGATTAATTACAACCTGTCAAAGAGAAATTATTTTTTTAAGAGATTACAAACTGAAATGTCAGATAAAACTGCAGAAGTGCAGGTAATGAAGTGTGGAGGTATGTTTTTGGTGTACATGACTGTGTTTGGAGTTATCTGCTCTTGAATGTGCAGGACTTTTCCTCCCCATTCATTTCATTATAAGTGAATCTATGACATGCTGGGCTTGTTGGGTTTTGCTTACTGAATGCAGAAACTAAATAAGGCATGAGATAAAGAAGCACTGCTGTATGTGTGTACGCACATGTTTGTGTAAAAGCATGCTTGCTGAGCCTAAATGAGCTCTATATAGAAAAGCCTCAGTCAGCTGGTGGATCATCAAAATAAATCAAAAAAGAAAATGTGCAAAAACGTAAACAAGTCTGACAAATGTGATGTGTTAGTATTTGCAGATGTGAAGCATTTGTCTATTCTCCCACAATATCCACCTGACTTTGATCAATGCATCGTGCATTATTGTTACTGTAGTGAGCGTATACACGGTGTGCCCTCAGCAAGTAGTCTAACCACGGCTCTGTTTTGATTGTCTTAAATTTTCTTTTCTATAGCCAAGTGCTGCCTTTAAACGGTACTGATTGATGAGACTGAGTTAAGTCAAGACAGGATTGTAAAGCCCATCAGTATAACGCCAAATAAAAACTGAGAATTCCTAAGCCTTCTAACTTCACAATTACTGAGGGTGTGGGTTTTAAAACTGCTTGCGCATTACTTTTGCAAACTGATTTAGTGTCTATGCACTGCCTGATGCAGGATGCAGTGCTAGTGGTGCTTTTAATTTCCTTATTAGAGATTAATGGTCTCTATCATTCAAGTAATTAATTGTGATAACACACAGTAAACAACACAACACTGAAAAATGGGAAAGTCTTGATAAGTCGCAATTAATTAAAGCTCTTTAAAGTTAGACAGATAATCTCTTTTTTCTCTTGAAGTTTGAATTCCTCTGTATTTTTTATTTGAAGTTGGAGGTCCTGTTGTTTTAGTCATTAATTATAGCAGGTAAACATTTAAGGCCACAAACCTTTAAATGAACCTTGTCCAACTAAATTCACGTATGTATGGTAAATTACTGAGTGCAGCAAACGTAAGCCACTGCATGTGTGTCTGTCGCACAGTTATCACACTTACCTTGTAGCTTATAGGTTTTGCACCTGGGTGCACAAGATTTCCATATGTCTTCTGCTTCCCTCTGGCGCAATAGGTGCTGACATGAAAAAACACACATCTTTTAATGGGCATAAAGCCACATTACATTTTTTCCACAGTTCATTTTTCCTATGGGAACTTTAAATACTTTGTTTCAATGAGAAATGGCTGACTCATAAGCATCCATACGTGACAAGCCAGACTCATCTAGTGTCAGGTGCAAGGCTGTGCTATACTGCTCTGTGTTACTGCACAGCAACAGTACTGCTCAGTGCCAGTGCAAATGCATGTTTTTAAATGACTTGATTTTTGAAGAATAAATATAATATGATTATGCCTTTACTTGTACTAATTCTTCAATTATATGCGTGATGCTTGAACAGAAAAAACATTATGAAGCCTGCCTTTGTATGCACTCTTATGCAACCATCACTTAACCTCATTTGATGTAAAAAAGACTAAAATGTGAGAGCGATCAACAACTTTTGAGGAGTGACATTTACTTTTAATTCATTGCACAGGGGGATGAAAATGTCATGTAAAGAGCGAACTGAGCAAATTCGGCCAGAAACAGCATTTCATCAATGCAAACACAACATATAAACCCCTACAGACCTCTACAAAAGTCATATGCTAAACACTTATACATGAGCTTTAATGCTAACACAAAACTAATAGTGAGAGATGCTTCCAGACTCAAACTGATGTTCAAGAGCACGCAGACCCAACTAAGCATAGACGGATTGATGTTTAACAGGTAACATAAGCAGAGATAAACAAATATTTCTAACTACAGCAGCATCACTTTTCCTTGAAGTGCTTTGCTTCGTGGTAATACTTAAAAAGGCTACTAAAAGAATGGGAAAATCAAATGGGAAAATGAAAAGTTTAGTGTAAAGATATGAACTAGCGATTACACAGGTGATGTAGTAAAACATTGGTAATGTAATGTAATCTACTTATTTATGCTACCTGGAAACTAATTAAAGTAATGTAAAATTAAAGAATAGTATGTAATACCTTTTTTTGAGTAACCACTCCAACACTCATAACCCAGTACATCATCACACTTACCCCTGAAGAAACTTACAGTAAAAAGTAACAGAAAGTAACAGATATTCCCGGGAATCCACACAGAACATGTTCTCAAATTCTCAGTCATCTGCTGACAATTTATATTGCAATCAATCAACTACACTATTAAACCAGACAACGGACTTCAAGCAGATTTCAATGATGTGTAACGGGAACTGTAACCAAGGCTTAAGAATGCAAAGACAATCTGGCAACCAGAAGAAAAACAGCTACAGTAAATATCGGAAGATTATAAAATACACCATTAGTCAGATTTCATGCGAGTCATACAGAAAACTGACCTTTGATGTGCCATTAATGTTCAAATCACAGTCCTGAATTCTGGTAAGACAGCTTATTGTACAACTCTTATGAACTCTGCATTCAAATACATTAGCAGTTTGAATGACTGTAACAGCACAGAGATCACAGAGGTTGTGTCCAAATTCATGGGCTGCATCCTCCTGAGGACCCGGCCTTCGTGGTCTACGTGGGCCGGGTCCTCAGAAGGTCGGGTAGGCCGGAAGTAAACGGCCGTGAAATTGGACGGTCTAGCCTTCAGATTAGCGTCACCGCTGTCTCGGTGGAGTTTAATAAACTCAGCCGTGTGCTCCTTGCTATCTAAAATATAACAGGACACTGGCGTAAATTCTCGACTGTCTCATACTTCTGTTTAATCAGTTTTCTGTTTGACGTTTAGTCAGCTGTGTAAAAACCAAGGAGGAACCCACTCAGGGGATTAATAAAGTTTTATTTTATCTAATCGAATCTAATAACTTTAATCTCAGCCAAACCGATTTACTCACGAACAAACAAAACACTGAAAAAAGCCCAACAATAACATTTTTAGGTTGTCTAAGTGACTTATATATTACGTTTAACCCGAGCAGCGAAAGTCTGCGGTGATCTGAAAATGATGTGCCGGGAGTCGTGCCGTTCTCGGCCGCATCAGTAACCCTCGAGCTCCCGGCTAGCTATCGAGCTGGTGGGTAGCAGACGCCTCCGAAGATATTTGATGTTTACACAGCTACTTTCTCGCCTGAAAATATGTTAAAAGTTTATTTTGTGACCCAGAAAGATTAGTATGAGTAATTTTAAAACTTAGTAGCAGCCGCCATTGTTGGAAACTGGAGTTTGGCTGGGCCGCGCTATGAATTCTGGGATATGGTAGGCCACGAAGGACACACCCGACCCATCCTTCAAATTCGGAGAAAAGGAGGACGCATTTGTCGGCTGCATTCGGAGCAGTCTACGAATTTGGACAGCCTTCGGCACGTCGCTGTGACGTAATCGGTCTACAAATGCGGCCTCAGGAGGATGCAGCCCATGAATTTGGACACGACCAGAATCTCTGTGAAAAATTAAGTTCTGTTTTTTAGGGGTGTCAGCAGAGATGGGCAGTAACGCGTTACTTGTAACACGTTACTGTAATCTGATTACTTTTTTCAAGTAACGAGTAAAGTAAGGGATTACTATTGCAAAATCGGTAATTAGATTACCGTTACTTTCCCGTAGGAACGCTGCGTTACTGCGTTACTAAAACCGTGATTTTTTTTGCGAGAATGTCTCATGACAGTGACGTAAGCAAGTGCGACGTTGGTGACAGCAGCTGTGTGCAGATCAACAATGGATCATATATCGAGTGCGGGAGAGAGTATGAGCGTGCAGCGTTTAAAGTGTGGAAGTACTGACCTTACTTTGAGTTTGATTCCATAAAAAGTGACAAAAACATTAGCGTCCATCGTGCGTGGGAAGAAAACTTCTTTTTACAGCGAAAAAAACCCCTAAACTTCCGAGCAAGCACCGAGTAGCTACGACGTGATGGGAAACTCACAGAGACACTCGCGCGGATTCTTCAACTGACCGCAGCACACCTGCACCAGGGTAACCCTCCGCCTACCCTGCTCCTGCTTTACAGGTGAAAATAGAGCAAAAGGACCGCTGAGTCTTTGACTTTATTTATTTTCTGCTGTGTTTTACTTGCATCTGTTTGAAAGAGTGAGTGAAAACACAAAAAATATTTTATTTTATGTGCTGGAATGTGTAGAAAATAGGTTTAAATGTTAAACTAATTTATTCAAGTCAGAGAATGTTGCATATAATTAAATGTTTTGCTTGATGCATAAAGTTAAAAGATTAAAACTGATAAAACAAGTTTTAAAAAGAGACTTTTCCATTTGATTACATTTTGTATGATGGATTATGTAGAAAAAGTAGAATTGGGCTGAAAGATCTATCACTTTATCACCTCTTCAGTTAAAAAGTAACTAAGTAACTAAGTAACTAAGTAATTAATTACTTTTGAAAATAAGTAATCAGTAAAGTAACGGGATTACTTTTTGGGGGGAGTAATCAGTAATTAGTTACTGATTACTTTTTTCAAGTAACTTGACCAACACTGGGTGTCAGTAAAGAATATAATGTTCATACTTGTTCATGAGTGCCTGGCTAAATATTTTTCATCAGCTCCCACACATTTATTTTTCATTTATTGATGATTTATTGATTAGCAAATGTCTCAGTGAATATGGAATAAAGATTAACACAAAGCAAGAAAGCAGGAGACAAGGCTAATCAAAAGGTATTTGCTGAAGTAGGGCTGCACGATTAATCATTAGAAAATCGCGATCTCAATTCATGTGCGATCTCATTTCCAAATGACAACGATTTAAAAAAAGAAAAAAAAAGAAAAAAGACGACGATTGTACCGCATTTTGATCCGGGACGTAATCTGCATGAAAACAAGCGCTCACTCTTCCTGCTCAACAAATGACAAGGGCGGAGCCTTATACCACGTGGTACAGAAGCTGGCTGCTAAAATTGGCACGTCAGGGATGACGAGAAAGTGACTGGGGAAAATCCGTCCCGGTCAACCACCCAAACATCAATAACGGGAACATTATACAGCGCTTCCCTATACCCGTCGAACTCCCGCAGGCACAAAGAAATTACGGAGGCCATTACTTATCACCTGACCAAAGATATGGCTCCTATCAACACTGTGCAAAACGAGGGATTTAGGAAAATGATCAACACCCTAGACAAACGCTACGCAGTGCCGTCCCGCAACTATTTTTCTGCTCTTTACGCAGTGTCGAGCAATGGTGGAGACGGAATTTCAAGCAGTACAACATTTTGCGGCAATGACAAAATGTGAGACATTTGTTGTTTTTATGTTTATTTATTGTTTTTCTGTTCAGTCTCAACTGTTACAAAGTTGATGTGCAGTTAATAAGCGCAATAAATATTTATACTGGAAAAGAAAATCGTGAGAGAATCGTGATCTCAATTCTAAGCAAAAAAAAATCGTGATTCTCATTTTATGCAAAATCGTGCAGCCCTAGGCTGAAGCATATGCTTATTACGCCAATCCTTTTAACAAAAGATCTTTTAGCATAGCTAAGTTTTCATGAGCTCCCACATGGTATGAAAAATAAGAAACACAATCAAACTTTCCCCAAAGGACTTCACTATTTCCTAATATCAGCATATAGTTAATTTCTGCTGCAACACTGGATGAAAGTGTATCCAGGAAATATTCCCCAGACCCAACAAGCATAGTTTAAATTCTACAGCCTACCTGAGTATTGTCAA